>NC_142343.1:8422045-9033181 GCF_054954075.1 Amborella trichopoda | reverse complement strand
ATACAGATTACAATATATACCTTCCATATTGACCAGGTATACAATATATAATTTCCTTTCACACTCTCCCTCAAACTCAAGATGCTATGAGAGAGAGCAGCTAAAGTTTTAACATAAATTGCGAAGAGCCTCCGATTTCTCTGAAGAAACTCGGTGTCCATTGATCATATGAATATACAAACTTGTCTTTTATAAACAAACTGCTTATGAGAAAATATAGAAATAAATAAATATTTCCTATATTATACCGCGACTTACCATAAATACAAGATATTGTGTCTACCCTTCCTAAATATACAGAATACAATATATACCTTCCGTATTAACGAGATATACAATATATATTTTCCTTTCACAATTATGACTATTGTGAGAAAGGCCATTATGGTCGGTGCTTCAAATTTGCAATATAGTTCAGTCTCTTGTATACTCATCGCACCACTAAAAGAATAACCATTCCTTATCTGGACACGTATGATAATTACTCTACCCACATTAATAGAAAAGTCTATTTGAGTTGCTTTTTGTTGTTGACATGTAGATAGCACGTAGAAGATACAACATCTCAATGAGGGAACAAACAATTGGGAAACCCCTATTGTTTGGGTTGTTTCTTTTTGAATAAGGGGTTCATTATTATTGATGGCTTAGATCAGTTAGTTTTTTTCTCGATATCAAATATGAACCATTGATTTTTTAAATATTCAAGAACCAGTTCTCCATTAGATAATGTGTGAAGATATCTCAGCTATTCATTCTTTCAAATAAATACCTATGACAAATTGAGATTGGAAATTGGGTTCAATACATTTTAATTATTGTTGAAAGTTCAAAGATAAGTACGAAGAATATCATAGTAAGATTAATATTAATACTAAATATAAAATACAAGTGTGACCTTCCTTCCTTTATTGAGAAAGAGCAAGTTTGGAAAAGGATGAGTATTAGAAAGAAAAAAGGGGCGCAGTCTAGAGAGAGAGAGAGAGAGAGAGATGCTTCAAAGATGGAGTAAACAAAAGAATATATAATGCATAGAACACTTTGGAATGCCCTCACATTCATGGAACCATTAATTAGAGATTGCTCTTGTACTAAGGTTGTTGAAAAGTCATGAAATAATTTTTGGATTGTTGAATTTTTAATGGCAACCCATCCAAAATTTGACAATGATTGAAATGTCATGCTATACAGAAGCACATCCCCACTCTGACAAAAGCTTTATGTAAATAGCAAAAGATATTAAGACTAAATCCCTTAATTATACTTTCAAGGGAGCAATTTTTGTAGCAACTTGACTCTAGGATTGAATAAGTTTAAACAAAGTGAATCCTCATATGTAGCTCATAAGAATTTGTCATTTGTCATTTATAATTACTATAAAGAGCTTCGACACATGAAGTCATGCCTTAGAGAGAGAAAACCCATCATTGTTGCTACGAATGACGCATGTCAAACGCATGTCAACCATTGGATGGATACACTTCACATTCATCTGCCACAGCTCAAATTGTTAGTACTAACCCATCGAAAGTGATGCTTACCTTGATCCAACTACAATTTATGCGCTCACAGTTTCGATTGACTTATGAGTTCACAGCATCCTTTTATGTTTCCACTTATTGGTTAATTGACTCAAGAACTTCTTGTCATATGATAACTAATGAGTGTATCTTGGTTGACTGTAAGTTCTTTTATTGTATTATTCATACTACTGATGGAGCAACTATGAAAGTTTAAAAAATTGACTTTGTTTTACTACTTCTAATATTTCTCGTAAATTAAGTGCATCTAGCATCTATCATGTTCCATCAATTACCATAAATCTTATTCTTTTGGCCAAATCATTAACTTGAATTGCAGTGTTGTTTTTTTATCAATCTGATTGTTACATACATGATAAGCAATTATGGAGGCCAATTGTGTTTGACCATAAAGTCTATATTAACCTAGTATATAACATGTTTGGTTCATCTAAATGTAAAACCAGACTTTGGTAGTATAATATTATTATTTTAAAATATAATAATATTAATATTAATTTTATATAAAATAATAATAAGAATATAATTATATATTAATGTCATAATTATGATGACATCATAATTATAATAATATGTAATATTATTTTATTAGTATTAATATAAAATTATATTATTATTAAATTGCAATAATAATGTTATAATATATTAGTACTAATGTTATTAATTTTGATGATTTCATAATAAATTATTATAATATAATAAACCTAATATTAATAATGTTGATGATATTTCATAATAAATATTATAAATAATATGATACAAAAAGTCCTTTTATTTATGGATGGGGTTTCTATGAGTCAGCCGACTCATACAATACATATGATATGAGGGCCCCTACTTAAAACCTATTTTAAAAATAGATTTTTTATCCAAAATTTTAAGGATTCATGATCTAGATTAAGATGATTATGAATATTAAAAGAAAATTAAAATTTTCAACATTTAAAACATATGTTTCTAAGAAAAAATTCTACACCATCTAATTCATTTTAGGATACTGGGTTTTTTGTGACGTCCATCTTGGAGATAGCCATTGGTGATTTAGTGGGCTCGTGCATCTGCTAACTCACAAATAACTTTTCCTTTATTTATAAAACCTATGTTTCTTAAGGATGAATTGAAATAAATTGTTTAGCATAGTTGACTTTGACTCGACCCATTTGACTTAACACCATTTGACCCATTTGTCCCATCTTTTAAACACGGAAAACATTTATATAAAAGTGAGGCTCTAAACAATCAAATTAAGACGCAACTCCAAAATTCACTAGAAGTGGTTGTTTTGATGCCCAAAAATCCTCAAATCGATCATGTCGACTGTCAAAGGAAAGTATATATTGTGTATCAAGTTAATATGAAAAGTATATATTGCAATCAATATATCTAGGAAGGGTTAGTAAAATATATATACTTTATAGTAAGTCTGGGTATAGTTTAGGTATATGTGATTTAGTTTCTATTATTGTCATATGTAATTTGTTTATAAAAGACAAGTATGTATATTCATATAATTAATGGACACTGAATCTCTTCAGAGAAACCTGAGATTCTTCACATAGTATCAGAGCCAGATTCTTCACCGTATCTATTCTTGTAAGATCGAGTGTGTTAAATTGCTATTCTTTGGTCCTATCCCATCTGATGGAGCCATGAAACCATCAAATCTTCTTGCTATGTTTTTTGTTCTTTCGTGTGTTTTCCGATGTTGTTTTTCTCTCTCTAGAATCTGACGTTGTCTTTCTATTTACCTGTTTTGATGTTGTGGAGTGTAAGGCTTTCTTCGTCTTCTCTAATTCACGCTTTAGTGAGGTGAGTTGTAGAGAGAGAGGGTGTAAGATTGTAGGGAGAGAGTAAACATTGTTTTTCATATGTTGTTTGTGTTAATAAATTAGAATTTACATGGTACTGCAAGCCCTCTCTCTAGCATTGCATAGGAAAGATGATGGCATTAAAAGGGAAGTGGTCTCTCTTTTGATGAAAACATGAAGAGACCATCGTCCAAAGGAGGTAGGAAGTATTCAAAGTTTGGCCAACAGATTTGCCTGATTGAACAGGCAACTACATGTGGCCATTACCTTAACTTCGTCTTCACATGTTGTGGGTTGTCTCCAAGGGTGAATATCTTCCATGATTCGGAGGAGTTGGGGCTCTTGGGGCTCCCAAATGAAGAAGACTGGCCACTGGAGCTGCTTGGGGTAGATGCCTCCTGCGTTGATGTAGTTGTTGTCGTCATCTTCGAGTTAGACAGCAGCCTGCTCACAACATAGTAGAGATCAAGGGAAGGAAAATTATTACAGAGGGAGCGGTCCTTGTGGTCATGGTCGAATCCAAAACCCAACTCGATGCACCCTTTTCAAATCTTCGAGGTCCCCATCCGTCAAATTGTTTTGAAACCCTTCAATAAAAAATAAAACAAAATGGAAATACCCAAATATGAAATCAAATCGATCCTTTGAAAACCTTGATATGCAACCAACCCTCTGTCTCATGGAAAAAAAAGCTCTAAAACAAACTAAAAATCTGTCAGATATGAATCGCTCTAAAAACCGCCTCTGAAAACTATCATTGAAAAACCAACTTTGAAACCTGTTGTCTCTGAAATCTCTGAAACCTCGATCTAAAGCTGCTCCTCTACATCAGCAACCACCTCTGATACTCACTTTGAACCTCTTGTGAAATCAACCGGCCTATGAGTAACGACCTTTGAAAATTCCTCTAAAATCTGATCTGACAAAAAATAAAAATAATAAAAAAATATTATGTATTGTTTATGCTATTATCTTCACTATGTATGTTCTTTTGATATTATATTCTTTGTCTGTTCTTTTCTGCATGATCGAGTATATTGTTTTGTTACTCGATCCTATCTGATCTGGTCAGCGTGCTACTGAATTTGTTTTGGATCTACATCGAGTTCTATTAGCTCTTCCAAGTGTCATTTTGTTATCTCCGCTGTCCTGACTGCTTCGTCTGGAATTTTTTGTCTGATTGATCGAACCTACTCTGATATGGTTCTCAGTTCCTGAGGCTATCTGTTCATAAGGCTTGTTGATCCATCACTACTTTCTGTGCTTGTTGATCAAGCAATCTGAGCATAGCAACTATTGTTTCTACTAGTCATGCTATACACCTGAAGATCTATTTGCACATTTCCACAACTTAGCACTTAAACTCCAACTACTCTCTCATAACATCTTGAGTTTGAGGGGGAGTACAAAAATAAAGTATGTATCAGGTTAATATGAAAAGTATATATTGCACTTATATATGGGAAAGGTTAGTAGGATATCTGTACTTTATGGTAAGTCTGGGTATAGTTTAGGTATCTGTGATTTAGTTTCTATTTTTGTCATATGTAATTTATCTATAAAAGATAAGTACGTATATTCATATGATTAATAGATACTGAGTCTCTTAAGAGAAATATGAGATTCTTCACATAGACCTCAAGATGTATGGACATGAGAAAAAATAGATATCAAGTCTTGGAAATGGTGCATCTTGCAATGCATTTTTTGGACCATTAATTTTCAAGATTTTGAAGCAATCATAGATTTGCTTCATCTACACTATTTTTGGAGCTTTAAATCTCATAATTAGATATGATAATAAATTTCAGGCTATCAGAAAAAATTTCAATATTAAAACGAGATATTTCAATACAATTTAAAGGTGCGTCTTACTTTGTTTGTTTAGGGTCCTGGCCTTATGCAAACCACACCCTTTAAACATTGCCATATATATACTACTTGGGAATACACCATGACATAAGAACAAGGGGTTCACTATGGGGAGAGAGCCAAAAAGAGAGCTTTCTCTTTCATTGTGGTTTGTATAAGATTGAAACTTTATTTACAAAAGTAAGGTATGTATTTTACATACTTTTTTAGGGAATATTACTTAGGTATGTATTTTACATACTTTTTTAGCAAATATTACTTATATATCCATTATAGTTTTTATTATTATTAGATACCAAATAGTTTCCGTTATTACTAGAATGTCTGTTTTTTTCACTTCACAACGAAACATTTTTTAAAAAGGGTTTTTTCCCCTTTTTCTATTTTTGAACAATCGAAAATAGTTTACATTCTTATTTTCGCTTGTTGAACAACCGAAAAGGTCTAGTTTTCGGTTGTTCAACAACCGCAAACATGACTGCATATTCCAGAAGCTTGCTAGAATATGTAATTATATTTTTGATTATTAAACATAAAAAAATGTCTTGTTTTCAATTGTTGAACAACCGAAAATATGACTGCGTATTCTAGAAGCTTGCTGGAACATTTTATGTTGTTTAACATCCGAAAATGTTTTATTTCGGTTGTTCAATATCCAAAAATGTCCTATTTTTGGTTGTTGAACAACCGAAAATAAGGCAGAAGCTTGCAATTTATATTCTTATTTTCATTTGTTCAACAACGGAAAATGAGATTACGTATTCCAAAAGCTTAAACGAGCCCCTATATTTTCGATTGTTCAAGAACCGAAATTAACTTATTTTCGATTTTTTAACAACTGAAAATCTAGCCGATTGTTCAAAAACCAAAAAAGGGTAAAAAAAGTATTTTTTAAAAATTTTCGTTATAAAGTGAAAAAAAATGGCATTCCAATGCTAATGGAAACTATTTGATATTTTGTTAATAATGGAAATCATAACGGATATATATATAATTTTTCCTATTTTTTAAGATAATGTCAACAGGTGCCACGTCTTTAAAAGAGCTTTAAATCTATACCACCGGTAGATTATTAGAATATAACTCATACTTGCAACTTTACATAAACTTTTTCTTTAGCCGATGCTTTACTTAACCTAGGTATTGTTCTCGTTCCTAGATTGACGATCTGGATTGAGTCTGAATTAGTTGGAATCGATAATCTAAAAAATATTAAAAAATAAATAATATAAAATAAAAATTAAAATGAAAGCTTATAGGGTGCGGATATGGAGGGACCTTCCAGATTGGCAACCCATGTCAGAAGTCTATGAACTTCAAAACTGTGACCAAATGACATGTCCCTTGAACCTTCCACTTTACCTAGCTGTGTTATTAATCAAGTTAAATGCACGTGGCAACACACATTCTCTCTCTAAATCTACCTTCCAAATGACAGTTACACACTTTCTCTCTCTAACCTCTGGTGAACCCCCAAACCCCAAAGCTCCAAGAGGGTTTAAAAAAAAAAAAAAAATTTATATACCTTAAACTGTTGATGTAAGGTGGATCTAAAAAATCCTACAATAGAGAGCGTTTAGACATCGGAAAACCTTCCAACACATCTCGACCTTGAGATGGATGGACATTAACAAAAAAAAAAAGAGAGTTTTACGTCAAAAAAATATGTATCTTACAATAAGTTATTTGGATCATCTATATTCAAGATTTCGAAATGTTTTTTAATCTCTATTATTTTTCAATTTTACAATTTATAAATTAAAAATAAATTGTTTTTGAAGGCATTATGAAATTTTCGACACCGTGGCAGCATGTTATAGGTGAGCCGTACTTCTACAGTAGAAGGAAGAAACCTTATACAAACCTCACCCTTGAAAATGTTTCTATTTTTACGCGCGCCTTTTCAACATGGTTACTAACACTCTCTCTCTAAAAACATTTCTATTTTCACATGCGCCTTTTCACCAAATTTAGTAATCTCTCTCGCTCTGTCAAATTTTTCTCTTTTTCATGCGCGCCTTTTCTCAATAATTACTAACCCTCTCTCTCTCCCCTCCTTCTCTCTCATCGTAAATAAAAGTTGCAGTTGGCATACAGATCCATCCGTAGGTGTAGTGGTAAGGTTCATGGTATATAATTTTGACGTAAAATATTTTTAGGACTATCTCAAAATTTATTTTTATAATTAATTAGAAAAATTTTAAACTTTAAAAATGATTAAAATTAAGTAGATCTATAAACATATGAAAATCTTGAAAATGTACGGTACAAATAATATGTCATAAAATGCATTATTTTTAAGATTTAAATTTTTTTTATTTTTTATAATCATACATCTCGATGTTGAGATGAACATTAAAACTATCTTTTTTTTGATGAATTTTTGAAGTGCATTCGTGGTTCTACATTATAAGGGTGACATATGAAAATATTAAAAATGGACAATGTAGGTAATATCTTATAAAATGCATGCATTACTTTGGATATTTAAAACTTTTTTATTTTTCATGGTCATAAATTTTGATATCTTACCGATCAAAAAGTTTTTTAACATTAAAACAATCTTTTTCTATAGATTTTTGAGATACATCCATAGTTCTACATTATAAGGTTGCCTCCTTAAAACTTTTTCCATAAAACAAACCAGAAATAGGCGCAGGGATTGAGACGAATCACATAGACACATCTCAAACACTCTATTTTTGAGCACTGCAATTAAAATCCGAGCGGGTATCTCTCCATTCGTCCTCCTTTCTCCCTCTCCCTCTCTCCTCTCCACCTTCTTAAACCCCT
Organism: Amborella trichopoda; assembly: GCF_054954075.1. NCBI lineage: Eukaryota > Viridiplantae > Streptophyta > Magnoliopsida > Amborellales > Amborellaceae > Amborella > Amborella trichopoda. Next base: position 9,025,167 of record NC_142343.1, on the reverse strand, counting down.
CCTCTCCTCCTTTCTTCACCTCAATTTACCCTAAATCTCTCTCTTCTCGATCCAGTCGTCGGTCTCTTGCAACCCTAGCTCTTCATACTCCTATTGCTTTCTCTCTCTAGAATGTCCAGCCACGAGGGTTTCGAGCTCCCGACGATGGCAACTCCCCTAAACCATGAAACTGCTGCGAAGCACCAATCGGGACGCTTGCTCCATCAATCTCCACAGTCTACTGAAAACCCCAACGATGACGGTGGGTTGATGGAGGCCATGATGGGCGAGCACGGAGGAGGGGGAGAAATCCTCTCTTCTCTGCCTGAAAAGCAGCCGGATTTGTCCGGGGCGCCTGGTTTTTCGAACGAGATTCAGGCTGGAAGTCAGTTTCACGGTGAGGTCGATATGGGAGGAGGTGCTCTCGTGGTCTGTGACACACCTGCCGGGAAAATGGAGGCTTTATCGGAAAAAAGAGCAAATGATCTTTCAGCTGTGAGCTCGCCTGATTGGTTACCAGCTGGTTGGATCACTGAAATTAAGGTTAGGGCTAATGGTTTAACGGCTGGAACGAAAGATAAGGTAATTGCCATTTTTCTGTTTTTTGTTTTGCTTGTTAGTGTTCTTCTATTTATTTTTTTCATTTAGCTGCATTAGTGAAATTTTTATGGTTTTGTTTAAAATGGAGGAACTCCATTTCTTTGGTTGATTTTGTTAATTGAATTGGTCTCTTTGTAATGAAAGAGTTAACCAATTGACTGATAGGTTGAGAAATTGGGGACTACATTACTTTTTGTAGTGTTGAAGTTCAAGTTTTGAGCTCCCGAATTTGGTTTTGACATATGGAAAGTGGCCGAATTTTTTTTTTTTTTTATAATAAACTGAAATACTTGTTCCTACATTTAGATTGTTGCTTGCTTGTTATTTCTTGTGCTGTATGACATGTTTTTTTCTGCTATTTCTCCTTGTTTTAGAAACAAGGTAGTTCTTTGGTTAGTGTTTCAAGTAGGATTGTAGGTTCGAAACTTAGTTTTGTGTTTAAAATTCTATGAATCAATTTAGAAGTTTCGATCATAGAATCATCCATGTATATACAATACATGTGGTAGGATGAAATGTGTAGTTCTTCTGAATAATTATGTACAGTAATATGTATCAGTTGTGGATGGGATCTTGATTTCCATTTTTCTTTCTTCTTCTATTTCTTTCTCTTTTATTGCCATAGAGTAATAAAATTTTGTATGCATCCAAAGTGGTATTGATATAATAAGTATTGAAGGACTTAGAGGCGTGTAAACCCATTGATACACCTAATTTTGGAGTTTGAATCTATCTCAAAAATGTTCCCAAGTTGTGAGGGAGAGAGGAAACTAAGAATGCTTCTGTTGGTTCAGGTGGTTGACTTCTTTATATTACACTGCATGCTAGGCCTGATCTGTGTTTTGTGATGGACTGGAATAGTTAAGTGGCAGATAATAAAAATAGTTCCTTTTTTTGCCGTTAAATGATAAAAGTGATTTTTTGATGTGATTACAGAATGAACACATTCGTAGGAATTGTGTTGTCCTTATAATGATTGTAAACTACCAGGTTGCTAGAGTACTTGAAAGCAGGCATTGATTACAATAGATACCCCTTTCCTAAAAACGATAAAAGTATATTCAAGTACTTAACGTCCAAGGGGGGAAGGGATCTCTCATCATAATGTATCTGTACTCATCCTTAGTTGGACGTGTCAGTTTTGGAGTTTGCTTTATGAGGCATGTGGTAAAGCGAGGTTGTTCTTCGATTGCTGATAGGCATAATATCGTCTAGGTTAATTGCTAGTTTCCATGGACAATCTGACCGTCCTTTTGTCTTGTTAATAACATGGAGGGTTTCGCCCTCAACCATTAGGTGGGGGTGGGGGTGGGGGTGGGGGTGGGGCGGGATTGGATTTGTCAGTTGGAAGAATGCCTATGGGCCAGTGAAAAGTGGTCTTGTTTCAGAGAAACTCAAGGTTTATATAGACACATGATGAGGGTGTGTGACGAGCACCTGGACTCGCCAACATGGCATATTGTGGTCCATGCATGACATGGGTTTTGCTATTTACTTATGTCATCAGTGATATCTATATGTATGTGTATAATTGCGTGATATTTCGATGTATAGAGTTATGTGTGTATGTAAGCATGCATGTATATATCATGTATGTGTATATAATTGAGCTATCTGAATGAAACAAAAAATGTGAGAGACTGAGAATCATCCACTAACACTATAAAACATCGTTGAATTATTTAATATTATTTAATGTCTTAGAAATGGAAGAAAGAAATGTATTTACCTGTACTTTTGGGTTTATCCACATGGCCTGAGATTCTCAGGCTTCTTTCAACATCAGTGGAGTCAAACAACAAGGCTGGGATGTGCCTACCTTCTGTCTTTTTGTGCTACTTCTTAGGGTTTAAGTGAGATACTGTAGTTCTCTCTGAAAGTTGCCTGGAACTTGAGAAGCAACGAGATGGTAAGTACCCCACCAAATAATATCACTACAGCTCATAGGTGAGGAGGACCTGGGAATGTGTCTGGTGATAGTTTGTCTGATTTGCTTCTCTCCATTGTTTTTGACATTGGTATTTGGATATTCTTGGCTCCACCAGTGCACAATAGGGTAAATGTCACAAACCGAAATGGCATGTTTTGAAAAGATTTTTTGAGGATCAATAAAACCTTGTATCATTTATCCTTAGGAAGTCATATAGTCCATTTTTGGACTTTTCGTGTGTATGGGCATTTCAACTAGGACTGCCTTGTTGCACTGTTTTTTGGTGTTGAATGAGATTAATGTCAAGCAAGCAACTTACCATCAGCGCCTAGCTGACTGTGCATTCTGTGTTTGTCTGTATTATTATTATTTTTCTTAAAAAAATATTGCCTTAACAGGTAATATTTTTATTGAATATAATATAAAGGGTTCAGCTTTAGTGCTGCCCAACCAGCCCTAGAACACTGTTGTCCCTACTCTCCTCCCCCGGCCTCTTTTTAAAATCCCTTTTTTCCGTGTATTCAGGATCCAGAGTCTTCTCTAAACACCTGCAGATCCATTTCTGACCTGAAAAAAAAGGATTTTTGGAGTTCCTAAAATGGTGGAAACCTGATCGACCTAGGGTCTATTGTAATACGTGGTCCACATCACATGTTGAGATTACAATCAAGATGGATTATTTTTTAGGGTCCTAATTCATTTCTTTTTTCTTTTTTTTTTCCTTGGATCTTGTTCTAGGATGTCAAGGGATGGATTTGTGGAATTTTGGGTCTTCATGAATTTTGAGAAAAGGGGATGAAGGAAGAAAGGGGTGTGGGGCGAGGGGTTTGGTAGTTGGAGTTGGTAGCTGGACCCTACCGATGCAATAGTAATATCAATTAGTATGTTAAATTTTAGAATGTAAATGATTGCGTTCCGATTCCCAGGCACATACAAACTTCCCTAGGTGCCATCTGGCACTTTTGACTAAATTAATATGGTGAGAGGCAATACCTAGCTGGCAAAGTGCATGGCCTAGTAGGTCTTTGGAAACTTTCTATTCTTGAAATTTCTTAAATTTTTTTTTTCCCCACCCCCCTGAAATTTCTTGGAAACATGGTGTTTTCCAAATCTGGCTATAAGCTAGAACTGAAACAGTAACTGCAGATTGAGTAAGTTATCTCCAAATAGTTACATGAAGCCATGCAGTTTTACCCAGAATTAAACAAACAAATAAGATGCAAGTCACATGAAAATCATGTCAATAGGATACTATTAATAAAGCAATGGAAGAAATTTCAGAGCAATGCTGTCATTTCCTCAATATCAAGAAAATGATTGGACGAGTGTCATGACTCCTGAGTGACCTTTTATGGACTTTTCTATGTTACTGGACAATATGCATGTTCTTCTAGTGACATAAAACCAGTAAGTTCTAACAGCTGTAATGGTAAAGTGAAGTTGTTGCCTCAGCTGAGTCATTCTTCATCCTCATATCCTCTTGTTCTGGATTAATTGGCATCTGATTTATGGAATTTTGTGGAATTCATTGCTTACTAAAATCGCACACCATGATGTCCATGTTAGCAATTGTTAAAATAGGTTGAGAAATTGTATCTGGTTATATTTGCTTGTATGTATGCATATATCTATGTCTGTATTTATATATTTTATTGTTCTGTGGAAATTAAGAGTGCTATTAACATCTGGATGCACATACATGTTCATAATGTATGTGAATGTAAGCCTTAATGCTTTTGTGCACTCACCCATTCGTGTCTGAGTAAAATCAGAGTAAGACCAATACATGATATCTGGATGTGCAGTATTTCTATGATCCAGTTTCAAAACGTAAATTCCGATCCAAGAAAGAGGTGTTCAGCTTTTTGGAAACAGGGAAGCTTGGAAGGTACAAGCCCAAACCAAAATCTGATGTAGCAGAAGCACAATCCTCTGAAAAAGAAACCAATGTGAGTTTTAAAGTGGGACTAAGCACAAAGATGCCATAAGCTTTGTTCATTCTCTCACTGTTTCTGCTCTGTTTTTTTTTCTTTTCCGTCTTGGCCTTTTGGGGTTGTATCTTTTGTTGGTTTATTGATTTTTTTTTTGGGTTGAATTTTTAGCCTCCTTCTAGCTCAAAAGTTCAGAGAAATAAGTTGGGATCAAGCTCACCGAAGAAGAAGGGTAAGTTTGATTTCGTAAACAGGCCATCAAGTGTTAAATGGGTATTGGAGGCAGAGGGACAATGGCTAGCATTTATCGATGGCCAGGAGCTGCCTGAATCCAGTAAGAAAGCATGGGTTTCTGCTCTAGGTCTCAACGCCAGTGGTGTCGACGCATTTCAAGAGTATTTTTCAGTCTGAATAACCTTCTGCATTTTTTCTGTAATTTTTTCAAAGTTTGGGCTTCATTTTTCTCCCCTATGAGCACCTACTTCTCATTGGGGGAAAACTATATCAAGCGCTGGTTTTGGAAAATTTTGCTAAAATGGCAGGGGTTTTTGGACGATTTACAAAACTAGCACTGGTTTGGAAAATGCGGCCTGACTATTCTGTGATTGGAAAGGCAATGAAGATATGCCACTCATTTTTGAGATGACGTAGTATTGGACACGTCTCTCTCTCTCTCTGATCAGCTGTCCTCTCTCTCATGTGCTCTCTGCTCTTTCTCTCATCATCTCTCCACTTTCTCTCGTTAGCTGTCAATCATCTCACTCTCATTAGCTCTTTGTTCTCTCTCTCTCACTTATCGGTTCTTCACTCTCTCTTATTAGCTGCTTCCCACTGTCTTGCTCTCGCTCACTCTCCCTTTCCCTCTCCTTCTCTCTCTCTCTAGCTTTGTTGTTGTTGTTTTGGTTGGAAGGGGGCGGGGGAGACATGCTACTGCAAAATAGGTCATTTTCCAGAAAGGTTTGGTATTTGCATCTTTCCTTTTCATACTTTTGAGGATAACTTGGCCATTCTTTGATGAAAACCAGTGTGAGACTTCGTATATATGCTTTTCAAAACCAGTGCTAGTTTTTTGACATTTAGATTTATACATCTCTCTCTATCTCTCTCTCTCTCATCTGCTGAAGTTGCTGTTTTATGCAGGTGAAGCCAAGAACACCGAAATACCAGAACCTGAAGTGAATGCAGGAAAGAAGCTGTGCTTACCATGGGTCAGCCCGTCATCAGAAGATGCGCTTCCTGGTGGTTCTCACCTCAGAAATGTAGCGCGGTCATTTGAAGGGGTAACCCCCAACCAAGTGACTCCTCAAATAGTAGCCAACCCTAAAAAAGCAGTTCAACCTCCAACAATAACGCAAGGAGAGACAAAGAAGAGAAAAAGAATGAATGCAAGACCGGAAAGAGATGTTCTCCTACTGCTTGGGAGAAACTTATGTAAGCAAGCTGTATCAGATTTGAAGGAAAACAAGGATCCTAAATATTTTGAGATTCAAGGCAAGGACTTTCCCCTAGGAAATCGTAGTGAGCTAATACTCTGAAATAAATCATAGGGTTTCCTAATTCATTCACCTAATTCATTCACAGGGGTTATGTGTTATTTCCTTATTGTCATTAGTTCCTTGGCTTTTCCTTGAGCAAGCTAGTGTTTGAGGAGCTGGGGTTGCTGTGATTTTATAGTCTAGCATGGTGGTCATTTTTCGATCGTAGTTTTGCGTGTTGTGCATTGCTCATTTGCGGGCTTTGCCATGCTTGCATGAGCGCAAGCATTCGAAATTTCTCTCTTCCAACAGGCACAGGTGATAGAAGCACTCAGTTTCAGAAGCAGCATTGTGGAAGAGCATGGTATCTCGATCTTCCAAGGGTGGCGTTTGGCTTTCTGCCTGCGCGCATATAAAATCCTTCTCTCATACACATACATACACATACACATTAGAATAGGGCTGTCGTTAATAAATGGTAGCAATATCCGATTTTCCAATATCTCATTATGCGGTTGGGATTGGAAGAGTCTTCTATGGTGTAGAAGTATTTAAATAACGGCAGGAATACTGAAGCCTTGTATTTCTGTATCAAAAAATCTCTAAGGTAAATGGATTTGTGAATCTTTCAAATTCAAAAGTTGTAGTCGTTTTTCTAACAATGAGTTTGAGTTGATTACTTAAATTATTGGGTTGCAATTTAATCTTTTAATTTGGAGCTAATTTGATCTGTAAGACGAGGATCGAAAAAATGCACAGCATCGCAGGTGTATCGAAACCTCGAGGTTGTAGGTTTCCAAAAGAACTTTCCTCCATAGACTTTTTTTTTTTTTTTGTTAGCGGGACCAAATAGAGCAATGAGCACTATAATACACATAGGAAAAAGTTTATATAAGGGTGAGGCCCTAGACAATTAAATTAATGCGCTTTTCAAAAATTCACTAGAAGAAGTTGTTTCGATGCCCAAATATCCTTAAATTGAACATTTTGATTTCAAGATGTATGAACGTAAGAAAAAATGAATTTCAATTATTGGAAATAGTGCATCTTATAATGTATTTTGTAGACTGACAATTTTCAAGATTATCAAATGTGCATAGATCAGCTCTATCTACAATTATAGATCTGCTTGATCTACACTATTTTTGAAGCTTTAAATTTTATAATTAGATATGAAAATAAGGTTTCATATCATTACAAAGATTTTTAATATTGAAATAACATCTTTCAATATTATTTGTAGATGCATCTTATTTTGATTGTTTAGGGCCTCAACTTTATACAAACTATACCCATACATATATAGATTCTTTGTCAGCTGGAAGTTTCATATACCAAATAAAACAATGAACAGTAGTTCAAATATTATAAGGATAAAGTTCATGTAAGGTTACAACCATAAGCTGCAAAATTAAGGTGTACTTCAGAAATCCATCGAAAAAAAAAAGCTCTTTTGATGTTGGGAATACCCTCTAATTGATCATCTCAACATCAAGATATATAAAAATAAAAAAAAAGAGTTCGAGTCTTAAAAATAGCACATCTTGTAGTACATTATCTCAGACTGTTTGTTTTCAAGATTTTAATGTGTTCATAGATCTACTTGATTTGAACCATGTTTTTTAAGTTTAAAATTTTAAGAAAATTATAAAAAATACACATTAATTTTTGGATTATTGGAAATATACCTTAAACTTTTCAAAACTACATCTCTACCCCTATTTTGGGTGAGTAGACGAAAATAGCCTTCATGATAGTCTTAAAACTGAAGGCATCCCGTCCATTGAAGCCATGATGGTCATGATGGGCTGTAAGTCCAATGTAGTTTTGAAATATCATGGCACTTAAAGAATCGTGATGGTCTGTTGGACTATCACGGTTTTAATTTAACTTTTATACCTTTGTAACTGGGCATAAGAATCCTTAACGACCATCACGTTGTTTAAGTGCCGTGATGCCTCAAAATATTAAAACGCCCATGACCATCACGGTCTTAAAACTACTGCGAAGGTTATTTTAATCAAAAAAATGTAAAAAGTGAAAAAAATGGGTATGGATGAGGTTTTGAAAAGTTTGGGGTTTATTTTCAATAAAAAAAAATTTTAATTTCCTAAAGTTTTATAACTAGAGATGAAAATAGATTTTCAAGCTTATGATCAATTTTAGAGATGTACATTACTTTGATTGTTTAAAGTTGCAACCTTACTGCAAATCACACCCAATATTATAAGGAGAAAGCCTCTATAGGGGTGCAATCTTATAAATTGAAATAAGGTCCACCTCAAAAATCCTCAAGAGGAGAGCGATTTGATATTAGAGAACCGTTCAATTGATCATGGCGACCTTGGGATGTGGAGAAAAACTATTTCAACTCCTAAAAACAAACTATTTGAACCATCTATTTTTAAGTGTGAATAAATTTGTTCAATCTATACCAATTTTTGAAATTTTGAATTTCATTACAATGGAAAAAATAAACTTTCAGCCATCATAAGTAGGGGTGGCAACGGTCAGGTCCGGCTAGAGCCAAACCGGGATAGTATATTTAGACCTATACCGAAGACTTTTTTGGGCTTCTCGGGTCTACCCATTGCGTCCTGGGCCTGGTTGGATCCATTGCCACCCTATGACTATGAGTTTTTTTTTTCCCCTTCTTTTTATCATCATGTACCATATGACTATGAGCTTTTTTTTTTTTTTCCAATAATACTATAAATATTGCCAATAATATGACAATATGAACACCTAATGCATGCCTAAAGACACTAATTACCATCATAAACCTTATAATTACGGCTACGGGTTGGATCCGACTGGACTTGGGCCCAGACCCGAATAGTATTCAGGTCCAAAATTTGGACCTATACTTAGAGCCGAGATCTGATATTACCTGTCGGGTCCATTGCCACCCCTAATTATAAGATTTTCGATACCAGAGCTACATTTTCAAAGTAAATTTTAGAGGAGAGCCGTACCACTACATCATAAAGAAAGCGCCTTATACAAACCTCACCCATATTATGATGTATTGTCCTATAGCTATCATTTACACCAGACTACAAGGTGGGCTTTGAAATAAAGTTGCGACTCACAAGATACTCGGATGTTCATACCTCGGACAAAATGAAATTTTAAAAAAACTCGGACAAAATGAAATTTAAAAAATAAATCCTCTTATGTAAATCGGGATAATTCACCCCCTTGATGATTTTGCCAAAGACCCTTTAAATTCCCTCAACCTCGAAGCATTTTTCTATTTTAAATCACCAAACTCAAAACTTTATTGTCTTGCATGAACAAATTTGCTAAGCCAAATGAAAATAATATCGGACATGGATTAATAGCTAAGCCAAACGAAAATTCACCCCCTTGGGATATGATAGGCATTCTTACGCAGTTTTCAGTGATACGACCTGATGGGGGTAAGAAGATCTGGAATCTGGATGATTCTTAGAGGAGTTGTGCTATGGGAGATATGAAAAGAGAGGAATTGAAGGACTTTTGATGAGTCCTCATTGCCTTTTAAGCAGGTATTATTCAACATTGGACACATATTATAGAGTTGGTTGTTTATTTTGAAAGAAGGTTCGGTTGTATGAGATTAATGTTTTATTGAATCTTTCAAATCTGTTTAAGTTGGGAATGGTGATATAGGCAAAAATTCAAGTGGGTTCCTCCATTACAAGGTTGTTATAAGATAAATTTTGATAATTCTTACAGTAATCTAGGCGTTGCTGGAGTCGAGGGAGATTGGAATGAACGTCGTTTTCTGTTATGCTGGTCCTTTAGGGCATTCCATCTCAAATAATGCTAAATGGCTTATCTGTTTCCAAACTTGTAAAAGAAAGTGGTTTATATATAGCTAAGGCTCTAGACAATCAAAACAAAGTGCACATTCAAATAGTGCCAAAAGAAGGCTTGAAAAACCATTTTCATCTATAAGTACAAAATTTAAATTTAAAAAATAATATAAATCGAACACATCTATGAACATTTGAAAAACTTAAAAATTGACGGTCCAAAAATACATTACAAAATATACTATTTCTAAAGCTTGAAGTCTATTTTTTCTCATATCCATACATCTTAAGATCGAGATGATCAATTTGATGATTTTTTGGTTTCAAAATATCCTCTTTTAGTGAATTTTTGAGGTGCGCCCTAAACTGATTGTTTAAAGTATCGGCCATATTATAAGCTTTTTCCTTCTTTAAAGACTATTAGTTGGCGAAGCTGGAGCAGAGGGTACCATGACAACTACAATAGTGTTGGCTGCAGATTATAGACTCCGCAGGTTTATTGAGAGTTTCCTTCTTTGATGTCTGTGGGGAAGCTAACGAAATAGCAGATGCTTTGGCTAAAAAGGGTGCTTCTTCTCTTATAGCATCTGATGATATCAATTTTTTTTTTTTTTTTTTTTAATATGATTCGATGATTGTAACCTTCTGATTTAGCAATAAAAATTTGGAATATCGTCAAAAAAAAAAAAGAAGCTATAATATAATAAAATTATTAGCTTTGACGAGTTAAAATTGAATTCATCGTAATTTGTGTATCTCAATGCGGCCCGTTGCCCTGAGGCCCCTCGCCGCCTCAGCCCCGACCCCACAACTTCCCTTCACAAATAAGGAAAAATCATGAATTCCATAACTATAGTTATCAAGACCGGACAAACACTAACTAATAAAACTTATTTTTATGTTTTTAAATCCAATTCAACATATTTGGTCAACTGAACTGATTTTGACTAGACTAGATTCTTCCCAACAACACTAATTAGCCCCGACCATTCACCCGTTCATCTGATCTCATCCACACTATTGAGGAACTACTCATCTTGAACCTCTATGCCTAGTACCATAATCATAAAAAATCCTAAAATGTTTGGAACTGTCACTAAAACCAGTGAATGTGAATGACCTGGCTCACATGTGGGGCACCAAAACAATGCGCCTAATTTCCAGCTAGCAGCTCAATGGTTTAATGCCATGGCAGCCAAGAAACACCAATAAACTTATCTCCCACTCTGTTTTTATCCTTTGGTTTATGGACAACTACATGGGACAGCTCATACTACCACATACTCCATCTTTAAATTGAGAATGCACAACGAACAAAATCCCTTGCCCACAATGTAGCTAAAGCCAACAAGCAACCATCAGAATAGAGGCCCAACTTGCAATAATGCAGCATGGCCTCCAGCTTATGCCACTTTCACACAATATAATGTGATGGAAAAAAGGGGAATGAATTGCCGCAGACTCGGACCACAAAATGGGTTAAAAAAACAAAACTATAAACCCAACATGGTGTTTATTTGTTCTCTATGAAACAAACCTCTCTTTTCCTTTTTGAGGTTTGTGGCTTATTAGATATGGGAATCAGAAAAAATTATACAACCATTTAATTTTGAAACGAATAAATCGTAATCAAATTAGTAACTCGTACCCTTTTAGGCCCTAAAGAAGGGCTGCCTCCTCCTCTCGACCTTCACTCTCCGGCCATTATCATTCATTATAGGCTTCAATAGACGCTCGGCCTCAATCTCACATTGGAGAGCAACCTTCAGTCTTCTAAACTGACCTATACATTGCTTGTGATCTTGGCATAAATCATGATTATTTCTCTCCATGAAATCGAGTTTCCTCTCATACGAGGAGTGCCACTTTGCTTGGAGATAAGCAAGGGACCTCCACGGCGGTAGGGGCATGGAGTTCTGCTTAAGAGAGAACATTGCAGCCTCTGCCATCACTTGGAGGAAGTGCTTCAACCTGGCAAGGGAACCAACATACACCACAGGGAGAGAATTCAAGATGGTGTCGTAGGTTTTAGTTGCACGCGCAATCTCAAAATGGCTTCGGAAGTCGATGTCAATAATCATGCGGTCAGGCAACGTGTGGTTCCCACCAGACACCACGTCAACGTATTCGTGATCACCTTCATATGATACGAAAATTTTAAGAAAATGAAGAGAAGAAGTCCCATAGAAGAAAAAAGAAAAGGTAGTATACAGCAACAAGTATCAACAGGTCTGTCCATTTTTGCCCAATTTAGATGACCAATCACAATATGGGTAATCCTCATGGTGAGAAGTACCTCCGTGTTCTAAGTTTCAGAAAACCATCATAAATTTTCAGAGGCCATAATAAATATAGTAACAGATTTCCATGTTTATCTACCAGCATGGTTCCTAAATCTTAGGAATGAAACATTGCCAACACATCGAACCCTATCCCAAAGATTAACTCCCCGAGAAATCATAAAGCGACAATATTCATCAATAGGGGGGGGATGACACAAGCTCCAATAAGATACATGGTAAAGAAACATACACATATTTGGCAAGAAAATGAAGAAGTAGAAGAAATGACAGAGTGAAATATTTTTAGTAAGCAATAGATTACACTAAGCTTAAATAAACCGAGGTGGGCCCAATGTCAATAATGGTACAATGAACTTACCCCCTGGAACTTTGCCGGAACCCTGCCATTTGGATACACATACAGCAGCATCATAACCAGACATCCTCAAGAGCTTCACCAAGGACAGCCGGATACAACTGGAATTGCAGCCACCAAATTTAAAAAACTGCAGATCTGTCTCATTGATAGAAAGTAAAAGCATGTGGACGGTTGATATGAGATCACTCTCAGCCTGCTCTACATTGTGCTTGTGAAACTGCATCATAGTAGCATAACAAAATGAGATGATAGAATTACTCCATGTATTTAAATGTTTTATTAAGAATCATACTGCACCTAAAATGCTAGAACAAATTCCTGCTTTAAACCATTGTTGTTTAACACACACAATAATTCGAATCTTAAATTATGATGATCCAAATCCTAAATATGGGTGTGTGTGTGTGTGAGAGAGAGAGAGAGAGAGAGACAGAGAGAGAGCGAGAGAGAGAGAGAGAGAGAGTTCTTTGTATTCTCAATTATCTTGTTTGCCATTCCTCATGGAGTGCACATGTACAACATGTCCCATAGGCCATAAATGACAATAATGAATAGATTCCCTATGTTTCCTAACAAGAAAAGATATTGTAACACCATATTTGTTTTTGAGGGGTGCAGTTGGCATACGGACGCCTCCGTAGGTGTACAGGTACGGTGGCCTTCAAATTTTATCATGGTATATAATTTTGATGTAAAATGTTATTAGGATTATCTCAAAATCTATTTTTATATCTAATTATAAAATTTTAAATTTCAGAAATGGTTAAAATCAAGTAGATCTATAAACATATGAAAATCTTGAAAATGGACGGTGTAGATAATATGTTGTAAAATGCACTATTTCTGAGACTTAAAATCTTTTTATTTTTCATAGTCATACATCTCGATGTCGAGATGATCAATCAAAGGGTTTTTCAAAGGGGCATCCGTAGTTCTACATTATAAGGTAGCATCCTTATGTAAACTTTTTCCATTTTTGAGAAAGAATATTTTAACATCATATTATTCAACAAAATATACATAAAGCAATGAAATATTAAAAGTGTGTAGCCTAGTGTCCAAACCATAGTTACCATGTAATAATGCACTGGTTGGGGAAAAACATAAGGAAAAAAAAATCCCTGGCACATTATTATCGGCACGATAGAATAGAAGGTACAGATTTCCATGAAGTTGGTACTTGGTATGTTTGTATTGTGAAGATGGTAATATTTATATCTATGACTAATTGCAATTGTTGCACTTAAGCTTTTAATTCAAAAAAGAAAGAAGGGAAATTAGTTTGGTGCAGCCGTGGCTCCACCTAAAACCATGAAGCCGCACCTCATTTACTCATGTTTAAGAATGGGTTGAGGGTCCAAAACGCTCCAAATTCATTCTATTATTCTACAGGATCAATCTCAAGAAGAAAAGGAATCTGGAGCCCTAAAAACACTCCATCTCGACTTCCATATCGAAACTGAATCTAACTAGGGTTCATGGCAGTGGAGAAACTGCATCGGAAGAATGAGGGATTCTAGTTGTAAGATATCGAATGAAATAGTAGCTGGAATTGAAATATTATTTAAAGAGAAATCAAATATTTGCAGTTTCTTTTTGTATCCTATATAGACATGGATGATCTGATCATCTTGACTTCCATAAGAAAATCTGGTCTGAACCATCAATTTCAATGGATGTCAGACCAATCATATCAGGAAATCTCTTTGGGAGCTCCAGATCCCTCTCTCTCTCCCTCTCGAATTCTTCCATATCAAAATCTGGTCTGAACCATCCGTTTCAATGGTCTGAACTATCCACTCCCTCCCTCCCTCCCTTCCTCGCAGGTCTTTTTGAGACTTTTTGGGTTCTCCATCCATGAAAAGATTGGTGTTAGGCATGGCTGCATAAATAGACTCATAATTAATTGGTACCAACTATACAGGTTATATTGCAAAATATAGGTGCAGATTATAATAGATGTGGGTAATATTAATACCAATTCTATAGTTAAATGTACTACATATCTCTACTATACATCAGAATGGGTTTCTTTGCATTGATATTATGTTCCATACAGTTCAGTGCTATTTGTATATATGCATGTGCAATAAGGAAAACCAGATAAGAAATGAATCATAGTTTATCTACAGAGAAGATCAGAACAAATCAAATGACAGGGGAATAAATTTGGGTAGAAACTTAAAAAAATGTCGACCTCAGAATTTGCATGAAGCCAAAAAAAACTAGAAGAGAAGGCCATACTAACTCGAACAAAAAAAAAGAAAAATCCCCAAACTGAATTCATGTGAAAACCAAGAAGTTAGCTTGGCAATTCCGGGAATTTGGTATACACAAGAGTGATTTTAAAAAAACAAATCTCGAAATTAGATATCTAAGATAATGTATAAAAATAGTAACAATGAAACTCAATATCAGATGTACAAATCTTTCACTGTATACGTCAGTTTGCTATCATTTATTGCTACATATAGCAAACATACCCACAGTTATATAAAAAAAGATAGCTCATTTAAACCAAATACAAAGCAAACATGTCCCCCAAAAAAATAATTAAATCACTAAAATCCAATTCAAGATACAAAAGATATACCTGTATTTAAGAAATAAATTGTCCGAAAGATTATAAGTAATTTGGAAAAGGAATAAATCAATAAAATCCGATTCCAAATTCAACAGACTAAATAATCCAAAACATGAATAAATCAGTAAAACTCAGCTCCAAATAAAATAGACATACATGAATTTTCTCGGCAAGCTGAGGTAGGTCGACGAAACCAGAATCACTGTCACTGCTGCATAAAGAGTCAGCCCCACTGCTGCCATTCTCCAAGAAATCGCTCACCATTAGTGCGAGGTCATGCTCACTTTCATGGCTGAAACCCTCCCAACTCCCTGAAAACCTAGTTCTAAGGTTGCCGGCAACTGCACAAACCCTACAATCGCCCTCTTTAAGGCCTCCCATAAGGCCACCTCCTTTTGCTTCTTTATGGGTATTTGCCCCACCTCCCAATTCTGTCGTTCCCAGCTTAGCCAACTGGGATAATAAAAACCAAGAGCTCGTAACTCTAACCCTAATCTCTTCAATGCCAGGAATTCATCTGGGCAGTGAACCATGGATCCTAATTCAGTCGATATGGTCCCATCTCCTTCTTATAGCATTGAACACTTGGGCCTTCCGTTACTCTGATAATGAAACTCAGATTACAGAGGCTCATGCATCGCTAATTCAACAAAGGAATTTCCTCCCTTCTTGTTTGGATGAAGAAGCCTTAACTCATCTCACCAAAAGGAAACCTCAATTCCTCTCATAAAAAATCACAAAACCCTAACTCAAACATTTTCCCTTCATTCCATTCTGAAAAATCAAGACCATAATCTCAATTAAACCAGAAACCCTTGTGCAAAATTAATTCTACCCCACGATCATAAACACAAGGTTCCAGATCAAAACCCTGACCCTAATTGATAATAAAGATCTGAAAAGGCCGCTCAGGACACCCCAGTTTAAATAAAACCAGAGTTAATCCGCGATGAATTTTTAATTTCTGCAGAAACTTAGACGAAATCCTAACCCTACTTTATGAGGGTGGATCAAGCATTTGCACAAGAAAAAGCATGCCAAAAATTCAATGAAAAATACAGAAGAAGAAGAAATTAGGTGTGCATTTGATCCGCAAAGGGCCAGAGGCCTGGCTCAACAAACAAAGGCCAAACAAGAGAAGTGGATAGGCAATCTGGTGACTGTTTTATAGCCTAAAAGTTTCCAATATTACGAAACTACCCCTTCAAATATTTTGGATTTAATAAGCACCATTATTTGAAAAAAATATATTAGTTAACGAGTTGTAATTTATTAGTTAACGAGTTGTAATTTATTAGTTAACGAGTTGTAATTTTTTACAAAATCTTCAAGAAAGTCAAATAATGACAATTTTATATTTAGGATTTGATTAACATATCTTTTAGAGTTTTTCCTTATCATTTTAGAGTTTTTCACTTGAATCATATTGCACATCTTAATCAGTGATATATCACCTAAGTTCAAAAAAATATATATTAGTTAACGAGTTGTAATTTGTTAGTTAACGAGTTGTAATTTTTTACAAAATCATCAAGAAAGTCAAATAATGACAATTTTATATTTAGGATTTGATTAACATATCTGTTAGAGTTTTTCTTTATCATTTTAGAGTTTTTCACTTGAATCATATTGCACATCTTAATCAGTGATGTATCACCTAAGTTCACTTTCCCTTCTCTTATTGTCTATTGAACCCACACCTAAATTTATCGTATGTATTGATATTGAAGTTTATTATTATTTCTTATCTTGTCACTCATCCATCTCGACATCTTCATCTCTCATATGTATTTATTTTAAATTATATCTTTTATTGTCTGTCTTATTACTCATCTATCTTAACAGCATCTTAGCTATACTCGTATTATAGATATATTTTATTATTTTTTATCTTGACACTCATCTATCTCAACATCTTCATCTCTCATATATATTTATTTCAGATTCTATATTTTATTGCCTTATTACTCATCCATCTTAATATCATCATCTCAACTATACTCATATTATAGATATGTTGTTTCTTGACCACCCAACATTATGTCTTACAAAATGTAGTTAGTCTTACGGCCGTCTTATAAAACTTCTTTTTCAGTCTCAATAATTTGTAGTGATTACATAAAACTCGAAATGCATATCTCTACTTTTATCCACCGAGCGCTAATCATGTATAAGATATCTTCTCAATCTCTTTATTCTTCTGGATTATCGACTTTAGATATCAGAAACAATCTTTTTTGGGTGCGGTTTGTATAGAGTTGAGGCTCTGAACGATCAAATTAAAACCCACCTTCAAATAGTGTCAAGAAATATGGTTTCAATAGTGGAAATTTTTTTTGATAGTGTTAAATTGTATATAGATCAAGCAGATTTATGAAAACTTGAAAATCTTGAAAATTGACGATCCAAAAATGCTTTACAAGATGCACTATTTATAAAACTTGATATTCATTTTTTTCTCATATCTATGTATCTTGACGTAGAAATGATCAATTTGATGATATTTTAACATCAAAACAACATCTTCTAGTGAAAGTTTTGATGTAGGCTCTAATTTGATTGTTTAGAGCCTCGTCTTTGTATAAACTTTTCCCATCTTTTTTAAGGATAATTCTAAGATGAACTTTGGATATTTCTAAAAAAAAAACTAAATTTTGATAGAATTAACCCCAATAAAAGATAGGTTTGTGGTTATTTTAGACATTTCTTTGAAAAAATAACGTACTTTCAATTTTTTGTATTTATTTGGAGTTGAGGGTGTTTTCGTTATTTTTAGACATCAACCGTTGGTTTCTGGCAATTTTGCCATTAACGTTTAAGATAACGTGGGCGCCAAGTTTGGTCCTAAATGGGAAAAAGCGCGTTGAATCTACCATGACGTGGCCGACACGGCAAATAGACATGTGGCGGACATTGGATCGTTAATTTTATTCCGTGCGCTTACGTCATTCAATAGCCGCTCGTGTGGCCTCTGCGTTCGTGCGAAATTGGAAGACAAGTGAGTTGGGTTGGACCGCATTGCTACAAATGCGGTCCAAAAGTGTATAGCATTGCTACATATGCTGTTCAAAAGTATAAAGAATCTACTTGCATCATTTAAAAACAAAGAAAATTAAATGTCCAAATATTTTCTTACTAGAATTATTATTTTTAATTTTTAAAATTTATTTATTTATTCGTATTCATGATCTCCATTGTTTGAGATTACATGTCTATAAAAATTAAGTGTAAAAATCCATCTTAAAGATAAATTTATTAATAGGCATGTATTTCTACATATGCGGGCTTGGCTGTACAGAAACCAGGTCCGAGAGAGAGAATGTCCACTCGGGTGTGAGGTGACGTTTGGCTTAGGTTTTGTGGAAAGAAATAAAATGTTATAAATTTTTCTACATTAAAATTTTTGTAGATAGGATCTCACTAATTTTGGAAAATTTTTTATATAAGGTTGCAACCTTATAATGTAGAGCAACGGATGTACCTAAAAAATCCATCAAAAAAGGTAGTTTTAATGTTGAAAAACCCTATGATTGATCATCTCGACATCGAGATGTATGACAATGAAAAATAAAAAGATTTTAAGTCTTTTTACAACATATTATCTACACCGTCCATTTTCAAGATTTAAATATGTTTATAGATCGACTTGATTTTAACTATTTTTGAAATTTAAAATTTTATAATTAGATATAAAAATAGATTTTGAGAGAATTCTAAGAACATTTTACATCAAAATAATATACTATGATAAAATTTGAAGGCGCACATTACCTCTACAACTACGAAAGCATCTGTATGCCAATTGCGTCCCTAATTTTGTTATAGAAATGTATATAATGAGACCATTTACTTTTCATACAAGAAGGTCAATCATCATTAACCATGAGATCTAAATTTGGGTAGTTGAAAAAGTGTTATTGTTTAGGTACAAAGTCCAGAATAAAATTTTTTAAATGTTGTGATGTAGTTTCATCTGTTAGATTTCACATCTAATGTCTAAAAATATTTGTAACGTCATCGTATAAAAAATAAAGAGTAATGATCTTATGATACCCTCCTACACCCCTGTGTATAGGACCCCAAATGATCACCATTAAATATAGCATAGATCTCTAGAAAAGTTATCACATGAGTGGGGGATTTGATTTTTCTAAAGATCTGTGTCAAATTTAATAGTGATCCTTTGAGATTCTACACATGGGTGTAGAAAGGTCTCATAGGATAATTACTAAAAAATAAATGGTATGATAGTATACAATCCCTTTTGTTATTAAATCCAAAATTTTCCGATCACATAGTGACCGTTCTTTGCAAAACATCCTCCCAATGGCCCGTTTGATGATCAGTGTATCAATTTTCTCGTAAAAACATGCTTTGGTTACCTATTGAGATGACGTTTTTAGTGTTAAATGCCATGTTTTTTACCCCTCCCAAAATTCTAATATGTCATTCCTTAATGTTCTCGTTCAAATTTCAACCAAAAAGGTTGGAATTTGTTTCAAAATATTGATAATTGAGCCCGTTAGCAAATCCGTTGAAAAATTCGTTAAAAAAGTAATTTGACTAAGCTTTTAGGATCCAAAATTAGGTTTTTTTTTATTTTTTTTGATAAGATCCAAAATTAGGTTTTTTGATCCTCTTGAAAACCCAATCCATCTTTTCCTTGTAATTTTCCCTCCAAATATTAATAAAAAAATACAAAATTTGTTTCAGATTGTTGATAAATGACCTCACTCGCAGAGCCGTATAGGAGTTGGTTCTAACATAATGATTTCAATACGTTTTTCAAACTTTGGGTATTTCGAGACCTGAAACCTTAATCTGACATTCTTTGTTGTTCTCTCTCTCATAAATAATTTAAAATTGTTTTTAATTTATCCCACTAGCCAATCTTCAATATAAATTTGTTTCATCTATAACAAAAATTTCCAAGAGACCTAAGGACAATTTTGTTTTTTTGAAAACCTGCACAATTTTATTTGTAATATTAGTTACTATAAATATCTAATATTATATTAGCTTTTTTTAGGGTTTTTGCTCTAGTATGTATTAGAATTGATTTAGATAATATTTTTTTAAAATTTCCCATGATTTTTAATGAAATCGATATTTTATAGGTTGGCTCTTTAATTTATTTTTTTTGAAAATATTCATTGGATTTTTGAATTTTTTTAAATATTATATTTAATTTTCTTAATGATTTTTTCTGTATATTCTTGTTTGATAATTTATATAATTTTTTATTGGTTTCTTTGCCAAAAAAATTCTAATGTATTTAGTTTTTTCAAAAAAACGATTGGCTCTTTAAAAATTGTATTCAATACTGTGTGCATTTTTATTTTTAAATCATAGAATTTGTTCATTTGCAAAAAATGTACAATATTGAAATTATGATATTTTATATTATGAAATGACTGTTTTCCACTCAGACTATTTCATACTCTTTAAATGATTTCATCAAAATATGTAACATATATGTTAATTTTATTAACAAATCAATTTATTTTAATTTTTAAACATTTAAATATTGTTATAAAATTTTTATTAACTTGATTTGACCAGGAGAACCTGTCCGAGTTGGCAGGTTCACCAAGTCACAGGTTCACCAAGTCAACCAGGACCGGTGGGTGGCCATTTCAGCTACCCAATTCAATTTTTTAAATACGATCACAAACCATAAAACTGGATTTGGAGATGCGCCTTTGCTTCAATTTACTGATTCATTCTCTCTCTCTCTCTCTCTCTCTCTCGTGCCGCCATAATGGAAGTCAGGGCTCCTGATTCATGGGTCGCAACACGTCGGGTCGTGCCGAAGAAAAATTATGGGACCCGGAACCGAAGTTACCGGACCCGGACCTGGACTTAAATTCGATTGGACCTAGACCTAATTGGACCCGACCCAAAAAAATAAAAATAAAATATATTTAAATGTTATTTTAAATATGTAAAAATGTATTATTTAAATGGTGTTGTTTCTATAAGGTTGCAACCCTAAACAATCCAATTAAGGCTCACATCCAAAGTTTATCATAACATGTATTTTTTGTATTCAAAATTCTTAAGATGATCTGTAAATCTATTTTTATATCTAATAATAAAATTTTAATCGCTAAAAATGGTTAAAATCAAGTAGATATTTAAACATATGAAAATCTTAAAAATGGACGGTCTAGATAATGTGTTGCAAGATGCACTATTTATAAGACACATTTTTTTTTTTTTTTTATCTCCATACATCTCGATGTCCAGATGATCAATTAGAGGTTTTTGAACATTAAAGTAACCTTTTTTGATATATTTTTGAGGTGCATATGTAGTTCTACATTTTAAGGTTGTAACCTTATATAAATTTTTTCTTTATTTAAATATTATAATTAAAAACATATAATTATATTTATTCAAATAATAATTAAATAATATTAAAATATTATATATTAAATATTATTTATATGATAACACTTTTTGGGTCGGGTCGGGTCCACATAGACTGAGATCTGACCCACCTGGCCCAATTCTTGGACTTATACCCGGACCCAGGTTGGGTATCGATGTCGGGTCCTGGGTCCATTGCGATCCTCACCCCTCGATTCCTCCAACTCCCTCCCACATTAACAGTGGCAATGCTTCAATGATAATTTCCACTAGGAAATAAATTACTTTTCTCTAGGATATAAATTTTATTTCTTCAGTACTTCTCATATTCCATTGAAGTTTTCATTTTCACAGGCAAGACTGTTGCCCTGTTCCTGTCTTCTCCCGCTTTTGAAGCATTGGAAACCTTCTCTCATTTGATCGGACGGAGAGCTTATATTTCAATATTTTATTGAAATAAACAGGTTAACGCGTAAAATGGAACTACAAAAATTCGAAAAATGAAATGGACCAATAGAGAATGAAAGAAATGGTTTTGAACTTAAGTTGAAGAATGAAGAAGACATCAAATTCATCAGTAAATTGCCATAGACAAGAGTAGGGCCTTCCTCTAAGGATTATATAGAGAATCCCTATTTATTCGTTATGCATGGGTAAACTACAATTCAAATCCCAAAGCCTTCGATTTATACACATCGTAGTGGTTATGGCATATGAAAAATACAATTTTGAGGTTCGAATCCTAATTCCTAGCCCACCGATATAATCTTCACTCATCATCAAGTAAATTATGTAGATTCAAGATTCATAAAAAATTTTGACAAAGTTTTATGTTGGCTGCCTACCTGATCTTCACATTTCTTAGACCAACCAACATAATCTTCACTAGTGGATAAAAAATTGTCGATCCAATTCAAGATGGCCCTAGTCAGACAGAAATTGGTAGGTGGGTTATTCTAGTTTGACAAACCTCAGAATCGTCCGATTCACCTTGTTCTTGAATTTTTTTGTTGCATCTGTACAATGATCGGAGTCAAGAATCAGTTGAATCCGAACATACCCTTAACAGTTCTGGGTCCAATTATTGTTTTTAAATCACTGCTTTCGACCTACCTCATGGATTGAAAGCAAAGTAATGTTTTACTAACTTAGCCCAAATTATTGGTTTATAGTATTAATTCTATAGCTGAGTTCTTGTCGGAGTGGAGTGTGACAAGAGAGGTTAGTATATACAAATGATTTTCACGTAATAATTGAAGTGATGTAAGGGAGCAAATAGAATTTTATCAAGTGCCAATATTAAGTTTCTTTATAGTTCGGTTGTTGTACCAATAATATGTTTCTTTGTAGTTGGGTTGGTGTGCTCACTTCTATATTTTTGTCATGATTGAGGCTCAATATAAGAATAATTAAAATGCAACCAAGCAACATAAAAACTTGCACTTTCTAAATTTTTAGAAGTGTCTCAAACAAAAGAAGAAGGAAAAAAAAAAGAAAGCATTTTACATAGATTAATACCATACTTGGGCATCCAAAGGGGCTTACCAATATTTTGAGGGGCGGGTTGTTTAATCACAGATCTGTGTCGGATCGTTGGATCGACAATCCGAATTAGATTTGGATCGGTTTGAATTGGTGATTCAAAAATATTTTAAATAAAAAATAAAAGAATTAAAATAAAGGTTTATGGGGTAGAGATTTAAGGGGATTTATAAAACATTACACAAGCTTAAAAAAAGAAAATAAAATAAAAGACGGGGTTTTAGGGGGGAACGAAGCCGGGATCCATACAAGCCCAGAACCATTTCGGTCCTTGACCAATTCCCATCTAGATTGGCAATCTAGATTGAAAATCACCGGATTTAAAAAAACTAGTAATTACTAACGACCTCCGATCCATTTGGTGGAGCCTTATGGCTGCACCAAATTCCTTGAAACATAAATTACTCTTAGAGAAGGTTTTTATAAGGTTGCAACCTCATAGAAGTAGCGTGCATCCCAAAATTCAGTAAAAAAGAGTGTTCAGAAGGTGGAAAACTTTACTATTGATAATCTCGACCTCGAGATGCATGGCATAAAGAAAAAAATAATTTCAAGTCCTAAAAATAGTACATCTTTTAACAAGTAATCTAGACTGTTTATTTTCAAGATTTTGAAATGTTTGTAGATCTATTAAATCTATGGGTTTTTCGAATTTTAAATTTCATAATTAGAGTTGAATATGGATTTTCAAGCCATCGTAAGGTTTATGATGCCAGACCTATATCTTCCGCAAAAATTACAGGTGAGCTTTACTTGCATAGTATAAAGTGGCACCTTATACAAACCTCATGCATTATTCTTGGGGAATCCAATTTTCTTCCCAAGTCAAGGCTTCTTTAAGGTTTTAAAACCTTTGTTTTTTTAATTTTTTTAGAATAAAAAATTGCTTGTATTGCCCAAGTTTCCAGCACAACCACATGGATAGGGCTCCTCCCTCTCCCCTTCTCTTGCTGGGATCATAAGATCCCATGAGGTGGATTATTTAAGGTGATTAGTTGCCTTAATTATTGTAAGATGCTTTGGAGTGGCTGGATTAGGCTATATGACATGGTCAAGGCCTGGATTAGGGTATTTTTTGCCAATTCAAAAAGAATAAAACAAAATACAATAAATCATTTCAAAAGTTTTGGGGCCTTGGGCTAGGGCACAATATGAACGGTATTTGAAGAAGTTTGCTAGTGATTGTCCAAAGAATAAGAAGGCCATGATTCCTTTTATTTATTGGCAAAACTTTTATTTTTTTCCAATTCTTTTTGTTTACTGTTAATATAGTTTTCTTTTTTAGTGGTAATGGTGGTTTTTGTGGTGTACAGCCTGGTTTTGTATTGAAAAATGGGTGCTTTTGTTTGATTAAAAAATGGTATAGAGCAATACTTTTTGTGGTGAGATCAATAAAAGTCAAGAACCTTACAAATAGTATCTCTTTTGCTTATGGGGTCGATATTCTTTTTTCAGAATAGAGAGGTGGCCTTTGAGAAATGAAAAAAATATTTGGGTATCATAATAGGGTACTCTTCCAAGTAAGAAACAAAAAAAATAAAAAAAATTTTGCAATAAAAATAAAACAACCAAAAGGAAATAAGCAAAAATTTTAAAAAGGACATTAAAAAGTAATGCTGAAGTACAAAAAATTTAGTCTAAGGGTAATAATAGGTAAAACAAATGTAAGGAATTTGCCTGACAAATATTTCTTCCCGATGCTATCCGAATATTATAAATTCATTTTATAGGAAATATTTTTCCCAAGAAAAATAGATTTTTCTAGACAATATTTTTCCAAAGATCGAAACAGCCCCTAAGAAATGATGACAAGTCACAGAAATTCAAAATTAGAAATAATATCATGTTCACATGGTAATATTGTTAAAGAAGATCGCAAAGGACCATAGATCATGACTGGGATTAGATTTTGAAGGGAAAATTAGGGTGGTAATTGCCAGATAATATCACATGGTAATATTGTTAAGGGAAATCGCAAGGGACCATAGATAATGAGTGAAATTAGCTTTTAAAGAGAAAATTAGGGACGTCAATTTACTAGATGACTTATTGCAAAATTAGGGCCTAAGTCACAAAATGTCAAGGGCAAGCCTGGCGGAGCCTAGGTGAAGATCAAGACAGGGCCAGCCCGCCCCGGCATGACGATTATAGGCCAGGCCTGGGCTTCTTTGGCCTCTTCGGGGCAGGGTTGCGCTCGGGTAGGACAAGGTAGGGGCTCGGACCCTAGGGAAAATTAGCACCATAATGTTAATTGCTGAACTTGAAATTTCCTGTCCAAAGATGGGACTTAAAGTAGGACATATCAATACAAATTTTCCCTATATTAACGACATACATCATCCATCCGTTTTTTCATTTGAAGGCTTCCGTTATGTTAATTTTTTATCTGAATTTTATTGTGCTTGTTGAATACATTTCCACAAATCACAATAGTTTTTCGAGCAAATTACATACGGACACTATTGACAAGGGTCAATACCAAAAGGGGTCCCATTTTCCAAAAATTACTAGTAACCCCCTCCTCCCATGCCTTTTTTTCTAAGTTGCTATTCTATCCGATAATACAAATACGGGATAGGAGAAGGGTTATGTTTTTTCAAAATAAATAGAGCCATGGAGTTTGAAATACTTGACAACTACTTGAGACCGGTGACAAAAGTGAAGAGAGTGAAAGGCCAATTTCTTCGCCTACACAGTCTTTTCTCACCCTCCCAACTGCCAATTGGGGATGAGAGAGAAACTTCTCATTGCAACATCTCCCTCCCTCTAACCAATCACCATTTCCCACCGCCCTCTCTCTGTGGAATTATTCGCCTCTCACTCTCTCAAATTATTCTTATTTTGATCTCTCTCTGTACTTTTAGCATCAGCTCCTTCTCTCTATATAAAACCAGTAGCTCTTCCCCCTCTCTCTCTCTCTCCAGCTTCTAAGGTTTCAGGTCTTGCCCTAAAACCAATGTCTGGCCCGGTGATGAAGATAGCAGAGAAGTTTTTTCCTAGAGGAGCGCTAGGCTTCAGAAGGAAGATGAAAATCAGGGGTCAAACAACACTAGGGTTTGGAAGTATGAAATGAGACCGATTAAGAATAAGATGGCCATAGTCCATGAGCAGGCTTAAGAAGGTTTGTGAGCTGATTTGGTACATGAGGCAGAGAGCTGTCCAGTAATTCAAACTCCGGGAAGCTCTTTTTGTTTTGAAAAAAAATACTTTCATCTTGTCCGGTATTTGCATTGTTGGATAGGAGGACAAGTTACGAAATTTACGTTGTCGGACGAGAGAGCAACTTAGAAAAAAAAACACTGTAGAGAGGGAATGGTGTTTATAATTTCAGAGAAATGGGACCTCATTTGGTAATTAACCCCTGTCCCTAGGTAATTTGCTCTAGTACTTATGTCTATAATTGTTCTCATGCATTGTACATGAGATTATCCTAGTTACACATCTTCATTATAAGGAACATTGAGAATTGATCATGGATTTTTCATAAGACAAATAAGCTGCTACCACATTAGAAGAGGAAATATCTTCCAATAATTGTTTTTTTTGCAAGTTTAATGCAAGTCCAGACTGAGCAAACTACCCTTATCTTGAAAGCATCTCTAGTAAGCAGGAAGCTTATCTTGCATGTGGTTGTCCTTTACACTGGATCATTCCTAAAGCTAAAAAGCTGTAACAATTTTAAAGGTGTTAATGAGAAAAATTTAATTGGCATAAGCATACAACATCCTTTCCTTTTCCAATCTTGCATTTGTCAGAGGCCGAGAAGTAGACAAGACCAAAGCCCAAGGGCAGAGAGTTGCGGTCTTTTGGCCATCTTCTTATGAGCTGGTTCCACCTTCAATACTGGCCTAGTGTGATCTTAGATTGCAAAAGCCTTAATATTTCAGGGAAAATTATAGATACCCTTCAAAATGAGCTTTGTAGATATCCTCCCCCAATAATGTTAGGGTGTGTTTGATTTTTAGAGGTGGTTTTGAAAACTGCATCTCTAGAGAATTGGAAACTCCAAGTTCTATGGGGAATGAAATTGGTGTTATCCACTTTTTAGCTTGAAAGATAAGGCAAGTGGGTAACACGCATCCGCTTTACTGCAAAACTTCCCCTTTATCAACAGGGGAAGTGCTATACTACCGGAAGATGTGGTTTCAAAAGCCACGCTTTTCAAATGGCAAAGACACCCTTAGTATCACACCCTAGACCTTAACATTGTGTTTTTCTTGTATTTACCCCCATTCAAGAAATAAAAAAAATTAGATTAAAATGCTCCTCTTCTCTCACTCCCTACCCACTCTTTTTCTCTTTCTCTCTCTACTCCCTCTCTTTACCCGCCCTCTCTCACTCTCCCTCTGCCCTCCCTCTCCATCTCTCTTTCTCAACCAAAATTTAACTAAACTTCTTTTTAGAGAGAGAAACCATGAAGTATTCTCTTTTGTGAGAGAATTAATTTTAAGTGCTCAGAGGCAAATGAACCCTAATGTTAAGATCCTTTGTTACATGAGATAAAAAATCACACATTTTTTGTTTGCTGTGAACTTCAATCTCTCTCTCTCTCTTTCCATTTAAAATGACACTACAAGAATTACACCAGAGAGAGTATTCTTTTATCTTGAGTTTTTTCTTCGTTGCTGATGCGACTTGAGGTTTGTAGAGAGAGAGAGAGAGATCGGGGGTTGTAGGGCCTATCGTAGTAGATTCGGGTGTTACAACCATATGTGCAAGATTGGCGTTTGAATAGTTAGCCTCGCTTTTGTTACACCTGCTGTGCATCTTTCGCTGGTCTCATTGCTCATACACCTTTATGTCTCACTCTTCGACTTGCATGCTCTACTTGCCTTTGTGGCTCACTCTTCGACTCGCATGCTCTACTTGCCTGATTGACTTGAAGCTATTAGAGAGTAGATTCATTTTGTCGAGTCATAACTGAGGGAGTCTTTCTCGTTCTCAAATCACTGAGCAACATCTCAAATGGTGTATCTCGTGTTTTGCTTCGCAATTGGAGTCGAATCAAATTAAAATAATGCTTTGCTTTTGAGTTCTTTGCTTTGCAATCGGAGTCCAACTCCGGGGAGAGTTTGGTGTGAATAGAGAGAGAGAAAACAAGAGTTTCCCTTTAGCCTTCCTCACCATTGCCATTGATCAGTCAAAGAAGGGGGAGCTTTGAACTATTTCTCTCTCAAGAGAGGGCAGGTAGAGAGAGAGAGAGTGAGTGAGGGCAGGTGGAGAGAGAAGAGATAGAGAGAGAAGGTAAGTATAGAGAGGGGGTATAGAGAAAGAGAGGGTGAGTAGAGAGAAAGAGAGAGGGTAGGGGTAGCGGTAGGGAGAGTGAGAGAGGAGAAAAGCACTTTAATCTTTTTTTTTTTTTGCTTTTGACTAGGTAAATATAAAAAAAAACAGTATTGGGATCACCGACATTAATGTAATTTTAATGTAATTTGAACTTGATTTTTTGGTTATTGGGGCAAATTCCCCAAATCAGATAATCAGCTTTACATTATTCATTACACTTTTGCGAAATCATAATGCATGTTTAGTCAAAGATATTTGGAATTACTTGCACCACATTGCAGGTAAGGAAAAATCGTTGTGCAGATGCTTATTCTGCTCCTCTCTACTTTTCACTGATTGCATATAGCAAATGGCCAGTTTGCAGACCTCTTAGAGAAGAGGGTATTTACTAGTGGTATGGTGGTTCATTTTCTCAATATATATATAGAGAGGCTAATAAAAAAGAAACCATATATATAGCGGGATTAGTAGCACTGAGATTGTAATTAGGGAAGGTAATTGCTTTACATTGAGTATTATCAATAATGATCAGAAAGCTTGTCAGAAAAAGTTTGCATACCTCATATGCCATACACACATGTACAAGACAAATTGTGGCTCAAGGTTTTGCCTTTGGCAGTCAAAAGAAAACAAATGGAAAAAAAAGAAACCACACAGTACTAGCGCATTTTCTAAAGGACACGGTTTCTATGAGTCCATGGACGTACATATAGAAATGCAGGCCCCTTAATAGTATTTTTGAAATAGAATTTGATCCTAATTTTTGGGGAATATATAATTTTTAACATGGAGATTATTAATTTGTATAAATAAATAAATTTTAAAAATTAGAAATGATATTTTTTGGAGAAAACATTTGAACAGTTGATTTTACTTTTTCGTTAGAGGACTATTATTTATGGGACCCGGTTTTGGTGGATGGTGTATAGATCTCCGACCATACGTAGTAACAGGTGCGGGCTTGGACGCACCAAGCAATTTTGCTTTTCTAAATAATCAATAGAATTATTACTAGATTGACACAGAGAAAATCTACAAATCCTCAAAATCTACAAGGGTCCTAACAAATAACTTTTGTTTAATGCAATATCTCGATCATTAATGCTCCTCAATTTTCTATTTTCAATTTGTACAATGAACATAAGTAGTACATGAACTTCTTTAAACTTTTATTTTCATTTATTAAATATTTATATAATTCTCTCATAATGTACTTAAATATAATTTAGCATTTTCAATTTAAAAAAATGATTCAAATAACACATTTGGTTTTTCTCTGATGGAAATGGGTCTTGAGTGGTTCAGGACCCATATCTATGAAAGACAATGTATTCTATTATTTAAAGCTGTAGAAAATTTAGGGTTGACATTCGTCCTTTTAGAGGTGCTTCAGTCTATTTCAATACCATATTAGAGGAGGTTTTCCTTTATATTTCATTTTTTTTTTTTTTGATATTCTAAGCATTTCGATCCTTTGAAATGAGGCATTCCCTAGGAGTTTATGTGCTTCTCAGAAGATGTACTATCTCCAAATATTCATTTAAACAAATATCTAAATTTAGTTCTAAAAAATATCAATTTTATTTTGTGCCTCTAAAATTGTTTGATTTGATTAGTAATTAATTTATACTTTTTGTTTGTTGCAGGTGCTTTTAGTTAAGGAAATTTAAACAATTATAATGAAGCAACAAATAAAATAAACGATTTTTTATGAGGTTAAAAACAACTAATTGTGTGAAGCCCATGAGTTCATCAGGTTTGGATTAGTAACAATCAGACATCCCTTTTCCTAACACAATTAAAACGAATCATGCAATTGTTGGATCCGGTCAATGTTCTAAAACTCGAGTAGCTGTACATATTACTCGACTCGGTTTACGATCTATCGACTCTTCGACTTGGACTTAATTCGGATATATAGGGGTCGCAATCCGGATATAGCTATCCGTCATTTGAGGGTTGCGTGTGCCACCTGCGAGTTTGCCGATTGGCGTCTTTCGCGCATGCATAGTGTGTTTTTGGAGTGGGCCATGAGACAACATGGAGACGTTGTTTCAGGTTGTTTCCGAACATTCCTTAAACAACGTCTCAGGTTGTTTCTGAACATTCCTTAAACTTACTGCATTTCGATGCGTAAAAAATAACTATTTTTTCTTCCTGAAAAAATTAGAATTTTGAGTCAGGAAAATTATATCTTTAATTCAGAAAACTATTGATATTTGACGATCATATGTGTTTTTTTTTTTTTTTCATTTCTTTCTAGCTCGAACAACAATTTCAGTTTCTTGTAGTATGTTATCATATCATGTTCCTTACACTGAAAGAAGAGTTATATACGTAAATAAATAATTAAAAAAATAAAATTTACTTGCCACCATTGGAATCATTTTTTTTTAAAAATCATCACTTGTCACCATTTTACTGTTAAAAGTTATGGGATGAACATATTCCAAGCTTACAAAAGTGAAAAGCACTTGTACACATTCTAGAAGATTCTATAAGAAGAATTCATACAAGTGTTATTTGGACAAAAAGAAAAAAAACAAAGGGGACTGTAAAATGTGGGACTTTGTGTGTATCGAAAAGTAAAAATAGCAAGCGACACCTATCACCTATTATTAATAAAAGAAAACCCCCCATTAATTCTTTGCATTATAGAGATAAGGGGCTCCTTACTAATTGGGTATAGGGGTGCCACCACAAAATCCGAGTCATAACTAACCCTAGAATCACGATGACCCAGCGACATAACCCCGTGTTGGTGTAGTGGGATCCGAGTCTCACTTATCGCGTCCTACTTCGACTCGAAAAGGATTTGGAACACTGGATTTAGATGAAACTTTGCATTTAGATAATACAAAGGATGCAGTTTCTGTGAGGCTTAGGTTTTATGAAAACCAAAGTAATGCCTCACCTCGAATCCGCGTCTGAAAAATACTTTGGGCATCGGAAATCCCCTTGATGGCTCTAAAATCGATTTCCAACACTAACCATGAAATTCAAAGTTCAAAAAATAATACAGATCTTACGGATCCGTGAACACTCATTGTCAAGCAAAACGAACGGTCTAGATAATGTGTTACGATATAGAATATTTTTAGGGCTCAAAATCCTAATTGTTTTTCACAAGCACAGTGTTTAAGCCGAGATGGTCGATTTGATGGTTTTTCGATGCCAAAACTACAATTTTCAGTGAGTTATAAGTTGAGGCCTAACTCATTTTGGTGAGGCTGCAGCCTTACCAAACCATTTTTCTATTATAAATAGAAGTCCTGTCACCACCTTCTTAAACACACACAGTCTCCCTCTCTTTCTCCTTCTCAGCCAGCCTTCATCTTTCTCTCTTGTGGGCACTGAACCTCTCTCTCTTTTACTAACTATCTCTTATGCATTTATCTCATTTTTTTGCATCTCTATATGTGCAGGAGAAGATGAGTGACTACTTGCTAGGAGGTTGTTTGCCCAGTGAGATAATGAAAAAGATTTTACTGGCATTGCCTGTGGAATCCATAGGCAGGGCAAGATGTGTGAACAAAGCCTGGCATACTTTGCTCTCCTCTCACTCATTCATTATGATGCATGCACAGAGGAACTTGCAAAGCATGACCATTGTCGCCCTTGAGACTTTAAATGGAAACTTTGATGTGAGAGATCTTTGGTCTCCTACAAATACTCCCATCATAGACTGTGATGATCTCTTCATACTTAGGTCATTGGGCAGCAACTGTGCACCAAGTGAAAGCTTCTGGTGGCCACAGTATGCTGCCATAGCTTCGAGCCAAGGACTCGTCTGTTATTTCATGAAAGATCCTCAGGGAAATATCCTTCGCATTACAAATTTGATTACTGAGAAATATGTGGGCGTTCGAGGACTCAGGTCAGTGTCTCTCTCCCTTCAGACAATATCCATATTGCTTCTCTCTTTCTCATTTAGCTCTTATTATTTTTTTCTTTTTTTTGGGATTTAGTTCTTGTTGATGTTTATATATATATATATATATATATATATATATATATATATATATATATATATATATATATATATATATATATTGGGTAAGTACTTATATTTATTTGTCAATCTGTATATTTCTTTATCCATGGATTGTGTAAAAAAGATGGGGTTTTGGTGTGTCAGCCCATGCACGTTTTCAAAGTGCCCTCTTCTAGAAAAAGAATACAAAAACCATATAGATTTGGTTTTTGGCCCTAGAATCCCAACGGTTGATAATCTCGACCACCATGATCATGAATTACTTTTTGAGCCTAAAAGAGGATTACTTTAAACTTTTTTTTCTTTTTTAAGATAATTCATCACCGTTCATTTTTGCTTTTGTTGTTTGGTCATCATCGGATCTGCTCTATTTTCTTAAAATCATGGATTTAAAGTGAAAATATATCTTGAGTGACTTAGGATATGTTTTCTATTTTTTTTTTGTTTTTTTGAACATAGTGATTTCAAATATATTTCAGATCCTAGATCCAATGAAGATTTTTGAAAGGAGACCTCATTTGGACCTCATCTTAACTTTTTGCATATAACAACCGTGAATAGTCCATAAATGGATATTTGCAGCTTTAGTGGTCCATCTATGTTGGGATGGGTTCAGCCAATATTTCAAAACCTAGATCGGTGAGGTAGATTGTTCATCTATCAAGCAATCCAGATCTGGTTAGGATTAATCTAAATCGATGATCCAAAAAATAAACTAAAATAAAAATATAAAAAATGGGATAGGGATAGGGAGAGAGAGAGAGAGAGAGAGAGAATATGAGATCAGCATACTATTCTAATGACCCATATTGAATCTAGGTCAATCCAATAGTCATGATTGTATTTTGTATTTAAACTTTTATTTTTTCTATAAATCTAAATTACTTGAAATTTTGAACGTCTATTCTTAAACAATAGGCAAATTTAATAAAACTATCAAAAAATAATTCACAAAAACTAAATAGATCAAAAGACCCTAAAAACTTTCATGAGTATTTTGATCAATTTATTTTTGTGAATAATTTTTTAATATTTCTATTATGTGTGCCTTGATGATAAGAATTGATATCCTAAATTTCATGTGAGTTGGATATGTAGAAAAAAAAATAAAAATAAATTATAAAATACAATTGTGATCATCAGATCGATATATATATATATATATATATATATATATATATATATATATATATATATATATATATATATATATATAAGGTCTGGCCCTAACTGATAGCAATAGTAAACAAACAATGAACCTGATTCAATATGGGCTAATCCAATGGCCACGATTGTATTTCAAATTTGAATTTTGGTTTCTCTATAAATTTAGTTCACTTAAAAATTTGAGCTCTAATCATGAAATCAAGATGAACATCATAAAAATGTAAAAAATGTATTTTTCCACAAATAAATTGATCAAAATACCCCAGAAAATTATTGGGGTATTTTCATCAATTTATTTTTATGAATAAGTTTTTTAATATTTTTATTAGGTGAGCCTTGATGAGAAGAGTAGACGCTCCAAATTTCAAGTGCTTTTGATATGTAGAAAACAATATTAGAGTTCAAGTAAGAAATACAATTGTAACTATTAGATCGGCCTAGATGCGATCTGGGCCATTGAGCTTATACTATTCCATCAGTTAATGGGCTAACATTATCTTTTTTCTCTCTCTCTCTCTCTTTATATATATATATATATATATATATATATATATAGGGTGTGGTTTCTATATTGTTGCAACCCTAAATAATCCAATTAAGGTGCACCATGAAATTTTATCATAACATGTAATTTTGGTGTAAGAAATTATTAGGATTACTTGAAAATCTATTTTCATATCTAGTTATTAAATTATAAGTTCCAAAAATAGTTCAAATCAAGTAGATCTACAAACATATGAAAATCTTGAAAATTGGCAATCTAGATAATGTGTAAGATGGACTATGTGCAGAACTCAAAATCTTTTTTTTGTCATATTCATACATCTCTTTGTCGAGATGATCAACTAGAGGATTTTTCAACATTAAAACAGTCTTCTCCAATGGATTTTTGAGGTGCATCCATATTTCTACATTTTAAGGATGCAACATCATATAAACTTCTTTCCATATATATATATATATATATATATATATATATATATATGGGTGTGGTTTCTATAAGGTTGCAACCTTAAACAATCCAATTAAGGCGCACTTCCAAATTTTATCATAACATGTAATTTTGATGTAAAATATTATTGGGATTATCTCAAAATCTATTTTTATATCTAGTTATAAAAATTTAAACTCCAAAAATACTTTAAATCAAGAAGATCTATAAACATATGAAAATCTTGAAATGGACGGTCTAGATAATGTGTTACAAGATATACTATTTTTGGGACTCAAAATATATATATATATTTTTTTCTATATTCATACATATTGTTGTCGAGATGATCGATTAGAGGGTTTTGCAACATTAAAACACCTTTTTCCGATGGATTTTTTAGGTGCATTTGTAATTCTATATTTAAGGTTGTAACCTTATATAAACTTTTTCCACATATATATATATAGAGAGAGAGATGAGATGAGGATATTGAGATGGATGAGTGGCAAGACAATAAGGAATAGAATTTAGAATGAATACATTTGGGACATGATAAGTGTGACACCAATAGATGATAAGATTAGAGAAAAAGATTTAAATAGGTTGGTTATGTGCTGCGCACACCCATTACATTACCTGTTAGGAGATGCGAGTTAGTTCAAGTGGAAGGTGAAAAAAAAACAAGGGATACACCCAAGAGGACATGGTTAGAAGTAATGAGAAAAGATATGTAGACCTATGGCCTTATTGAGCACATGTATGTATGTATGCATGTATGTATCTATAGGTTGCACATGTCATGCCCTTAACTAATTTTTAATATATGTAGAATAACATATATCTAGATTTATATAAGAAAAGTTGAGTATATTTATATAAGAAAAGTTGGGTATATTTATATAAGAAAAGTTGGGCAAAATGTTATAAATAACATATATCTATATTTATATAAGAAAATTTTTAATATATGTAGAATAACATATGTCTATATTTATATAAGAAAAGTTGGGTAAAATGTTATAAATAATGGCTTACATTATTAAAAAAATAAGTTTTCACAATTGAGAATAATTTTAAAATAATAAGGTTAATTTTATATTTTGATTAAGAAGTCATTCTAGAGTACACTTTAATACTCCAGGACTTTTAACAACAAAATTCTCTTATAAATATATAGTTCTATAGCTAAACATATAATACTTAGAAACTATGAAAGTGGAACGTGAATAGAATTAATAAAAGAAAAAAAATATCAAATTCCCATCTCTCTATTTCAAACCTCCTCTCTCTCTCTCTCTCTCTCAAACCCCCAGTGCCTATCTCCATCTCGGCTCCCCTAGTCTTGAAAACCCACTCTCCTCTTTCTCTCTCTCTCACTCACTTTTAAAAGAGCAGACTTCAGCCCTCTTTCTCTGAACCTATGTTATCAATGTTTTCACCTCTTAAACGCATCCCCCCCCCTCTCTCTCTCTTCATCTGTGTGTATGCTTGTGTGTATGACCCATTAATTTAAAATTTTGTAATTTTGTTTTTTACTTTAAATTTTTATTAATTATAATTTATTTAGAATTTATTTTTAAAATAAAATCAATGCCGATTTTTAACTAAATGGTAATTGTGAATTCTAATAAATTCAAAATTTTAATCATCATTGTATTGCAAATCACAACGATTGGTAATTGTGAATTCTAATATATTCAAAAGTTTGTATTATGAATCAGCAACAATTGCTACAATTCAAAACATCTAACGTTTTATGATTCCTGATGTGGCTTTTTATGTACAAATGGTTACCATCAAAGCATTGGTGGATTATTGAAAACATGAACGGTTGTAAGCACTGCTTTATGATTAAAAATAGTTATTATTTTTGTCTATTTAAATATAATATTTTCTCTATTACAAAATTTAAAATGTTGACTAAGATAAGTTTTATAAATTAAATATTTGAGAATTGACCATTTAAATTCTAAAATTTAATTTGTGAAAAATAGTTTATTTCTAGGTTTATTAAAAAAATCTTTAGTAATTTAGTAGTTTAAAAATATGTCCATGAAGTGAAATTACTCTCACTGTAATTAAAAAATATTTTACTGCTCATAAAATTTATCAAATCACATAACATAGTTGATTATAAGAATGTTATTACGAAATCCTTAAGTTATCATAATTGAAATGAGTTTAAAATTTTACTTTTAATATTATAGTTTAAGTAATATATAAATTTGAGAGCTATTTCTTACTCGAGGTAGAGTAAGATTTTTTTTTGATAATCATCATAATCATAATCTTCTCTCAATTATTGGGAGTCGGCTATATGAATTTAGTTCTTCCATTCTTCTCTATCAAGGGCCACACCCTCAGTAAGACCAAAAGTTTTTATATTTTTTCTCACTACTTCTACTTAGGTCTTTTTGGGCATTCCTGTACCATTTTAGAGCATTTCACTTGAACCGAACCGCATCACCTAACTGGTGTTGTATTAGGTCTACGCTGCCTATGGCAACTCTACATAAGTCTACTTTCGCTTATTTTATCACCTATTAAAGCCACACCTAAGTTCTCTCATATGTATTCATTTCAAATTTTATCATTTATTGTCTAGCCACATATCCATCTCAACATCGTAGATGTATATCACTTATTGAGTAAAAATTTGGTTTCAAAACTATCAAATTATGTTATTTTGATAAGCTAAAATAATAAATAAAAATTAACCAGTAATTAATCTAAAATAACAGTAGTTCCCAACTTTTATACAAAACATACTAGTTGTGGATTTTGTTCAATTAAAATGTAATCACCATCATCACGTTAAATTTGTATTATATATATAAGGAAGATACTACAAAAAGTCTATAGGAAAAAATGAACAATGATTTCGCTTACCTTCATCACCGTTCAAAGTTAATCTTCCAGTCACGATTATCCAGTAGTGTTTTATTTTTCATTTTTTTTTAAAAAATCAAAATGACTTGAAATTTAGAGTATGTGTTCATAAAAAACTAGACGAATCTATGAAAAATATCAAAAAAATATTTTATATGAAAAATATTGACCAAAATACCCCTGAAATGTTTCAAGGGTATTTTGATCAATTTAGTTTTCATAAACTATTTTTTTATATTTTTATTAGGTGCACCTCACTATGATGTATACACACTCCAAATTTCAGATCATTCCGATTTGTAGAAAAATAATGAAAAATGAAAAACTACCGAACAATCGTGACCACACGATGAACTTTGGACGGTGATGGGGGTAAGCGAAATCACTGTTCATTGTTGCCTATAGGCTTTACGTAGTGCTTACCATATGCGAAAATAAACAGTGATTTCGTTTACCCCCATCACCGTCCAAAGTTCATCATGCGGTCATGATTGTCTAGTAGTGTTTCATTTTTCAGTTTTTTTTTCTACATATCAGAATGATCTAAAATTTGGAGTGTATATTTATAAAAAATAGGGGAATATTTTAAAAATATATAAAAAATATTTTTAATGAAAAAAATTGACCAAAATATTTCGGGGGTATTTTGGTCAATTTTGTTTTGTGGATAATTTTTTTTATATTTTTATTAGATGCGCCTCAGTAAGAAGTACATAGCTTCAAAATTTCAAGTCATTCCGATTTGTATAAAATAAATGAAAAATAAAACACTACTAGACAATCGTGGCCGCGCGATGAAATTTGGACGGTGATGAGGGTTGGTGAAATCACTATTCATTATCGTCTATAGGTGTTAGGATGAATTTTCATATATATATATATATATATATATATATATAGAAAGAGAGAGAGAGATATGATCGTAGGAGACCCTCATACACCTATGTGTATAGGGCCCCAAATGATCACCATTTAATTTAACACCATTTAATTGCATGAAATCATTGCTCATATATATATATATATATATATATATATATATATATATATATATATATATATATATATATATATATATATATATATATATATATATATATATATATAGGAAAAGTCTTCTCAACGTCTATAGGCGAAAATGAATAGTGATTTTTCCTACCCTCATCACCGTCCAAATTTCATCGTGTGGTCACGATTGTCTGGTTGTATTTCATTTTCAATTTTTTTTCTAGAAATTGGAATAACTTGAAATTTTGAGGGTATGTACATCTTAATGAGGTGCATCTAATAAAAATATAAAAACAAATTAGCCGTAAACAATAATTGACCAAAATACCCCTGAAACATTTCAGGGGTATTTTGGTCAATTGTTTCATGTAAAATATTTTTTTTTATTTTTTTTGAGGATTTTTCTATTTTTGATGAGCATACGTTCCAAATTTCAAGTCATTCCGATTTGTAAAAAATGAAAACGAACAATGAAACACTACTGGACAATTGTGACCACGAGATGAACTTTAGATGGTAATGAGGGAAGGCAAAATTACTGTTCATTTTTATCTATAGGTGTTGCATAGTATTTTTCATATATATATATATATATATATATATATATAACACCTTAAACAATCCGATTAAGGCCCACCTTCAAATTTTATCATATGTAATTTTTGTGAAAATAGTTCTTAGGATTATCTCAAAATCTATTTTCATATCTAATTATGAAATTTTAAACTCCAAAAATTGTTAAAATTAAATAGATCCATAAACATATGAAATTCTTGAAAATGGATGGTCTATGTAATGTATTGCAAGATGCACTATTTATGAGACACAATTTTTTATTTTTTTATTTTTCTTATTCATAGATCTTGATGTCAAGATGATCAATTAAAAGTCTTTTTTTTTTTAAATATTAAAACAACTGTTTTTGATAGATATTTGAAGTGCATATGTAATTCATATATATATATATATATATGTACATATATATATATAAATGGAAAGTATAGAATGAGACCATTTACTTTTGGTACAAGGTGGTCATATTAATCTTGACCATCGGATGTGAAATTTGGTGGCTGCAATTATTCCATTGACCAAGCTCAAATTCAAAAATTTTTTGGTCAAACTTTGTGACACATCCAGGCTATCAAATTTCACACTGGATGGTTGTGAGTAACCACCTTGAATAAAGGGGCCGTCACTTGGTGTGACGGTAAAATCGTCGGGTAGCCATCGCAAAGAGCGCGGGTTCGAGTCCTGCGATCGGCTACTTTGTGCATAAGCCAAACGTTGGGACTGTTTCTAACTACCCTTCTTAGATATATATATATATATATATATATATATATATATATATATATATATATATATATATGAGCAATGATTTCATGCAATTGTTGTATGGTAATATGATGCAACAACCTTAAAAAACCATCTTATGGCCATTTTTTTGATCCAAAATTTGAAATATATACTCTTTTCATTCTAATGATCAATCATAAAAAAAGAAAAAATTGAAAACACAACTTAGAAAGTATTTTTTAGCCCAATTAATATGGGCCATTCATTTTGGTGAGAAGCTTAGATCTTGGCCTTAGAAGGATTTTTCATTTCCAAATTTTTTAAATGGCTTTATTATTATTAGATGAACAATGTTAAAATAGAAAAAATTTATTTTCAGTTTATAAAGGCTAAGATCTTGAAATTCACAAAATGATTGATCTAGATTCATTTGTGGAGGGGACTCATTTTGACCATATCTAGGGTTCAAATTGAATTTTTTTTTTTTTTGGGGATTGATTATTGAGATGAAGAGAGTGTGTGTGTAAAATTTAGCGTCATACAAATACCACAAGCATGGTTTTCTAGAAGTGTCGTTTCATTATACTATGATGCAAATGTTGCATTGGATCATTACTATATATATATATCTATATTGATGAGGTAGCCAAAAATACGTGATAGTCAAGATACGCACTGGACACAACACTCATGTCGGTGTTCACGCAACACTGGTCCGATGAGCCGTTCATCTCTTTCTGTCAATTACATAGCTCCAAACCTTTGGTTCATTCCTCTTGGGTTTGCCATGTATGTATAGATGTGAGCAGGGCTTTTAATGTTGTATTAAATTATTACTACTTTATATAGAAAACATTTGTGAGATGGACATAATAACTGTAAGAAAAAATTCCAAATGGTAATGATAAATGATGGTTTTTTATTTACTTCAAAAAGAACTAAAGAAAGATTACAACTTTTAAAATGAATTTTCTTGTCAGTGTATCCATTTGGAATGCTTTCTATAGATGCTATTTCACCCCTCAACTTTGTTTTATAAGATATTGAGATGTAAGCCATCCACTCATATAGATAGGTGCATAGAAGAAAAATGGGGTGTGCTAATAGGAATCCTCCTTTTTTTTGAACTTCTTCCTTATTTTTCTTAAGTTGTGCAATTTGATTTGTATCATTTTGGTTTAATGCAAAATCATTTCACCTACTTACATTTGTTGATTCTTGACTAGGAACATGGAGCATTTACTAGGGTTCTATTTTGAGCCCGATACTTGCAATTTCAAAATCATGGCCATGTCCCAAAAAGGTGTGTTTTTATATGAATTTTCAACAAATGCATGGAAATCCATTCAACCACAAGTTTCCGGAGAAGATTACTACTACATCACAGAGCACATTGCCCCATGGGCTCCCTATATTGCATGTGCAAAGGGCAAGTGTTACTTCAATTCTGTTTACGATTACAAGCACCTTGTGTTCGACATGGTGAATGAGGAGTGGAAGACCATCATTGATCTCCCAAATGGTGTTTACGGTAGGATCCAAGCATGGGAGGACCGTGTTTATGTTGTCAATCAATGTCTCGAACCAGAAACACTTAGTATTTGGGTACTGGAGGAAGATAGGTGGGTGGAAACGATCAATATCGATGTTCGAAATATCTCTGGTTGGGGTTTCTTCCCTGTGATATTCCACAACGACATGCTCTTTTTAGTGGATCACCCTAAGGTTTTCATATACAGTATTAAGAGTGCTTCTGTGGAAGATGTGATCGATTTGGAAGACAGCTTTGGAAGCCCTCACTTTTTTGCCTACAAGCCCACCCTCTTTCACATCCCAAACCCCGCTTAATTATGAAAACACCGAGTCGTACCAGAGGCCAGATTTCTATTTCTTTCAACTTTAGTTTGAACTCATGTTACTTATTTGTGTGGTTCTTTTGTTGCTAGTTGTGAGTATGTAATGAATCTTAACTTCAATTTAAATTGGAGTAGTTTATTTCACCTTAATGCTTTGGTGATAGCCAACAATTAGTTATGAAGCTCAATATATGGATCTTCTTGGACATAATCAACATATCTGAGATGAATGTACTTGGTACTTTGTTTTTCATTCAAGTGCTTTACTACTTTTCATTTGTTTTCATGTTGTTTTCATGCATCATGTATTCATGTTGGGCTTGGTGGCTATGGCTCTAAAGGGTCATTCTTATTTTCTATCTTTGTGTTCAATGCTAGCATGAGTAACTCACCTCTCAAAACAGTTTTATTAGTGATAAAATGACACATATCCTCATACTTCGCCTCCTTTGCTAATAAGAGCTGTTTTCTATACAATCATAACTCATATTATGAAGCAAATGGACCAACACCAAATACCCTATGAGCTCTTTATATATATATATATAGATAAAAAGCAGTGATTACTTTCTAGTAATTTATAAAAGGTTAAATTTTTTTCCATAAGTTCATTTTCAAAACATAAGAAAATAGATGGATAAAATGTTTATTTTAGTCTATAGCCATTGAATATAATTAATTTAATCTTCAAAGGAAAGCGTAATTATAGGGAAAGTTAAAAAGCTATGATATTTCTATGAGAGCCCAATTCATATGCTATATTAAATTGGAAATTCTATAATATTTTTACTGAATTTTATTATAAAACCCAATACATATGCTACACTTTTGTTTCAGCATGCACTAATATGGTGGCATGGTCGCCCTAGAATCTAAAAATTCCTAAGTGCCATTCAATATTCCAAATCCAAAACCAGATTCTCCTAGTTAATCATAGAATTATGATCTCTCTTTTATCTAGCTTTCATTGTTCTAAATCCAAAATCTCATGCTCCTCATTATCTTAGGAGAAGCATTCCTTAAACATAGCTTTTGCTCTTTCAATTCCAAAATCCCACATGCCTTGCTATGAATGATTTCTTAGATAAAGATTCCTTAATGGCACAAAAGATAATTAATCTTGTTACATAGCATAATTAATTTCTTCATTAAGTTTGGTAATTTTGTAACCTAATAAACTTAGAAGCTCATTTCTCTATCTGTCTAATGTGACATGTTTATATATCTTAATTTGATGAACTTCTAACAAAATTCGAATATATTAGACTTACAAAGAGAGATTTGGAAACAGAAAGAGGGGGAGTTTTATATGATCCCACTATATATATATATATATATATATATATATATATATATATATATATATATATATATATATATATATATATATATATATATATATATATATTTCTAATCTAATCAATAGTTCTATATTTAGATTAGATTGTAAAATTTGATCCAATTTCAAACAGTTGTATCCGCATACACATGCATTAATCCATATATCATCTAGTTACATGGATAATGATGAATAACAACTTTGTTATTTGCATTCCGAGCTACGTTGTTCTCCCTTTCCACTAAACTAAATAGCTATCTTATCTGTATTACAATCTAATGATTGAAATAAATTGAGAGTTAGATATAATAGATAGTTTTCAAATTTAAAATAAAGATGTTTTTTCAAATTTGAGAAAAAGCATATGCAGTAAATTAGAGATAGAGAGTTGTGTTTATAAATTCATGAGATTAGATGTTACAAAAATTAGTGGAGGAATTAATTGCCTTCCCAGTAGAATCCCTTTTCTAGTACTACATCCTTGACGATGCGGTTTTGGATTATGGAACAACAAAATATATATTCAAGAATCCATTATCCATTACCCTAATGTCATATTTATATCATGCAACATGAGGTTTTTGATTTGGAATAATGATAGCTACATCCAAAGAATATACTAGTTGGTTAACAATCGATGGACATAGATGTGCAATGAGAGATCACATAGATGTGCAACATTTAGATATAGATTGAGAGATAGAACAATAACAACATAACAGCATATTCAAATATAAAAAAGGAATTGAAATAAATTTGGACTCCTCACTATTTTGTGAAAATTTATTTCATTTACACAAAGCAACCATAAGGGAATATGAAACATTGAAGCAAACGGTTAATTATAACTCAATAAGCAAAGTCAGAAAATTTGAGTACTTATTATAAGAAATTTGAAAACTGGTCATGAAACTTTTTATAGAATATGTGTTGAAATTTGCTTTAACATTTATATTTTAAAAGCTATTTGAAAAAGAACATAATGAGTCAGGAAAGGACCTACACGAATTGCAAATTCATGATTAAAATACAAAAAATGTAAAACCACTTTTTGTTTTTTTAATGTGCTAATAAGAAAAAAAAAATGAAAATATGGCTAAAGGGAAATAACCATAATTTTTAAAATATTTTTGAA
The DNA here is from genome assembly GCF_054954075.1 of Amborella trichopoda. NCBI lineage: Eukaryota > Viridiplantae > Streptophyta > Magnoliopsida > Amborellales > Amborellaceae > Amborella > Amborella trichopoda. The sequence goes on along the minus strand of NC_142343.1, from coordinate 8,981,386 downwards.
TTCATGAAAAAGAATAATGCCTAAATTTTAAATTGTAATTTTTTAAAAAAAATAAATAAAGTTTGTTCTCACTTTTGTAGTGAAGAGATCACAATTATTTTCAAATCTTGAAAATTTTATAGCAAACTTTTTCAAACCAACAAGTGCGCACTCAAAGAAAAGTTTCAATAGCATCCCCTCATTTGGGCAATCTTGTAACCTAGGGATACTCTACCAATCTATCTTTTTTGTTAAACTTGAAATTTGTTTATGATTTTACAGCAATTTGCGTAGGCTTTGAATTTTCATTTTGAGCCTTATACTTGTTCTTTAATGATCTTGGTCATAGATTTCGAAGGGCTTTTCATGTTATATTCTTCCACAAGAAGTAGATATCTGTCAAACGATGTACAATGTGATAAGATAAATACTGTTATATTACACATTACATCGGCCATTGATCACTGGACATCACATGTCCAAGGGTAAGGGTTATACTAGTGACGAGAATCAAAAAGCACACATTGAATTTCATAAGGTGAAAGAGGAGAAAATATTTTTATATAAAAATCATGCACTGTATATTCAAGTGAAGAGAATCGTCATAAAAATCCTGCACGGTATATAATACTTTTTCTTTGAATGTTAGGTTGTTGATTTGAAGTTCATTTCTTGAACTTCTATTTCTAAACAAATAACACATCAAATCTCGAAAATTTTATAACAAAATTGGCGAGTCCTTGTCCCTCAACTCTTTTTTATGGGATATCAGTGAGGTTGAGATTTGTGTAAGGTTCCACATCGAACAATTAAAGTAAAATGCACTTTCAAACTGTCATGAGATGTGATTTTGGTGTCAAAAATTCTTAGGATGGTATACAAATCTATTTCTATTTCGAATTATAAAATTTTAAATTTCAAAAATAGTTCAAATCAAGAGGATTTATAAAAAACATGATAATCTTAAAAATTGACAGTTCAGATAATGTGTTGCAAGATGTATTATTTTTCAGACCTGAAATCTCCTTTTTTTCTCCATATCTATACTTCTTGATATCGAGATGATCAATAGATATTTTTTCAACATCAAAACAACCTTTTTTATTGTACATCCATCTTGCAAAATACCATTATTACCTTCCTCATTAGCTATGCTTGTAGTGCCCCAAATAATCAATTTAAAGCTCCTCATCTTCTAGGGATATCTTCATACGACATATGATTGTCTTGAGTACTAATCCATAAAAGATAATGTTTAAGCATTTCATGATGGGGAATCAAGTTACTTGTATGATACCAAATCTTGTAATTTCTATATTGAAAACATTTATTTATAGCAGGAGATATGTATGAGTAAAAGAAAATCATCCATAATTTTATTTCTATATTAAAAACATTTATGTATAGCAGGAGATATGTATGAGTAAAAGAAAATCATCCATAATTATATTTAAAAGTAACTAATGAGGATCTATAAATACAGATATGAAAAAAAGCAACACATTATTTATTATTACAAATTTGTATTGTACCAAAAAAAATTATTTCGATTTATGAGGTATAGAAATAACTTAAAACTATAATGATTTATAAAAGCTGTTTTCAAACATGAATTTATTTGAAGTTTTCCCATTTAACTATGTGAAGGCAATGCGTCGCATGGGTTTGTACAGGTAATAAACTAAACATTATGTTTCCTAATACAGTTACAACTAGGCATTCTCTTGTTTATTTGGATGATGTTTATTAAGCCTGATTAGTTGTATTTATTTACTTGACTCAATGTAACACTACTCACTCCTAGACTTTGATTGGACTCAAGTCGATTGGACTCGGCTTTTAAGTTTAGACTCTAGATGCAAGTTTTTTTTTGTTGCGAAAAGACTCAGATGATGATGATAATGCACGTTTTTTTCTTGCCAGCTTTTTTACACGCAAAACGTGTTTTGCTAGTGGGCCATGGGATGGCATTTGGACTTCATTTAAGGTGGTTTCCAAACATTCTTTAACTGCACACAGGTGTAAATACAACAAAGATAAAAATGAGACCATTTACTTTGAGTACAAGGACGTCACAATCGCTCTTGTTTGTTGGATATTAAACCGATAGTTGCACATGTATCATTGATTAAACTTAAAATTAAATTTCTTTTATTATTAAACTTTGTAACACAACTCAAGTCATCCAATTTGGAATTTAAGTGCTAGTAGTTATTGTGGCCACCTTATAACAATGGTAAATAGATCATAGTACAAATCTCGTTTCAGTATACGTACCTGAAAATTCAATTGCCTAAACAATGCATTTAAATGTCAAAACTTATATAATGGAAAAGGTGAAACTTATAATAGGCCAAAAAAAAATAAAAATAAAAATAATCATACTTTCACACATGGTTACATTAGAGCACGTATATTATGCTCCTACAAGAGCATACTATACATTTAGTCCCTCTCTCAGATGATCTACTTGGAAAACATTTTTCAACCCAAAAATTTGCGATCCGCTTAAAAATAACTTATAATCATTTTCAAAAGAGAAATTTGAAGTTTAAGTTTTCTAACACTTAGATGTCATTGTGAGAAAATTGGATGGTCTCTGTTCAACCATTGGACATTATTCTTTTCAAACCGATGGAGAGTGCTATTTGGAATTATTAGTTTTAGTTTTTTTATTGAGGTTAGTTTATGACTCGAAAAGAAAAAGATTACATATCCAAAATTGGGTTCCTACAATTAGTCATGTGGAAATCATAGAAACTTGCACTTATTTTTTGGTACAATATTTTCCTTTCTTAAGCCCCACAGTCCTCAAAGGCCTTGAGTATACACGTAGAAGGGCCAAAACCCATCTAACCTACTGCAATTCGCCCCTTGTTTCCCTTGCGGCGATCTTCTCTTGCAGCAACTCTCTCTCTATTTTTGGATTATTGTATCAAAAAATAAATGCAGGTTTTTATAATTTCCATAAATCCTAGACTAAATTTTACATGAGGGACTATATGGACAGTATGCTCCCAAGGGTGCATGAAATCTTCTAACTTTACAATTATTTCATACACATTCCATAAAAAGAACTGATGTAGTTAAGATGAAAATATGACCATAAAAGGATGGAAGAGCTAAAATGGCAAGTGACAGCTCCCCCATTGTATTAATAGAGAACGCACATTCATATTGCTCTAGCAGAGAACCTGGTCATCCTTACCCATTTAGGTTTAGGTTTGCTGTATCAATGCTGGAGCCACTATTTTAAGTCCCAGTGAGCTCACCCTGTGATACTGTACTCGCATTGAATACAGTCCCTTAGTGATCTAATTTGAGTGGAGAAGATTTAAAACTTCTGATTTAGTCTTTTGTGATTCTAATATTTCTGGGGTGTAGTTTGTATAAGATTGCACCCTTAAACAATCAAAGCAATGCACACTTCTAAACTTTGTCCGAGATGTAATTTTAGTGCCAAAAATTATTAGGATGGCCTCAAAATCTACTTTCATCTCTAATTATAAAATTTTGCAACTCTAAAATTGTTCACATCGAGCAAAACTATTAAAAGTTAAAAGTATTAGAAATGAACGGTCTTGTGTTACAAGATATATTATTTTTGGAACTTGAATTTTTTTAATTTTTTTATCTATATCAATACATCTCGAGGTCGAGATAATCAATTTGAGGGTTTCTGATGTCGAAACACTTTTTTTTTTTCTTGAAATGCGTCTTGGTTTTACTTCTTATAAACATTTTCTTTTTTTCTCCTAATATTATATAATACATAAATTTATTAATATCGAATAGCTAAACAACACACAATCTCCCTCTCAACTCACTCTCTGGTTTCTCTGTTCGCTCAATCTCTATGTTTTGAGTATTTCAATAGTAGGATCAGGACTCTCTCTCACACCCTCTTATCTTGTGGGTCATCAAAAGGTTGGAGTGTGCACGTATCCTAATTTTTTTCTATCTTCTTTTATTCTCAGTCGATATCTCATCCTCTTGTGCATTCATCTCAATTTCTTTTTTCCCTCAATATCTCATTAAAGGATGAGTGACTACTTGTTAGACAATGCCTTCCCCATTGAGTTGATGACAATGATTTTCGTGGCTTTGCCCATCAAATCCTTAGGCAGGGCAAGATGCGTCTGCAAACCATGGAACAAATTTTTGTCTTCTAATTCTTTCATGTCGATGCATGCCCAAACTATTTTGCAGCCTATGGCCATGATGGCCTTGGAGACTGCTAATGGAGATTTTGAAGTCCATCATCTATGGTCACCATCAAGTACTTCGATGATGGACGGTGGAGATGCTTTCATAGTTCAGTCAATGGGAAGCAACACATCACTACGTCGATGGTTATGGTGGCCACACTGTGGTGCCGCCCTAGCTTCAAGTGGAGGACTCATTTGTTATTTGGTGAAAGAAGTCTCAGAAGCTTTTCTTCGTGTGGGAAACTTGGCTATTGGAGTATATAGAACCGTGCCAGCATTAAGGTCAGGTCTCTCTCTCAATTTGGTAGAAATGTAGTTTGTTTGTTAGTATCTTTTTTTTACTCTTATTTGAAGTATACAGAGAGATTATTTACTTCTTGTTCAAGGAGTTTACAACTACTCTGATTCAGTGATTTAAAAAATGCTTGTGGCCACGGTATCGCTTGGTTCGACTTGGAAACCAGTCACTCTGTTCCGGTCCTGTATGTATATAAGAAAGTGGCTGAGTCTAGAAGGGAACCGGTGGTTCCCTGCAGTAACACGACTCTCTATAACAACAAGGTGATTTGGACTGCTGATTCACGGATCCGGATCAGTTTTTGGGGGGTTTACTATTTTTTCATGTGTTTTTTTGCCGGTTCACTGTCATTTCGGTACTGTAAAACAACGATCCGAACTGCTGATTCACGAACTGGGTTTTGGGGTGCCCGATCCGGGTCACCAATTAGCTTTTTAAATCACTGCTCTTATGTTTTATATTTCAAACCAAGTGTTTGTAAGAGTGTCATTGATACAACTCAAATTTCAAAAAAAATAAAAAATAAAAAAAATCTTGAACTTCAAAATACACCTCATGCCATTCAATTTGACATCTAATGGCTATGAGTAATTTTGACCTTCTTGTAACAAAAATGAATGATCTCGTAATCTACTATATTTATTTAAAAGAGTTTTAGTGAGCATACTTATTCAAATGGAGTCTCCTTTAAACATATGAGAGATGGATTTTAGACCTAAAACTTTTTAAATCGAATAATATCGCCTATCACAATGATGAATCTTAAAATAAAATAGATTTTGAACATTGGAAATAGATTATTTTGGACCATTCATCATTACTCATCATAATTGTTAAAAAATCAACAGATTTGTACCAAGCTACAAAATCACGGATTTAAAGTAAAGTGGATCTAGAGTGACTTCGGATGTATTTCAGATCCTAAATTTATCTCTAAAACAGATTTTCAGAGGGAATCACATTTGAATATGACCATGTTTAAAGTTTTCCCACATTTATTTATCTATCTATATTTATGTATCCAATGCATAAAAAATACCCAACAGTTCTAATCTAAGTTCTTGCTTTGTAGAGGTCTTTATGGCCAGGGATGGTTTGGCTATTGTGATGTCGGAGATTAGGGGTGGCAACGAGTCAGGTAAGCGTTGGGCTCGGTTGGACACGAACCCGACTTGTTGGGTCCCACATCTATCACATCAGGTCTCGGGTTTGGTCGCCTTCATTGCCACCCTCACTATAAGGTTTTTTTTTTTTTTTTTGGACTGCTTTTTTACCATCATATACCTATATTATAGGCAACAAGGTCACAATCACCTACAATTAGATTTCAAGCCATTTGTTGTTTAAAAGTTAAAGATGACGACTAGTTCTTATTATATACGACTCTTAATACACTTAAACAAACAGGGCTTGAAGTATTTTATCTCCAATAGTTTACGGGTATGGTAGTTAGGCCCGGATCCTAATAGTGTTCAGGTCCAGGTTTTGGACCTGGATCCCATCGGTACAACTATTGGACCCATACCCAGATTTGCGTCAGATATACCCAGCAGGTCCCGGATCGGGTCCGGGTCCATTGCCACCTTTTACATCTTTTTTCCAAGTGCATGACTCCACAAAGTTAGGTTCGTGCATCTTGGCTTGGCTATCATGTATGCATGAGAGAGGGCCTTCAATTTGCATTAAATAATTACAAGTTAAAATAGAAAGTCTTTGATGAGGAGGACATCATAAACCAAAGAAAGAGAAATATGTCCAAGTGGAAGTAATAAGTAATATTTTTTAATTTAATTAGTAATATAAAAGTAAGCATAAGCTATATCTTTGAATATTTGGAAAGCATTTCATGATAAATATTTTCATTATTCAGCTTTATTTTATAAATATTTTCATTATTCAGCTTTATTTCATTATTCAGCTTTATTTTATTCAGCTTTATTCTATATCTCATGGATTTCACTTATCTAGTATTCGAAAGGTACAGGTAGCTGCCCAAGCTTTTTGTTATCAAATATATATATATATATACATATATATATACCCACTGGGTCCAAGACTACTCTACAAAAACCTAGACCCTATTGGGGTGCAAGGATCTGGATCTGGACATGACCTGTGAATCCAAGTTTGATTAAGTCAACCCAACCCTTGTCTGACCCGATTGTCATCCACCATGGTATGAAAGCTCAGAGGTTTGTTTTTTCATGTAATTTTTTAGTTGCATTGATTTATTTTTATGATGAAATTGTTAGAGATAATTGATGTTAAATAGTCAAATTTAAACCATAAATTTAGTTGTGTTTTTGCGGCAATTAAGTCAAATTTGACTCTTTTTTTTTTTTTTAAGTTGTATAATGTTTTCACTATAATATCTATATATATCGCTATGTACAAAGTAGTATTTATTTATAGATGATGTTTCTATAGCGCCTAAGCCTTATGAAAAAGCACAGTTGAGGCTGATCTCGAAACCTCATTAAGAAAAACTCTGGGCATGATAAATATTTATGACGGCTCTAAAATCAATTTCCATTAATTTGTTGCTCAAAAAATGATAAAGATCTTACGGATATGTGAACACTTATTTTCAAAGAGAAATGGATGGTCTAAAATATACACTATTTTTAGTGTACGAAATCTTATTTTCACAACCATAATGGTCAAGGTCAAGATGATTGATTTGAAGTTTTTCCAACACCAAAACTGCTATTTTTCGTGAGTTTTCAGGTGAAATTTAACTTGTTGTGATCGGGCTAAGCCGTATCAAAACATTTTACTTTATGTTTCCTTTGAAATCTCAAGTAAAACCGTATTTACTTCTTCAAACAAACCCTCACCCCGTATGTCTTTTCAAAGTAATTCTAACCAAAATACCCCTCTAAAATTTCCTCCCTCTTGAAATGCACAAATATTTATGCATTCACCAATGAGTACATATACCATACTCCGACAGGAGTATGGATCTACCCCCTCATATAAAAAACTTATTTAGGAGGATTTGTTTTAATCTAAAATTTTGGGTACCACATAAAAATTATTAGATGATTATTTTTAAATGAGAAAATCTGAATTATGAATTTACACTTAGATCTAGCCTTTCAAAAATTTGATGGTTTCTATTCAATCTTGAGGCATTAGTTTTTTTCTAGTACACATAGAGTTTATTTTGAAAAAAAAATTATGTCGAAATTATTTTATGGGTTGTGGAGAATACTTCCCCAAAATTTGAGATCTAAAAATGGAAAATTTTTATAGAACGGTGAGGCCCTAAACAATCAAATTATGGCGAACCTCAAAAATTCACTAGAAGAGTTTGTTTTCATTCTGAAAAATGGTCAATTCAATCTTCTCGACCCCAAGATGTATTGACATGAGAAATAATAGATTTCAAGTCTTGAACAGTTCATCTTGTAATTATCTAGACCGTCAATTTTTTCATATTTTCAAGTGTTTCATGGATATGCTCGATCTAGACTATTTTTTAATATTTAAATTTTATAATTAGTGATGAAAACCATCCTATAGATTTATGATACTGAAACAACATATTTCAGCACTATTTGTAGGTGTGTCTCCCTTTGATTGTTTAAGGCTTCAACCTTATACAAACCAAACCCCTAAAAAATATCCCTAGCATGTGTTTTGCCCAAGGGAGTAAATGGATAATCTTACTCCCGAGAGAGTAGGAAATCTTACCGCACCAAAAGAACGTGATTTTCGGCCTCAATCTTCTCAAAAGTTACCAGAAAAGTCTTTTGTGGACCTCATTTGCTTTTCTCTGCATATTCATGTACGATGATCCTTTCCAAATATTGGGTGTAATCTTGACTGAAAGTTCATTGTTTGGCTAGATTCTTCAAACGAAACCTTGTAGAATAACAATAATAACAACAACAATAATAATAATAAAAGGCTGTTTTAGAAAACTTCGAATTGATCATCTAGATCACATTTATGGATACGGAAGAAGCATTTGTTTTTTTTGTTCTTCGAAAAATCATCAAATTGATTATCTAGATGATATGTATGGATATGGAATAAAAGTTGCATCTTCTAATGAAGATCTATTTTCAAAAATGTCAAGTGTTCATATATTTGCTAGATCTGCACCATTTTTGGTGTTTTGAATTTTATAATTAGTACTAAAAATAGAATTTGGAGGTTGTTATAGACATTTTTGGCCCAAAACTACATCATCCAACAAGGTTGTTGCTTTGATTGCTTAAGGTTGATGCCTCGTGTAAAAGTAACCTGCTCCCTAGAAAGCGATCGAGGGGTTGCTTTCCTCTACAAATTCTAATTTAAGAAACTTCTCAATTGAATACTGATTATTATTATTATTTGTAAATGATAAGTAGATTTTACTAAGAGAATGAAAAGGTACTACAGAAATTGCAACAAAGAAAGAAAAAAAAAAGAACTCCCTTGGGAAAAGAGGAAATAAGTGGCAGAGTAGATGATATAGGTGAGATGAAAGGAGACGAAAGGGATCAAGGGCACAAAGGTCTAGAGCAATGTGGCCTCTTTGGCTAAATAGTCTACTTCTCCATTCCGCTCCTTCTGTATGTGCCTATATCCCCTTCTCTCCCCTACAAGGCTTGTGTAGTTGCATCCATGATTGAGATCTAATATCGCGACATATGTTCAGGGTTTATGCATCATGCACTGACATTCACAGAGTCATCGTCTATAATCAAGTGAGAATGAATAACGTGCCGCTTGAAACTCTAACTTTTAAAGCCCATAACTCTGCTTCACTAATCCCACAAAAGTGCATATGGCTATGGTAGGTCTATAAGATGGCACCGTAATAGACTGCCATAGCCCGCTACTTGCTCTTGAAGTCTAACACTGCCATCAAAGTTTAGTTTGACCCAACTTAGTGGTGGCGGTTTACAAAGATTTGATCGAGTAAGCTGTCTACATTTGAAAAAAAGGAGCGCCTTAAAGTGGGTAAATAGATTTTCTCTAAGGATAGACTGATAATGAGGTAAAGCTTGTGCTCAAATTGTGGAAAACATTTTAATGGCTTGGGAGATCGGATCAATGTCTTTCCTTTTTCCCTCAAAGGATCTAAGGTTTCTTTCTTTCCAAATGTTCCAAAGGACAACCACTAGTAGAATCATTAGTCCAGTAGCCATGAAATAAGGGGTCGAAATTCGATCTAGCATTTCATCTACATAGTTGTGTCGGACCCATATCCAGCCATATAGACCATTGACCCATCCCCACAAAGCTGAGACAAACGGGCAATGAACAAAGATATGATCAATTGTCTCCTCATCATTTTTACAGAATTAGCAAACGAAAGTTAAAATCATGCCTCTTTTACGAAGTATTTATGGTTAGGGTCTTCGTGGTCTAAGCAGCCACATAAAGGCTCTCACTCTGTGTGGGACCTTGCAATTCCCTAGTTTATAAACCCTATTGTTGTTTTTAATATAGCGGCCTCAGTAGGTATTATCATAGAAGGAGTTCACCCTGAAAATGCCACTGGGTTCCAAAGTCCAACCTAGTTTATCCATCCTCCTCAGGCAATAGTAAAAGTCATAGAGAGAACACATTAGGGAAAGAAATTGTTGCTCCACTCTATATCTAACCCTTCTCACATCAAGTGTAATATCCCATATAACTCCAAATCCTCAATTGGAAACCATCGCCTACACCTTAGCGTTTTTCTATTTGGACCTCTTGTAAATCTCTAGATGCATGTCTTAAGGGGGTATTGACCAAGACACTTACTATTCCAAAAACCCGTTCTTTCCCCACTGCCGACCACCATTCTGGTATAAGCAAAGAAAAAGTGCCTAACTGATAAGATGCCTTTCCATACCAAGGAGTCTGAGTCCATTTTGGGCTTTGGCGAGCAACGAATCCATCAGGATCTTGACCATATTTCTCGAGTATCAATATTTCCCAAAGTTGACCATGTTGTCTAGATAGCCTCCACCACCACTTTGTCAGAAGTGCTTCATTTACTACTTTTAACCTCTTGATACCCATTCCACCTTCTTTCTTCAGCAAATAGATAGAGGTCCATTTAAGTAGATGGATCTTCTTTTTAAGATGGCTACCACTCCGCAAAAAATTCCTCATTAGGTGCCCTAAAAAGTACAAGGTAATAAATTGGTAGATTTGCTAAGGTGGCTTTAATGTAATACAATCCCCCAAAGAAAGATACTTGGATTTCCATCCATCCAATTTGCACTGGAATCTTTGAATGAGTGGATCCCAATGTGAACGAGACAACCTAGAGATAGCAATCAATAAACCAAGATATTTTGTAGGGAAAGTATCGATGGCACATTCCATCCATGCAACCCAATTATTTACCTCAGTATCTATGTAGTTTATCCCCAAAAGCCTGGTCTTGTTCATATTAATTTTGGCCCTAGAAATCAATTCATAGCATTTCAGAACAAGCCAAGAATTACGAATTTTGACATTTGTAGCCTCCAGCAGCATGAGTGTGTCATCCCCATATTGTAAATGCAAAATTAATAGCCCACCTAGCCATGCTGGTAGGCCTCTTATCATTTCTCCCTCCATCATCTTCTTAAAGAAGTTTGCCACCAGAGTAAAAAGGAAAGAGGATAGGGGGTCGCCTTGTTTAATACCCTGGGAAGCTTTGAAGTAGCCGCAAGCTTTGCCATTAATGAGAATTGAGAAATGGCTTGAAAACAAACAATCCCTTATCGACATTTTCCATTTGTTGCCAAGACCCATGAGGTGCATGGTCTTATCTAGGTAGTCCCACTCAACTCGATCATATGCCTTCTTGAGGTCTAGTTCTAGAAGGACCACTTTGAGCCCCATGTGTGCTGTGGTATGGATGATTTCTTGTGCTAGCAACACTCCATCCATTATTTGTCTATCTTCTTTGAAGGCCGTCCATAGGCCCTCTACTACCTGGTGAAGGACTTCCTTCAACCAATTCACCAAAATCTTAGCCAAAATCTTGTACACCGCAGATAGAAATCTGATAGGTCTAGTATCTTGCAAAGACTCCAATTGTCTGTTTTGGAGAAAGGATAATGAATGTGTAGTTTATAGCTTTATTAATGAGTCCATAATTATAAAACTAATTAAAGCATTGTATATGATCGTACTGTGTACTAAACTTGATGCTTTCAAGAAGGGTTGTGTATGATGAGAGCTCAACGTCTATAAGCTCTCTGGCACCACAAGCTGCTAAGGGAAACGTCGAACTTTGAGCTTTTGAAGGTAGCTGGAATTTGATAGAAACTGTTACGACATTTGTGTTTATCTACCAAAGAAATGTTGAGCCCATTTTTAATCACTATCATGGCCGGAATCTTGATAGGAATTTGGAAGGAGTTTCAGAGAACTAGAGGAGTTAGGGTTTGATCGTCGTATCAAAATTGGATGGAAAATATTTCAGAGTTAAACATTTGATGGTAGGAATCGTCATCATCTTTGATGTTAGGAATCATCATCATCAGAATCTTTTCCCAATTATTTCGGGTTGGTTACATGAATTCTAGTACGACATCCTGCTCTATCAAGGCTCACATCCTCAGTGAAGCTATAAGCCCCAGTATCTTTTTTGTATCTTTTCTCACTATTTCTAACCATGTCCTTTTGGACCTATCCCTTGTTCTTTTTAAGCCTTCTACTTGAACCAACTAATTTGATGGAAGAAATGTCATCAAGAAATTGTAAGGAGAATGGAGACAACACTAATTTACAATTTTTCTTGCCTGAATTTTAGCTGGAATTTCGTGCTTTTTGAGAAATGGAAAAATATTGAAGGGTATTTTTGTTCAAAATATTTTGAAAAAGCATGCGTGGGGATAGTTGAAAAATAAAATGATACCATTTTACTTGATATTTCTAAATAAAAGTTGGGATTTTTCTAAAAATCAACTTTCATTCATGGGTAGTACGTAATTTTCTACATTTAAGTTGTATAAATTATATTTAGCCTTTGGGTTTAGTATCAGATGATCACACCTGTTTACATTTCTTTATTCTTGAATAGGAACATGGAGCATTTGTTGGGCTTCCTTTTTGAGCCTAACACTTGCTTATTCAAAATCATGGCCTTGTCCAAAGAAGGAGTTTTCTTGTTTGATTCTTCAAGGATAGCATGGAAACCAATCAATCCTCCAGCATCAAAAGATGACTACTGCTACATCACAGAACACATTACTCCATGGGCTCCCTATGTTGCATGTGCTAGAGGCAAGTGTTACTTGAACCCTGTTTATGATGAAAAACACATTGCCTTTGACATGGTGAATGAGGAGTGGGAGAGCATTTTGGATCTGCCAACCGGTGTTTACGGTAGGATCCAAGCATGGGAGGATCGGGTTTACATGATAAACGAGTCGCTGGAATCTGAATATGTTAGTATTTGGGTTTTGGAAGATAATAGGTGGGTTGAGAAAATCAATATCGATGTTCGAAGTATCTCGGGTTGGGGCTTCTTCCCTGTGATTTACCATGGTGACATAGTCTTTCTAGTGGATTCCCCTAAGGTTTTTGTATACAATATTAAGATTGCAGCCATGGTTGATGAGATCAATTTGGAAGAAAGCTTTGGAAGCCCTCACTTCTTCCCTTACAAACTCACACTGTTTCATCCCCCAATCTTTGCTTGATCATGAAGATGCCAATCATCCTATCTAGATTTCTATCTTTCTAGACTGCAGTTTGAACACAACTTATTTGTGTGCTAGTCGTGAGTTAGTAGTGATTCTCAATTTCAGTTTAAATTTGGCATACTTGTTCTATTTTGCCCATTAGGTGATAACCATAAGATAGATATGGGCCTCAGTAGAAACAATTTTTATGAATCATCTTGGGCATTGAATCAACAAATTTGAGATAAATGCAAGTGACATTTTGTTTTCTTTTTTAGTTTCTTAGTTATTTTTCCGTGTATGGTAGACTTGGCCAAGTAACTCACGACGTCCTAGTGGCTGGGTGAGTGGGTATCCAAACTAGCCCTGAACCAAACCCTTAAAAAAATTTAGAAACAATGTTTTAAAATCTTAAAACAAAATTGAAAATGGAAACTGCTCACTTGAGTAACTTGGCTTGAGCTAGGGCCGAGTCCTTGGCATGAGCTGAGTTGCAGAGCACTGATTTTTCTCTTATTTGCATTTATGTATGTATATGTTCAGTTCATGGCTACGCCCCAGAGGGATCATTCTTATTTTTTCATGTTAGTTTTCCTATTTAAAGAAGCAAAACAATTCCACATCAAAGATTTAGGCTTGAACAAGTACATATAAAAGCAATTGAGACATCAATTGGAGCACGCGCGTAAGGTGGGGGGTCATGCACGAGAAAAACGGCCGGATTTAGTTTTATGGATGGATCGGAACGGTATAGCCGATACCCGATCCGGATCACCCAATTTTGGATCCGATCACTGACATTTAAAACATTCGATGAGATCTAATTTTGAAATTCCGAAAGGCAATGGAATAAGTTTTGAAAGGCAATTATTTAAATAAATCTAAAGAAATAATTAATTTAGGGAATTTCCATTTTCCACTAGATTGAAATGGTCTCCCACTCCTCATTCACCATGTAATAAAGACCTCATAAAATTGATTTAATAGGATATTTGGCGAATTAACTACGCAATTCTCTCCCTTCAAAAACTTTTTATATATATGGGCAATTAACGCATATGGCTCCACGTTATAAATTAATATATAACTAAAAAATGCTATATAATGTATTTAAAAGTACTCTACAATATATATATATATATATATATATATATATATATATATATATATGGGTGTGGTTTCCATACAGTTACAACCGTAAACATTCCCACTACAGTGCACGTTCAAATTTTATCATAATATATAATTTTGATGTAAAATGTTCTTGAGATTATCTCAAAATCTATTTTTATATCTAATTATAAAATTTTAAATTTAAAAAATAGTTAAAATCAAGTAAATCTATAAACATATTAAAATTTTGAAAATGGACGGTGAAGATCATATGTTGTAAGGTGCACTATTTTTGAGACTAAAAATCTTTTTAATTTTCATAGTCATACATCTCTATGTCGAGATGGTCAATCACAAGGTTTTTCAACATTAAAACAACATTTTCCGATGGATTTTTGAGGCACATCCGTAGTTCTACATTATAAGGTTGCAACTAGTGTTTTAAAAAGCGCCAAGTTGAACCGGACTCGCCCAGTTCTACTCGGGAATCGGCACAGGCCGTGCCGATTCCGACATTTTACACGGAATCGCCCGATTCCAAAGAGAACCGGGCGATTTTGTACACTGAATCGCCGATTCATTGTACCGACTCGGCGAGTCCCGTGAAGAACACGGGCTGCACAGTGTTCTTCACGGGTTTCTTCAAATTGTCTTTTTTTTATTTTTCTTCTTTTTTTTGCCATGTGATCTCATATTAAGGCTTTATGCAGCTTTTTTCAGCCTTTTCATGCATTAAACGGTGGAAAAATTTCATGTTTTTGGATCATGAAAGTTGCGGGTTTAAGGGTTTCCGCTTTTTCTTTTGTTTCATGCCAAATAGGGCATGAATATATGAAAAGTTTGAGGCATATTGATCGTAAATGTGTTCATTAGAAATTTTTGTTACGAATTTGTGATTATCTTTGAAAAAAACAGATTAATTTGACGATTGAAGCCACGGGTTCACGAAACCAAGTAAGAACTCTGCGTTTTTTTTTTTTTTTTTGGCCATTTGATCAATTTCAGTCCATATTTTGAAAATAATCGGTTAAATTTGTAGGGTTTTAAATCTTTATCCTGTCTTTTATCATTTGCCGTATTCAATTTTATTTAATTTACTCAATTACAACATGAGTTTTTAGAAGAACACAGTGATGTCTGTGAAGAAAAAAATTCTGCTGTTTTTTTTTTTTTCTGCCTTTCAATCTATTGTTCACGATATAATACGAATAATGTGTTATATTTCTAGGGTTTTGAATTTTTTTAGTCTTGTTTATAATCAGATGTATTCAATTTGATCTGATTTATTCAATTTGAGCTTCATTTTATGATTCAATGACTGTTGTCTGTGAAGAACTGCTTTTTTTTTTTTTTTTTTTTGCTCAATTTAATAGATTTGATTTGATTTATTGATGATAATATGTTCATAATTTAGGGTTTTGATTCCTTATAGTGTTGTTTATCAAAACATGTACTCAATTGAATGTAATTTATTCGTTTGGAGGTGGATTTTTGAGTTGAAATGGCTGATGTAAGGTGGCTCTGAAAAGAACAATTTTTTTTTTTTTGGTAATCCATGATCGAATTTTTTGAAAATTTGTGATTTTTCGAAAAGGTGTGAAAATCGTGACAAGGTTTTGATTATCATGAGGTGTTAAACCATATTTTGAATTTTTATTGTTTGAGTTTGTTGTATTTTTTTTTTTTATCCATGATCGAATTTTTTGAAAAATGATGATTTTCCTAAAAGATATGAAAATCGTGACTAGGTTTTGATTATCAGGAGGTATTAAACCATATTTTTAATTTTTATTGTTAACTTTTTTGTTGAAAAAATTGTATGTTGATAGATTATTAATGCAAAAAAATGCATGTTATTATATTTTTAATACAAAACTATATTTTTTTAATTTTTTGTTAATGCATTTTTGAGTTGGAATGACAGATGGTAGGTGGCTTTGTGAAGAATTATTTTTATTTGTTTTTTTTTCTAATACATGATCGATTGTTTTCGAAAAATAGTGATTTTCCGAAAAGATGTGAAAATAGTGACTAATTATTGATTATCATGAGGTATTAAACCATATTTTTAATTTTTATTGTTAAATTTTTTGTTGAAAAAATTGTATGTTGATAGATTATTTATGCAAAAAAATGCATGTTATTATATTTTTAATACAAAACTGTATTTTTTCAATTTGTTGTTGATGCATATTTGAGTTGGAATGACTAATGTTAGGTGGCTTTGTGAAGAATTGTTTTTATTTGTTTTTTTTTTAATACATGATCGATTTTTTTTGAAAAATCGTAATTTTCCGAAAAGATGTGAAAATAGTGACCAGGTTTTGATTATCATGAGGTATTAAACCATATTTTTAATTTTTATTGTTAAAGTTTTTGTTGAAAAAATTGCATGTTGAAAGAATATTTATGCAAAAACATACATGTTATTATATTTCTTATGCAAAACTGTATTCTATTTTTAATGTAGTTTTGCATTAAAAATGTATTTTCAATTTTTAAAATTTTGAACGCCAAAAATACATGTTGTTAAATTGTATTATCGTGAGGAGTTAAAGTGAATATCATTGTAAAAAAATCATGGCATGTATGACAATTATATTATCTTGCATTTTTTCAATTTTATTATTAAATTTTTAATGCAAAAAATGTATGTTCTTGATAATTGAGTTGTAGCCATGTTTGGAGCTTGCATTTTGTATTATATTATCTTGTATGTTTGTAATTGATACGTACGAAAATATTATGTCAATAGAAGTAGTTTGCAATAACAAATAACAACAAATATAACTACAAGAACTACCCTAACATATTATCACTACACATGGTAATTATTTTTCTTGTTGAACTGTCAGGTTAATTTTTAACTTTTTACAAATTAAAACAGTTGAATCATGCCAAGATTTGTAGAAGACCCTGCATGGCAACATGGGGTCAGGCTTGATCCCAACAAAAAAGACAAAAATATTTGTAATTACTGCCAAAGAGTGATAAGTAGTGGGGTACATAGGTTCAAGCAACACTTGGCAGGGATTAAGGAAGATGTTTCTGCATGCAGTAGTATCCCTAGTAATGTACAAAAACAGATGGCGGTATTTCTTATGGCTAACAAAGGTAAAAAAATTGCCAAACATAGGATGAATGATGAGATAGCTAGTTTATATACGCCATCAAGCAGGAATGATCCATAAGAGCAATATAATAATGACCTAGAAGAGCAATATAATAATGACTTGGACATGGCCACAAGAATGGGTTTACATGAACAATATCAAAGGGAACGTGGGTTTAGAATGTCTGGTGGTTATGACATAGACATGCATGGTGGGTCTAGCTCAGACATGCATGGTGGGTCTAGCTCATACATGTATGGCGGGCTCAGCTTAGACATGCATAGCGGGCCCAGGTTTAGCATATATGGCGAGCCCAACTCAAATATGTAAGGAGGGGTTGGTGACAGTATGTATCAACAAGAATCAAACGTTGAAGAAATAGTTCCTAGCTTATTTAGGAGTGCTAGTATTGCAGGTCATGGTTGTATAGACCCATTTCTCTCAAAGCCTAAGTCACAATAGATGACCCTAAAAGGCATGATTAAAGGTACAAGAAACTTGTTGGGGAGATATGTTGGTAAATGGTTTTACGATAAAGGGATTCCCTTTGATGCAGCTAATTGCTCATATTTTCCACCTATGGTCAGTGCAATCCAGAGAGCCGAGCCCGAGGTAAAACCCCCTACGACATATGAGCTCAGTGGGCCAATATTAGATGAAGAGGTGGAGGAACTTACAAAGTTGATTGAAGAATACAAACAGAGTTGGTCAAGGACAGGCATTACTCTCATGAGTGATGGTTGGTTGAATAAAGTTAGCAAAAAGGAGTTTTTAAACTTCTTGGCCTATTCCTCAAGATACAGCTTTTTTGTCTAGCAAAGACGTATCAGGGACGAAGAAGGATGCAAACTTCTACGTACGACTATATGATCAGCTAGTGGAGGAGGTGGGAGATAAGCATGTACTCTAGTTTATTACGAGCAACGCGCGTGCATGTGTTTCTGTGGGTAGCAAGTTGATGGATAAGAGGAATCATCTAGTATGGACCCCGTGTGCTGCACATAGTATCGATCTTATGTTAGAGGAGATCGGTGAGATCAAAATTGTGAAGGAGACTTTAGAGAAAACAAGATTGGTGTCGAGATTTATATGCAACGACTCTAAAATTTTATTTATGTTTAGAGAACACTATAGGAAAAAAGTGATAATCAGGCCTGCCATAACTCGCTTTGTGACCGATTACTTAGCTGTGGACTCCATTCGGGAATCTGAAGGTGCATTAAAGAGATTGTTTACCTGTGAAGAGTGGTTAAATAACCGCCTCTCGAAGTCCAGTACCGATATAAAAGTGGACGACATAGTCTCAAATAGGAGGTTCTGGTCTCGATGTTCTAGTGTCGTAGAGGACACTGCCCCTTTGGTCATGGTGTTAAGAATAGTGGATGCTGACAAGAAAGCTACCATGGGCATCCTTTATGAAAGTATCGAGATGGCGAAAGCAGCTATTGGGGAGACGTGTAGTTTTGCTAACAAAGTGATCGAGATTATAGAAAGGAGGTGGAACACCAAATTTGGACGTCCAATTCATTCTGCTGGTAAATATATATCTTTATATCATTAGAATGTTTCATTGTAAATTATTTTTTTATAAAAGTGTAAATAGCAATTTTCAATCTATATATTTTTTAGGTTACGACTTCAACCCAAAATTTTTCTATTTGACACCTGAACATCCCTACAAGATTATGGAAGGGGTCAGTTACATTATTGCAAGGTTGGAGAGAAACCATCGAAACCAAGTAGCAGCAATACAAGAGGTATTATTTAATGTTTAGGTAAGAACTTCATCGAGTTGTTATATTTGTGAGGAATAATGCACTAAAACAAAATATATTTGTTTTAGCTTGCTATGTATAGGGATGTTATCGGATCTTTGCTAGGAATTCTCGAACTAAGATGGATCCAGGTTATCCTCTAGCTAATATTTTGTTCATTCATATATTTAATCTTATGATTTGTTCTTACCCTTACAATGCCTTTTGCATTTTAATCCAGTTGAATGGTGGGAGATATATGGTACTGATGCACCTCACCTAAAGAGGACAACAATCAAGGTGCTCTCCCAAACATGTTCTACTACTGGTTGTGAGCGCAACTGGAATACGTTCCAATGGTTGCACACTACTAGGAAGAATCGACTCGCTTCGGAGAAGCTTCATAAACTAGTCTACGTTCATTACAACTTAAACCTCCGAGAGCGACAAATAAGAAGGAAGCTTAAAGACTATGGGCCGATAGACTTAGTTACAATATTTGCCACAGACACAGCAGACCAATGGGTAGTAGAAGAGGAGGAGCAAGTGTTGCACAAGGGAGCGTTCCTTGAGGCTATCGGTGAGGAAGATCGTGAAGAAGGTGATGAGCAGCTTGAAAGATGAAGCAGCCAGCCAACGTATCCACAATTCGTCGGAGATGTCGACGATATTGCACCTAATGAGGGAGAGTAGGAAGGGGGTCTAAGGGAAAATGAGAGAGATGATGATTCTGAGGCCACCCTATCCCAGCCATATTATTCCCATATCGAGTCCCAACAGCAACAGGATATGGATGAACACGACAGTGTAGGTGAGCATGAAGGATGGATAAGCTTCGGGGATTTTGGATTGGGAACACAACAACACACTAACACTCAGAGATTTGGGTATAGCCAAATACCTGCTAATATCGATGATTCGTTTTTAGATCGAATCAATGAAGTGTCAAACGAATTCAATCAATGGCGCCAGCGTGACCAAGAAGAAGAACGGCGTTGTCTGCCATTTTATTTTTAGATCGTATGTTATTAATTATATGCTTTATTATAGTCCATGTATGTTGATATACTTATTCCATGATAATTCTGTGTTTATCCTTTTGTGTGATGTAAATTAAATGGAAATTCATGCAGGGAAAGAACATGTTCGCATATTCATACAAAGAAATGAAAATTCTTAATGGAGTACCCTCATTTCTTATTGAATTCCTAAAAAACAATATTTATAATGAATTTTAATAATTTTTTCGGATTTATTTGAAGCTTTAATCTGATCGATTTAGCCGATTCTCGATCCAGATCGCAGATTCGCCGATCCGGATCGATTTTTGAGGTGCCCGATCAGGGTCACCGATCCACTTTTTAAACCATTGGTTGCAACCTTATATAACCTTTTTTCTTATATATATATATATATATATATATATATATATATATATATATATATATATATATATATATATATATATATATATATATATATATATTAATAACCAAGCCCGATCTGAATAATATTTTAATAACCAAGCTCGATCTGAATCGGTCCACCTATATCGAGATCCAATCCCAATTACTATTCAAATACAATATTTGCATCTCGATTCAATTCGTCATATTCAAATCTTGAATCCATACCAAGATCCGATTTGGGTAAAAAATTTAGGTTTTCGATCGGATCAGGCAATTCTCATCCCTAAATATTCTAGGTTGAAAAGTACAAATGAGGAGGAGCCGTCAAGTTGATTAGTGGTATTTTTCTAGAGGCAAATTCAAATGTTGACGGCTAATATTACTAACAAAAAGTGAAAAGAGGATAAGAAACAATGGAAAGGCAACCCTCTTGTTTAAAATAATATATTGTCAGTCTAGAGTTTTTGTTGAAAAAATAAAATTTAAAACAAGAATGTATCCTATTTAATTTTCAAACACAAAGGTCAATAGCATATTGGTAGGCTCAGTGTTTTAAAAGCGTCGAGTCGAACCGGACTCGCCCTGTTCGACTTGAAAATCGCAAAAAAGGGATCGTATCGGCTAAAAAATCGGAAAGCGTCCGGTTCTAGAGAGAACCGGACGATTCTGCACAGTGACTCGCTGAGTCACTGTGCGGAATCGGCGAGTCCGTGAAGAACACGGGTTGCACAGTGTTCTTCACGGGATTCTTTGAAATTTGTCATTTTTTGATCATTTTTCTTGTTTTTTTGGCATATGATCTAATTTGCAAGCTGTAAACAGCTTTATTCAGTTTTTTCAAGGATTAAATGGTTGAAAAATTTGGTGTTTTTGGATCACGAAACTTGCTTTTTAAGGGTTTCCGCCTTTTCTGAAAGTTTCATGCCAAATAGGGCATGAATCTTTCAAAATTTGTAGGCATTTTGATCGTAAAGCTGTGAATTAAAACCTTTTGTTACTAATTTGTGATAATCGTTGAGAAAAACAAAGTTTTTTGGAGATTGAAGGCTTCGGTTCACAAAATCAGGTAAGAAGTTTAGGTTTTTTTTTTTTTTTTCCGCCATTTGATTTATTTCACGGCATATTTTGAACATAATGAGTTCAATAATTAGGGTTTTTAATCTTTATTGTGTCTAGTATGATTTAAAATTTTCAATTTTATGTAATCTGGTCAATTACAGCATGAAATTTTAGATGAACACTGAGATGTCTGCGGAACCAAATTTCCGCTGTTTTTTTTTGTTTTTTCCGGCCTTTGATTTTGTTTTCATGATATATTAGAAATAATGTGTTAAAAATTTAGGGTTTTGATTCCTTATATTGTTGTTTATCAGAAAATATACCCAATTGGATGTAATTTATTCACTTAGAGGTGGATTTTTGAGTTAAAATAGCTTATGTAAAATGGCTCTGTGAAGAACAGAATTTTTTTTTTTTTTTTTTTTGTAATCCATGATCGAATGTTTTGTAATACTTGATCGATTTTTTTGTAATCCATGATCGAATTGTTTTTGTTTTTGTAATCCATGATCGAATTTTTTGTTCTTTTTTTTTTTTGTAACCCATGATAGAATTTTTTGTAATCCATGATCGAATTTTTTGTAATCCATGATCGAAATGTTTGTTTTTTTTTTCCCATAATCCATGAACGAATTTTATTTTTTATTTTTTATTTTTGTAACCCATGATAGAATTTTTTGTAATCCATGATCGAATGTTTTGTAATCCATGATCGAAATGTTTGTTTTTTTTTTTTGTAATCCATGATCGAAATGTTGTTTTTTTTTTTTGTAATCCATGATCGAATTTTTTGTTTTTTGTTTTTTATGTAACCCATGATAGAGTTTTTTGTAATCCATGATTGAATTTTTTGTAATCCATGATCTAATTGTTTTTTCTTTTTTTGTAATCCACGATCGAATTTTTTGTTTTTTTTTGTTGTATTTTTTTGTAATCCATGATCGAATTTTATGTAATCCATGATCGAATTTTTTGTAATCCATGATAGAATTTTCTGTAATCCATGATCGACTTTTTTGTAATCCATGATCGAAATGTTTGTTTTTTTTTCTTGTAATCCATGATCGAATTTTTTGTTTTTTTTTTTGTTTTTTGTAACCCATGAGAGAATTTTTTGTAATCCATGATCGAATGTTTTGTAATCCATGATTGAAATGTTTGTTTTTTTTTTGTAATCCATGATCGAAATGTTTTTTTTTTTTTTTGTAATCCATGATCGAATTTTTTGTTTTTTGTTTTTTTTGTAACCCATGATAGAGTTTTTTCTAATACATGATTGAATTTTTTGTAATCCATGATCGAATTGTTTTTTTCTTTTTTTGTAATCCACGATTGAATTTTTTGTTTGTTTTTTTTGTATTCCATGATCGAATTTTATGTAATCCATGATCGAATTTTATGTAATCCATGATCAAATTTTTTGTAATCCATGATGAATTTTTTGAAAATTTGTGATTTTTTTTTTTAATCCATGATCGAATTTTTTTTTGTAATCCATGATAGAATTTTCTGAAAATTTGTGATTTTTTTTTTTTAATCCATGATCGATTTTTTTGAAAATTTGTTATTTTTTTTTTCTAATCCATATTATTCAAAGAGAAAATGAGAGAGATGATGATTATGAGGCCACCCTATCCCAGCCATATTATTCACATATCGAGTCCCAACAGCAACAGTGTAGGGATGAGCACGACAGTGCAGGTGAGCATGAAGGATGGACAATCTTCGGGGATTTTAGATTGGGAACGCAACAAACACTAACACTTAGGGATTTGGGAATAGTCAGACGCCTGCTAATATCGATGATTCGTTTTTAGATCGAATCAATGAATTGTTAAACGAATTCAATCAATGGCACCAGCGTGACCAAAAAGAACAATAACGTCGTCTATCATTTTATTTTTAGATCATATGTTACTAATTTTATGCTTTATTGTAGTCCATGTATGTTGATATACTTATTCCATGATAATTTTATGTTTATCCTTTTGTGTGATGTAAATTAAATGCTGAATGGCGGTTCATGCAGGGAAAAAACATATCAATATTCGCATATTCATTCAAAAACATGAAAAATTCTTAATGGAGTACCCTCATTTCTTATTGAATTCCTAAAAAACAATATTTATAATGAATTTTAATAATTTTTTCGAATTTTTTTTAAGCTTTATTCTGACCGATTCACTCGATTTTCGATTCGAATCGTTGATTCACCGATCCAGATCAATTTTTTGGGAGCTCTATCTGAATCACTGATCCGTTTTTTAAACCATTGGGGAGGCTAGTGGAGGCCGCTTGTCCCAAATATCGGCTCAGCGTTCTTTAGGTATTTCAGACCTGAAGCAAAGGTAGTTTTGTAATGTTCTCTCGCGTAAATTTCCCTGGCTACCATACTCTCTCACCCCATTTCCTCCACCTTTTTTCTCTCTACAAGTTTTACATTTCTCTCTCCCTAGACTCAATAGGTTTTTAAGACAAGTTGGATGTGCTTTTGGTTAATTATGTTTTAGAAATATATTTTTTTTTAACATTTTTTTTTTTTGACCGATTAAGACTTATTCGGTTAGGCAAGTTGAATCCACCAGTTAACTGATTAAGCCCATTGAACCGTTTTTAGCCTATATCTGATTAAGCACTCCGATTTGATTTTTCATACACTGGCCCAAACCCGGGCCCTTAAAAAAAACAAATTAAAAACAATAATGAAGAGACAAGGCCGATTAGGGGTCTGCCATTTCTTTGGCCCTGCGGTCGGGCCATGGTAGCCCACCCTTGGCCGAGACTCTAATTTGACTGGGCGTGTGGGCGGGCCCGTGGACCTGCCATACAAGAGAAGAGAGAGAATATGCAAGGAAGTGGTGAAGATGCAAAATAGGATGGAGAAAGGTGGCATCGCATCATAGAGAGAGAGAGAGAGAGAAAGCATCATCGGTGCCGCGTGTCCGTTACACTCTCTTAAGAGAAGAACCCAGAGCTAGTTTCGTTATTTCCAGGTTTTTTGCCGCCGGATTTCTTGAGGCCATTTTCTCGAGAAGAAAAATAACAAAAAAATGCCATGCGCACCTCCTCCTCACACATCATCATTTACCCAAAAACGTCTCTCCAAATTACGCCATACCCTCTCCTCCGACTGTTCGTACGGGAGCAGGTGGGTCATATTCGGGAAAACGTAAGGGCATTTCAGTCATCATTCCTATCAAAAGTCTGACCCGTCTATGTTATTTCCACTAAGTAATTCTCTAAAGAAAAAATTAATACCATTTTCTTCTCCTTTAACTGCAAAAATTATCTTTAATACCCTCAACGTGCAAAAACTAATATATATATATATATATATTTTAAAATCATTCATATATGACGAGACTGCCCATGCGGAGGGCAGAGTGGAAGGGAAACTGATACAGGGTATGTTGGCAATAAAGAAAAAGAAAGGATGAGGTTATTTTTGAGATTTATCAGGAATGAGGGATTTCTTTGTCATTATGTGTGATTGTGAGGGTAGGGGGGGCCTCTGCACTCTTTAATGGCTCTGAAGAACCCTCTTCCCTTTGAGCCATCAACCTAAGCATTTGCAGCGGGAAAGCAATGGAAGCTGAAGAAGCTCTTAAATACCAACCAGGTACTACCTTTCATCTCTCTCTCTCTCTCTCTCTCTCTATATGTCTCGCTCTCTATCTTCTATTCCTTTTTTAACTCTCTCTCTCTCTCTCTCTCTCGGGTTTCTCAGACAAGTTGGTTTTGCAGACGCGGGCTTCACTTGTCGAGTTCTTCACGATTGCCCCACTTTTTCTCTCTCTTGATTCCTTTCAGCGATCATTTCTCTCTCTCTCTCGTTTTAGTCCGCTCCACTGCGCGTCCGCACGCCCGCACACGAGCCCGAAGAGCCCGCACCCAACCCCTTCATCCCTTATTAACCGTAGTGAAAATGAAAATAAAAACGAAAACCAGGAAAATTAGGGTTAAATGGATTTTGGATTGAGACGGAATAAAATAGTTTATTGGGTCAGTTTCTATAGCCAAAAGTAAAAAAATAGGAAAATAAGGGATGAAGGGGTTGGGTGAAATATTTGAAGGTTTATTTATGCCGCTTGAAAGAAAATTGGAAAGACTGTCTACCATGAATTAAAACGAAAAATTAGAGTTATGTATGATGCTTTCCCTTCTTTTTATCCAAGTGAAACAAGTACACCAAGAAAGAGAGATAGAAAAAGAGCATCCTTTCAATACACATCTTTCCAAAGAGAGACACATCCATATATAAAGGAAAAAGGTTATATATGGGGGGATCCCTAAACAATCAAATTAAGGTGTTATTCAAAATTTCACTAGAAGAGGTTGTTTCGATGCTGAGAAACCCACAATTCCATCATCTCGATCTTTAGATTTGGGGATATAAAAAAAAAAAAGATTTCAAGTCTTAGAAATAGTGCATCTTGTAATGTATTATCTAGATCATTAATTTTCAAGATTTTCAAATGTTCAAAGATTTGCTTAATCTATATTAATTTTAAATTTTTATAATTAACAATGAAAATAAAATTTTAAGCCATCATAAAGATTTTTAACACTGAAACGACATACTTCGGCACTATTTTAACGTGCGTCTGTCTTTGTTTGTTTAGGGCCTTAGCTTTATACAAACCACACTCATATATGAAATCAAAAGTGAAAAAAGTTGTGAAGGCAATTTTTTTTCTTTTAATATGTTAATAGTGAAAATGGAGGGTGGCCGCCCCCTAACCGCCAATGCCCCTCGCCCATTCCCTTGGGAAGGGCAACAATATGTAAAGACTCACAAATAAATCCTTTTGTGAGAGAGAGAGAGCGAGCCCATTTTCAAAGAGAAAATTTGGTAGCACTATCATAGCCCATAAGAACACATTCAATTCCTCGGAATCCATAAATTAGCCCAAATGTTAGCGTTATTCTTTACACACCGCTCTACACAATTTCACTACTACTCAACCCAAGATATGAGGCAAATGTCCTTACTCTATACCATAACTACAAATCAGATATTTCATATTTTCTTTATAGTTTACACAGTCCCCATCTTATTTCCTAGCAAATGCTAGCACCAAAAAAGACAATACTTCCTAAGAAATGTGACAACTCTGACTAGACTTTAAAAAAGCCTGAACTCTAACCAGATGACTTTGATACAAAACTTTATCCAATAATTATTATTCATCTAAAAGGACCCCTAATGTTTTTTTCTTTTTTCTTGAATATTAACGATGACTCCTAATCACAATGAGACTTGGCAATGCTATTTTTTAACCACCTAGTGGACTGGACTGGACTGCCTGGCTCATCACTAAGCAACCCTACGAGAGAATACGGGGTTAAAATTCTGCCCCAGTTTACATGGAAACCTGTAGTCCAGGTAATATGGGATGTATATTACATGGTAGAATTTCTAGAACATGGGCCATTATCTGGCATATTACTATTGGATGTCTCTGATTAAAGTTGTGAAGAATTGACTGCAATTACCTTTTAAAAGTAGTTATCCGGTGTTTTAAAATCTGCTTATTGACCGAATGATGGACATATTTTTTCCCTTTTCATTGGAAGCAATTTTGATTTGATTATAACTGAGACATTTATGGTATTGTTGATTTATAGAGTTCAATGTTTAATCCTGAAATTCATTGTAGTTTTTTATGCTTGCGTAGAAGCAATTGTTGGCTTGGTTTCATCAAGGAGATAGAAAAGAATGCAGAACGGGAATATGGGCTTTGAGGCCAAAGGAAAAGAGGTGGGAGAAAGTGATAGAAATGGGCCTTGGGAAAAAGTTGAAAAGTTTTGAGAAAGGGTTCTGTGGATCTCAAAATGCCGATGATAATTCATGGCGAGTTTCTCTTTATTTGCTGGCAAGGGACCATCTTGTTATTCAATTTGAGGAGCGGACAGAGAAGTGAAGTGGAACACCAGAAAGTATGGGCGTTTACTCAGGCTGCTTCTTTACAAACCCTCACTGCATACCTCAACACATCGCATCCCTTGATGTGTTAGCAACTTGTCATATGTGTTTTCTGTTTCCTCATTTTATTTTTGTTTATCCCTCCTTTTTAGGGATCTGATTCGAGTTGAATTTTTTATAGAGCTAAACTAAGTTAATTTTGAGGAAAGGTTGTCTTAAAAACAACTCATGCAGGCTTTTCATCAGAACTTAATTTTCTTTTCAAATAACAGAAGGAATTCGATGCGCTTTAAATTTTTAATAGATAATTTCACCTTTTATTTTGCTTGTACTATTTATGAGTAACAGTTGTTGTATAAGCGAATCAAAATTTCTAGCGTGTGGTTTCAAAGGAATTCGGTGCGCTTTAAATATTTAATCGATAATTTCACCTTTTATTTTGCATGTACTATTTATGAGTAACAGTTGTATTAGCGAATCAAAATTTCTGGCGTGTGGTTTCAATAAGGTTGCAACCTTAAACAATCCAATCCAATTAAGGTGCACCTCTAAATTATACCATTAATATAATTTTGACATAAAAAATTATTAGGATGGCTTGAGAATCTAGTTTCATCTCTAATTATAAAACTCTAAACTCTAAAAAACGGTTCAAATCAAGTAGATCTATAAACATGTGAAAAGTTTAAAAATAGATGGTCTAGATAATGTGTTACAAGATATACTATTTGTCGGATTCGAATTTTTTTTTTTTTTCATATTCATACATCTCGATGTCGACATGATCACTTAAAGGGCTTTTCAACATTTGAGATGCACCTTAAGGTTGTACCTTATGTAAACTTTTTCTACATTTCTAAAATATAGTTGTCAACTCTACACCCAAATTTCTAAAATATAGTTGTGTCAACTCTACACCCAAATTTCTAAAATATAGTTGTGTCATCTCTGCAAATTAGTGCACAACTCTTCAAGCGATTCCGCATATAGTCTTATTTTTATTGTTTAAATCAGTGTCATCGACATTTTGAGATTAGGGAGCCAAATTACCTTGAGTTACTCTATGCAGCTTGGGTTATATTAAAAATTAGGAAAAATGCTAAAAAGTTGAAATATGTAATCAAGAGTAATGATCCAATGTGTTTTAAAATACCTCATATTTTTAGGTTTCATTTCACAGTAGACTCAAGACTTTAAAATATATGTTGGGGCATAAAAATTGTAGATTTTATTTCTTCTAACCCTGTGAGCTAATTTAAACTTTTTTTTTTAGGCCAAATAAATCTAAAAAGACATGCTTTTTCTAAAAGGCATCCTTCTAAACTTCTAGAGAGAACTTCTAGAGAGAGAAGGGCTTCATGGAGGTGAGAGTTATCGGGAGAAGAGAGAGAGTGAGAGACGTAGGAATAGAGAGAAAGAGAGAAGTTTGGGGTATATAAATGAAGAGAAAAGGGATTGGGTTTAGAAAGAGCATGATTTCTCACATTTGTTTAGGTTAAAAAAGAGATTTAAAGTGGCAAGGGGATAAGTGGAAATCTTTTGAAACTTTGAGTTTATCAAGAAAAAAAACTTAAAAATAAGAGATATGGAGATATTTTCCCTTCAAAAAAATTCCCAACACGAACTTGTAATCATCAAATTCATCTCGAAACTACAATCGTATGGTTGGTTCTAATATGTACTCGGTCAAGTTGCCTCGTTACAACCTTTTTATTTAACAACTTGTAATCATCAAAGTCATCCCGAAGCTAAAACCCCTTTTATTTAACAACTTCTAATCATCAAAGTCATCCCGAAGCTAGAATCGTATGGTTGGTTCCAATATGGACTCGGTCGGGTTGCCTTGTTACAACCGTTTAATTTAACAATTTTTTGGATCAATAGTTGATCTTCATCTATTTTAACCCTCAATTTAATCAATTTTAATACCAACTAATTTATGTTAGCCTTATTTCGATCCAAAATAAGTTTATTCTGATAAGTTTTTTAGTTTCAGCAAGATCTTTCCATCAAAATCTCATGACTTTTCAATCCTAAAAACCAATTCTTCCATTTGAATTTCTCTTTCAATTACTAATAAAATAAGTTGGAATTGTTTCAATTTGAAAGTGAGATTTTAAATTTCTAAAAGTTTTTGAACCCGAAATTATAAATCTTCGATTTCTCGCTCTCTCTTGTTTTTCTGAACTCTTTCAAATTTGTCGCAAAGTGTTCCTACGGCATTTAGGAAAGGTGTCTTAATATATCATTTTTTATCGTATTTTTTAATTTCTTTAAGTTATTTTTTAATAGCAAAATTTTCATTCATTTTAACTTTTTTTTATATGAGAAAACAATTGGATTCTTCCACTATTCTTGAAAAAGATTATAAAATATATTTATAAGGAAATTCTTTTTATATTTTAATTTTGAATATTCTTTGTTTTCAAACAATTAGCATGGATTTGAAATAAAACATCGTAAAACCGGAACCCCATTAGTTCACGTTAGAGATTGAGATAAAGATAAATCAGTGTGTGTTTAGAGATAGAGATAAAATTAGAATTTAAGGATAGTGATCAAGGCTTTTTTAACAGCTAATTTTTAGAGGGATTTTGGGAAACTTAGAGCGGAGGATGAGCCATACGAAGAAATTCAAAATTTAAACATCACAACCCCAAAGTGCCCTTAAGATTACAAGAAGAAAAACTTTTATTTTTCTACTCCCCAAAATATGCAGACTATAATAACATATTTCACATACTATGTGCATATTACAACCATTATAAACGTGGAGCGCATAAGCATGCTCCCGCTAGAGCACTACTAAACATTAACTCCTTCGAGATTTATTTCAGAATATTTTTTTTCGAAGCGAAATTTTGGGATCTACTTAATATTCACTAAAATAATTATTATAAGGGAAAAAAAGAAAAATTGTAAAAATTGGATACTCCTTGTTTAATCTTGAGAGCTTATTGGAATATGAGATTTTTAATTGTATTTTATTTATTTATTTATTTATTATTATTATTTTTATTGGGAGTTGGTCGCAAGAGATTACACCCCAAATTTTGGTAGCTCAAATTCTACTGAGGGAGCAAATGGACAGTATGGTCCTGTAGGAGTAACCAAATCTATTGGCCCGTGGGATTGAGGCAAGTGCGGTGACGAGGACGTGTGATCGGGCGTGTAAAGTTAAAAGATGGGACACGTCATGCTCTCATCTAAATTCCTCCTATCTATCTAATTACTCATTATTCATATTTTGCTAAGTATTTATCAATAATCGTTAAACCTTTATCGCTAATCATTTATCTTTTTGCTTTGCTATATATTAAAGTGATCGATCTTCTTGCACAGATAAAGCCTCGCGTCCAAAATTCATCCATATTCTCTTCTTTTCCTCTTAACGAAACTGCCCTTTTTTATGGAACTCTATTATTTATTATAAATCTATTCCTTCGAACCTTGTTATTCTTTTACTCCCCATTGTTATGCTTTCATTCCTTTGATCATCATTCATGAATGATCCCTTTTCCTGTTATCTTTTTCAGTCCTCTCTCTCCCTCTCTCTACTAATAAATCTCTTCCTCTCTAAAAAGTATGCAAGCCGCCTCTTACAATATCTCAACTCTCTTCCTCTTTGTGGAACTTTCTCTCTGTGATATTAGAATCTCTCTATTCTTTCTTGCTTTCTCTTTCTGAAACTTCTTTTGGCCCCTTCCTCTCTCTTTTTGGTGGGAAGCCTCTTTGGCAGGAAGAAAGATGTGTCTGGAAAGTCTTCTTTTGAATCACAAAACTGTCCTTCCACCGGAACTGTGGCTGGTGGTAGGGCGACAGCAACAACAACACGAGGATGCTGTGCAAAATCAACCTGCAACTGCAACTGCAACTGCAACTGCAACTGCAACTGCAACTGCAGAGGCAAAGGTCGAAGAGAAGAAGACGTGGTGCATCTGCTCTCCCACGAGGCATCCGGGCTCCTTTCGCTGCAGGTATCATCACAAGTACTACCAGTGGGGCAGCAAGCGAACCACCGAAGACACAGAACTCCTAGATTAGTAATTTGGTTTGCGAAGGCAGAACCATAATCTTTTTCTTCTTATTCAAAACTTAATTTTGTAGCTATG
Organism: Amborella trichopoda; assembly: GCF_054954075.1. Lineage (NCBI taxonomy): Eukaryota > Viridiplantae > Streptophyta > Magnoliopsida > Amborellales > Amborellaceae > Amborella > Amborella trichopoda. The sequence continues at coordinate 8,949,809 of NC_142343.1, read as the reverse complement.
GATGGTCGAGATTGAATGAAGGGTGTGAATATTGGGAAGGGAATGATGTTACCTTCTAATAATAATGAGAAGGAAGGGGGATTTGGTAAGTTTATTTGATTCGTTGCTTTTTCATGGAGCTTTCCCTCCTATGGATGTTGATTCCTTTCGCTTGCTTTTCTTGTTTTGATATTCGATATTCGTTTTCTAGTAGTTGCTTCTGTATTGTAGGTTTATGGATGGGAGATCGGAAGTTGTAGTGCGCAAAGTCGCATTCCTTGTTTTGTTTAGGTACAGGTTCTAAGCTGGCCCAAAATAATTAGGGCTTGGGACATATAATGTGCCTCGAGGGCATGGGCGTAGTTTGGACCTCTTGTTTTAAAAGCTCCTCTCCAAATGAGCTCCTCAATTAGGTCCAATCGGCCTTGCTTCTTTTGACATTGTACTGTAGAGCTTTATAGGTGGAAGGTCGGTAGTTTTAGTGTGCAAAGTCGTTTTCTCATGGACTGGGACTCACACTAATAATATTGCTTCCTTCTCCTTGAAAGTATATTTTTTATATTTTTTTATATTTTATACGGTCCCACCTCACCCAATACTGTCAAAGCGGGGCTAGGTCCGGTTCTTGGACCCTTACCCGCTCCACCAAGTCCAACACGTGGGCCCGGATCCAAACTGAGTGTGACTCCATGGCTCATCGACTAATAATATATTTCTCTATCCACGATGAAATACACCCAAAACTGGCGTAATACATTACTACGTAATACACTACCTGTAAATGGATTGTTATTGTTTTGGGAGTATTTAGATGTGGCGGCGTAATACATTGCTACGTAATACACTACCTGCAAATGGATTGTTACTGTTTTGGTAGTATTTAGATGCATGTTTTGGTAGTATTTAGATGCAACGTACTGTTTGGGTATTATCTAGATGCACGACTGTTTGGGAAATACATTGCTACTGTTTGGTTTCTGTTGGGAAATGTATTACCAACATTTTAGTTTATGTTGGGAAATGTATTGCCAACATTTTTCCAGCACTTGCCTATAAACTATCATGTTTTTTTTTTGCTACAAAATTTCACTGAAATACAGAATTAATGTCGTCATCACACCATTCCAAAAAGATTTTCTAATAATAACATCACCATTCCAAAGATATAAAAAAATAAAGATATTAATAATCACCATTCCAAAGATAGAGAGAGTGGAAATTATTGATCTCAATCATCACCATTTTAAAGAGAGAATGAGAACATGAAATAAAATTGTCATTGTTCAACAAGATTTACTAATGTTATCATTGATATAGAAATTGATAGAGAAGTTCATCATCCACCAAAAGAGAGAGATAATATATGTGTGTATGTGTTAGAGAGTAGGTATAGCAATTCGATAACAAAAATCCCCAAGTCCAAAAACCATCCCTCTCAAATAAAGAGAGAGACGAACCCAAATAAAAAAAGTGTGGAATTCACTCCATTTTACTCCACTTTACATGTCACCACTTTCTAGAAAATACTTCGAGTTAATAAAAAACACTCGATCTTCTTCTGTCTTTTCTAAGAATCCCTCACTAATATTTATGTCTGCCATCATTTCATTATATGGTAGCATGAAGACGGGTCGAGCAAGGCCGTGGACCTGTTTAAGAGCTCTATAGACCTCTCATATATGTGGGTTTGCTGTCAGTTTCCTCAACTCCACAACTGCAGCAAAAATTTGAACATCTTAGGGTCTGTTTGGATATGAGGAAATTGGGTTTGCTGTTAGTTATTGCAAAACCAATTTGAACATCCTAGGGCCGGTTTAGATATGAGGAAATTAGGAATCTTAGATATTTGAAATCCAAGAAAATCTACTATTTGGATATGAGGAAATTAGGAATCTTAGATATTTGAAATCCAAGGAAATGTATGGATTTTCACTATCAAGAATTTTTGTCATGGATTCCTCAAATCTCTTGTTTGGATAAACTATACAAATTCATGGATTCCTTGCAATCACTTCTATGTCCATTGTTTGGTAACAAAACTTGATACGATTTCTCTCTCTAAAACTCAAAATTTGGGATAGTGTATTATAAAATGTTTGAGATAGTTTCTCTCTCTAAAATTTGATATGGTTTGTCTCTCTAAAATTTAATATACTTTCTATCCAAAATTTAAATTTTGAAATTGTCTATCTAAATTTTTTTGAGATAATTTCTCTCTCTAATATTTTTAGGTGGTTTACTTTCCCTAAAATTTAATATAGTTTCACTTTCTAAAATTTTAATATACTCTCTCTAAAACTTAAAACTTGAGATAGTTCATCTCTTCAATAATTTTGAGATAGTTTATCTCTCTAAACGTTTTTAAGTATTTTCTCTCTCTAAAATATGATATAGTTTTTCACTTTTCTGTGCTTGAAAATAGCATCTAAGTTTTATGTGCCCCATTTAATCAAATAATCTATAAGAAACAAGAAGAGAATACCTCAAAGAAGAAAGCAAATTGTTGTTCGCAATTATGGACTACAACTACGTATTTATAATACCTGGCAATGATAAAAGATATTCTAGAGCCAAGAGTTCTACTTCTAATACGAAACAAAACTAGAAATTGTACACGCTGTAAAATCAGTGCAATTATGAGTTGTAATTGAAGTCTCATAGAGGATTTGCTTCTTTAATTTCATTTATTTAATCGTAGGGGTCGAAATGAAAGGTTAGGACTAATTTTTTGCAAATTATTTAACTTTTTTTATTTAAATTTAAGGGGATTTGAAAAATAATTTACACTAATGTCATAGTTACTAATGGATGGAAAAAGTTTATATAAGGTTGCAACCTTAAAATGTAGAACTACGGATGTGCCTCAAAAATCCATTAGAAAAGGTCATTTTAATAATGAAAGACCCTCTAATTGATCATCTTGACGTCAAGATATATTATTATGAAAAAAAAAAAAAAAGAATTTTGAATCCCAGAAATAGTGTATCTTACAACACATTATCTAGACCGTCCATTTTCAAGATTTTCATATATTTATAGATCTACTTGATTTTAACCATTTTTGAAGTTTTAAATTTGATAGATATGAAAATAGATTTTGTGATAATCCTAAGAATATTTTACATCAAAATTATATGTAATGATAAAATTTGAACGTGCGTCTTAATTGGATTGTTGAAGGTTGTAACTTTATCGAAACCACACCCCTAATAGATAAGGTTTGTTTGCTCATTAAAAGATAAAATAAGCTTATCAAATTATTTTCTTGGATTAAAAAATTTAACCATTTAAAAAATATTATGTCCTTATATCTTCATAAATAAGATTTACAATCATGTAGGATTAGGATTATATTATTTTTATAAATAATAGAATAAGAATATGCAACTTGTCAATTTTTTGAATTTTCTACCTATGAATTTTATTTTTAATGAAAATACAATTTTATACTAAGGGATTTGAAAACTATTCTCTATGGATAAAGTAGTAATTTTTGTTCACTAGGAATCTTGATTTTCACTTTATTAATATTATTATCACATAATAATTAAATAGCATCTTTCCAAGTAGCCCGTGCTGGCCGATTAAGGTAAACCACGTAAATATTGTGTGCGGTAGTTAGGTTATGGCATGTAGAGAGTTGTTGTCAGTTTGGATTTTATTATTTTTATATTATTTTCCCAAATTTATTACATGATATATTGTTCTTGGTGTGTTTATTATTCTTTAAATCTAACCTCATATTTCTTGAGATCTAACTTTAATTTTGGTTAGAGATGTCGAATTTTTTATGTCAAAATATTTCATACACCTGCAAGAGTATACTATTGTCCATCTACTCCCTAGAGCAAAACATATACTAGACAAATCTTTTGGATCCCAAAATTTGGGGATATAATCTCTAAAGCCCTGTTACATACCTAAAAAAAATTAACTCTTGTTTTCATTTTTATAGAGAAAATATAATAAGAAGTTGAAATGCTTTACAATGTCATAACCCTCTGAGGCACCCTACAAAATAGAATGATCTAAGAAGGATATAATGAAATTCCTTAATTCACTCTTCGAGTTGATTTGATGGAAACAAAAAACAGTGAAAATCAATTCAAAAGGAGAGTGTTCTAATTTGAACTGTCTCTATGCTTCAATATAATTACCTAGTAAGCGCTATAGCTTGTTTCTAATCTGAATCTCCTTGTCATAAAGCATGTTATCTCTGGTCGGGATTATAACATCAAAGGCGACAACAAGGGAGAACAGGGCCGCCATTGCCACCGGTCGAGAAGCTGACGCATTAGCAGAAGAAGTGGAAGAAGATTTTGGGGAAGAAGAGGAAGAAGATTTTGGGGAGAGAAAGTTCTCCTGTGAACCAAAGGGAGAAACATCAGCTGGGGTGTGTGAAGAGTCTCAGTATCCATTAATCATATGAATATACAGATTTGTCTTTTATAGACAACTTATAAATGAAAATAATAGAAACTAAATCATAGATACCTAAACCATACCTAAACTTTTAGTAAAGTACATATACTCTATCAACCCTCCCCATAAATACTGATTGCAACATATACTTTCTATATTAACCCGATACACAATATACGTTTTCCTTTCATACCCCCCCTCAAATTCAAGATGCGAGAGAGAGCAGCTGGAGTTTGAACACTAATTACGAAAACGAGCAGTTGGATCTTTAGGTTTATACTCAAATTGCTTAATTAATAAGCACAAAAAGCAATGGCGAATCAACAAGCCTCAAGAACATTTGGTTTCAGGAACTCTTGGAATAGATCAAACAGATCCGAGAGTTGAAACACGACTCGGTCTAGAGACAGATCAGCTAGTCGAAACACAACTCGTCAGAGAGACAAATCAGAGAGTCGAAACACCACTCGGCAGAGAGGACAGATCAAAAAGTCGAAACACGACTCAACAAAGAGGACAAATCAGAGAGTCGAAACACGACTCAGAGGAGAATCGAAACACAACTCGACAGAAGTTGCACCGACTAGGTGAGCAACATACTTGTCTTGAAAATTAGCGACAATGCTTTAGCAATGAGGAATTGACTCAACTAAGATGAATCTGGCTTTGATACCATATGAAAATATTGTTTCTATTGTTACAAACTTGATTTACAATTAGAACGAAGAACCTGACCAACAGATAATAAATTCATAGCAAGAGAAGGAATATTGTAAACATTAGAAACCCTCAATTTACTGGAAAGATAAGAGGTAAGAGATATAGAGTTCATTTTTTATACTTTCAAGTGACCCCATCAATAGTATAGATAATATTAAAAAAAAGTTTATAATCAACTAGGATTGACTCATTGGAGGTCATATGGTGAGAAATTTTTGAGTCGATCAGCCAAGAGGTAGAAACAGAGTTACCTGAAAAGGAGGGAGTGGGTTCAGAAGCCAGGTGTGACTGGGAAAGCATAGAATGTACTTGTTTCAGGGTAAATGTCACAGGTAGTGAAGCAGAGTAGGACTAGGACCTCCAATTTGAGTTGGTGGGCTCTTAATCAATGGTTGACTTGTATCAACAACAACATCGAATATGAGTTTCTTCTTGTTTGGGCAGTTGTACTTGAGGTGTCCCAATTCTTTACAATAGTTACATCTGATATATGTCATATTCTTAGGAGGGACATAGTACAAATTGCACTGACTCTGTTTAGGCACATTTGATCGCTAAGGTCGGGTAGCAACAAAAACTGTTCTCCTTTAATACTTGAATTAAGAGATTTGATCTTGGTTTCTTCGACAATTATGGTCAAAGCTTGATTCAGAGTGAGGAGAGAGATTTTGTGGACGAGACCATTTCTGACACTCTCAAACTCTGGATAAAGTGGCATTAGAAATTCACTAACTTGAAATTCCTACCAGATTTGGCAATCATTTCTGCATTATGACCATTTTCAATTGCAGGTTCTATAAGTGCTAAGCATCCCAAAGTGTTTTCATGGAAGAGTAAAAATCCTGAATTGACTGCTCTCCCTATCTGAAGGAACGGACTTCCTGTACTAACTAGTACTTTCGTGCTCAGTTAGTCTAATTATAAATTTCCTCAAGAAATTTTCATGCTTCTCGAGCAGTTTTGAAAGTACTTAGATTGGTCCTTATATTACTTTCACATGAGCCCATCAACCATGCTATAACTTGAGCATTATTTATGTCCCATTCTTCCATATTTCTTGGCTCATTAGATTTTTTTTGGGTCTCATCTATGTATCCAAGGAGGTATTTGATATTCCACATAAATGAGGCTCAAAAAGTGTAGTTGGTGCCATTGGATTTATTGGGTACAAGCTGTAAAGATTTTGATTTTTCCATGAAGGGAAATGAAGGAAAGAGAGAGGTCAGGTAGAACGAGATACTTGGGGTGGTGGGTGGGTAAGAGAGACAGAAGATAGAGAGAGATCAATAGAGAGACAAGAGATAAGGAATAAAAAAGGAGTTAAAAAAACAAATAATGTGTGCAAAAGTGCCACTTATGGCAAGAAGACAAATATACTAGATGGTAGAGAGAGAAAAGAAAGCAATAAAAGTATCGAGTTATCAGAGGAGCAAATAGCACTCAAGACAGAGAAACGGCGAGAGACCTGATGCAGATGTGGCTCATTAGAAATCCTAGATCAGTTTGACGAGATCAAGAAACCAACGGTCTTCAGATGTAAAAAAGATCAATAAGGAATGAACAATAGATTTGTAAGGAATATGAGCGGAACAAAGAAACAATGATTTTCAGGGGCCCAAGTTTTACAGAGATTTTTTTTTTTTTTTGGATCAATGGTTTTCAGAGGGTTTTTCAAAGATGCGGTTCAGATCTGGCGTAGATATGACATCTAAGCTGATCGAATTATGTGGTTGAGTATCGAATCACAGATGGCGAATCTAAGTGGCTAAGGGTGAGCAACAGAGAAGTGAGTAACGATAGACCAAAAATTAGAGTAGTGAGAGAAAGAAGGAGAGATCAGAGAGAGAGAGTTGTAGATCTAAGTATATTTGGGAGTTTTCACCTTTTTTTTTTTACTTTAAGAGATGGGGACAAACGTGAAGGTCTTTGGTATTCAAAATGGTGGAGTTGAAGCAGTTGAGGGCAATCTCCTTTGCTGGACCAACCGAAGCTAATCGTCAGAGGACCTTGGAACTAGAAAAGTATCTGATTGAGGTGGGCCTATATGAGAGCGAGGAGGAGGCAGCGAAGAAAGTTGTAGAGGAGAATTGAAAAAAAAAAGAAAAAAAAAGAGACCGAGAGTCATTCAAATACCACAAACATGGTATTCTAGAAGTGTGGTTGCATTATACCATGATACAACCGTTTCATGAAATCATTGCTCATTATTTATAGGAACAGTGACTGTAAACCTTAGGTAAAAACTTAAAAATGTATTTTATTTTTATTTTAAATTATTTTTTATGCTAAAATGTTATTCATTGAAAAATGGCAAAGCACAAAAAAAACGTGTTCCAAAAATGAAATGTGTTTAAAAAGGGACACACTATTCAATCTCTATAGGAGTGTCATGCACATTTCTAAGTTGATATGTGTATCAATGTCTGCCAAGTGTCAACAAACCCTTAGACTTATGTGTCTATGTTTCAAACTAAATGAGGTTGTGACTACTAGATACTGGATAAGTGGTAATTTATAACAAGACAGAATTACAAATTACAAAAAAAAAAACAAAAAAAAAACAAGGAGTCCATAAGCTAAGATAATGGGGCGTAAATTTCATTTTCGCAATTGATTGGTACATGTGATCGTGGGTTATAAAACGCAAATAGTCCTGATATTTAGAAAAACTGCTTGATCGTTATTTTGGGATTACTTGCATTGATCGGCTTTTATCAATGGACAAAGGGCATTATCATCATTTCTTAGATCAAGATACTAGATAAGGGACACATTAGTCATTTGTATGATTCTTGTGTACTAGGCCCTACCTTGAAACCAAGTGAAAATTATGGGATGAATACAGTAATGAGTTTCCAAAAATATTTAGGATATTAAAAAAAATATTATATATATAAAAGTGCCCTAACAAAACTTTTATTTTAATATTTTAAAAATAACTTTGTGCACTCAAGTGAAAATTATGGGATGAATACAGTAATGGGTTCCCAAAAATATTGAGTATATTAAAAAAATATTTTATATATAAAAGTGCCATAACAAAACCTTTTATTTTTTTTACAAAATTCAACTTTTATTAAAGATAAAACAAATTACATCAAAACTTCTACATTATCAGAGATCGTTAAGGGACTCCATTTCCACTCCCCTCTTAGTTATTAAATCAGCCAAACTAAGGAATACGTCATAACAGACAACATATCAAAAATTTGCAAACCTATTAACTTTAGTTGCCACGGGAACCGCTGATCATTCTGACACCACTTAATCACATTCATTGAATCCCCTTCAATGATATACCCACCATCAAAATTTCTAGCCACCAAAATCTTCAAACCATGTAAGATAGCAAGTAACTCAGCATGGTTTGCTGTAGTAACACCACATGGACAAGCATAAGCCACTACCACGTTTTCTTGCCAATCATGTATCACCCCACTAAATCTTGCTTTACCCAAAGAACTACCATCAAAGTTCAACTTTAGCAACCCTTGGTCAGGTGGCCTCCACCGTGCACTTGATCTGCTTCTAGGCACATCTAATTGAAAAAGAGTATTCAGATTAATCATCACATCGGTCTAAAAAATTCTTCTGCCTACCTTTGAGACTGATAACCAAGACCACAAAGACAACTTGATATTGTTCAAAACCCTTCCAAAGCTCCAAACCACCCCTTCAAAGGTCCTTCGATTCCTCTCCAGCCACACCTCCCAAAGTATCACCCTCCCGCAGAATCATCCAAATATCTCCACCAATTTTCGGTAAGGGAACATCCATTTGAACAATCAAATCCATCACATGTTGGGGCAATGTTAAATTTATCCCTAACATCTAAAAACACCACCACCAAATTTTGGAAATGAACGGGCAATGAATAAATAAATGAGCCCAGTCTCCCCATCCGCCTTACACAGAAGGCACACATTCCGGATTATCTTCCCACGCTTAATGAGATTATCAATTGTGAGGAACTTATCTTGAGCGGCTAACCATATAAAAACGTGTACTTTATGAGGAATAGGCCACTTCCAAATCTTCGATATCTTTGGGAGATTCCATCAAATTCTATCGTGAAACAGAATACTGTAAACCGACTTAACCGTGATCTGATCATCTTTTTCAATTTCCCAAATAATCTCATCCTCATTATGCTGCCTGATATACATTGGCTCAAGATCCTTGTACAAATTGATTAGACGCTGATATAAATAACTATGATTTCTATCATAAGGGAATGTGATATTCCAACAAACCTTATCATTCCATATTTCAACTAGATCTGCAACAGACTCTTGGGGAACACTAACCTTCTCATAAAAAAGAGGATAAGCATATTTTAAGGGTACATCTCTCAACCACTTATGGTGCCAGAAAGAGATAGAAACCCTCGACCTATGAAGCTCCATGATTATCTTCTCCTTTAGGGTGCAATCACATATACATAACCACATACATTTAAATAAACAATCATCATGCATGAGATACTCACCTATAGGGTCTCGCCCATCAACACACCTTTCAAGGACCTTGTTAAAAATTGGGTCAACTTTATATTGGCATTTTATCACTTCAAACCCCAACACTTCCATAGAAAAAGTTCCAAGCAATACTACCCTTCTACTTAAAGCATCAGCTGCCTTATTTTGGGTCTCAGCCTTGTGTTTGAATAAGATGGTGTATTCTTGAAGGAAGGTCATCCACTCAGGATGTCGCGTATTCAACTTCTTCTGAGAATTTAAATACCGGAGTGCTTCATGATTTGAGTATAAAACAAACTCGCTATGGATTAGGTAGTGCCTCCAATAGTGCAAGACTTGCACCACTGCATAAAACTAGAAGTCATAAACCGAATACTTTTTATGTGCTTCATTCAACTTTTCACTAAAAAAAGCCATCGGTCGCTCCTCTTGACTTAGAACTGCCCCTATGCCAATATTTGATGCATCAGTTTCAGCCTCAAAACACTTTAGAAAAATCTAGGAAGGCAAGTACTAGTACTTGCATTATGTTTTGTTTAATTAGAGTGAAGCTCTTTTCAGCAGCGGGACTTCATGAAAAATTTTCAGCCCTCATACAATCGGTCACTGGTGCTATTAGAGTGCTGAAATTTCTAATAAAGCGACGATAAAAAGTCGCTAAGCCTGGAAAAGAACATACCTCAATGAGTGACTTTAACATCAGCCACTCAACTATGGCCTTTACGTTTTCTTAATCAACCTTTATTCCCTCAAATAAAACAGCATACCCCAGAACCACGACATAGTCTGTTATAAATGAGCATTTTTTCAAATTCACAATGAGTGATTCTTTTCTTAGCACATCAAAAACTTGTTCCAAGTGGTTAATATGATTTTGTGGGTAAACACTAGAAACTAAGATATCTTCAAAATAAACCACAACAAATTTATTAATAAAAGAATGAAGTGCCTCAGTCATTAAGCACATGAAGGTGCTTGGTGCATTAGAAAGCCCGAATGGCATTACAAGTCACTTATAGAGTCCATCTCGAGTTTGGAATGCGATCTTCCATTCATCCCCAGGATTAATCCAAATTTGATGGTACCCGCTCTTTAAATCAATAGTTGAGAAAACCTTGGCTCCATGAAGCATATCTAAAATATCATCGAGCCTGGGTATGGGAAATAGTACTTGATTGTAATTTTGTTGATTGTTTGACTGTCCACGCACATCCTCCATGACCAATCCTTTTTGGGAGTTAGTAATTCAAAGATGGCATATGGTGACATGCTTTCGTGAATCAATCCCTTATTAAGTAATCAACTTATTTGTGCAACTCTTCATGATCCATGGAACTTATTCAATAATAGGCCAAATTTAATTGGCTAGAACCAGGCACCAAGTCAATGTGATGCTGAATATTTCTCATTGAAAGAAGACCATCAGATAATTCTTCAGGCATAAAATCTTTATACTTCTCAAATAAAGGTTCAAGAGACCTAAGAATTGCAGTATGTGTAGAATTTTCTTTCGCAAAAAACACATAAATCACATTCATATCCTTATAGCCCCCTTTTAATTTTTGCACATTAAAGTACTTTGGACCCTCCTCTTTAGTGGATTCAAGTGTAGAAAGTTGCTTCATAGGGTAGAGTGTGATATTAATGCCATCATTGACACGTGTTTGGTCTAGTTTTATGCACCACATCATAATCATAAAGCCATGGTCTATCAAATAATATGTAATATGCATCCATAGGTGCTACATCACACCATATTTCATCTTTATAATTAGTACCAATGAAAAAAGATATTAAACATCAAATAAGAACTGGTACCTCACCCTATGTCTTGAACCATTGAATGTGATATGGGGTGGGTGCTTATACTCCAATTGAAGTTTATCCACCATCTCTTGAGATACAATGTTTTCCCTGCTCCTACCATCAATTAGTATTGTGCATAACTTGCCTCCTGATGTGTAACTTATTTGAAAAATATTGTGTCGCAACCGCTTCTCTTCCTCATAAGGTCTTGGGGTTGATAGCAAGGTTCTCTGGACAACTAAGGATTTACCCCTTTCATCTCCATATAACTCATCAATCTCACATTTGAAAGGCTCAGTCCCTTCATAAGACTGGGTCATCCCAATATCACTTGGCCTTCATAGGTGTATACTTCATCGACTTCTACTTCATAATTTTCTTCTACCAAGTTAATTTTGACAAGGGGTTGACGTGAGGGCCAGTTGAATGCTCTATGCCCAGACTGTTGGCACTTGAAACACACAATTTGTGTATCATCACGAGGTGCTTTAGGTGTTCTCGCCCCACTCCCAACACCACGTCTCCCCATATTAGGGTTTGGCCTAGTTGGGAAACTCGGAGTTGTTTCGTTTCCATGCCCCATAGGTGGTTTTCTAAAGGTTAAAGCATGTTGCCCCAGTGTTGAAGTATAGCCTCTTGTCACTGAACTATTTCTTGTACCATTCATATTGACTATTTTCTCTGCTTTGAGGGCCAAAGTATAGGCATCATACATCTTATAGACATCTTTGAAAGCTAATCCATTCTAAATGCCTCGATTTAGCCCATTCAAGTACCAATTTATTTTTTTTATTTTCATACTCCTATAAATTTGCCCTAGATGTCAAAATATAGAACTCCTCAGTATACTCACTTACCAACTTTTGTCCATGCATGAGGTTTTGATACCTTTGGTACAAGGTTTGAGCATAATTTACTGGTAAAAATTTTCAACGCGTCTTCGTCTTCATCTTTTCTCATGAATTAATTTTTTCCTTGCCTTATCGGAGACGATCCTACTGTAAATTATCCCACCACACTAAGGCATGACCAAAAAATTTTGTGGCTACTAATTTTACCTTTTTGTGATTTGTAATATCCTTATATTTAAACACCTTCTCTACTTTACTTAGCCAATCAAAAAAATCATCTGCATCAAATCCACCATAGAACTTTAGAATATCAATTTTTATTCCATGTTCTCTTTCTCTTTTCAATAACCGAAGAAGTCGATCATTGAATTCTTCATTAATCGGGGCCGCCCGAGGTTGGTTAGGAATGAGATGCATACATTTTTCACCTCTGTTGCCTTGAGTTTCAACACTGGTCTCCGGATTCTTTCCATCCTAAAGTTGAGCGAACTTTTGCATAAGCTCATCTACTTTCTAAGCTACAAGTATTTTTTTTTACTCTCTCTGCTAGGGCTTAAACTACTTCAGTCAACAACTTTAATCCATTGAATAGTGTCTCATTTGAAGCCTTTCTTTTACAAATCGGCACCTTAATTCGCAGAGAGGTCTCTAAAGAACAAGCCTTAAAGAGAATAACAGTAGAGAAAGAAGGAAAAAGATCATAAAATTAAGAGGAATCCACCTCCAAAGTTTATTCACCAAAAGTTTTACGCAAAAATAACAATCTAAAACTCTTCCAAACCCTTCAATAACAAGCATTTAAATAACTCATAACCTTAAAAAGTTCCAATGAAATCCTAGCCATACATCTTATTTATTCATAGCCGCCCATTCTTAACTTAAAAATTAATTACTAAACTTCCCCCTTAAGAAATAAAGAAATAACAATTGAACTATTGGCTGGGGCATGGCTACATCAGTGTTATATATTGCAGGGGCAAGAGAGAGAGAGAGAGAGAGAGAGAGAGAGAGAGAGAGTTAGGTGCATGATACATGATAGAGCGTGTATGGTGCGTAGAGAGAAGGTGAAAGTTTGATAGCACTTGGGGTGTGTTGTGTGTACCCAATTTTTTTTTTTGGGTAATTCAGTGGGAATGACGAGCTCCTACCCGTTTTTTGAAATTATTAGTGGTTTTTTAATGAGTTAGTTGAGAACGAAAGCCTAAACCTTAGCGGGGGTACAAGTGGTGCTAACACCACGACCCCAACCCCATTCTCAAAGAAGTAAGTCAGTAAGGATTTGGGCCCCCACCCTTTGGTGAGAATAGAGTCATGTCTACCCAATTCATTGAAGGGTTTTTTTTACTTGATTTGAATTTTTTTTTATCTTTCAATCCGAAAAACTGGTGGTTGTCCAAAAAGCACACAATGCACATTGAAATATTTATAGACAACAATCTAACAAGCCAAAAGATATTTTACTCCCTCGGGAGTATGTTGTCTATTTACTCCCTTAGGTAAATCCCATTTGAGACTAATCTTAGGATTGGAATTTTTGGGAACCTAATCTCATTAAAAATAAATTAACCCCAATAAAAAAAAAAAATCCTAACTGCACCATCTAAGAACTTGAAAAAAAAAAAATGTCTCAAGATTGAATAGAAACGGTTCAATTTTTAGAGGGTGAGATCTAACTGATAGAAAACTCAAATTCAATTTTTTTTGGACAAGAATCATGTAGTAATCCTAAGGTGGCTATCAACGCTCCCAATTTCAGATCATTCTGATTTGTAGAAAGAAAAAAAAAGATAAAACACTACCGGACAATCATGACCATGCGATAAACTTTGAACGGTGATGAGGATAGGTGAAATCACTTTTCATATTCGTCTACTTATAGATGAAAATGAATAGTGATTTCACCTACCCTCATCACCATCCAAACTTTATTGTATGGTCATAGTTATCTGGTAGTGTTTCAATTTTTATTTTTTTCTACAAATCAGAATTATTTGAAATTTAGAGCATATGTACATCTTAATGAGTAGCACCAAATAAAAATATGAAAAAAATAATTCGCAAAATATAAATCGATCAAAATACCCACAAAAATTTATGAAGGTATTTTGGTCAATTTATATTTTACGAATTATTATTTTTTTATTTTTTTATTAGGTGCGTCTTATTAAGATGTACACATGCTCCAAATTTCAGATCATTCTGATTAGTAAAAAAAAAAATTACTACCGAAAAAACTGTGACCGTGCAATGAAGTTTGGATGATGATGAAGATAGGTGAAATCACTGTTCATTTTCACCTATAGGCGTTTTGTAATATTATATATATATATATATATATATATATATATATATATATATATATATATATACCACAAAGAAAAATATAAGGACCCAGTTTCTATGCAGCCAAGCCCGCATATGCAAAAATGCGGGCTTCTTAAGAAATCTATTTTTGAGATGGATTTGAAGACTTAATTTTTAAGGACATGTAATCTCTAAAATGGAGACCATGAAAAAGAAAAAATAAATAAATCTTAAAAACTAGAAATAATAATTCTAGTAAAAAAACATTTGGACCATTAGTTTCCCTTGTTTTGAAATGGAACACCTACTTGCATTCATTTTTAAGATGGATGCTTTACATTTTCTAGACAACATATGTAGAAATGCGGTCCAGCCCGTATGAAACAATTTTCCACCGCAAAAATATATGCCATGGACGTGTGTTCTAGAATGGAGACATGCAGTACATAATTACGTGAAAGCATATCGTTCTAACGTTCAAAACAAGGAATATATATATATATATATATATATATATATATATATATATATATATATATATATATATATATATATATATATATGGGAATAAGAAAGAAACAAAAAGGCATATTGTCTTTATGCACATAATATCGTGGGGCAAAGGTTTCCATACTTCCCTACTGTATAGAAGATATATACTTCCACCTCCATCGAGCTATCTAATTTAATCAAGTGATCAACTAACCATTTGATCTAGATCTGATGTCTCCAAATATTTATTTTTTAATACTGTTTTTACAAATTTAATGAATATGAAATTTGGTTCATCCCATCATCTCAATGGGGAGCACTTAAAACAAATATTAAAAGCATATTTGGGATAAAATACTATGACCAAAATACCCCTAAAATATTTGGTACCCCCCTAAACGTTTTAGGGGTATTTTGATCATGGTATTTTATCAAGAATATTTATTTTGTAGTATTTATAGGTGCTATTTTAAGAGAGTAGTAGATGCCAAAAATTTGGTATCAAATTGTGTTATACAAAATAAATTTAAAATAAAATAGTGTACAGTCGTGACATTGTGATTGGGGTTATCTCAGCCATCCATTCAACATGGACAATTGGATTTATACAGTAGGGGAAGTAAAGAAAGCTTGCCCTTCTGGATACGGTGGACAATCCCTAGAATAAAACTAGAGAAAAAAAAAATCCCAAAAATGATTTTTCAAATTGAGAGAAAATATTTCGAATATGAACCATGAAATTTAGGGCAAAAAAATATCTTAGAGTCATAGGGAGATTTTCACTATATTTTGTAGATTGCCTCATCAACAAATAAACAAATTAAAATTTTAAAATTAGTTACTGCTATCTTAAAGGGCCTAATCTAGCCTAGGGGTTGCAATGGACCAGACCAGACCTGGGATCCAACGGGTAGACCCAATCTCGAGTCAAGGTATAGGCCAAATTTTGGACCATAAAAGGTATGGTCTGGGTCTAGCTAACCGGACCCAAATAATATAGGTGTATGTGGGTATTTATAGATGTTGATTTGTTTCTTAAGAATTTTTAATTATTACGTAAAATAGTAAAGAATGTGGGTATATATGGGCATTCATAAATGGTCTGCAATACTATAAATGTTGTCAATAATATGGGTATATGATGGTAAAAGAAGGGCTTAAAAAATAAAAAAAAGCTAATGGTCATAGCACATAAACAAAGGGGTGGCAATGGACTTGACCAGACCCGAGACCCGACAAATAGACCTGACCTCAAGTCCTGGTATGGGTCCAAATTTTAGACCCAAAAAGTTGGGTTTAGGTCCAAACCTTGGACCCGAATATTATTTAGGTGGGTCTAGCTTTACCCAGACCCGACCTGTTGCCACCCCTAATCTAACCGTCTATGAAGTAGAGTGCGGTCAGCACCCAAGCAATGATATAAATAGTGATGCAGGACCTACTTCCTGCCGCATCTCCCAACCCATTGATGAGACTGCATTGACTAACCCTACATTAAGGTCTTGTGCATTAGAAACCTAGTCCTTTTGGCAAAACCGTGTGTCTATGGACATCAGCATGTTGCTCCCCCTCTGTGTCCTTGCACTCTGTATGACCTCCCCTTTCAGCTATAATACTACAATACAGTGAAGCATTTACCACAACCAAGTTCCAAGGCATCCTCTTGATCCACTAACCCTAAGTGAGATCTACAATGCCCATGATATACTACTATCTGAGCACCCAAGCTTCTCTGCTTCCACCATTCACTCCTTGGTCCTTGAAGAGCCCCCCAAAAAACAGGTTTTGTAATATGCTTGGTTATGGTGTAGATTTAGAGTTTTCTTTCTTAGTATAATTTTGTAAGCATGGCTTCTTTCATGCATATCTTTCTCGAGAGATATTTTTCAGAGGAAAATTCATCAAATGACCACAGACTGGGGATCATTTTGAGGAAGACTTGGGGAGAGACTTGCAGCCTTTGCATTCCCTAGTGTTTCTGATGATGGTTCTTTGAAATAATTGTCTGAACATCAATCAGTTTTAATTGTTTCCATGATGTTCTCATCTATGATATTCAAATTAATGGTTGGGATCTGTGCAGGAAAAATCGGCTGGTCCAACTCGGAACCAGCCGAGTTAATCGGAATTGAGCATTTGTTGAGCTTGGTTTTCCCTGGTTCCGGGGTTCCACTCATGGGACGATGGGCCGATTTTTATGCCGAATCGCAGGGGACGGGTTAGAAACTGGGTGGTTTTTTAGGAATCGGTCGATTTATCAGAAAACAGCCGATATCTACCCGGTATTTATTTATTTTTTTAATTATATATATATATATATATATGTCAAAGTGGTTTTAAAAGAATTTAAAATTCAAATTCAAAGGTTTCTCTCTTTCTCTTTCTTTTATCTCCCTCTCTCTCCGTCTGTCAGGTCCCTTCTCTCTCTGTGTCAAGGGTAACCCATCACTTTCTCTCCATATCTCTCTAGAGACGAAAAAAAGTTAGAGAGAGATGGAGAGAGAATGAAAGAAAAAAAGACAGTCTCCGAACTTTATTTTCCTTTTTCTCTCTAGCATGCTCTATCTCGATTTATTGTTATACTAAAATAGTGTGGTCCATAAGGACCACACGCACTTACTTTTTATATTCTTTGCGATAGTTATCGGAGTCACTATTCATTTATTTCCACATTTATCCTATCTTCTAAGTTCAAAGTGAGAAAATCACATATTCCAACGGCATCTTACGTCACACACTCACCTGATCACACCTACCTTATCCAACCATGAGGGCCTCTCTTTTTATCAAATACCAACTCTCGACTTTACTAAATCTCAACTCTCAACTTTACTAATGGGACCAAGTGGGCCACCACTTCTTATTTCTATCTCTTCATTTCTTCAATCATTGCCCTTGACCTTTTTGCATCTTAAATCTATTTACAATCTATCTCACATTTTAAAATTGTGATGTATATCACCTGAATTTATATAAAAAATTATTTCAATAGTATTTTTTTATTAATTTTATTTATTTCAAGATACATGTAAATAATAACAAAATATAAATAAAATCTGGATCGTTTCATATTTATTTGATTTGTTTTAAGATTTTTTACCCATTTTAAACAAAAGCTTTTTACTTGACCGACTCAGACTAGTTAACTAGCCGTTCTGAGTTACTTGGAACCGACTTATGGCCGGTTTCATTTTGTGATGAAGGTCAGATCCACCATGGGTATTCGAGGTTTGGAGCTTCCACTCCATCACTGTTCCAACCTAACATTTATAACACTCATGAGAACCATAGCATAGTTTCGACAACCAAGCTGGGTTGAACCGTAAACGCCTGAGTTACTCAAAACTGACCATTGGCCGTGGCTGGTTTGGTTTTTTTAACACTAGTCGGAATATGATTGATGGAGATTTTTCGAGCACTAGTTGTAATATGATTGATGGAGGTCAGATCCACCACGGAACCTATTCAAGTTTTGGTAGCTCCCACTGTCCATTGCCTTCCAACCCTTTTGATTACCAACTGTCAGCAATTGTGAGGACCATAGCACAGTCTTCGACAACCAAGGCTGGGTTGAACTGGAACCTGTCATTGGCCGGTTAGGGTGGCCAACCTGCTTGACCATCCTAGCTTTTTTATATATATATATATATGTAATTCAAAAAAATGAAAATTGTTTGTAGTATATTTTTTAAATGTTTCATGTTGATTCGAAAAAGATTGAGGAGTATCTTGGCCATAGATACTTATTTTACATTTTTTTCCATCCTTTTTGGATTATTTCCAAAATACATTTGCACGAGCAAATTGATTTTTCAAAATCTATTTTGTCAACATTTTTTTAATCTCATTTGGATGTACTTTGTTTAATTATACTTGAAATATACTTTTTATATTTTTTGAGATTTATTTTAGATTTATTTCAACCCTGTTTGGACGGATCAGGACTTGCCCCCTTAGGACCGGTTACCAGGACTGGTTCTGGGTTACTCGGACCCGGCATTCGTGCAATCAAGCACTGCATACCATACTCCCCGTTGTGACTCTAAAAGGATTCCTATAACTCAAGTACTTTAAAAAACAGGATCAAACCACCAGGACAAGGGATTGATCTTCGAGGTCGTGGAGGGGCACCAGGTGACATTGGCCTGTGGAAGTTTCACCTCAAGCCCCACCCCCGGGCCGGTCTAGTAATTTCTCAAGCGACGGAACGGGACCCTGTCACGGGGGAGTTGCGGAGCGTGATGTATATGGGCACTGCATCAGAGCTGTTCGTTCCATACATGGACCCCTCCAATGCCTGGTATTTCAAGACGTTCATGGATGCGGGAGAGTACGGGCTGGGGTTGTTGGCTATGCCGCTAGACCGGCTCAATGACTGCTCTCGCAGCTCGTATTACATGGATGCGGTGTTCGTGGGATCGGACGGGATTCCATACGTAAGGCCTGATGTAATATGTATATCCGAGAGGGATGCCGGTGACGTCGCGTGGCGCCACACTCACATCCTCTTTCTCTCTCTTTCTCTCTTGCAACCTTCATTGTTCTCCTGTAAAGTTGTTTGTTGTTACAGGGGGAGCAGATAAAGAGAGGTGAGGCCGAAGGTAAAGCTGGTGGTGCGGATGGTAGCGACAGTGGGCAACTACGATTACATATTGGACTGGGGGGGTTCCAAACTGACACTAGTATCAGTGTCAAGGTACAATTTTTTACTATTAATTTATTTCATGAAAAAATAAGTCTCACCTCAAATCCTTGTTGAGAAAATACTTTTTGGATATGAAAATCTTTATGATGGCTCGAAAATCAATTTTCAACACCGATGATAAAATTTAAAAAAGAAAAAATGGTACAGATCTTGCGGATTTATGAACAGGTATTTTTAAAGCACAATAGACAAGCTAGATAATTTTTTTTTAATATATATTATTTTTAGAACTTTGAAATCATATTTTTTTTTCACAACCACAATGTTCAAGTCCAAATGATCGATGTAAAGGTTTTCCGATGCTTAAGTTGCTATTTTCGATGAGTTATAAAAGGAGGATTTACTTATTTTAATATCGCTGCAGTCCTATCAAACCATTTTTCAAAAAAAAAAAAAAAACTTCGACCAAGGATGTTCCATATTTTGGAACCACCACCACCATTTAAGCAGATCAAAAATTAGAATTTCGAATGAGCCATACGGGGATAAAACAGAGATAGAAATAGTCTATGGCGGGTCTGAGCGCTATAAACGATTCTCAGATCGAGTATCGGATGCTGTTACTCACAAATAGAGATCAAGTTCCTTGAACAAACTTCTTGTACCTGCCGATTAGTCAGTACTTCACAAAACCAAAAGCTCTTTACTACGAAATCTCCAAAGATATTGCTGGTTCTGCCAACTCCTGATGGCCCCGTTAAACTCAGGTTTCAATCCTTATCGATAATCTGTATCATCCTCATCTTGCTGATCTGTTATTCCTGATCGAGTTTAGAGATCTCATGATAGAGATCTCTCACTTTTATCAAGTATTGATTGATTGACATCATTCTTTGGGACACCGATTCGAGCTTGTTCGCAATGAATTGCAACTGAGCATTGTTCCTTTTGACAAACAATGTTGCTAACGCATCCCAAGATTCCTTTGGAATGGTGCCTTCTCGAAAGTTGTTCAATAGTTCATCTTATAATTATTAATGTGGCCTTTCCAGCCTTGATACACCTCGACATTCTCATTTATGAGAGTGACTGTTTCATTGCCGCCAGCAACCTCTCAGAGGTCGTGTCCTTGTACGTATGATTCTATGGACCGAGGCCAATCGTCGTGATTGTGGTTGTTCAACTTCTCAAACCCTCCAATTGTATTTGTTAGGTCTGCCATCTTGATTGGTGGGTCGCTCGCCGATCTCTTCCACCAAAAAGCTCGATCCCCAACCGATTAGGTTCACAGGGTCTCATTACTTACATAAAATAGCCCCTTACCGAACCCACTCTGTACCACTTGTTTAGAGTCGCACCGGATAAAAATCATCATACAGGAAGAAATATCTCTTTCTATTAATTACTATGAATGCTATTAAATCACAATTTACATGACACACCAACCTCACGTCTACTCACTAACTGCCCACAACCCATTCACTCCTTAAATTACTTGTATTATCTAATAGCATACACATCCCGTCTATTTATAAGTTTATGGACCATTCTATGTGGTGTAAAATGGGTCACATGGTCCATCACTGTATCGGTGAATGAGGACCACGTGAATCGGATCGGTTTTCTAACGGGCTCTTAAAATTTGTCAAGATACCATGTAACAGGCTCGGTTTTATAGCCGCTTCTTGAGATTTGTCGAGAGGGAGGGAGGAGGGAGGAGGGAGGGAGGGAGGGAGAGAATGAGTTGAAAAAGAGACGAGCAAGCCACTTATTGCTCCTACGATTAGATGTTTCAAACAGGCCCATTGTAGAAAACTGGTTCAGACATTTAATATCTGAATTGATCTCTCCTTAAAAAAAAAAAAAACTTGGTTCGGAGATTGGATGTACAAATCCTTTGAATATTAGATGTCCGAACCTCGGGTAATTTAGAAATTAATAAAAAAATCACAAAAATGAATTGAGCATAAATAGAAAATATGGAGGACTATTTTTAAATATAAAAAAATTAATGGGATTGTTTCATAAATTTCTCTATTGTTTATGAGAAAATTATAAACTGTTAATACATTAAAAATAAGTATATACCATGATAAAGTTTCACATTTTCGTTTAAAGAAATCTCTGTAAATCTAGGATATTATGTGTAAAACTTACATAGTATATCATGCACTAAGATCATCCACTGCTTTGCAAGATAAGGCATGGTTCCAACTGTGAAAGTGGTGGAGTTTTGTTAGATGACTCGTTGTATCAATTATAAAAACATAGATTTTTGAAGAAAATGAATGGCTCATCCATGTTGCTTTTCATTTAGGAGAAAAATGTGGGTGGTCCTTAATGGGACTAAAACCGAGAATCACTCTCGGTTTTGCATTTCACCGATTTATTGATTTACACTGTTTAACCAGAATAAAGGAATGCATGTAGGTGCAAGGGGTTAGTAATAATAGATAGAATCAGGGAAAACTCTTAAATACGGAGTGGGAAATCGATCAAAATATTCATGAGACTTCAACTATTTAATATTTTACTCATTAGCAACTATTCTGTATCTTTTGATAGGTATTTTAAAATTAAATTAAAAAAAATACAGGTAGAATGTTAAAAACTTAAAATAGTACATCTATCATGGATATTTGAATAAATTTCCCATATTTTTTGGATGACCTAGTAGAACATTATATAGGTTTTCATTTTAAGTACCTTTAAATTAGCTTTGTGCATGGTAAGAACCCCATTTTCCTTCTGGCTCAAAATCCATCTAACTTATCAAAACTACAAAAACAAAACCCAAATATAGAAGGATGCTGTGATGGTGAATGCCGCGAGTCGAACAGGTGGGACTAAGCGGGGTCCTGATGGTGAAAGCTAGCCCCTACAAGAAGGTTCCATCATATCAAGAAGAAGCAGACATGGATGGCATTCTAGTCTCAGAGAACGTGATTGGTGTCGTACATGACCATTTCATCACATTCTACTTGGACATGGATGTCGACAACTCTAACAACTCATTCGTGAAGGTGGAGTTGGCCAAGCAAGAGACAGCACCAGGTGAGTCCCCTTGGACGAGCTACCTTAAAGCTCATAGACGTGTGGCTCGAACAGAGACAGAAGCCCAAATCAGGCTCATAGACATGTGGCTCGAACAGAGCCGACTGAGTTTCATATCATCAATCCAACCAAGAAGACTCGGGTTGGAAACCCGGTTGGTTACAGAGTGGTGCCTTCTGCTAATGCTGCTAGCCTACATGACAACCATTTTCTCCTCTCACATTCACTCCCATCAAAATTGGAAAAATCTCCATTTATAGGAAATTATGTGAGGAACTTTTGTTTCTTGTGATATTCCTTATATTTTCTTCCTGCTTTTTTTGGTTCGGTTGGTTAGCTTGGTGCAAACACATGACCACATTGATTGCCTCCATATTTGTTGTATTTTTTATCTTTTTTTCTTGGAAAATGAATGTATGTTTTGAACATAAATATAAATGTACCCATAATTCATAATAGATATATTAAAAAAGTTTATATAAGATTCCAATCTTATTTGTAGAAATAAGGTTGCATTAATTTATGCCATCCATTTTATTTGGATGATGTAAATTCGACAGTATCTTAAAAGATCTACCATGTATTGATATTGTTTTAAAAGATGCGTCAAATCTACATCGTTCAAATACAATAGAAGGTATAGAGTAATACAATATTATTTCTACAAATAATGTTACAACTTTATGCAAACCACACCCACAATATAAAAGTACTAGTTTAAAAGAACTTAAAATAGAAGAATGTTTATATTAAGAAACTTTCATTTCCCTTTCATAAGTGTTTCTCTTAGTTTTTCGAGTACTTCAAACTTGTGTTTAGTTATTTCCATTTTGTCGAAAGCTTACATTGCCTAGAACTTTGCAGTAATATGAAGACTAGGGCCTTACACATACATTGATTCACTTTGTTGTCCTTGTGGTGGTGTTAGATATGGGTGACCCCCTACAACCAGAGCGAGCAATGGGCAGGTGGCTTATTTGCATTGCAAAGCCATGGTGATGACACCCTTTCGGTTTGGTCCCAGAGGATCCAAACTGAACATTTGCCTCTTTATGTTGTCGCTTCAAGGGAAAATACACTACACAAGAATAAGCTATTCACCATACATTGGAAGAAAACATGATGATTCAAAATCTTCTTTTTTGTATGAAAAATTTATCCAATTTTTTATTATCATTTTTAGAAATGGGGTTTTAAATATCACTGAGTCGACTCCGAATCATTTGATTCCAGATCGGAAATGGTGGGTGCGCGATTTCGATTTGAAGAACCCTAGAATTGTCTGATTCTATGATTTTTGAAGTATTTTTATTTTCTATTGTATTTGTACAATGGTCCGACTCCGGAATCACCCAAGTTTGTCGATTCAGAATCGATCCACTAGCAATTCAGGGTCCAATTCCAATTTCTTTTTAACACTACATAGAAACAAATCATGGGTCCAATTCCAATTTCTTTTTAACACTACTTAGAAACAAATCATTCACGGTATTCATCGTGAAGAATGTATGGCAAATTAAAATTGCACATTGCAATATTTTTATATTTAATGGTATAATTTTTTGTTATTGGCAGGAATCGAGAGATAGAAGATAGGGACATAGTGTTGTGGTACACACTGGGATTCCACCACATCCCTTGCCAAGAAGATTTCCCCATCATGCCCACTGTCTCTGCAAGTTTTGATATCAAACCTGTCAACTTCTTTGAAGCAAATCCCATCCTCAGGGCTGCCCCCAACTTAAACAAGGACATCCATGATCCTGAGGATTCCTATGCTTAAAGGGGGACTCTCTATTTATAGTTACTATTTTGTCTATTTAGATTATTAGGAAGATGGTTAATTCCTAGGCTTTTATTTTGGTATTTTTGCGATTTACTATCTTACCCCTAATGTTCAAGTCGAAAATATATATATATATTTCTCTTTTTTTCTGGTGTACAAAACAACGAGGAGAATCAAGATTTGTAGGACACAAAATACATCAAAATGATGTACGTCTATATGAGTGAGAAAATATGCAATAAAAAATAAAAATAACTTATTGTCACCGAGATTTACATGGTTCACCTTTTCAACCTACGTCCACGGGAAAAAGAGACACGTCCACTATTAAAATAATAGTTACAAAGTTCTTCCAAAAAATAAGCTTTCTTGGGCTCTGTGATTTCTTCTAGAGGGTTTTCTTTCTTTAGATTTTACCTCTCAGATGTTCTTTTCTCTCTCAGATGCTTCTTTTCTTTTCTAAAGGCTCTCTCTCTCTCTCTTAATGAAAATGTTCTCTCTTGCTCTCTCTAACAAGCTTCTCTTTGTCTCTCTTACTCTTCTCTCTCTAAGAAGAAGGGTGACTTTTTCTCTCTTCTTCTTCTCTCTAAAAGATTGCTCTCCGTATTTTTCTAATGCACCAAGATAGGTACATCCAAAGAAGAGACTTAGCATATTGGGGAGAGACAATATTAATATTACGTGAAGCTTTCTCTTTTTATAATGGATGATATTTTATTTCTCCAAAATCTCTACCTTATCTCACATAGTTTTCATCCGATGTTACGTGGGAAGAGATTATTATCCTCTCTCTTTCTCTTTAAAGAGTTAAGAGAGAATATTTCATAACAACCAACTCACATGAGTAGTTATGTACTCATAATAACTCAATAGGTTGTTATCACTTAATACCCCTTTAATGGGATATTATCACCGGTGTCCCACCCTCATGGGACATGACACTTAACAATCTCCCCTCTAGTCCCAGGAGGGAGGCTTCCCTTCACAAATCAACGAGGTGCTCATACGGCACCCATGCTAGTCATGCTTCTACACAGCTTTTGCTTGTCTCTGGCTAAGGTCATCGTCATCATATCCGATGTACTCCTGTCGGTATGGATTTTCCCTAGTTGCAAAAGTTCTCACCCTTTTGTAGCTTGGATTGCCATGAAACAGTTCCCCTGCAAAAGTAAGCAGCTATCTCGAGATGGACTCTCTAGAGTCTAGTTCTCTAGCCATATATTCATCTGTGTACCCTTGTAACACAGGTTTTCTTTCCCCAAAATTCAAACAAACTTTAGATGTTCTTCTAAGATATTTGAAAATCCAACTGACTGTTGCCTAGTGTTCCTTACCAAGATTAGAGATGAATCTACTCAGTACGTCGCCAACTACGAGAGCAATACGGTCATCATGTACATTGTGGCGTACATCAAACTTCTTACGGCCAACTCATAGGGTACTTTATGTATGTCTTTCTTCTTCTTTTCAGTTGAAGGGCTCTGCTCAGCACTTAACTCTTGTGCCTTCTTGTCTTTAGGGAACTTTATTAAGTCATAGTTGTGGTTCTTATGCAAGGATCCAATCTCATATTGCATAGTTTTAACCCACACCCCTTTATATTTGTTAACCTAGACTTCCTGGTAGCTTTTTGGTTCACCCCCTTCAATGTATAAGACATACACTGATGCGAGGTACCTAGGGTTTATGTCGCCTAGAGGACCTTTTCAATTCAACTATAGGTTGCACTTCTTGAACAACATGCTCCCCCTGCTCCACATCACCCAGAATTGGCATGTCAAACTCTTGGGACTCATCCTCTTGTTGCATTTCTCCCCCACCTTCATTTACCATTGTAGGAGGAACTATGAAGTTCTTAATCATTGAAGATTCGTGGCTTTTCAGACTTCTTCAAGTCTTCAATGGTAGTGTCTTCTTGAAATACCACATCCTAACTCCTGATCACCTTCATATTATCAGGATCCCATAGCATGTAGCCGAACTCTTTATTTGAGTACCCTAGGAAGATGCATAAAGAGTGTTTTCTATTCCAACTTAGACATTTGTTCCTTGGGCACATGGACCAATGCCTTGTGAGGACTACATCACCCCAATACGGCTTTAATAGCTTAGCGACATATAACATGCTCCTACCTCTTTCCATAATGATGTGATGCATTCTCTCTGCTACAACATTATACTGGGGGGTATACAATACTG
The DNA here is from genome assembly GCF_054954075.1 of Amborella trichopoda. Classification (NCBI taxonomy): domain Eukaryota; kingdom Viridiplantae; phylum Streptophyta; class Magnoliopsida; order Amborellales; family Amborellaceae; genus Amborella; species Amborella trichopoda. The sequence continues at coordinate 8,923,073 of NC_142343.1, read as the reverse complement.
TATTTTCGTTCATTATGCCATACTTGACACAATAGTTTTTTAAAATATTCCAGTTGTACTCCCCTTATTGTCTAATCTAAGACACTTTAGCAGCTTAAATGTTTCCCTTTCCACCTTAGCATGGAAATTATGAAAGATCTCAAACAATTGATCTTTCGATTCATTACACCCAAACCTTTATTGATGCATCTTAAGTTGACGAAGTATGATGCGCCACCAAGTGACTTAACATTTATGGGATCACACACATCTTAATACACCAAATCCAGGATTTTCGTATCTTTAGAGCCCTTACTAGAGAAAGAGAATTTATATTGTTTGCCTAGTTGATCACATGGGGCTAGAGATGTACTCTTAACACTAGGAAGAATTTGTTTCTTTGCTAAGATTTGTATTCTTTTTCAATCATGTGTCATCCTTGCTTGTGCCACAAGTCTTGTGAGAGTTCTTTCATGACGCCATTCACTTCGCCATTAGAGATCTGCACCTGTGTTCTATAGAGTGAGTAACATTTCTTTCCCTTTGCTATGACGAGATCCCTTTGTCAACTTCCAATGTCCGTACCAAACACCGAGTGATATCCTTCATCATCTAAACATCCTCCTAAGATGAGGTTAGACGGATATCTGGTATATGTCTGACGTTCTTTAGCATCTGCTTCATCCCAATATCAGTATTGATGTGTACATCTCCCTTACCCACAGTCTTTGAGGAAGCAGTATTCACCATATTTACAGAGCCAAAATCTCTCACTTCGTAAGAACCAAAATAACATCTATGTGGGGTAACATAAACGATGCTCTGGTATCTACAACCCAGTCTGAGTTGCATGAACCTGATGCAATATTGACACACCCATCACCACAATTTCCGACGACACCAACATCTATCGCCACTGCAGTGGTTTCTTTGCAATCATTCATGGCATTGTTCTCATGCACTCTTTTTTTATGTGCCCTTCCTTGCCACAATAAAAAAATGTGATGACCTTTCCTGTCTTCGATCTAGCGTTATCATTAGATTAGTTTGATCAGATTTGGTTCCCATTCTCGGACCTTCCTCTATTTGTGAGAAGAGCTTGTAAGTTCGATGTATCGGAGGATCTTCTTCTTGTCTCCTCATTCAGCAGGCTATTAGTGTCCTGACCCATGGTCATTATCCCATCAAGTGCTGAGTTACTCACGGAGACTACCAGGTTCACTATCTGGTAGTGAACTGAGTAAAAATGAAACTTGCAGCTCATCTTTCATGAACAACTTCATCGTTGCGAGTTGGTTGACAATATTTTTCACCTCATTTAGGTGATCTGCAAAGGATCCCCCATCCTTGAACTTCATATTCACAAATCTCTGGATGAAGAAACCCTTATTTTCGGAAGCCTTTCTCTCATACAAATCATGTAGCTTATCCCACAATGACTTGCCAAATGTCTCTATCGACACATGGAGGAATACATTTTTTTCTAAAGCTTTTTGGTCTATCTTCTTCCTCTCATCATTTTTCATACTTTTGGGCTTGTGTTCTACCCCTTCAATGGGTGTGCACAAGTCCTTAAAATATAAAAGATCTTTCATTTTTGGCTTCCAGATGATCCAGCCATTCACTGTCACACCCCAAGTTTACTAACATTCCTGATGTGCAACAGACTATTCTTCTACTATATATATATGTAACAAATTTAAAATTTCTACTATTATATTCGCACAAAAACAAATTCTTCCATTTCTTTTAATCTGTACAAAGTCTACCCACAACCGATATTAACATGAAGGGATAAATATATATATATATCTCTTGATAGAACAAAAATTACAATGGCGCATTTGATCAAAAGTTACAAGGGAAATGTCAATCAAGCCTACAAATTCTTCAAAGATGGTCCTAGTGTATTCGAACTATGAGACTGCAATTACCCTGAAAAATATTTACCATAGTTTGATGAGTTTGGTTACTCAGTAAGTGATCAACATGGTCTTAAAAAATAATCATGGTTGGAAGATATAAACATTTTCTGAAGAATGTATGTTAAAAACCACCAGAGGAAGATTTGCGAGCAAAAGCATTTATAGATAACAATTGCACTTTCACAAATACACAGTTAAACATAATCCAAATGATTGAAATGCATGTAAACATTTTAACAAAAATGCATAACTCAAAGGATTCACAAAATACCTACTGGCATCCCAAGTAGGTCACCTGTATACCCCACCAGCGTCCTGATGGGTCCAAACAATCCCTGCAGGTCCAGACATACCTCATCGGTATACCGAATAAGTCCAAATAGCCCCTACCAGATAGGTCTAAATAATCCCTGCAGGTCTAAACATACCTCACTGCCGTCCCGGATGAGTTCAAATAGTCCCAACCGGCCAAACCGGATAGGTCCTAACAATCCCTACCGGTCCGATCATACCTTACCGGCGTCTCAGATGAGTCCAAATAGTCCCTACCGACATAACCGGATAGGTCCTAACGATCACTGCAGGCCCACTTATACTCAAATTATCTTTGAAACTCTTTAAACATCAGAAAGCAACAATATCATATATGCGAAATATCATTGAAAACATTAACATCAATTCACTTGAAGCAATTTAATAACAAATACTTCCATTGAAATATCTGTAAGTAGCCAGTCAAACATTTTGAACAATAATTCCAGAATGGTTGAGACATTCTTGAAATGTACCATGATAAATAATCTATTATTAATAGAAGAACTCTCATAAAAATCCATAGGTAATGTTTAATATCCTTAACAATAAATAGACATATCACAAATCATGTTACATAGCCATGTAAAACTTATAACACGGAATTCTCAACTGTTTAGTAAAATAAGCTTAAAGATTTGATGAATCGAATCTTTAAGGCTTTTTTGGACATCATCTTCCTGAAAAATCCATAGGTAAATACAAATTCTCAACTGTTTAATATCACTTACTGCTGAAACCCAATAGCAGCCATGAGTAGTGTATTCAAAGGCTAGCTTCATTATTCTCTGTGACCCAACTATTTGTAGGGTTTTCACTCCAAAGCAGGAAGGCCTTGAAGCTTAATGCTATGAAAGAGAAAAGGCAGGGTAGTGCAGGGATTGTGAGAGGTCTAGAGAGAGAGAGCGTGAGGTGCTGCAGTGCAAGCAAGAGTGTGATGAGAGGTATAAAAGAGAGACTTTCTAAAGTTAAAATACCTTTTTAGAAGGAGAGAGAGAGTATAGCAAGAGAGAGAGAGCTTTTAAAATGTTAACACCTGTTATAAAAGGTGTCTTAACTTATGAGCGTGGTTTGTTGGGTTACCACGTAAGGTGGTAAACATTCTCGTTTAAAATAAAATATAGTGCAAAGGAAGTGTAGACCATAAGGTCTACAATATAAAAGTAGACTAGCACCAATTTAAACAAAAATAATACCAATTGATTGGAAATATTTTGTTAAAGCACAACACTACCAAAGCTTGTAATCTAGGCCAGCTAGTTGTAAGCATTTTTTTTTATTTTATTTATTGTTTATATCTATCAACACTATTAATATTATGTTTTAATTTCACAAATTTTAGAGTCGTCACATTCACGTTGAGCGATATATTCCTAGTCCTAGTACTGGATTCCATCTTTAATCAACACAAACTATCTTCCACACCCCTCTCTTCTATTCACTGGTGGTCAGGGAGATTCACTGTCTATCAAGCTCCCATTGTTGGCTAAGGATTTGTTGACAGTCAAGGATCCATCGTCTGTCAAGGATCCGTTGTCTGTCAATTCATCGGCAGTTAAACTCCCACTAGCTATTAACTAATCAGTGGTCCAGTATCTGTTGGCGGTCAAGCACTCACCGATTGTCAAGGTGTCACTGTCAATCAATGTGAGTCACCGACAGTCAAAGTGATTCGTTGTTGGCCAAGGTAGTAACCAACGGTTTGTCAGTCAAGACTTTCTTTGCATAAGGACCGCTCACCGACAGTATCTGACTGACAACGTGTCCCAAAATGCTTCGTTCAGCAGTCAAACAAGATCCAGCCTACCAAGAGGTTTTTCCTCCTTACTCGTCCTATGACTACTAGACTTTCTACACCAACAAACAATGATATAGATAACCGAGCGGAAGGGATTAGCAAAGAACTTCTCATCCTAAAGTCCAATATTATGGCTTTAGCAGCAGATTGGTTCTCATCTCATAAAAATAGCGGGTCAACCCCAAAAAGCCCAATTATTAATAATCTGTTGGCAAAGGCATCCTTGGCCTTTGTCAACGTTAATCTAAGAGCTGATGTTTGGTCCCCACCACCTACTAATTCAATTAAGCTAAACTTTGATGGAATCAGTTTTGGCAATCTCAGTGTAGCTGGCTTTAGTGGACTGATTATAAATAACTAGGGCCATATCTTACGCACTTACTCTGGCCCATGTAGTTTACTACCTCTAACAAGGCTAAATCTCGAGGTTTGTTAGAGGGCCTGAAGTTGCTCTTTAGATGTGAGGGTAGATGGATAATTGAAGGAGATTCGGCAAATGCTATAGCTTGGAGTAGATGGGAGTCCAATATTCCTTGGAGATTGAGATCCTTGTTTTATGAAAGTAGATATAAGGTATAGCTGCTTAATGTTGATCTTCGTCATTGTTATATGGAGACCAATGAGGAAGCAGATTGTTTAGCCAATGAGGGAGTTTCAAATTCCTCATTGATCATTAATATTTCTTGATTTTATGCTCCTATTGTACATCACATCTTGTAATATGATTTTATGTTTAATGGAAAGCTTGCGTTAATGTTCAAAAAAAAGAGAGGGATATCTGAGCGATGTATCTTAGTCAAGGGAAACGCGATCTTATAGCACTTGTGGGGATCATCCAGTCAAGACCTCTCATATGAATGCAGATGCATGCAGCAGAACCCAGATTTGTGGGACACAAAATACATCAAAATGATGTGCATGTGTGAGAGTGGCAAACTATACAATAAAACAAATAAAATAAAACTAACATGCTGGCATCGAGATTTACATGGTTCATCTTTTTAAGCTACGTGATCCCAAGATTGAATAGAAACCATCCAATTTTTAGAGGGTGAGATCAAAATAATAGAAAACTTAAATTTCAAATTTTATTTTTTTGATGAGCATCATCTGGTTATTCTAAGGTGGCTACCAAAATTTTAGACTGAAAATCCTCCCAAGACCGAGAGAGTTAGCATCGTATATATATGCGCTCATCTGAAAATCTTCTAGCTCTGGATATAACGAAACAAGCACTGAGCCATAAAAAGAAGGGTGTGGTTTATATAGAGTCGAGGCTGTAAACAATCAAAGTAAAGCAAACCTTCAAATAGTGTCAAGAAATGTCGTTTCAATACTGGAAATATTTAGGATAATCTTAAAATATATTTTCACATTTGATTATAAAATTTAAAGCTTAAAAAAAAAAACGTAAAACAAGTAGATCTATGAAAACTTGAAAATCTTGAAAATTAACGGTCCAAAAATACGTCACAAGATGCACTATTTTCAAAAATTGAAATCCATTTTTTTTTCTCATATCCATGCATCTTGATGTCGAGATGATCAATTTGAAGATATTTGGGCATCAAAGCAACCTTTTCTAGTGAAATTTTTGAGGTGGGCTCTAATTCGATTGTTTAGAGCCTCAGCTCTATATAAACTTTTTCCTAAAAGGAAATAAAACTTGAGAATCCAATACCACAGATTACACCAATATGATTCAATATAAAACAAAAAAATTTGATACCACAAAGAAAAATATAGTACCACAAAAAAAATACATGCCATGAACGTGTGGTGCAGAAAATGGAGACGTAGTACATAATTACAGAATGTATACCTTCAAAAAAAAAAAAAAAGGCATATCTTTCTTCTATCTTTTATGCACATAGCGGACAATCCCTAGGAAAAAGGAAAAAAGTAAAAAAGAATTTTCAAATTGAGAAAAAATATTTTGAATATGAACCATAAAATTTAGGGGGGGGAAATATCTTAGATAGAGTTATAGGGAGATGTATTTGACTCTGTATTTTGTAGATTGCTTCTTCAACAAATAAACAACATAAAAGATAAAAATTAGTTACCACTTTCTTAAAGGACTTAATCTAGCCGTCTATGAAGTAGAGGCCCTGCATACACTAAGTTCAAGAAATTCTTCCTACGTTTTTTTCAAAATATATTTTCATAAGACTTCTTGAGAGTCCATGAAAATGTACCAACCAAATTCAGGGCCAAACACATGCCGTTTAACGCTACTTAAAAAAGACCTTTATACTAAGATTTTCCTTGGATTATATATGAATTTGTGAGAAAAAAAATTAAAATTTATCTTATTCCAGACAAATTATATTTATTCCCCAAAAAAAGAAAAAGGAAAAGTATACAAAGATACCATTTGCTTTTAATACAAAGGGGTTAAAATTATTCATGTCCATCTGATTTCGTATTGAGTGGTTTGTGAGTATGTAAAGCCCCAAGCCATCCAATTTGACATCTAATGGCTAATGGCAATTGTCACTCATTAATGTCAAATTGGATGGCTTGGGGTGAGATACAAGTTTGAAAAAAACAAAATTCGGAACTTTGTGTCTATTCAATGGCACTCTTAAAACCACCCATTTTAAAATTTAAGGGACAAGAATGATTATGACCTTCATGTACAAAAGATAACTGATCTCGTAGTAGACAATCCCTTATTTAGCCAAAATATTCTATTTCCTCATAAGTAAAATGTTCATTCTCACTTGGGTAAAACCCCACCTAGAATTAATTTCAAGACCCCAAATTTTTGGAATGTAACCTCTTCAACCATAGATTAACCTCAATATAAAAATAAAAATATAAAAATAAAAATAAAAAATCTTAATTGCATCCACTATGCATTTAAAAAAAAAAAGAGGTTGAATAAAGATCATCTAATTTTTAGATGGTGAGATTTAAAAAAACTCAAATTTGATTAGAGAACAATCTTCCAATAAGTTTTAGGTGGCTCCCAAAATTTCATATTGAAAAAAAACTTCCCAACTAGTTCTTTTAACCAAGAAAGTAGAAGTAAACTATGCTCTCAAAGAAACATAGCATACATGCTAAAATAAAATAAAATAAAAGGCTACAAGAGGTTGGACCACGCTGACGATCTGCCCCAGGGCGATCACCACCCAAGCAATTAACTATTGTAATAAAAGTAGCATTGATATGGATAGGGATGCAGGCCCTGCTTCCTCCAAAATCTTCCAACCCTTTGATTGCCCAGCCCATTGATGAGACTGCATTGACCTCTAGGTTAGGAAGTTACTAGGGCTTTATCCATGATATTAACCATACCCAAACATACCTATAAGCCATGATCAAACTAACCCTACACCAAGGTCCTGTCCATTAGAAACTAAGTGCTCCCCTTTGTGTCTTTGTACTATGGACATCAGCATGTTGCTCCCTCTCTGTGTCCTTGCACTGTGTATGATCTTTTCTTTGAGCAATAGTACTGTAATACAGGGAAACATTTACCATAACCAAGTTCCAAGGCATCCTCTTGACCCACTAACCCTAACTGAGATCTACAAGGCCCATGATATACTACTATCTGAGCACCCAAGCTTCCCTGCATCCACCATTCACTCCTTGGTCCTTGAAGAGCCCCCCAAACAACAGGTTTTGTAAATGTGCCTGGTTACGGTGTCTATTTAGAATTTAGAGTTTTCTTTCTTAGTATGGTTTTATAAACATAGCTCCTTTCATGCATATCTTTCTCAAGAGATGTTTTTTCAAAGGAAAATTCATCAAATGACCACAGACTGGGGGTTATTTTCAAAGAGAGTTGGGGAAAGACTTGCAACCTTTGCATTCCCTAATGTTTCTTATGATGATTTTTTAAATAATTTGATGAACATAAATTAGTTTTAAGTGTGATTTATGTTCGGCCACTAAAATTTTAGGTAAAATATAAAATGCTATGTTTATAGGCAGAAATTACAAAAAAAGTCAATCAACCCGCTTTTTTTAAAAAAAAAATTGCCCCTTGATCAACCGAAATTTGATTTTTTTTTTAGTTTTTCATTAGTAGGGAAGTGCCTCAAGCTTTAAGGCACTGCTTCTAAAAAAAACTTTAAAAAAATCCAAATTCAGGTTGACCAATGGGCAATTTAAGAAAAAATACAATTTTAGAGATCGTATGTAAATAAATCACTCTAGTTTTAATTGTTTCCATGATGTTCCTTTGTTCCATTAGATGTCTAATTTGATGGCTTAGTATGTATCACAAAATTCAATAAAAAAAATTCTGAAGTTTGAGTCAAGTAAAAAATATATTGGTAACCATCAAATTTGAAAATTGATGGACAAGCATAGTTGTGACCTTGTATTAAAGTAAATGATCTCTTTATATATTTTTCCTTATAAATAAGCTGAACAAAGTGTACAGTACTTGCGTGTATAATACAAGGTTCAGAAAATACATTAGTTCACCACCATTGTCATTTGATAAGCACGGATGTTGGATAACTAGTCTAAGTATTCCATGCTATGCTTGTGTATAATATAACACCAACTCTAAATAATACAATCCAATGTTCGAAAAACTAAACCAACTCTAAATAATACAATCAAATGCTCGAAACACTAAACCACCGTTAGAAACCTGCTTCAGAAACTGGCTAAGAGCATGTTTCGAATAACCAATAAACCGGCCTATTCAATTGGCCTAACAGGTCAGGCTCCTGCCAGTCCAAAAAGTCCAAAAAATAATAATATGAAGAGTGTATTTAAAACATGATTAAACAAAGCACATCCAAATGAAGTTAAAAATTAGTGATTTTTTTTAAAAAAAATCGATTTGTGCCAAGGGGTAGTTTTGAATTTTTAAAAAAAGATGGGAAAAAGTGAAATAAATATTTATTGCCAAAACACTATCGAACTTTTTCCAAAATAATATAAAACATTCAATAACTCATTACAAACAAATCCCTTATCTTTCGGGATTATATATATATATATATATATATATATATATATATATATATGAAAAATTTTGGGATTAGCCCACTAGCTCATATGAACATATGAGCCCAACGACCCAAATTAAATCTAGGCCGATCTGACAATCACGGATGTCCGATAGTACGTGAATTTAATATTTTTTCTACAAATCCAAATCACTTGAAATTTTAGTAATGTGTTCAACAAAAATAGTTGAAGTTTTGAAAAATATCAAAAAAAATATTTTATGTGAAATAAATTGACAAAAATACCCCTGAAACATTTTAGAGGTATTTTGGTCATTTTGGTTTCTATGAATAACTTCTTATATATTTTTATTAGGTGCGCCTTGGTGAGAAGAACACACTAGATATGCTGGCCATCTGTCATGCTAACATCTCAAGGTCAGTGAGTAGGCCTTCTAATTCCATAAGAGACGGTTGGGTCTGCCAATCCCTGATGGTTGTCATAAACCTATTTAACTCAAGTCTCAATCCTCTAGTGATAATCCGTCTCATCTTCATCTTGTTGATTTGTGATTCTTGACCGAGTTTGGAGATCTCATGATAGATGAATTCTCACTTTTGTGAAGTGTTAATTGATCGACATCATTCCTTGGGACACTGATCCAAACTCGTTCTCAAGGAATTGCAGCCGAGCATCGTTCCCATTGACAAACGTTGTTACTAAGACATCCCAAGCTTCCTTTGGAGTGGTGGCTTCTCGGAAGTTGTCCAAAAGTTCATTTTGCAACTGTTGTCTTTAATACAAATATGTCCTTTCCGGCCTTGATGCGCCTTGACATTCTCACTTATGAGTGCGACAGTTTCATTGCCGCGAATGACCTCTCTGAGATCTTGTCCTTGTAGGTACGATTCTATGGTCAAGGCCAATCATTGTAATTGTGTTGTTCAATTTTTCAAGCCCTCCAGTTGTCCTTATTAGGTTTGCCACTATGATTGGTGGGTCGCTTGTCGATCACTTCCACCAAGAAGCTCGATCCCCAACCAATCGGCTTCACTATGTCTCATTATTCACATAAACTAGCCCTTGACAGAACTCATTCTAATACCACTAATTGAGAGTCTAATGTAGATCAAAATCAAATGGATTTAGTACTTTTCATTCTTTTCAAATTTTTGGGGTCTTAATTATTTCTTTATTTTTTATGAGTGTATTTTTTTATTAGATTCAAATTTTTGCTTTATTAAAGTCAATTTTTAAAAATAGGATTAGTATTTTTTTTAGGTTACTTGGTTACAGTCAATTTTGTTATAGTGAATCCATTGTCAAGAGATAAAAGAGTCCGTGGTTTTAGTTCTTATTAAAGAATAAAAGAGCAGGCGGGTTTTAGTTCTTTCGGTAGGAGCTAGCCTATAGAAATTTTTAATTTTTGGGAAGTACGGTTAGTTTCCTATTTTGAGGGGATTGTTATTTTCTTTATTGGGTTGGAACCAGAGATAACGATGGGTTATGTAGATGGAAAAAATGAAGTAAGGAGTTGTGGTTATCTTTTAAAAAGATGGTGGTGGAAGAAAATAGGAAGAAAATAAAAAAGGGAGTGGATGTGCGATGTAAAGTTGATTAATTTTGATGGAATAAAGAAATTTTTTTTGTAGAGAGAGAGATTCTTTTTGCCGGTGTTATTTTCTTCTCATGTGTTTGTGGGCACGTGGCAAAAGGCTCGGATCCGTACGTTTGTTCTTTCTCCTTGTTGATTTATTTCTACGTTTTTCTTTTTCTCTTTAAAACGTGGTGGATTTTGCCTGTTTTTGGCGGTTGATAATTTCCAACTGCAGATCTCGAACTTTAATAGTGTGTAAAAATCGTCATAGGGAGAAATAATGTTACTGTGAATACTATTACAACACCATTTACATGACATACCAACCTCACATATACTCACTATATGCCCACAACCCATTCACTCCTTAAATTGCTTATATTATCTAATAGCATATGGTGTAAAATGGGCTGCATGGTCCAACACTGTATTGATTATGGATTTCCATCCTATCATAAGTTTATGGACCGGGTGTAAAATGGGCCACGTGGTCCATAACTGTATTGGTTTATGCGGGTCCACGTCCATCCCTTCTATACCATGTAACAGGGTCAGTTTGTAATTGCCTCTTGAGATTTTTTAGAGATACCATGTAACTGGGTCGGTTTTGTGATTGCCTCTTGAGATTATTTGGATGTATAAATAATTCGGATATTAGATGTCCAAACCTTGAGTGATTTAGAATTACAAAAAAAAAAAAACACAAAAATGACTTGAGCATACATGAAAAATACTAGGACTATTTTTAAATATAAAAAAATTAATGGGATTGTTTCGCAAACTTCTCTATTGTTTATGAGAAAATTATAAAGTTTTAAATACATAAAAATACATATATGCCATGACAAAATTTCACATTTTTGTCTAAAGAAATCTCTGTAAACCTAGTATATTGTGTTCGAAACGTACATAGTATACCATATACTAAGATCACCCAAAGGCTTTCTAAGATAAGTCATTGTTCCAATTAGAGTGATTTAGGTATCGACTCTAAAATTTTAGGTAAAATATAAAATGCTTCACTTATAAGAAAAAATTACAAAGAAGGTACATCAACCCACCGTTTCTATGTTTTTTCAAAATTGCCTTTGGTCAACTTAAACTTTGGTTTTTTTTTGGTTTATTCGTTAGTAGGACAGTACCTTAAAGCTTGCAGCCCTGCCCTACTAACGAAAAAACTAAAAAAATAACAATCAAAATTCAAGTTGACCAAAGGGGCAACTTTGAAAAATAAATAAATACATAAAAGGGTGAGTTGATCGACCTTCTTTATAATTTTTACCGATTTTTTTTATATTTTACCTAAAATTTTAGGGTCTGTGCATAACTCACTCTTCCAACTATGAAAGTGGTGGAGTTTTGTTAGGTATCAATTATGAAAACAGATATGTTCGAAGAAAAAGAATGGCTCACCTGTTATTTAGGAGAGAAATTTGGGTGGTCTTTAATGTGGACTAAAACCGAACCACTCTCGGTTTTGTACTTGACCGATTTATTGAGTTCCACTGTTTAACCGGAGTAAAGGGATACATGTAGGTGCAAGCAGGCATCATGGTTAGTAATAATAGGTAGCATCCGGGTGAAGTTGATTAAAATATCTTTGAGAATTGAAGTATTTAACATTTTACTCTCTTCTGATCATGAGTATTTTGAAATTAAATCAAAACATATAAATAGAATGTTAAAATAGTACATCTTTCATGGGTAGTTGATAAATTTCCCATATTCTTCGGATGACCTAGTAGAACATTACTCATGTTTTCATTTAAGTACACCATGACGGCACCAGGTGAGTCTCTTGGTGCTTAAAACTCATAGATGAGTGGCTCGAACAGAGAAGGAAGCCCAAATCAGGCTCAATCTTTATGAGCCGGCCGAGTTTCATATCATTAATCCAACCAACCATACTGATTCCCATCTACATCTACGGTCCAGATTGAGAATGGGGTTTTACAATAGTGGGGGCCACCAACGGAGCAAACTTATTGGAGGAAAAATTATTGGAGTAAAGGTAGCATTGAGATTAAAATTGTGATCCAGGATCTTCCAACCCACATTATTTGCCCCGTCAATGTCAAAGAGTAATTACACGCAAAACCATGGCAATACTCATATACCCAAACGTGCCAAAAACCATCACTCGTGTAGCTAGTCGTTTAAAAAACGGATAAGATATCCAAAAATTGAATCGGTGAATCGGTGTTTTGGATCGAAAATCGGTCAAATTGGTCAGATTCGGCATTAAAAAACTACAAAAATTTTATTAAAAATCATTATAAATATTGCATTTTAAGAATCCAATAAAAAATGAGGGCACGGCATTATGAACTTTCATTTTTTTATCAATATACGAATATTGAGATGTTTTTTCCCTCTATGAATAAATTTTAAACTTTATCTTATAATATCATCTAATTTTTTAAAAAATTTATTTACAACTATAATAAAAATAATACATTATTTAATTTATAATATAAATAATAAATAAATAAAATACAAGATTCGGTTATCAATGTATAATTATTTATAATAAACAAAGTAAACAATTTAGAAATGTAAATTATTAATAATAAACAAAGTAAAGAATTTAGAAATGTAAATAAATCTACAAAAGTAAAGAATTTAGAAATGTAAATTTGTAATTATATTGTAATAAAATTAGAAAAATATATAACTATCATACTTGCAATGTGGGATAATTGGCAAAGCAACTTTACAATAAATTTTAAAGTGGTTTGGGCTGGTATTATTTTTTTAATTTTAAAATGTCTCATAAACTAGTAATTTTTTTAATGATCAATAAACTAGTATTAATATTATTTTTTTTAGTTCTAACATTAATAACTTTTTTGATGAGTATAAATTATAGGTATGACTTTAATGAGTGATAATGTTATTAACTTTTTGGAGTTATTAACGACACGTTAATAACTTTAATGTTAATGAGTTACACGTTATGCCCATTAATGTTATAATAAAGCAAATTTTTTTTTATTAACGACACATTAATAACTTTAATGTTAATAACTAGTAACTCATTAACGTTAATGAATGATAACGTGATTAACTTATTAACGACACGTTAATAACTTTTTCGATGGGTGTAATTGGACAACACGTTATACCCATTTGCAAGTGGATGAGTGATAGACAAAAAGCATCTGCCCCACATCGAAAAGATGAAGTACTACACCGTATAAAAGACATGGCACAAGGCACAGTCGAAATGTTTTGTTTAGGGGGTGGGATTACTTGGCATTGAAGATGATCCTTTCAACGTGAAGGACAATGCACAACTAGATGAGCCCTTGACTCACCTACAGCACAAGGTAATGCCGTATCAATTGGTTTTTTAATGGACCACCTATTTGCATCCATAATTATTTTTAGATGGACCATCTATTTGCATAATGGACCACCTATTTGCATCCATAATTATTTTTAGGTGGACCATGTATTTGCATCTATAGTTAAGATGAATGTTTTATACATAGAAAATTATAAATGTAGAAATGTGATTTTCACCTCATAAAAAAAAAATTTTAATATAATATATGTATTTAATCCATATACATATTTAACAAATTTATAAAATATATTTAAAATAAATTTAAATATATAGATATTTTGATGTTTGGGGCAGGTCCGTTGGGATCAAAGTCCATGTCCGAATCCATATCCTATGATATTTTTGGAGTCTGAATCGAGGTCTGGGTCCGGCCCTACCGTTGCCACCCGAAAACACTTTCACCCTTAATAAACATAAAAATGCAAGACACGTGCTTTTACACTTAACAAGCATAAAAATGCAAGGCACATGAACGAGTGGGTAGTCGCAAGCGGCAGCAATGCAGTTGCCCGTCACACCGTTCGTACATATTTTTTACTCGACCCGCCTGCTTTTTCGCTTTCGCTTGGGCTTTCGCCTTCGCTTTTTCATTCTCGCTGTCATCTGAGTGAGCCAAATTTAAGCTTTGTTTGTTTAATGGGAATCTTTTAGGGGTGTTTGGGTACTGAAAATGAAACATGTTAAGTCTATTACATGTAGACAGTTTGTGAAATTCATTACGCGCTTATCAGTTAATCTAACTCCATCGTCTTTTTTACTTAAAAAAAAAAAAAAAAAAGGCCTTTTTTGTGCCGTCATTCTCAAACTTTCCGTGCAGATCCATTGTCTTTTTGTAATATCTTCACATGAAAGACTGGACCTCTCCTTTGTGAGATCTCTTCATTAGATAATGACCGGACCTCATCAATATAATAATTTTTTTTAAAATACATCACCATTTATAATTTAAACTACAAATTAACGATATTTAAAAGTTGTAACTAAAATAGTTCATTCGACCAATATTAATTCACACTATTAAGTTAAAATTCTTTGAGGCAATGGTCATGCTATTTATATATATGCATTTCAATATTAAATAGGAATGTCTACAAAGAGACCATTTATCTTTTGTGAACGGAGGTCACAATCATTCTCAAATACTAAATGTCAAATTCAATGGTTTGAGGTGAGTCATGAAGAAGTGAATTTTTGTTTTTTTAAATTTTGTATTTAGACACTAGTAAAACCACCCATTTGAAATTTAAATAACACGAATGATTGTGAGTACAAAATATAAATGTCTAGACAACTCCATAGTTGTTTGGACGGATCTTGATCATTTGAATCTAGCACCATTCAGAGTGGCACCGACACACTTTTCAATAGTGCCAGTAACTTTTGGTCCTGATTTGCCTTCTCTAGGAGCATTCTTTGGTGCTTCAAGTCTTGCTAGGCTGACCTGGTGCATGGCATAGTTTGAAGGTTGGTTTGTGGTTGGCTATGAATGGTTCAAGTTTTCGGATAGTCTCTTTGGGGAATTTTGGTCTTCCATAGTTTCCTCGATCGGAACTTTAAGTTCTCATAAGAATTTTTTGTAATGAATAGGTTGGAAGGTGAAGATCCAAGCATATATCATTAAAAAATATAGAAGTTTTTAAGACAAAATCT
This sequence comes from Amborella trichopoda, assembly GCF_054954075.1. Lineage (NCBI taxonomy): Eukaryota > Viridiplantae > Streptophyta > Magnoliopsida > Amborellales > Amborellaceae > Amborella > Amborella trichopoda. The sequence continues at coordinate 8,907,540 of NC_142343.1, read as the reverse complement.
GAACTTCATGTTCTAATCTAGGTTTTTTTTTTTTTTTTTAACTGAAGTTCATATAAAAAATGGGCCAACAATTGGAGATCTAGGTTTCTTTGGTGCTTCAAGTCTTGCTAGGCTGACCTGGTGCATGGCATAGTTTGAAGGTTGGTTTGTGGTAGGCTGTGAATGGTTCAAGTTTCCGGATAGTCTCTTTGGGGAATTTTGGTCTTCCATAGATTCCTCGATCCGAACTTTAAGTTCTCACAAGAATTTTTTGTAATGAATAGGTTGGAAGGTGAAGATCCAAGCATATCATTAAAAAAAATAGAAGTTTTTAAGACAAAATCTGAACTTCATGTTCTAATCTAGGTCTTTTTTTTGTACTGAAGTTCATATAAAAAATGGGCCAACAATTGGAGATCCGACCGGGTCAGTCAGAAGAGGAAAAATGCAAATTAGAAGTCCAAATTAGAGCTTCACGTGCCAACCCAACCTTCTTACAAAAATTTGAGTTGAAAACTGGGTCGGAAGATGGAGATCCGGCGTAGTCATTTCAAAAAAATTACTAATTTTTGGAGCGGGTCATACCTAGCTCCGACCTGTAAACTATGCTTATAAAAGATATGCCTTTGATTGGAAGTTTTTTCTTGATTGGAACTTGGAATTTCGATCCGAGATCATTTTGGACGAAAGAAGATAAAATTTAGAAAATAACAAGCGTATAATATAAAATATCAAAAAAAATTAACGCACAAAAACAAATTACAAAAATTTCAAGTGTTTTCCCCTTCATATGGACGGCATTCTTTTTATTTTTTATTTTTTATTTTTTTGGTAAATTAGTGGGGAATACACACTACTACCCATTTTTAGAAATAATTAGACATGTAATACATAATTATGTATTGTCTACTCTCCATGTATGGTCTACTCTCTTATTTGTCAGGTTGCAGTGATAAAACCCCAAAATTGATTTTTTTTAGTAGGCAGAAAATATGTTGAATATGAACTATGCAATTTACGAAAAGGAGGTACCTTAGATAGAGGTCCCAGGGAGATTTGTTTAACTTTATATTTTGTAGATTGAATCAGTACTAAATAAAAGGTTTCAACACTAAATATTAATTATTCAGTTCTTGAAGTGCTAAATCAGGCCTTCCATGAAATAGACGGCCCACACTAAGTTCTAAAAATAAAATTTCCCACATTATAATTTTTTATGGGGAAAAGTTTATATAGAGTCAAGACTCTAAAAAGTCAAATTAGAGCGCACCTCAAAAATTCCACTAGAAGAGGTTCTTTAGATGCTCAAATATCCTCAAATTGATCATCTCGGCATCAACATGCATAGACATGAGAAAAAAATGGATCTCAAGTTTTGAAAATAGGTCATCTTGTAACGTATTTTTGTATCGCCAATTTTCAAGATTTCCAAGTTTTCATAGATCTGCTCATTCTAGACTCTTTTTAAAGATTTAAGTTTTATAATGAAAGATAAAAATATGTTTTCAAGCTATCACAAAGACTTTCAGTATTAAAACTTCATTTCTCAATGCTTTTGAAGGTAGGCTCTAATTTGATTGTTTAGAACCTCGGCTCTATACAAACTGCACTCTTTTTTATATGAAAATTGTTCCATGAGTCCACGGGGGCAAGAGCCCCTTCTCTTTAACGTTCATCTTAACCATCTTTAAGGTGGACGTTGTGTTTCACACACGGGTCAAATCAAATATGGATGTGCCAAAAACATTCTAAAAAAAATTACACTAAAAAATTCAATTGTTTTTTTTTTTTTTCATATTAATGATCAGCTTGGCTTAAACAACGAAATCCCTAAAATTGTGAATGAAAAATCCTTTCTATATATATATAGTGATTAGCTTGGCTTAAATGACGAATCCCTAAAATTGTGAATCAAAAATGCATCTTTGAGGTGAATTTTAGAGGAGGGGTGCAAATGTATATATAGTCGGCCAATTCAAAGAAACCCTATCTTTTTTTATGTGGGTTTTTCAATGTCCATGAAAATGTACTTGACAAATTGACGACCCAACACACCTTTTTAAGGCTATTTAGTAGGGAAGGGTGGACCCGTAAAAACCCCTTCAAAATTCTGGCTAAAAGAACTTTTAAAAACTTCAATTTTGACTTATAAAAATCACAAAAAACTTTAAAATTCATATTCAACTTTAGATCTTCCGATTCTATAAAGCATAGAGCATCCAAAAAAAGAGAAGGTCACGTAAATCAGAAGATCGGCCTAATCCAAGCCCGAAACTCTTGGTTTTGAGTTTAATTTAATTTTTTTTTCTTCATTTAATTCTCTGCTTTATTTTATTTATTTTTTTTAATTAATTTATTATTAGATTTAATTAAATTTAAAAGCGTTTTTTAGGTGAAAATATAGATTTAGAGTCGGTGCTGTCATTGGACTCGAAAAACAACTAAATTTGTATAGATCTGAGATTTTTTTGAGCTCATAATTCAAACGACTCCATTTTCTCTATCTTTTTTAAATTTAACTCAGCCTTTTTACTAATATTTGAGCATATCTCATTCCATATCAAAGCAGATCGGAGCGTAAACAGGACCATTATGATAATCTATGGTAGTAACTAGTGGTTTATATCCGGATTGCGTATTGGATTACTGCATCAACAATCTTGATCGGTATGAATCAGTAATCTAAAAATACTAAAAAATAAATGAAATAAAGATAGAGATTTGTAGGTTGGAGATTTGAAAAGACCTAAAAAACATTAGATAAACTTATATAAAGAAAAAAATTATACGAGAGGAGCTTTTAAGGATAATTGATTTGTAATCTGTACCATTTCAAAATCAATTCAGTCTGGATTGAAAACGGGGTTTGAAAACACTGGGGGCCACCAAGCGAAGCAAACTTATTGGAGGAAAAATTATTGGAGTAAAGGTGGCGGTTTTAAAATAGTGGGGGCCACCAACGGAGCAAACTTATTGGATGATGAAATCAACCCTATACAAAGGTTCCCTGCATTAGAAATACAGACCTTTGCATCCATGGATATCAGCATGTTGCACCCTCTCTGTGTCCTTTCACTCTGTATCTTCTTTTCTTTCTGCAATAACACTGTAATACAGGGAAGCACTTACCATAATCCAAGGCATCCTCTTGACCCACTAACCCTAACTGAGATCTCCAAGGCCCATGAGATACTACTATCTGAGCACCCAAGCTTCTCTGCATCCACCATTCACTCCTTGGTCCTTGAAGAGCCCCCCAAACAATAGGTTTTGTAATATGCTTGGCTATGTTGCCTTTGTAGAGGCTTCTTTTTTAGTATAGTTTTGTAAAGATTGCTCCTTTCATTTATATATTTCTCGAGTGATCTTTCCTAAAGGAAAAGATTGGGGGGCTATTTTGAGTGAGTTGGAGAGACTTTGCAGTAAGAGTACTGAAATTCGACTTGGCCAAGGTACTCTGCCCTTGACTGAATTGAGTAACTAGGCTGAATCCGAGTGGACTCGGTGGAGATAGGTGCACCCCAAAAAAAGTGAAAGAAAAAGGGGTAAAAAATCTCTAAAAATTCTTGAAAATTTAGAAGGTCAAAAAGGATCATTAGGATAAAACTAAAAAAAGCTATAAAAGATGGATTATTGGGAAAATGGATTTATACCTTGAATATTAAAAAAATAAAATTTAAAAGAAAATAAAAATAGGAAAAGTTCCCAAATGATCTAAAATCTATCAAAATCTTCTAAAAAGTATTTCTAACCGTTATGCTAGTGTATATATATATATATAATATTTGTATTTTTATTTAGTTTTTAACATTTATTTGGACCCGGAGAGTCCTGGTACACTGCTTACAACCTCTGCATTCCTTAATGTTTATAATGATGGTTATTTGAAATAATTTGCAGAACATTAATTAGTTTTAATTGTTCTCGTGATGTTCCTTTTTTGCAGGCGGCTCCCTACCTCCACGGCGCGCTTCTGTGACGGCCTTGCTCAATGGTACAATTTACCAGCTCTCTGTGGATCTTGGCTCAAGCTGCATAATCCAGGAGCAAGCAAACAAGAGCCCATCTGGATTCCCGACCTTTACACTTGATGACATGAACTCTGCGACTGCTACCGCTTTGGCTGACCAGAGGTTTGTGAACTCATTGAGGGCTCGCGGTGTGGAACCCACACATGCAACCTGCCTGACCCCCTCCACCAGTTGGTAAGGTCCTGGGGAGGAGGGGCGGAGGCTGGTGAAGGTTCAGTGCTACTCATCTGAGGGCACTGCTAACTACTACATGAGGCCTGTTGAGGGCTTGACAGCGTTGGTGGATGTAGATGCTAAGGTGGTGGAATGGGTGGTTGATACCGGCCGCGGCGTGCCTGTGCCAAAGGCCGAGGGCACAGACTATCGCTTTGATCGGCCTGAGAATGGTAGTATTGTGCTATCAATTCATTTTCATAGGGTAAAGTATATGTTGCACGTATTGGGTTCATGGTAGCAATAGACGTGGTTTTCATTCCCATTGACATCACTCCACTAATTCATTCAAGAAGCTAACTCGTAAACTATTTGAACAAAGAAAAATTTACCTACGGTTCATATTGGGGTCAATTATAAAATGGGATCATGTTTTTTTCAAATTATAGGTGGCATCCCTCCCTCCAATCGTGAGTTTTTTTTTTTTCAAGTTACATCCTATCCGGTAATACGAATACTGGACATATGAGGATTATATTGTGCAAAACAAAACAATTGTCCGATGTTTTAAATATCGGGCAGTTATCTGCTATCCCCAAAACCAAAAAGCACTCTCTCTCTTCAAAACCGGAGGTCCACACAATCAACTATGTTGCTGATCTTGCGAATACTGGACATGTGAGGATTATATTGTGCAAAACAAAACAGTTGTCCGATGTTTTAAATATCGGGCAGTTATCTGCTATCCCCAAAACCCAGAAGCACTCTCTCTCTTCAAAACCGGAGGTCCACACAATCAACTATGTTGCTGATCTTGCGAATACAAAAATTGCAACACAAATGTGTGTTCATCAACAAATTTTTCTACTGAATTTCAAGAAATTTCTCTCACAGCGGGTTGAGTGAAGGGTTTGAAATCCACTGGTCAATAAAACAGAGAAAACGGTGCAAAATTTTGATGAATTTTTGGGATTCCAAATGGTTTTTCGGCCATTTTGGCTAAGCATAAAGCTGGAATTGATTGATTTAAGTGATATTTCTAAGTGATGTAGGTAAAATTTAGGTGAACTTTGCAGGTTTTCAGTCACCTCCTGGTGTATTTCAGGCCATAGGGTGAGATTTTCCAACCAAAATTAGGACAACATTGCAGCTTGGACGTCACTCTATATGCTGTTTTTCCTGGCGATTTAACTTTAGCTTTTATTTTGGCTGTCTTTAGTTTTTACTATGCAAATATGAGGTTTTCTTTGTTGGAGCATTATCTTTTTGCTTTGAAGCTTTAACTTTTAAGAGATTGGAATGTGTTTGCTTGTGTGGCTTTTGGATTGGGTATTTTTTGCAGACGAAATCCCTAGGTGAAGATTTAGGAAATTCGAGGATGAAATCAGATCCTTGAAGTGGAAAATCGAGGTGATTTAGGAATTTCAAGGTTGCAGAAGTTGTTGCTCTGTTACTCAGTCGATAGCTTCGTTTCATTGTGAAAAGACAGGATTTAGTTATGTCTCTCTACAGTGGGCATGAAAAGCTTTGTTTATTCGGGAGCTCAAATCCTTTTCAATCAAATTGTAGATTGTGATTGAATTGCGGGATTCTTTCCATGACCAGCGGATGAACAGTAATACGAAGTGAACATCTAGGGTGTTTTTATTTTCTATGCGGGGGACTTGTATTTGTAGAGAGAGAAAGAGATGACGTATCAACATTTAGGTTACTTTGTAAAAGCAAAAGGAGGCTTTTTGTATTTGGAGATGGATGTTTGGTATTTCAAATATTTGGACATTTGTTTTGTTTTGTACAGTAAAAACTTCACATGTTTGGTATTCGTATTATTGGACAGGGGATAACTAGAGAAAATTAAAAATATGTGAAAAGAGGTCATCCGTAATTTGGGACAAATATGATCTCATTTTATAATTAACCCCTTTCTATCAAATATAGTCCGTACTTAAATATCTTTTGAAAAAATAAGTAAGCACGGTCTTCCGCAATAAATTACCATAAAAAAAAAAAAATTCTATATATGGGGTACTACTATCATCCACCCTATGTAATTATTATCACTGTATACTTGACTGTGTGATATATTGGAACTAAAATTTTAGGATACGTAAATCTCAATTATGGGGGTGGTCATCAACGTAAAATTTTCTCTTTCTGAAATAAACAAATGATGATTTTAAAAAAATTTCTCCACCATCTATTTTGACTTTTCAACGGAGGTAATATTTTGTAATATCATTCGTATAGATGGGCATTTGATGATTGAGAGGACGCCGAACGATAGGTGAGCCAGCTGACTCATCCTTTGTACACAAACGAAAAAAAGAAGTATACCCCACACTCTTCATGACCAGGAAAGGAATGGACATGAGGTTCATCTTTGACATTCAAATTAGGGGCGGCAACGGCTTCGAGCCAAATCCGAGTGGACTCTGATCCGGAAAAAATTGATAGGACTCGGACCATATCCAAACCCCACCAAAAAATAAAAAATAAATATTTGAATATAATATTAAATATATATTTATATTATTTAAATATTATAACAAAAATATATAATTATATATTAAATATAAATAACACAATATTATAACCTATGCCCCAAACCCGGGTCAAGTCTTAGTCGGGTCCAGACCACCCCTAATTCAAATTAATAGTTGGAATATGATTGATGGATGTGGGATCCACCATGGCAGCTGTTCATTGGTAGCTCCCATTATCCATCACCGTCCAACGAATCATATGATATTGATAACCCTCATAACTACTAATTTTCAGTAGTCACGAGGACTATAGCATATTTTGACTGTACAATGATACATACCTATATGTAAAAGCAGGATCAAACCACAGGAATGAGGAAGTGAATTTCATGGTGGTGGAGGGACACCAGGTGATATGGGGACCCTGGGAGTTTCACCTCAAGCCTGACCCCCGAGCCGGTGTAGTCATTTTTCAGGCCACAGTGCGAGACCCTAACTCAGGGGAGGCGCGAAGCGTGATGTACAAGGGCTCTCTATCAGAGCTACTCGTTCCATACATGGACCCCTCCAATGCCTGGTATTTCAAGACATACATAGATGCAGGGGATTTCGAGTTGGGGTTGTGGGCTATGCCGCTAGACCGGCTCAATGATTGCCCTCGCAACGCGTATTACATGGATGCGGTGTTTGCAGGATCAGATGGGATTCCATACATGCGGCCCGATGTAATATGTGTGTTTGAGAGGGATGCCGGTGACGTCGCATGGCGCCACACCGAGGTTCTCTCTCTCTCTCTGTAAACTTCTTTCATATCTTTCTCTCATGCAATGTTTTAAAACATGGCGTTTTCCAATTCTAATCGTTTATCCAGATGAGAATCATCGAACCGGTTTGGCATGGTATGGGTCCTGGCTCATTTTCCTCCCTAAAAAAACCCCATAATATGTTTCTTCCCTTTTTTATGCTCGTTTAGGTGCCCTCTAAATCCCCCATCCCATAGACCCATATTTAAATTTTTATTTTTTATTTAGTTTTAGATCACCAATTCAGACCGCTTAAAACCCGATTAGGATCACCAGACCAACTATACAACATAAATATGTGGATGAACGATCCGGCCCACCAATCCGAATTTTAAAACACTGCTCACATGTAAACTTTTTTTGTTTTTACAGGGTGAGCAGATAACACTGGTGGTGCGGGTGGTAGCGTCCGTAGCCAACTATGATTATATTTTCGACTGGGAGTTCCAAACTGACGGTCTCATCCGTGTCAAGGTACATTCCTTCACTATTGCATTATAGATATGGACTAATTTGATAAAAAAAAAAAATTTGTTTCATGCGGTCTGTATCTCATAGCATCCATTTTAATGATGGATGCAAATATGTGGTCCATCTAAAAAGAATTCGAACTAACTGTTTAAATATTTTCTTAATAGAGTTATTAATTTTATTTTTATTTATTTTATTTTATTTTTATTTTTTATTTTTTTATATTCATGATTTCCATGCTGAGATTATATATCCTTAAAATTTAAGTCAAAATTTCCATCTCAAAAATAAATTTATTAAGGAGCCCGCATATCTACATGTGCGGGCAGGCTCGCATGCTAACCGTGTCCATAAAGAAATTTGGCTATTGCTACTGCAAGACACCTCAATTTAATCCTTATATTATACATGCTGGAAGTATAGTATTGGTTTCTTACTGGATATCTACCATAAGTAGTTTTCATAAGCTGCTATTCTACCTACGTATAGGAAATTTATGTTATAATCATCAAAATAATTTTCCAACTATTTAAGGTCAATTAGATAGAAATTTATGTAGGGACAAAAAAACAAAAAAAAAATTCGGCCTTAAAAAATATTCTATAGTTTGAGAACATTTTACAGTGAGATCTAAAATTTCAGAGATCCATTTTTTCTTTTCTTGTCTCACCCCTATTTCAAAATTCCAACTTTTGAACTACCTAGAAATACAAAAAGGAAGAGGAAAGAAATACAAAAAGAAGAGGAAATTGTGGTTAAGCAATTTGAAAGTCCAAAACACCAAAAACAATTGAGCATTTAGGCAGTTCAAAAGCTGGACTTTCAACAAAAAGGATAAAACAAGAATAAAAAAGGGAAAAAATTTATATAAGGATGCACCCTTATAATATAGAGCTACAAATGATGCACCTCAATAATCCATCGGAAAAGGTAGTTTTAATTTTGAATAGCCCTTCGATTGATTATCTCAATATGAAGATGTATGACTGTGAAAATAAAAAGATTTTAAGTGTAAAAAATAGTTCATTATACAACATATTATCTACACCGTTCATTTTCAAGATTTTCATATATTTATAGATCTACTTGATTTTAACCATTTTTTTAAATTTAAAATTTAATAATTAGATATAAAAATAAATTTTAAGATAATCCTAAAAACATTTTTCATCAAAATTATATATCATGATAAAATTTGAAGTTGCACTTTACCTCTACAACTACGGATGCATCCGTATGCAAACTGCACCCATAAAAAAAACTCAAAAGGTTTAGACATCGCTATACAATATCCCAAGAAATGCCAGACCTTATTTTGGGTCGCACGAAATAAAGATGGACTTAAAAGCTGAAAGTGCCCCATCTTCCGCAGATGACCTCCAGTGTCCATTGGGAGGTATGGATGGTGGATGACCAGTAGTAGAATCATGTATAACACCTATTTTACGAATTTTTATATGGAAAAAGTTTGTATAAGGTTGCAACTTTAAAATATAGAATTAAGATGCACCTCAAAAATCTATCATAAAAGGTTCTTTTGATGTTGAAAACCCTCTAATTGATCAGTTCAACATCGAGATGCATGAATATGAAAAGATTTTGAACCCTAAAAATAATGGATCGTCCATAATTTCAAGATTTTCATACGTTTATAGATCTATTTGATTTGAACCCGTTTTAAAATTTAATCTTTTGTTTTTAATTTGAGATCAAAATAGATTCTCTAGCTATTCTAACATTTATGATACAATTTAGGAGCATGCCTAAATTTGATGGTTTAAGGCTGTAATTGCCTTTGTTCTCGGGGAAAGATGAGTTCTGTAATTCGATGTCCGAAACGGGCCCATTACATAAAACTAGTTCGGACATCTAATATCTAAACCTATCTTTCCCTTAGAAAATAAAAACACATGTTTGGATATTGGATAAACAAACCCTTTCGACATTGGATGTCCAAACTTGGGGTAATTTAGAAATAAAGAAAAGAATTATAAAAATGAATTGAGCATAAACAGAAAATATAGATTTAAACATAAAAATTTAATGTGATTTTTCCATAAATTTCCCTATTGTTTATGAGAAAATTATGAACTTTTAAGTACATTAAAAAAAAAAAAAAAAAAAGAGGTACATAATAGGACAAAATTTCACATTTTAGTCTATGATCTCCGTATATCCAGTATCAATAATGAAAACAGAGATGTTTAAAGGAAAAGAATGGCTCATCTCTATTGCTTTTCATTTATGGGAGAAATGAAGGTGGTCCTTAATGTAACCAAAACCGAGTCACTCTTGGTTTTATACTTCACGGATTTATTGAGTTACACTGTATAACCATAATAAAAGAATACTGGCATTATGGTTAGTGATAATAGTTAGCATGGGGGCAAACTCTTGAATATGTATATCCATGAGAGTTGGAACTATTAAAAACTTTACTCATTCGCAATTATTCCAAGTCACATTCATGTATCTTGATGGGTATTTTACAATGACAACAAATGAAAGATATCGGTAAAATGTTAAATAGTACAACTATCAGGGGATTTTGGATAAATTTCCCATGACCTCCTATTAGAACATTATTCAGGTTTTCACTTAAATTCAGGTTTGTACAGCCCCATTTTCGTTCAGGCTCAAAACCTGTCCAACTTATAAATAAATAAATAAACAATTTTATGAAATAAGCATGGATGTTGTGATGGTGAATGCTGCGAACATAACATATAGGCGGGACTAAGCGGGATCCTTATGGTCAAGGGCAGCCCCTACGAGAAGTTTCCATCTTATGAAGAAGAAGCAGACATGCATGGCACTCTAAATCTCAGAGAATGTGATTGGTGTCGTACACGACCATTTCATCACCTTCTACTTGGACATGGATGTCGACAACTCTAACAACTCATTTGTGAAGGTGGAGCTGGTCAGGGAAGAGACAGCGCCAGGTGAGTCCCCTAGGAAGAGCTACCTTAAAGCTCATAGACGCGTGGCTCTCGAACAGAGAAGGAAGCCCAAATCAGGCTGAGTCTCTATGAGCCAGCCGAGTTTCACATCATTAATCCAACCAAGAAGACTCGGGTCGGAAACCCGGTTGGTTACAAAGTGGTGCCTGCTGCTAATGCTGCAAGCCTACTTGACCCAGCAGATCCGCCGCAGATGAGAGCCGCGTTCACCAACTATCAGGTGAGATAACCAGTTTATCCTTTCACATTTACTCTCATCAAAACTAAAAACAATCTCCATTTATAGGAAATTATGTGAGAAACTTTTGTTTCTTGTGATATGAAGATTATGCCTTACATATACATTAATTCATATTGTTTGTCGTTGTTGTGGTGGTGTTAGATATGGGTGACCCCCTACAACCAGAGCGAGCTATGGGCAGGTGGCTTATTTACTTGGCAAAGCCGTGGTCATGACACCCTTGCGGTTTGGTCAGAGAGGTTCCAAACTAAACCTTTGCCTCTTTATGTTGTTGCTTCAAGGGAAAATACACTATACAAGAATATGCTATTCACCATACATTGCAAGAAAGCATGATGATCCACCTTCTCTTTTTTTTTTTTATGAAAAATATCTCCAATTTTTCATTAATTAATGTTAGAAATGGGGTTTTAAAGGAGGAAAATGTTTATATAGAGTCAAGGCTCTAAACGATCAAATTAGAGCCCACCTCAAAAATTTCACTAGAAGATGTTGTTTTGATGCCCAAATATCTTCAAGTTGATCATCTCAACATCAATGTGCATGGACATAAGAAAAAAAATGGATTTCAAGTGTTGGAAATAGTGCATCTTGTAACACATTTTTGGACCGCCAATTTTCAAGTTTTTATGGATATGCTCAATCTATACTATTTTTGAAGCTTTAAATTTTATAATTAAAGATGAAAATATACTTTAAGGCTATCACAAATATTTCCAGCATTGAAACTACATCTCTCGATACTATTTGAAGGTGCATTTTACTTTGATGGTTTAGAGCCTCGGCTCTATACAAACCGCACCTTTTAAAGGATTGTATACTATGAGATTATATACCATTATTTTGCAGAGGTCACAATAACTCCCGGTCATTAGATGTCAAATTGGACGGTTTGAAGTGTGTCACAAAATTCGAGAACTTTTTTTTTAATGATGAGTCTAATTAATGACACACTTACAACCGCCTATTTTGATGGATAAGAGCCATTGTAACCTCCTTGTCTTAAAAATAAATGGCTTGTTTCTTTACTTTTTCCTAGAAACAAAACATGGTTCATGCAAACAATCACCTTGGTACAATTAATCTTCATTGTGTTCATAATGAGGAATGGATGGCAAATCAAAATTGCACATTTTTATATTTAATAGCACAATTTTTTGTCATTGGCAGGAATCGAGAGATTGAGAATAAGGACATAGTGTTGTGGTATACGCTGGGATTTCATCACATCCCTTGCCAAGAAGATTTCCCTGTGATGCCCACAGTCTCTGCAAGTTTTGATCTCAAGCCTATCAACTTCTCTGAAGCAAATCCCATCCTCAAGGCTGCCCCCAACTTTTACAAGGACATCCATGTTCTTCAGGCTTCATATACTTAAAAGGGGGACACACCATTTATAATTATGTTTTCGTAATTATATTTGTCTGTTTGATTTTTGTAGGAAGATGGTTAATTAAATGTGTTTTTATTTGGTAGTTTTTAGGGTTCAGGGTTTACAATCTTATTCCTAATTTTCATCCGGATTTTTTTTTTTTTTTTGCAAATCAACAAGGAGAGAAGAGATCTCCAACATGGGTTCCGGGTAAAAAATAAAAGGATGCACCTCTAACTGGAAAATGCAACTTTGGTATCAAAAACCCCTATCATGGACTAAAAATCTAATTGAAATTTAAAGCTCCAAAAATAGTATAGATCGTGTACATATATAAATATTTGAAAATATTAAAAATGGACCATCCATATACATATTTTTAGAACCTGAAATCTCTTTTATTTTGTCTTATCTATACATCTCGTTGTTGAGATGATCCTTTGAGGGTTTTCCAGTATTGAAACAACCTCTACCATTTGGTTTTTTAGCGTTTCAATTTTATAGTATTCAATTATGTCTTATACGAATTTTCTTACATAAATCAAAGGCTCTATCCCAGAATTCAATTTTCAATAATCTTGTTAACATTGGTGGTGACCAAATTCGGAAACCTTGATTTACTATGTTCCCATCAAGGAGCATAATTAAAAAGGTTATGGTTTGCCTAGGGTTGCAACCTTAAACAATCAAAATAAAGGTGCACTTCCAAATTTTATAATGTGCCGAGAATTCTAGGATGGTGCATTCAAATTAAACGGATTTATAAACACATAGAGGTATTGAAAATAGATGGTCCAGATAATGTATTGCAATATATATTATTTTTAAAACTTAAAATGTCTTTTTTTCTCCACATGTATCTATCTACATGATCTATTATATATTTTTCCAACATCAAAACAACCCTTTTCAAAGAATTTTAGAGATGCACAATAATTCCACATTTTAAGATATTAATCTTATATAAACTTCTTCCAAATTGAAAATAGTGGGTGGATTATAAGAACCACGAGTGACCCACCGGTCCCTATTGAACTTCTATACCATTATTATACTAAAGGACAAATATACTATCGACACAATTGTCAATTTCTATAAGATTGATGAATCCCAAAGAATGGTGATAGCCAAATCACAATATTAAAAATTAAAGGTATTATGGTAAAAACAAAAAGGGGGCTTCTGGGGAAGCAAGAAAGTGATATCTTCTTTGGTGCAGTTTCTATAAGGTTGCAACCTTAAACAATCCAATTAAGGTAGACCTTAAAATTTTATTATAACATGTAATGTTGTTGTAAAAAATACTTAGTATTATCTTAAAATCTATTTGCATACCCGATTAGAAATTTTTAAATTCCAAAAATGGTTAAAATCAAGTATAACTATGAATATATGAAAATCTTAAAAATGGACGGTCTAGATAATGTGTTGCAAGATGCACTATTTTCGGGACTCAAAAACTTTTTTTTTCATATTCATTCATCTCGATGTCGAGATGATCGACTAGAGGGTTTTTTTAAAATTAAAACAACATTTCCGATAGATTTTTGAGGTGCATCTGCGATTCTACATTTTAAGGTTGCAACCTTATGTAAACTTTTCCCCTCTAAATACTCATATTTTTTATGATCATCTCTTTGAGAGTTATGAGAAGGGATCTCCAAGATGGAGATGGGTCTTCAAGAGAGAGAGACATGGCCACCAAGAGAGAGGCAATATTTCTATAGGATTTTGGATTAGTTAAGTTTCCATTTCTAGATAGAGAAAGTCTCATGGTTTCTCTCACGTTGCTTGGTTGAGTGCCGGTGGGAAAGAAGATGTAGATCGATGGTGCTGCACGGTCGATAGAACAAGTTTAGAAAGAAAGATCCATGAGGGTTTTTTATCGATGTTTAGATAGAGGTATTATCTTTTGTTACCCAAAATTATAATCTTTATTGAAATAATGGATTTCTACTTGTCGATACCGTGGATATAGCCCTATGGAGTGGACCACATAAATCTTGTATTATAGTGGTGTGATTATGTTTTTTGTTTTATTCTTTCAGTTGACTATTGTTGTATTCACCTATTCGCAGTTAGCCAATCATATACATTGTCTAGGGTGAGATCCCGGTGTTTGGGATTCCCGATTCTACAAGCGAAGGATTCTCGAGGACCCTAGAATTGGTGTCAGAGCTCAAGAGAAGTGTGTAGTAATTTGAGGAATGGCTAGTTACAAAATTACTATAGAGAAGTTTGATGGAAAAAATAATTTTGAACTTTAGAAAATTAAAGGTCATGATATATTGGTACAACAAGATCTTTATAAAGCACTCTAAGATGCCATAAAATATTAAGAATGATGATTGGAAAGAAATAGATAGGAAGGCACTCACCACTAGTTGCTTGTGTTTAGCGAGTGAGATATTATTTCATATCTTAGGAGAAAATACTACGGTGAATTTATAGGCGAAGCTAGAAAGCTTGTATCAAACAAAGTCCCTCACAAATCGAATTTTCTTAAAAAGAAAATTGTACTCTTTGAGGATAAGAGATGGTATGAAAGTGTCGAAACACTTGAATAAATTCAACATTAGTATTTGTCAACTCGAGAGCATTGGGTTAAAGGAAGATAAGGTGGTAATATTGCTATGTTTGTTACCGGAGTCTTATGACAAGCTTATTACCAACTTAAGTTGTAAGAATGAAGAATCCATCAAATTAGATTCGGTTTATAGTGCTCTACTTGTCAACAAACTTTGAAATAAGGTATCAATGGATGATTCGATGGGCTCAAGAATGAATGTACTTGTGGCAAGAGGCCTGGGAGAATGGGTTGGTTCATCAAGAGAGGGGATCTTATGATAAAGGTTATTGGTTTTGTCGTAATCCCAACCACACAAAAAAAATTTGTTGGAAAAGAAAAAGGTTAAATTGCTCAAAGGGTTCCGGCTCGAGAATGGAAGATCAGGGTCAAGCCAAAAATGATGCTCATCTAGTTGAAAAATCAACATCCAGATATGTTGAAGAAGATATATTGAAGAAGAGGTATTGATTCTCTTCATTAACAAATATTGCATGCATTTTGCTCATGCAGCAGCATATTGTACACTTCATGTTTGGGAGAAAGAGGTACTTGGGGTGACTCTTTTTTTTATATCTAATATTTGAGATCCATCTGAGAATCATCGTATGTTTATTTTTAACAAAAACATTCTCTTCATTTGACAGAGTGCGTACAATTTGCTCATGCAGGGGCATATTGTACACTTCATGTTTGGGAGAACGAGGTACTTGGGAGGACTTTTTTTCTTTATCTGAAATTTTGAGATCCATCAGAGAATCATCATATGTTTATTTTTAACCAAAAAATGGATTTTGAGTCTTCAACATTACTCTCCAAAACAATGGGCAGACTTCGTTCAATGGGCTTCGTTCAATATTGGGATGTTATTTTTTCAGGAACAAGCGGAGTGTGATATGGATTTCTTTTCTATTTTCCTGAATTTGAAGATGTTACATCAAAAATGCTTCTTGATTGGGTTTGACCTAAGGGAGTAAATGGATAGTATGCTCCCATAAAAGGCTAGAATATCAACTTCTCTTATTTTAAAAAGTGTCAATGACATATACACATCATTTTCCAAATATTAAGTCAAACATCTCGAGGAAGAACCAAGAAGCTGATGAAGTTTGGGTTCTACCATCAAGACCACCTAAATCTAGTGTTTTTATGCTTTTGCACCACCATCATCATCATCCTAGCTTTATCTCAATGATTTGAGGTTGGCTATATGAATTACGTTCTTTCATATATATGAATCATGTTGTTTCATACTTAGGTTCAAGATTCATGATAAGATGTGACAGAATTTTATGCAGGTTGCCTAACTAATGCAACCCACCTCCGTTACCCAAACATGGGAAAGTTTAAAGTCCTCACCCTTACCTGATGGTTTTGCTCCGTCGCTTTATACAATTAAAAGAGTCCTAATTTTACATAGTTACACCCACTTCATTCGACATACATAATAACTTTTTTTCTCAATTATGTAATTCAGTAAACAATCCGCACAACCTCGCCACATTAAGGCATATTTGATTAATGGATGCGGTTGCCATAAGCACCTCTTCCATCCGATTCAGAATCAACCGCTTCCATGGGGTAGAACGGACATTGTGGCTTCCCATTTAAGCTCATTTTATTTTTGTTTTGAAAGACACGAGAAGCAGCTTCCGAAACAGCATTTCCCGTTAACAAATACAATAAGTGCTGCAGTAACTAAAAGTTGTTGCTTCCATTTATCAAACACAAATCAGCTATTTCTTCACATTAAAAAACATGGGCAGTGGCTAATCATTAATCTTTACCAGCATCCTAAGTCATTTTACATATTCAGTTCAAAGTGAATCTCGTTCCGTAGGGTTTCATTTTCATAACGTACTCTATTTCCAATTGTAGCAAGATGGTGTATTTCCACCTGTTGCGAGATGGTCCTGTAGCCAACCACCAACTACTGTCATTTTTCTTCAAATTCTTGTTCAAGGCTTGGAATGGTTACATCAGATGTGAATACACTTAGACCTTTATCCGATTACCTAAGCTTGAAACACACACACAGCCTCTTAATATCTGATCTCCTAACCTTGAAACACACACTCAGCCTCTTAACATACGATCTCCTAACATTGAAACACTCTCAGGCAGGCTCTTCTGATCATTCTTTGGCCACATTCATCTCGAGTTGGTCTTGCAAGTGAATGTGATATGTGTAATAGAAGAAACAAAGTCGGGGTTGGTGGGTGTCCTTACTCTCTTTCTGAACCAGTAGTGATACCTAACGACCCACACTGCATCCTTGTAGACATGGCATTCCTTGTTCATACTCGACTTCTATTTCACTGTCTTTCACTTCACTTTAATGAGAGCCTCTGCCCATTTGAGCACGTGCTCTCTAGAGGCCGTTCAATTCCTTTTCACTGTTTTTCAATCAAATAAAAAATTCCTTCTCTGTTTCTACTTTGCTTTTGAGGTCACTCCAACTGGTTAACGGTCTCGTCAACATTAGTCAGTTGACATTGTCCTAGGCAACTAATGTCCTCGACAAGGGGACCAAACACATCAAGAGTACGGATAGCAATGGACCCAGACCCAAATTGGGACCCACCAAGTTCACCCGACACAGGTCTAGATATGGGTCCAACATTTGGACCTTGGGTCCAAAACCTGGATCTGTACACTATTTTGGTCCGGGTTTGGGTCAAGTTGGACCCTACCCATAAACTATTGGAGATAAAATGCTTTAGGAAAAAGTTTGTATAGACTAAGGCCCTAAACAATCAAAGTAGAGCCCATCTCAAAAATTTCATTAGAAGATGTTTTAATGCCCAAATATCCTCAAATTGATCATCTCGACATAAGCTGCATTGACATGAGAAAAAAATGGATTTCAATATTTGGAAATAGTGCATCTTGTAACACATTTTTGGACCGTCAATTTTCAAGAATTTCAAGTTTTCATAGATTTGCTCGATCTACACTATTTTTTAAGCTTTAAATTTTATAATTAAATATAAAATATATTTTAAGGCTATCACAAATATTTTCATTATTAAAACCACAATTCTTGACACTATTTGAATGTGAGCTTCAATTTGATCGTTGAGAGCCTCCGCTCTATACAAACCACGCCCAATACTTTAAGCCCTATTCATTTAGGTGTATTAAGGATCGTACACAATAAGAACCCGTAGACATCTTTGACTATTAAATGATAAATCCAATGGTTTAAAAACCGGATCGGTGACCCGGATCGGGCTTTTCAAAAACCGATCCAGATCGGCGAATCGACGATCCGGATCGGCGAATCGGCGGTCCGGATCGGAATCGGGTGAATCGGTCAGAATAAAGCTTCAAAAAAATCTGAAAAAATTATTAAAATTCATTATAAATATTGTTTTTTAGGAATTCAATAAAAAATGAGGGTACTCCATTAAGAATTTTCATGTTTTTGGATGAATATGCGAATATTGATATGTTCTTTCCCTGCATGAACCGCCATTCAACATTTAATTTACATCACACAAAAGGATAAATATAGAATTATCATGGAATAAGTATATCAACATACATGGACTACAATAAAGCATAAAATTAATAACATACGATCTAAAAATAAAATGATAGACGACGTTGTTGTTCTTCTTGGTCACGTTGGTGTCATTGATTGAATTCGTTTGACAATTCATTGATTCGATCTAAAAACGAATCATCGATATTAGCGGGCGTCTGACTATTCCCAAATCCCTGAGTGTTAGTGTTTTGTTGTGTTCCCAGTCCAAAATCCCCGAAGCTTGTCCATCCTTCATGCTCACCTGCACTGTCGTGCTCATCCCTACACTGTTGCTGTTGGGACTCGATATGTGAATAATATGGCTGGGATAGGGTGGCCTCAGAATCATCATCTCTCTCATTTTCTCTTAGACCCCCTTCCCACTCTCCCTCATTAGGTGCAATATCATCGACATATTGTGGATACATTGGCTAGCTGCTTCCTCTTTCATGCCGCTCATCAGTTTCTTCAATATCTTCATCACCGATAGCCTCAAGGAACGCTCTCTTGTGCAACACTGGCTCCTCCTCTTCGACTACCCATCGGTCTGCTGTGTCTGTGACAAATATTGTGTCTAAGTCTATCGGCCCATAGTCTTCAAGCTTCCTTCTTATTTGTCGCTCTCTGAGGTTTAAATTATAATGAACGTAGACTAGTTTATGAAGCTTCTCAGAAGCGAGTCGATTCCTTCTAGTAGTGTGCAACCATTGGAACGTACTCCAGTTGCGCTCACAGCCAGTAGCAGAACATGTCTGGGAGAGCACCTTGATTGCTATCCTCTTTAGGTGAGGTGCATCAGTACCATATATCTCCCACCATTCAGCTGGATTAAAATGTAAAAAGCATTGTAAGGGCAAGAACAATTCATAAGATTAATATATGAATAAACAAAATATTAGCGAGGGGATAACCTGGATCCATCATAGTTCGAGAATTTCTGGCAAGTCTAGTTCCGAAGGATCCTATAGCATCCCTATACATAGCAAGCTAAAACAAATATATTACGTTTTAGTGCATTATTCCTCACAAATATAACAACTCAATGAAGTTCTTACCCAAACATTAAATAATACCTCTTGTATTGCTGCTACTTGGTTTCGATAGCTTCTCTCCAACCTTGCAATAATGTATCTGACCCCTTCCATAATCTTGTGGGGTTGTTCAGGTGTCAAATAGAAAAATTTTGGGTTGAAGTAGTAACCTAAAAAATATATAGGTAGAAAAATGTCATTTACAATTTCATAAAAAAATGATTTAAACTGAAACATTGTAATGATATAAATATATATTTACCAGCATAATGAATTGGACGTCCGAATTTGTTGTTCCACCTCTTTTCTATAATCTCGATCACTTTGCTAGCAAAATTACACTTCTCCCCAATAGCTGATTTCGCCCTCTCAATACCTTCATAAAGGATACCCATGGTAGCTTTCTTATCAGCATCCACCATTCTTAACACCGTGACCAAAGGGGCAGTGGCCTCTACAACACTGGAACATCGAGACCAGAACAGCCTATTTGAGATTATGTTATCCACTTTTACACCGGTACTGGACTTCGAGAGGCGGTCATTTAACCACTCTTCACAAGTAAACAATCTCTTTAATGCACCTTCAGATTGTCGAATGGAGTCCACAGCTAAGTAATCGGTCGCAAAGCGGGTTATGGCAGGCCTGATTATCTCTTTTTTCTTAGAGTGTTCTCTAAACAGAAATAATATTTTCGAGTGGTTGTATATAAATCTCGACACCAACCTTGCTTCATCTAGAGTCTCCTTCACAATTTTGATCTCACCGATTTCCTCTAACATAAGATCGATGCTGTGTGCAGCACACGGGGTCCATACTAGATGCTTCCTCTTATCCATCAACTTGCTGCCCGCAGAAACACATGCACGCGCATTGTCCGTAATAAACTGGACTACATGCTTATCCCCCACCTCCTCCACTATCTGATCATATAGTCGTACGTAGAAGTTTGCATCCTTCTTCGTCCCTGATACGTCTTGGCTAGACAAAAAAGTTGTACCTTTTGGGGAATAGGCCAAGAAGTTTAAAAACTCCTTTTTGCTAACTTTATTCAACCAACCATCACTCATGAGAGTAATTTCTGTCCTTGGCCAACTTTGTTTATATTCTTCAATCCACTTTTTAACTTCCTCTACCTCTTCGTCTAATATTGGCCCACTGAGCTCATATGCCGTCGGGGGTTTTACCCCGGGCCCGGCTCTCTGGATTGCACTAACCATAGGTGGAAAATATGGGCTATTGGCTGCATCAAAGGGAATCCCTTTATCGTAGAACCATTTACCAACATATCTCCCTAACATGTTTCTTGTACCTTTAACCATGCATTTTAAGGTCATCTGTTGTGACTTAGGCTTTGAGAGAAATGGGTCTTTATGACCATGACCTGCAATGCTGGCACTCCTAGGTAACTTAGAAACAATTTCTTCAACAACTGATTCTTCTTGATACATATTGCCACCAACCTCTCCATACATATTTGAGCTGGGCCCGCCATACATGCTCGAGCTGGACCCGCCATGCATATCTGAACTAGGCCCACCATGCATATCGGAGCTAAGCCCACCATGCATGTCTGAGCTAGACCCACCAGGCATTCTAAACCCACATTCCCTCTGATATTGTTCATATAAACTCAATCTTGTGGCCATGTCCAGCTCATTATTATATTGCTCTTTTAGGTCATAATTATATTGCTCTTCTGTATCATTCCTGCTTGATGGTGTATATAAACTAGCTATCTCCTCATTCATCCTATGTTTGGCAATTTTTTTACCTTTGCTAGCATTAAGAATTGCCACCATCTGTTTTTTTACATTACTAGGGACACTAGTGCATGCAGAAACTTCTCCCTTAACCCCTGCCAAGTGTTGCTTGAACCTATGTACCCCACTACTTATCACTCTTTGACAGTAATTACAAATAATTTTGTCTTTCTTGTTGGGATCAAGTCTGACCCCATGTTGTCATGCAGAGTCTTCTGTAGATCTTGACATGATTCAACTGTTTTAAGATGTAAAAAGTTTAAATTAACCTGACAGTTCAAAAAGAAAAATAATCACAATATGTAGTGATAATATGTTGCGGTAGTTCATGTAGTCATATTCGTTGTTATTTGTTATTGCAAAATACCTTTTTTGCCAATAATATTTCGTACATATCAATTACAAACATTTAGAATAATACAAAATGCAAGCTCCAAACATGGCTACAACTCAATTATCAAGAACATACATTTTTTGCATTAAAAAATTAATAATAAAAACAATTCTTCAAAGAGCCGGCTAACATCAGTCATTCCAACTTAAAAATCCATGAACAACAGATAAAAAAAATACAGTTTTGTATTGAAAATATAATAACATGCATTTTTTTGCATAAATAATCCATCAACATACAATTTTTTCAACAAAAACTTTAACAATAAAAATTTAAAATATGGTTTAATACCTCATGATAATTAAAACCTTGTCACGATTTTCACATCTTTTCGGAAAATCATCAATTTTCAAAAAATTCGATCATGAAAAAAAAAAAAAAAAAATTACAGCAAACTCAAACAATAAAAATTAAAAATTAGGTTTAAATGTTTAATACATCATGATAATCAAAACTTTATCACAATTTTCACATCTTTTCGAAAAATCATCATTTTTCAAAAAATTCGATCATGGATAAAAAGAAATAAAAAAAAAAAAGTACAGCAAATTTTCAAAAAATTCGATCATGGATTAAAAAAAAAAATTAACAAATTTTCAAAAAGTTCGATCATGGATTAAAAAAAAAAATTCATAAATTTTCTAAAAATTCGATCATGGATTACAAAAAATTCGATCATGGATTACATAAAATTCGATCATGGATTACATAAAATTCGATCATGGATTACAAAAAAAAAAAAAAAACATAAAAAAACAAAAAATTCGATCGTGGATTACAAGAACAAAAAAAAACAATTCCATCATGGATTACAAAAAATTCAATCATGGGTTACAAAAAAAAAAAAAACACAAAAAATTCGATCATGGATTACAAGTAAAAAAAACAAACATTTTGATCATGGATTACAAAAAAGTTGATCATGGATTACAGAAAATTCTATCATGGATTACAAAAAATTCGATCATGGATTACATAAAATTCGATCATGGATTACAAAAAAGTCGATCATGGATTACAGAAAATTCTATCATGGATTACAAAAAATTCGTTCATGGATTACATAAAATTCGATCATGCATTACAAAAAAAAAAAACAAAAAAAAACAAAAAATTTGATCGTGGATTACTAAAAAAGAAAAAAACAATTACATCATGGATAACAAAAAATTCAATCATAGATTACAAAAAACTCTATCATGGGTTACATAAAAAACAAAAAACAAAAAATTCGATCATGGATTACAAAAAAAAACAAACATTTCGATCATGGATTACAAAACATTCGATCATGGATTACAAAAAATTCTATCATGGGTTACAAAAATAAAAAATAAAAAATAAAATTCGATCATGGATTACAAGAAAAAAAAACAAACATTTTGATCATGGATTACAAAAAATTCGATCATAGATTACAAAAAATTCTATCATGGGCTACAAAAAAAAAAAAAAAGTGTTCTTCACAGAGTCGTTTTACATAAGCGATTTTAACTCAAAAATTCACCTCCAAGTGAATAAATTACATCCAATTGACTATATTTTCTGATAAACAACAATATAAGGAATCAAAAACCTAAATTTTTAACACATTATTTCTAATATATCATGAAAACAAAATCAAAAGGCGGAAAAAAAAAAAAAAAAACAGCGGAATTTGGTTCCGCAGACATCTCACTGTTCATATCAAATTTCTTGCTGTAATTGACCAGATTACGTAAAATTGAAAATTTTAAATCATACTAGACACAATAAAGATTAAAAACCCTAATTATTGAACTCATTTTGTTCAAAATATGCCATGAAATAAATCAAATGGCGGAAAAACAAAAAAACCCAAAGTTCTTACCTGTTTTTGTGAACCGAAGCCTTCAATCTCCAAAAAAGTCTGTTTTTCTCAACGATTATCACAAATTAGTAACAAAATCTTTTGATTCACAGCTTTAAGATCAATATTCCTACAAATTTTGAAAGATTCATGCCCTATTTGACATGAAATTTCAGAAATGGCGGAAACCCTAAACCCCGAATTTTTCTTGATCCAAAAACAACCAATTTTTCCACCATTAAATCGTTAAAAAAGCTGAATAAAGCTGTTTACAGCCTGAAAAACAGATCACGTGCCGAAAAAAACAAAAAAAATGATCAAAAAATGACAAATTTGAAAAAAATCCGTGAAGAACACTGTGCAACCCGTGTTCTTCACGGACTCGCCGATTCCGCACAGTGAATCGGCGAGTCACTGTGCGGAATCGTCCGGTTCTCTCTAGAACCGGACGATTCCCGGTTTTTGAACCGATCCGGTCCCTTTTTCGTGAATTCCGAGTCGAACCGGGCGAGTCCGGTTCGACTCGGCGATTTTTAAAACGCTGGATAAATCAAATGGCTAGAAATCTAATGCGGGTGATTGTGACTTTATTGCCAATAATATGGGTCACTGATGTTAAAAAAATAGCAAAAAAAAAACACGCTCATAGTGAGGGTGACAATGGACCCGACGGGTACAGGTATGGATCGAATTTTTGGACCCGGATATTATTCAAGTCCGAGTCTAGGTCCAGTTGGACCCAACCTGTTGCTATTGACAACCAAGGCTCTCTCGATTACCCCTTGTTGGCAAATCGGGATAACACAAATTCCTACTTGATGTGGTGAGCACTCTACAACAATGAATCCAACAACCCAAATAAAATAACTCAAGAAATATTTGTGTGTGCAATATATTTGGGAAAATTATAGAATCATGAAACAAGTAATATAGGAAATCACTATAACCAAAACACGAGAAAAAAGTTGAGGACACACGAATTAACATGGTTCCCCCAAAATGGGCTACATCCACGAGCAAGAGGGCAATGATGCATTCATTCTCCCAAAAAAGAAATTTATAAGCTTAAGGTTTTGTAGAGATTACCTCATACATGCAAAGAAAGTTCAATAGAAAGTTCCTACAATAATCCCACCATCAATTTTGTCTCTATCGACTAACGTCGTCACTGCAAGGAAGCCACGATCAAATTCGGCCCATTACAAGAGCTATAATGGTGCTAAGATTTACACTAGAAACCCTCAATATCTACCTCCCAAACTTCTTTAGACCTATTTTTTCTCTTCTATTCTTTTCTCCTTATGTTTTCTCTCTATAAAAATGTCTTTTATAAACCTCTACAAAGGGTTCAGTTTCTATGGAAAAAATGCTCTTTAACAAAAGAAAAATACCATAGGGGGTGATATTTACATCATATCTCAACGATCTTCACTTTGATGCAAAATCATACCCTTGTCATGCCAAACCATATCTAGTTATTCCTTTTTTCAAGAACCTAGAGAACTTAGTCAATTCCTCAAGCTCTCTAGCTCAATAACCGACATGAACATACCTTGCTCATCTTCCTTTATGTTTGTTCTTCTTATGCAAACTCCATCCAATCCAATACTCTCATTCTTGAGTTCTTGAGACCATCTTGACTTCACACATGCTTGAGGTGACTCTACACACCTACAAGCACAACTGGTGCTTGATCTCATATCACTTAGATCACTTGCATAAGTCTCTCCCATGAAGTCTTCTTTATGTTCATCACATTGACAATCTCAAACTTTCAAGTACCCATTTCATTTCATTCCATCTTTTTCGTCCTAGGCTAAACATAAGCCATTCAAGAAAACTACAAACAAGTGGAATAACAAATTTTATAGAAATCATGGCAATAACTCAAGCAACATTAGAGTAGTATGCAACATTCTAACAACATGGGCCATTCCTTCGACAAATTTTGAACATTAGCCGAAAAGAAATTCATGTGATGTTTCTGGCTTTACATCCCCTTGTGAAAGTCCCTTATCTTCAATTTCTCTACCTTGCCGAATATCCTCAACAAGATCTTTCTTTATGCCATCAACATCTTCAATTGCCAAACCACGTGCCCCCTTTTGAGCTCCATCTTTCTCAACAATCAAATTTAGCCTTTCACTTATAATTGTGCTCCCTAATACTTAAATGAGAAAACGTAATGATATTGAAGAATGATATTTCTTAGTTTAGGGTTTGTGTCTCTGCTTTCGCTATCTTTCTCCAGTTAAGGAAGATGAATGAGAATGAAAACCTCTCCTTTATTCTAATTAAAAAGCCAGTGCACTATAGAGGATAAATTAAAACTTCATGGTATTAAAAACCCAATACAAAATGTTTCAACATATCAAGAACGCAGGAGATTGCCATCATGAACCAGCAACAGACCAGGACAAAGTTTTTAACTTCCACTATTGCAAAGCAAGGTCAGTGGTACCTGTTTGACTTCACAGTAACAATTTTTCCTTTTTTTTGCCTTTTTTTCTTTGGGGGGAAGTGGTTACTGTGGGTGTGGGCATGGAGCCTAAGCCGCAAACAAGAAACTAACCCACCTGTTCTGTTCTTGACCTCGGACAGTTCTCGAGGAGCCAGTCGGTATTACATTTAGAACCAAACAATTATTATAGCTTGTTTCGTTTTAGTTCTCAATAATCAAGACCAACACAAAGTCTTAATTCGACAAAGGCCACATGGTCGGATTGTCATCTGGTACCAGTTATTTTGGTAATCAGAACAAGAAATAGTTAACCACCAGAAAAGAGAAAAGAAACAAAAGCTGTAGTTTCCATACGTAGGGCCACTTTATCGGTCGAGCTTTTGTATATATTTCTAAGAAACAGGAGCTATAGTCTCCATGCATGGGGCCACTTTATTGGTCATGCATTTGTATATATATTATTACCACATTGAAAATCCTTATGATGGAGGCAATTGACAGGGAAATTGCTGAATGACGCAAGCTTTTTAAGGTTTTCTATAGTATAAGGATCTTCAGAATTGCTTGGGCTTCAAACCTGATATCTGGAGTAGATTGGTTTCAGTTTACGAAAAGTATACTGTGTTACCTATTACATCATGCATCTATCATATCATGCATGGATATGAACAAGTCCCTGAACCATTTGATTTTAAGTGGGCAGGTGATAACATCCTTTAACATTAACCTAATGCTTTTGGAAGAAACAACAGTGCAAAGCATACTTTAGATCCCAGTGCCCGACAGAACAACACTCAACATGATCCTTGAAATTTCCCATTTCATCATGGAAATAAAGTCTCACAAAATCACAATTACAAAAAGACTACAACTCCAAGTATACAGCACAGTTGATTAAGCTCAAACTGCACAAAAGTCCCAGAACTAACCCGCTAGAGCGACCCAAAATCCGTTAAAAAACATTAGAGTCTTCTGAACCTGAGGACCAAAACATGAAGAGGCTTTTCTAAACTTGCAGCTCACGCAGAAATGGTTTTCTTCCAATTAAAAGCAAAGGTCCAATGCAAACGAATAGTGCTTGTTTCATACTTCCACTTCACCAAGATAAGAAACCTGGCAAATCTCGCTCCACAGCTGCACCATGGTCAGCTAGTTTCTTAATACGCAACGAGAACTCACCAGCCTGGTAAAACCCATAGAAATCTTATTAGCTAAGCTCTTTGTTTCTTTTTCTGACGCTATTAGCTAATTTCATGCACCCATGTTTATACATTCTATCCAAGAAAGGAAGAGGACCAACCCTATCATCACCATAATTAGTATAAAATAAGCTTAAAATGATCATGCTAAAATACAGAGCTAGACACATTCTCCTAAGTTTAATAACAGTGAACACTAACCTTACTCTAGAATCTAGGAAATGTGGATGAACCAGCCATGCAAAATCTCAGTTACACAGAAAAGAAGATCTCATTTATACAGAAAAGAAGACTTTAGTTCATATGTATACCAGAAAACTAGGGAAATATGAACTTTGAACTCGTGGGAATTTGAAAGTATCATCAAACATAAGAGAAATTCCAACCAAAACGAAATTCCAATCATCAGTTAATCAGTTCTGAGTTGGGAAAGGAAGCACCACTTCCACACACACACACACAAAACGACAGGTAAAAATATCAGGAGGACACATTAGTACCAAGAAAACATAAGCTTCAAGAAGCAAGCAGAACCTAAGTTATATGGTTTTCAGTAATCTAGAAATGTTTACATGATGATCTAAACACCAACCGCAAATATGACAATGAAATTTATACCATCACAAAGTAAAGAATCTCACAAGTGAATATGTAGAAGAGTTAGTGCTATTTCCTATATTTCATAAACACAAATAGTCATTCTTAATATTATATATGAAACGTACCATCAGAATATAAAGCTATATTTTATGGTGACCTAAAAGAGTAAACATATTATTTCCTTATTAACAAAAGGTGAAGTACTACACAACTGAGATGAACCATTTACTCGGTGGATCAAGCACTGACAGCCTTCAATGGAGTAGCAGGCCATCTCAGCCCACCATTGTTCACAATGACCGTCGAGAATGCATGTGCTTTGTTTGTATATGACGACATGAATCCCTTAAACTAGTAAATAATAGGCTAGGAAGAAAAACAAAAGCAAAAATCATGCTCACCTTTTCATCAATCCACATTAAGGAGCTCAATTGATTATTTAAAATCCGAACGACAACATCAAGGGGAGTCATGCCATCCATACCGTCAAGATCAGAACCCTGGAGGAAAATAAATTTAGCATCCACTACATTATAGCACTTCGGAAACACAAAGTGAACAATGTGTCACCTGATTCGTATTTAAGGTCTGAATAATTGATTTGATTTGTTCTGACATCTGTTCCATCTCCCTTTCAATAAACTCAGCTTGTTCATACCTGCCATTTGTATACAGATTAGAATTAATCGAACCATAGACAATATGTAAGCATCAAAAGAGACCATAGACAATATGTAAGCATCAAAAGAGTACTTCCAAATGAACACAAACAAGGAAGTTTAATTAATGGAAAATGCTGAGGTTAGTCCACTAGCTCATATCAACATATGAGACCAACGGCCCAGATTGAATCTAGGTCGATCTAACAGTCATGACCTCATCTCATATTTGAAATTTTTTTTTTTTTCTCTACACATCCAAATCACTTGAAATTTTAAGCATGTATTCTTTAAAAATAGGAGAATTTAATAAAAATATCAAAAAACTAATTTGCAAGAAATAAGTTGACCAAAATACCCCCGAAATTTTTGAGGGGTATTTTGGTCAATTTATTTTTGCGAATTATTGTTAAAATATTTTTATTGGGTGCGCCTTGATTAGAAGAATGGATGCCTAAAATTTCAAGTGATTTGGAGTTGTAGAAAACAAAAATTCAAATTCAAATACGAAATGAGGTCGTGACCGTCAGATCGGCCCAAATTCAATCTGAGCCATTGAGCTCATATGAAGATTTGAACCAGTGGGCTAACCTCAGCAATTTCCTTAATTAATACACAGAACCAAAAGAATAGTGTATGAAACTAGTCAAAGCAACACTGCAAAAAACACTTTTAGGACTCAATCTTGCCTCAGGAACTAGCCAAGCACTGCAAAGAATCAACTCAAGACTTCGGACTTAGTGTGTCCCTTCCAAATTGTTTTAAAGAATTATAAAACAGGTGATACCTAAGTAATCTATTTTTTTGTATTGTCGCGACTCAATACTTGTTGTTACTTGTAGAATGTAGAAACAGCTCACACCTTGACCGTGAATGTCAAGTAATTTTACTGCTTGTTAGTATGTGTTGACACTTCTTAGAAATGTCCTATAAATAATAATATGCATATTGTTATAATGAAAAGCTCATGGCTCATGCGATAGAGTGGACTTTAATATTGTGAAGTATTGGATTTGAATCCCGACGTGAACACACCTTTTATTGAGCCCAAATTTTTTATATAAAATCCAGGCTGTAGAAAGCAGATGTCACAGTGAGCCCAAGTTTGGATCCCACGACCTCTTCGCGAGGCTTAGTTCAATCAACCACCACATTCGGTTCTGGTCTCATTCATGAGAGGCTGTCAGCTTTGCCACTATGAAAACCATAGCTTTGTTTGAAAAATATCTAAATTTAATTATATAAACCTACTTTTTAATATAACATATTCAAACTTATTTTCCTGTACAGATGTCTTGCCGATTCAGTTTTTTTTTAGAATAAGCACTAAACATTCTAAGTGTTAAACACCGACACTCTTGTCAGTGTCTATCTCAAACACTATAAAAAAGAATAAGACAATATAATAAAAAAAAGGAGAAACAAGAAAAACCATGATATACAAGGTAACTCCAAATTTTCTCAAAGTTGCTTTGCCTCTAGGCTAGCAATAGGCCATGGCGGGTGGCCCTTAAAAATCAAGGCCTAGGCCACAAGATTTGGCCTGCAGACCGGGCCAAGAGTCATGACTGGTCCAGCCTGGCCAAGAGTCTTTTTTATTCCCTTTTGTTAAATTATGATGGTCTAGCCTGGGCATGGGCCTGCTTCTTCCTCCCCCCCCCCCCCCCAAACCCAACCCCCAAAATAAAATAAAAAAATAGAAAAATAGAAATAAAAAGAAAACCTCCCACCCCTAGGAAGCCAAGCCTAGCCTTTAGTGACCCAGGCTAGGGCTGGCAATGGGCCAGCCCTATTTGCCACTATGACATACAAGTACAAATTGTATGAAGCTTACATATGCAAGCAAACAGGCCACATAATCCTAATGGCTAATGTGGGTTTAGGGGTGCTCAAAAGAATATAAAAGTGGCTGGACACCAAGAAATGCATTTTTCCTTTATGTTTTCAATGAGTAAAATGCATTTTGGTTTCTTACTTCCCATATTTCCCAGAA
Source organism: Amborella trichopoda (assembly GCF_054954075.1). NCBI lineage: Eukaryota > Viridiplantae > Streptophyta > Magnoliopsida > Amborellales > Amborellaceae > Amborella > Amborella trichopoda. Next base: position 8,877,021 of record NC_142343.1, on the reverse strand, counting down.
AAACGCGTACAACAAATTAAGTCTTCACCGATTCCATTAGTCAGCAAAACCATATCTTTTCTTTTTTGGTTTTTTTTTTAAAAAAATTGTTGTCCTTTCTGTTTTTCCAAGTCAACATGACATGGAACTGGCTAGCCAAGTCAACCCAAGCATGTCCTGAGTCCCAATCCCAATTTTGAACCTCTGCCACAAATAGCATACACATGTCCTCATTTGACGACAGCAGGAGTCTAGCTTCAACAGAATGAACATTCTAAAAGGTGCAATCAAACAGAAATATCATTGTCCATTGTATACTGAATACAATAAAGAATACACTTAAAGCCATCACTTAATTGAATAAATAGGTACCACACTTCCACATATCAAAAGAATTCCACTCAAGCTTGTGGGGCCAAATTCATATGGCTTAGTATACATTAGGAATCAGAAATGCCTCTAGCTACCAAGTACCCACAATGAATACAAAATATACAGGCACCAAGAGCACAGGTTTCCGATATTTTTTTAAGCCAAATATCCAGCATTTGGGATGAGTTGTGACTTCACAAGGTATGTATACGAAGAATTGCACCCACTATTTTTTTGGGTAGTTAAGATTTGCACCTATTAGATTATCCTTATTCACTAAATGAAGGACTATAACCAGAATCATCATTAAGGAAAAACAAATTTAATGAGCAATCAAAGCAATGTAGAGAGGCTGATATCTTCAACTCTATGACAGAGACTGCCAAAACTTTGTTCTCTGGAACATATTGCAAAATAGCCATTAATGGCAAAATGTAAATATCTTTCTCACTAGTTACAAAGCTAAAAGAAAAATTGCTACTCACATGGAATCTCTTGTTGATGCCACCTCATCTTCAAGGAGTACACCACGTTCATTATTGTACATCCTCTCAGCTTCTTCTTCTATACTTTGCAATGCCTTGTCAACCTTCATAATAATGCAGAAAGTATTATATTCAACTCAATACCAAAAGAAACAAACAAGTTTGTCAAGCAGGTGAAAACCATTGTACTTCACAATGAATTTGAGCACACCAACTATATATTTCGTAAAAGATAAAAGTTCATTCTTTTTTATTTTACAAGAGTACACGTCATAAAATGAGACTAAGTCATTAAAAAAAATATAAAATAGTAAACCAAATCAATTATAAGGCTAAAATAGCAATTTGGCATCATTTGTCATCATTATCATTTGAGCCCCATTCCAACTATTTAGGGTTGATTACTTGAATCTTGCTCAGCCACTCCGCTTCTATCAAGGATCATACCCTCAGTCAGACTACTATAAGCCACCGTATCTTTTCTCTCTACTTCCATTTATGTCCTGCCTTCCCTTTACCTTTTTGGAGCCTACCACTTCAAACAAATCACCCCTTCTAACTGGTGATGTTTTAGGTGGACATTGCACATGACCAGACCACCAAGTCTACTTTTCCTCATTTTATCGTCTGTTAGAGCTATCCCTAAGTTCCTTTGAATGAATTAATACCGAATTATATCCTTCCTTGTCCATCTCAACATCCTCATCTCAGCTACACTCATTTATAGTGACCGCCTAACATTCCGTTCGATAAAGCATAGCTGGTCTTACAGCCATCCTATAGAACTTCTCCTTCAGTTCCATTTGGCATCCTAATCAAATGGAAAATTCCAGACACATGCAATGCAGTCTATCAAGGGAAAAAAAAACATATCAATTTCCACTTGACTGGAAGTGTCAAGTAAGAGCTCCAGGAAGCCAAATTCTGATCATTCCATAGGCAAATTGGAAGTTGTATACAAATATTGAATAAGGAAATGTGTCAATAAAGTCTTGCAGATAAAAAACGTCTCTCTAGTTAATATCTGATCCAGATTGTGAAACCAAAAAAAAAAAAAGATTAACAGGTTATATTATCAGCAGAACATTTCTACAACTTCCGAACACATTTGTGTGAAGTTAGGCTGGACAATAAGAATAAATCTTCCCAATCATTATATACAGGGAACTTACATAGCATGATTTACTCGAGAAGTTAGAAAGCTACTGATGGGGCCTTGAGTGGTGGGGAGTTAACACGTGAATCAATCATCCACCAATTAACTAAAAAATCATGTTGCATTCTAGGTCCAAATTATTCCAGTACGGAACTTTACGTTCCCAATACTTGGTCTTATTCAGCAAACTAGAGTTGTTAACAAGAACATGTAAAAGCTTCGGCGATTGTCTCAAAATTGGCTAATTTCTATATTACCACCCAATATTCAGGAAGAAAAGTAATGTACAAGTTAAAGCTTGTGATAAAATAAAATAAAATTGAAAAAAAATAAAAATCCTTGTGGACAAGACAGAGCCACTAAAACTCATGCAAAATAATAGTGGAAGAGTTAGCACTAAAACAAATCCAGAGGACACAGAAAGAAAGAAACTGATTCCCAAACTACCCAATACAAACCTCTTGTTGATGAGTTTCAATCAACTCCAGTTGGCGCTCCAAACAATGCTGTCTCTCAACCACATTCGCCAGTTCTGTCTACAGCAGAAATACCATTTAGGACAGCAACAAATTGATATAGTGACAAGGTAAGACTCTTCTAGAGGACAAAGTGGACAGTACGAATGAAGAAAACAGCACCATTCACTTCCATGGCGATTCAAAATAAATACAAATAAATATAATTGACCTAAAACTAATCCACACCACATAAACCAAGAAATAAAAAGTGTTAAACCCATTAATTAATGAAAGAAGAAGCGCTCATCATATATAATACGAAAGGGAACAAAACAACCCATAAAAGAAAGGTTTCTGAAGATCATACTTGCCAAGATCAGTAAATCAAGATGTGAGTATAAGTAATACAGACATCACTAATTTAAGGAATATAAACGAGAGAAATATAACATTATTAAATCAATGAGCATACAAGACACAAAAACATTATGGTAGATTAGTTTATACAATACAAATCTTAAATCATGGATCAAGCACAAATTAGGGGTCAATTAGGAACTCATTGAAGGCAGCTCAAGGACCTGTCAAGACATTCATAGGAGATGCTAGAACCCATGATGAACCATATACTGAATTTGTTCACCATTGATTGAGTCACTTCAGTCCATGACTCACTATACTCACTTGGTCACTAAGTTCACTTGCATGGATACTTATATACGAAGCTTATTGTTTCCAATATGGACATGCACAAAACAACCAAACGATGCATGAGTCAGGAGTAAACTCAACTCAGTGCCAGGACAAGTCAAGTCAAACTATGGTTTGGACCCTCTAGACTAATAATAACACATGTCCTTCATGGCTCAATGAGTTGACAGACCCAAGATTCGAATCGACACCAGCAGTGCCTGGACGAGTTTAACTCAATATACAGCCTGGACCCTCTAGACAAGAACAGCGTCATGGTGAAAGATCCTAGTTGTAATAAATGTTCAAAAAAGCAGAGGCGGGCGCCGGGGGGGGAAGCCTTTTGTACGATAAGCTTTTTGAGATGGGAAATCACCGGTCTTACGATAGCACTTAACCGCAAGGCCAAATGAACATGTAAACAAGCATATATTATAAAAGTCAACATTATCAAAAAAAAAATATGTAAACGAGCAATATTTGTTACATTATTATTTGAACACCTCTTGGCTGGCAATTGTTTTCTTCGACCAACATTTGGGTGCAAAAAGGACAAATCACAATGTGACTGGTTCATATAGAACAAGAAGATAGCATATGCAAGAACAATTTCGAGTATACAGCAAAAGAGAAAAAGTAACACGCTCTAAAACATGATGGAATACAATATAGTGAAAAAGTAAATCAGGGTTTGGAAAGATCCCTGCCATGTCCAAAATCAAAATCAGAAGCTAGCTAGATAGATGGTGAAACCAAAAGAAAGCAAACCTAATTGATGTGACATATATATGTATCAGCTCCAAAGAGAAAGATAAAGACAACATCTAAATGTCAAATATAAGACTGGTTCACACTCATCCGTGCCAGATGTAGGCAGAAATGATCACTCCATCAATGCATTATATTTAACAATTATATTCTCATTGTGGATCTGTTATGCATTTTCATGCTGAAATACGGGAAGACCATCTAGGAATGACTTTTTACAAGAGTTGCCAAGCAAAAAGCATACAGGAAACATAACATCCTGGGTGCTAATTGGTATCAATTTCTCACTGGATATTGGCATGTACAAATGAATCCCGTCACTGAGAAGCCTATAAGCTGAGAAGCCTATAATGGTGCGGAACAAATTTCATATTTACAGAGTCCCATTTACATGAGCAACAACTCGTGTCAAACAGACAAGAGAATTATGGCGATCTGACAGTTTATTATACCTAGAAGTTGCATTAACAATTGACACTCTTAGCTAATTCTGAAGTCTCCCCACCCATGCACCATTGGTCATCCACAAATTTCTGCAAGCTACATCTGATGGGACAATCTCTACATTACGATCACTAGTAACTAAAAAATTAACAACTTCCTACAATGAGCAACCTAAGGCAATCAAGCTTCTAAACTCTTGAGAGGACACCAAGTTTAACCACTTGAGAAGGTCAGGTGCAGCACATGAGGGAAAACAAAATATGAATGACTAGATGGAATGCATCTCGAATTGATATTTTGCCATATTGCATCATTTTGGGGCAAATCAAAGTAAAGCCAAAGATTTTTATATTTATATTTACTTAAAATATATGGCCAACAGTTCAAAATGAATCACAAAGAGAGTAGGTCCAGTACATCTCAAGCAAATGTAAAGAAGAAATACCATCAAGTATTACATGTACAAAAGTGGTTACAAAGTTATTTTTGTGGGTGAGGCTCACCCATGACACAGTTCAAACCAACAGGAGAGTGATGATCACTATAGGGAAAACAATACTGTCCTGATAACCTAAATTATGTGATTAACAGAAATTAAAACATATTTTGATAAATAACCAGACAAAAAAACATTAGATATATTGCAACTGATTATCTACAGTGTTTCTTAAGTTCCAGAAGACGCTTCCTCTTCATGCTAATATAAGTTTCTAGGCCCTTTTAATAATGAATCAGTATTTATGTTGACTTAGATAGGAAATAGTGGGATTATAATACATTGGACATTACCAAACAGATGCAAATAAATGATTCCCCTAAATTTTGATCACACTCATCTTCTATTAGCTGCAATTCCAGTTTTCGATTTTTGCTCCTATTCTTTTTAACAGCATTTTTTTCACCCTTTGAACTTTTGAACCACAAGCTACCAATTAAGGTTACAAAAAAAACTATCAAACTCAGGGATAGGAAACAGCTAATTGGAATGAGCAACCAAAGATCATGCACAGCCTAGACTCGCATTTTGTTGCACTGATGCAAAGTTTACAACCATATCGGAATGAGCAACCAGAGATCTTGCACAGCCTAGACTCACATATTGTTGCACTGATGCAAAGTCTACAACCATATTCTGTTTGACTAATATACCAATGCTACCAGTGGGATGCCAGGTATACCCAGAAGCAAGATAAGACACCAATTTCGGACATGGTTCATCTACATTGCAAACACCTATACTTCATACAGTTGTTTGACATCATCCTATCTGTCAGACATTCAAAGAATGAGACTCTGACAAGTCATCTGCTCAAAGCCAAATTCATTCCTCCACAAATTCTTCAAGAATTTGGCGAATTTTAGAGGAAGAACAGCACACCTCAGCCATCCAATGATGTCAAACAACTGTAGGAAACTAGATATGCTTCCATATGATACATTGCATTTCAGATATTATCCAAATATTGTATAAACAAATAAATTTCCCATGCTAAAGTAGCAATATAAGAATGCTGCATTCAACTTATCAATTTGAATGCCAATTGAGGAGATTTACATCCATGCAGAGCATGTAAAGGAACAAGTACACTACATATACCTCATCAGGGAGAAAATGAATGAAAGAAAAAAAAGCACTATCTGGTAGTGTTAAAGAGAAAATACAGATAAATCACCTCTAGCCTAATGAGAACGTTTCGATTTTGTAATATCCTCCTATCCCACTCAGATATTGCCCCAGCTTGCTTTCTAAACTTTGCAGTGCGTTCCTGTAACTCGGAGTTCCAATCTTTGATGATCTGCATCCACAGGAAATTTTAAGTGAACCCAGAAACTCTATGCTCAGTAGGAAAAAATGAATGGAACAATTATATTTGTCAAAAAATGACTGTAGTTCCAACCATGATAAAAGAAAAAGAAAGAAAACATGCAGAATTGGAAAAACAACTAACAACTGGAGACAAGCACCAAATACTACATGTCACACAAAACATTCAAACTAAAAACAAAAGAGCCCAGTGATCGTTTTATCAAAATCAAGCCACTTAAGGAAATCCTAGAGAGAATCATAATGGCCAAAAGGGAAAGTAGAGAAAGAGCAGAGATAGTCAAGAAAGTTACACATACCTCTTCTACAGTCTTTCCAGTAATCTCAGATGGCAATTTCGGTGCTTGTAGTGGTGTACTTATTTTTGAAGACATAATCCTATAGACAGTGTGTTTCAGTGAAAACCCAACATCAGGTTACAAGAAAGCACATACCAAAGCTATTCACAGTAATCTAAAGGGAAAAAACTATGACTTATTAAAAAACACTAACAGAATAAAACTTAGTCTTCAGTTAGAGACAAACCCCGCACTACTGCTTTGACTAAAAGAAGGGGCTGCCTGGGTTGTACCAGCATTTGGACTTGCAAAACTAAATTTTGCACCAGTTTCAGTTGACGCAGCAGTTGAGACAGAAAAACCTATCATCAACAAAGGTAATATCAGTGTCAGTATCCATTTATCCGCCGGCTGACCCACAGTGTTTAGATACAACCCGATCTTTCATAAAAGGGTGACGTTTGTATAAGGCTCCCTCTTTATGCTGAAGAAGTAAGGTGCGCCTTAAATTTGGTATGGAGATGTAGCTACGGTGTCGGAAACCTTAGATGGCTTGAAAATATATTTTTATCCCTGGTTATGAAAACTAAATTCCAAAAATAGCATAAATCGTGTAGATTTATAAACACTTGAAAATTTTGAAAATAGACGACCCAAATAATCTGTATTTGTTACAAGATGCACTATTTTTTAGGAAGCAATAGGATGCAGGAAAGTAGACTTATGTGGGCTGACATAACATTGTTACACATACACAAGATGATCAGTTCAGTATTACAATACAATTAAAGTTTATAATGTGCAACCCATTCTGACTGTACTCGCAGACTTGTACATAATATTACCTTATTTTGTTAGAAATGCACCATTAACCGATTGTGCAAAACATCAACAGATAGTGTAACCCATCCTTTTTACCGTAATGAAGTGTAGTGATCGTGACCTCACTTCACAATAAAATTGCAACAGGGCTAACTTTGAACCTCCTTCCAATCTTGTCCCTACTCTAGTTGCTTTCTTTAAAATTTGACACAAGTGTCATTGCAAAATGTGTGCGTCGTAGAAAATTTGAGGAAAACTGAATACTATACATGAATAAAATAAACTTTATAAGTGCATCTCACCCCCATGGTATCGGATACTCGGTTCTTGGTATGATGGAATCGTGGTTCCAAATGATATTGGGACCATGATCTTGGGCATGGGGCTCTAGATCCCGCTTGCTAGGGACCTCGCTTCCAAATAATAGGAATCGAGTTCCCATAAGCAAGGAAGCGCCTGGAATCGAGATCCAGTCAAAGTGCGAGATCGAGATTCCGAAGCGGAAGGGGAACCCTACACGGGCACTCCCGGTAACTATGGTCAAGATTCTAAGAGGAAAACTAACGCAGGTGATCAATAAGCATCAGTCTATCACAGAAGGATCATTTCGCTTGCTAGGAATAGCTTTTTTGAAGATATCTAACCAATTCGTCAACAAAATGAATATATGAAAACTAGCTCACCCTTTTGAAACTGCTCATGAAAAGACAATTTTTAATATGTCTCGTTGTTTCATTAAAGACTGGCCATTTAGCAATTTTCATGGACTTACATTATCTTCATAAAGCAGAGTTGGAGCAATAAGTTGAATGCCCATATCACTAGGAAGCCATCTCAGTCAAACTACTACACTATTGGAAAAAGACAGGTCTATACTCTGATAGTCTGATTCAAATGTGGAATTCAAAACATTAGATTTCTTAGATTTCCATGTGATAAGTGATGGACCATCTTTGAACTGGCAGGAGCACTTTCTAGGTTCCTCATCTTTGGCCCTTCCCAAGCCTACGTTGGACCACCGTCGCATTTTGCTTGATTCTAATGTAGTAAAGAGGGGGCCCAAACCCTTTAGATTTGAACTCCACTGGCTTCAAGAAGAGTCTTTACATACCCTCATCCAAAACTGGTGGAACTCCTTTTCCTCAAAGGTCACGGGCAGTGCAAGATACATTCTTCAAACCAAAATCCAACTCCTCAAATCCTCTCTCAAAACTTAGTCGGTCCAGGCCTAGTAACTTCTCTCAGATCAAGTCTTCTCTTTTAGAGACTATCAATAAGATTGATCTTCTTGAGGAATCCAGAACCCTCAATGCAGGACCTTAGGTCAAAGACAAAACAGGAATACCTGTCCTCCCTTAAAAAAGAAGAGATCTATTGGTTTCAGAGATCAATAATTTCCTGGTTGAAAGCGGGGGACCAAAACACTGCCTTTTTTCATCGGATAGCTAATTGTCGTAGGAGAGACAATACTATCTCGATGATCAAAGTAAACAACTGCTACCTTTCTCAACTAGAAGACATAGAGTAGGCTATTATAGAGTTCTTCCAGACTCTATACACTGCTCAACCCGGTCCCAGACCAAGGATGCCATCCCTTGACTTATTAACCCTCTCATAAGATCAAGTCGTCTGGCTAGAGAGACCCTTTTCAAAAGAAGAAATTAAACAAGCTATCAATACTCTAGCCAAAGATAAGGTCCCTGGCCCTGACGGCTTCCCAATTGCTCCTTTTAAGGCCTTCTGGGATACCTTCCATCCTAACTTACTCAAGTTCTTCGGGGAATTCTTCTTATGGGGTACACTTCACAAAGCCTTGAACGCCACCTTCCTAGCACTCGTCCCTAAAGTAGAAGGGGCTCAGGAAATCAAAGACTTCCGTCCTATCAGTCTTCTCAATTCCTCCAACAAGATTCTGGCAAAAGTTCTTGCTTTTAGGCAGCAATCTATCCTCGCTTCTATCATCTCATCGTCACAATCTGCCTTCATCAAAAACAGGCATATTCTCGACAGGGCCTTGATGGCCCACGAGGGCATCCACTCGAGGCACTGAGAGAAAAAACCAGGGCATATCTTCAAAATAGACTGGGAAAAATCCTATGACCATGTTGACTTGTTAATCCTGGAAGAGTCGATGGTCAGAATGCGTTTCGGGGACAGATGGAGGAAATGGATGAGACGTTGTTACTCCCATCCACATTTTTCTATTCTTGTCAACGGAGCACCAAAAGGATTCTTCCCGTCCTCGAGGGGCCTTCGACAAGGTGACCCCCTCTCCCCCTTCCTGTTTGCTATAGCGACGGAAGTCTTTACCCGCTCTATTTCTCGGCTATATCAGACAGGTCTTCTTTATGGATTCAGGAGCAGTAGACATGGCCCAACGGTGTCTCATTTGCAATATGAAGATGCCACGTTGGTGATCACTGACCCAAGGTTCAGACCTTCAACTGGCTCGTCGGCTCTCATAGTGCCCTCACGGTGGACCATCTCCAAAAGAGAGGGGTCCTAATCCCTAATAGGTGCGCGTTATGTCAATACAAGGAGGATTCCAATCCCCATCTATTCATTCTATGCGACTTTACCTACGATCTTTGGGGTCAAGTCTTGCAACTATTTGGGTCACCCCTCCATCGGTCAAGGCCTTGATATCGTACGATTTTGACTTATGTTGGCCAAAGGCCAGAAGAATCCTTTGGAAGGCGACAATAGTTGCAACCATTTGGACAGTCTAGGTGGAAAGGAATAATAGAATCTTTCAAGGTCAAAAACTTCACACATCAGCTCTCCTTCACAAGGTGACCTCCTTGGTAACCTTCTGGGCCTCTAACCATAAGGTATTTTCAGGCATTCCTGGAAGCATGTCCCTCACTCAATGGAAAAATGTCCTCAATAATACACCGAGGTTGGAAACTAGACCTAACAACTGGCAACCACTGCCAATAGGTTGTATCAAGTTAAATTTTGACGATTGTTCCCTGGGGAACCCAGGCCCGGCAGGGGCAAGGGGGGTCTACAGAGACGACCAAAGCAACACGCTCCTAACATTTTGAGTGCACCTTAGCCTCAAGGATTCCACTCATGCAGAAGCCTTGGCCCTCTTAGGCTTGAAAAACTTTAACAGTTCTTGGGGCCCGCACCTCATAGTGGAAGGAGACTCACAAAATGTCATCTCATGGGCAAGCAAAGCATCTTCTCCCCCATGGGACCTAATCTCTATCTGTGATGAAATTGATCACATTTGCAAGGCTATGGACGTCTCTTGGAAGCATATATGGAGGATGGCCAACGACTCCGCAGATCCACTGGCAAAAGAGGGAGCTAGAAGCCCAGCTAAGGCAAGCTCAAGCCGGGTCCAACTCCTCCTTTTCTGCTCTGGACTGGCATATAACCTAATACCTTTGTATACTAGCATTTTTTGGCCCTGCTGCATTTTTTGGAAGCTCCATGTATATCTATGTAATTGGGCAGTTCTATAAGCCCATTTTGTACATGATAAACTAAACACATTTTTTGCCGAGACCCCCTGCGTGGTGTCCTTGGACTTGCTCATCGATGTAATCTTTCTACAAAAAAAGCTTTGTTGACGCATTGGTTTGGTAGTTAAGGTGTCGAGCGATGTGGCTAAGGCTAACCTCATGAAAAATTGCAAGCCAATGCTTAGCAGCATTGAAGTAAGGGACAAATTCTTACCATGTACATCCCTTTGAGCTGCCTTATTACCAACTGCGAGCCTCCATAAATGTCTGGATTCTTTTCGCTTCATTGTTTGAGCAAATCTTCTGAAGCCTAATGCCGCTTATGGGGTTACAAATAGGATGCCTACCTTCGCATCTGAACGTTTTGAAGCCTTATTCAATTACATTTTGCATTTCGGAAAGGATGGGATGCAAACAACGACTTTATCTGAAAGAACTTCATTGACCAAATCGACTTGGCCCTGCCCATTTATTGCTTCTTGGGACACATATGTTATGTCAAACGTCATAGAGAGTATTGGCCATTTTGCCAAACAGCCTGAAAGTGTTGGTAGTAACATGAGGTATTTAATAGGATCAGCCCGTAAGATGAGCTGTATTGGGTGCTCCAAGAGATAGTGTCAGAACTTCTGAGCTGCAAACTCCAGAGCCATGCACATCTACTTGATAGAGAATAATTGTGTTAAACACCACTCATGTTATGTCTTAAATAATACAATGCGACTTCCTTTCCTTCATCATTGTGTTGGGCGAGCAGTACACGTCGGATACTTCACCTCTCGAATGAATCCAGCTTTAAGGAGCATGTCTAACTCCACCTTAATCTTGGGGCTATGACTTGTGCGGGCGCTGTTTGATCGGGACTGCCTCTAGGTCGACTACCAATCTATGAACAACTATTCTGGGGTGTAACCTTGACATCGCCTTTTTTGTCCAAGCAAAGACATCCATGTTTTCATGGATAAATCCAACACATAGGTCCTTTATTTGGGCCCAATTTTGCGCTATGGAACGTAGTCCTCGGGTCACCCTAATCTCCTGAGCTACTTCCACAAGTCCATTCATGGTACTTTGACCACCCTCCTTTGCTATGGAGCGGCCTATGTCTTTGTGAAGGACCATTCTCTTCACTAGGGTCGTCCCCAACTTGATCATGGGAATCTGTGTTACAACTTGATAAGTGTTGAGGGCAGCATGTGTCATCATCTAGATGGAAATTGATGATGGTAGGTCGTGGGTTATCGTCTTCGCGAGACCTGTTAGGGGTGATTTTAGAGTTGTCACCCATATTGGACTGGCTTGAGGGGCTTTTTATGTTATCACTTGTTTTGAATGATTGTATCGAACGACTTCTTCTCTAGTTTACCCCTGCAGCAACTTGGGCTGTTCCAAGTGGATCCTTGCATTCATCTTCTTCGACTGTCAAAATGATGTTGGAGGCAGTTTTTCTTGATTTTAATTTTGCCACCACTGACTGCGAAATATCCTAGACCTTGGTTGCGACTACATTGGTTAATTCCTAGTTGGTGGAAGGCTCATAATCCATTCTACGTTGCATATTATGTGCTTGAGTGCTGTGTCTATGCCATTGAGGTTTGGACACGCCATCTTTATATGTTAGGGCCATAACCTTGATCCTTCCCTCACTTGCCACATTGGTTAATGACTCGATGGGGATGGTCGGGATTTGTGCCTTATGACATTCGACTTCTAGGGAACCGTTTTATTTATTGATGCATCATCCTGCCTTCGTGATGTTGCAGCCTTTGTCTCAACGAGTATTGATCCTTTTAACGACTTGGTTGTCTGGCTTTGTGCCTTGGTGACATTAGCCTTGTTGGGACTTATTCCTCTAAGGTACGAAGTGGTCAACAGTTTAACAACATTCACATCATCTATCCCTTCAAATGCACGGATCATTGCATCGTCGATGCTTTCATCGTCCAAATTCTATTCCATAGGGTTTGCCACATCAATTTCTGCATCCTGGATGTAAAAGTCCATAAGCTTGGATGTGATTGCTCTGGCTCCATCTCCAACGACTTTCTTTCACTTGTGAGGTAATACATCACTTTGGCATATAATGGAATTTTGCCTTGCCAAGCGGCAATGTATTGTTTCCCATCCTGAGAATATAAGAACATTGCTGAAGCGTGGATGGAACAACCCCTTATCGTTCATCCACAGGTGTCGTAGTAACCGACATACGTGGTAATATCTGCATTCTTCAGCTTCAGCCAGATTGTTCCTATGGCTGGCTGACCTGATTGGTTGAACTTTTGCACAAGAAGTTTGCAACTTTCAAGTCTGAAATTCACATGTTTAAGTCATGTAAAGTGCGCACTCACCACCGATCCTCCATCCATCATGATTCAGTTAACACATCTTGTGCAAGATTGCAATCACGAATAGTGGCCGGTTATGGCATTTCATGTACAGATTATTGTTAATGAAAGTCATAGAAAAGCAATTTCTTGCAAGGGCAGGATCATAATCCACTCTGCCAACCTCGTTTCATAATCGAGGAGCTCAATGCTTTTAATGAGCTCCTCCCTCAACTCCTTTGGCATCATGAGGGCATTATATATATTCTTTTAAGGCTCGGATTTTACGCAGATGAGGACCACACTATATTTGTTATTGCTAGATAGTGAGTCTTAGTTGCTTAGGGACCGTTTGGCTAGTGGAGCTTGCAAGTTTGGAGCTTCTGTTTGTTCGAAATTCCTCCTTGTTCTAGGGAGTCGAATTGGCAATGTTTTCCTATGCGATCATAAAAAAATCTGATGGGCCCCTGATGAAGGTTTCAGTTTGGTTATCTTCGCCAAGTGGCACATCATGCTTGAGGGCCATCTTCCTGTTGGTGGGGACTCTACCCGTTGGCATCGTCTTGTGTTCATGGCTTAGGCACAAACTCATTAAGCGTAGGGAGGAAACTTGTCTTAGCTGTTGGGGACTCTCCCCGCTAGAACCGCCTCAGGTGGCATTTCCTTTTTTGGCTCATTTGAGAAAGTTCCATTGCTATGAAGGCCAAATGTAGAGCATCTTGACGAGTCTTAAATCTAACCGTTGCATCCTCTTATGTCAGCTTTGCTAACATACAATACCCATCCGCCTTTGTTATCCTCTCTTTAGGAAAGATGGGAACAAAAAACACCTGATGCTCAGATCATTCATTAAATAGTTTAGATTCTACTGGTTCTCTTTCCCCTAGGTGATTGGATTCTGAACAACCTTACTCGGTGAATCCTTTTATTTCGACGGATTTGGTGAACCTACCAAAGTTTGTTGTTCGGTTCCTAATTCATTGGGTGTTGGCAGCCTATCTTGGGTAGCTATGGTGATCATCGCTTTTTCTTCTCTAATGAGGCGCATAATTTCGCTTTTAATTGCTCAGCATGATGCTTCCACATGACCAATCTTCCCATTATATCCACACTATCTTAGATGAGATATGTTGATATTCCGAATGGCATCTTAACTTCAAGTGGGTGGATCGATCCAGCAGTGGCGGCATAATCCCATGCTTGTAGGATCTCCTTTCGTTCTACAAGGGAAATCTATCTTCATAACCTCCGTCATTACTTGCATCTCGAAGGGGCGGTTTGAGTCGAACCACTGAATTTTTCCGTGCACAGAATTGGGGGTTCCAAATGCATGTCTTGAGTGACGGGCTTGTTGGGAATCCCAGGTTCCACCATAATATGCCCTTCATTGATCAAGAACAGTACTTTATCCTTTACTGCCCAACACTCATGCGAGGTGTGACCAGGCGCATCATCATATTCACATTGGGCCAATAAGGCCCTTATTAGGGATTTCTTTGCAATTCAAGTCTATATGAGTCCAGCCGGCACCACGTTCCAAAAGACCCAAACCACTTCCTCTTAATCAAAGGGGAAGTACTTATGAGAGGTTTATGAAGGCGCCTTGATGACCATGGGCGCAACAACCTGTTCGACAACTTCTTCACTTTCTGCGCTTAAAGTGATCTTTGTGTTTCTTGAGCATGTCCTCAATCATGTCTTTAAGTGGCCAACAATCCTCTACCACGTGACCCAACATCATGTGGTAGATACAATAGTTTGGGTCTTTATCCTTCCCAACCTCCTCCGGTTTCTTTGGAGGTGGTAGCCCAATCATCCCATGTGCTAGCAAGTCCTTTACAAATGTGGGGACATGCTCTCGTTTGAAGGAGTATTCTTTTAATAGCCACTCTTCCAAGGAAGGTTTATACCCATATTGTGGGGCTGGGAGGCTTGGGGGCGAGGGAGGAATCTGCACACCACCTCGGGGTTGCTGCGCTTCACCTCCGTTTCGTTTTGGTTGTTCCCATCTTCAATGACTGTTGTTTGTTTCCTTGGTTGTTCCCTTTGCCTTCGCTTTTGAAATACCATGGTTGCTATGCGGCCATTGATGGAGAGGATTTAAATTTTCGCTTCTGGTTATTTCCATCGACTACAACTGGTTTCGAGTTATTTGCCGGGAGTATTCTTTCAATTTTGAAAGCCCTAGATGTCATATCGTTGAAATCAAAGGGCGGCTGCTTGTAGTGGAATAATGGTTTCTTGGTGCATACTTTGTGTAAACAATTGGATGATCAACTTTTAATCCATTGGAGATCTTTCGCTTAGGTTAAGTTTCTGCCATCTTGTTATAAATTGGTACACCGGCACATTGGGCTTTTGCTTGGTATTCATGAGTTCATGCGGGAGGGCATCCCTTTCAACACTTTAAAATCGTATGTAAAAGGCTTACTCAAGCTGCCTCCATGAAGTGATCAATTCTGACAATAGATGGGAAATACCAAGTAAAAGCTATTGTTGGTAAGGCCTCTACAAATTGCCTGATCGAAATGTGCTCTGTTAGGTGCTTGTGTTGGTTGAAAGCAGTGTACAGAAAAACAACTCAGCCAAAGTACTCGGACTTTGGCTGAGGCGAGTTACTCGGGCGAGTCCGAGTAGCTCGCCTGAGTCTAGCCCGAGGTATATAACAAAAAGAAAAAATCAATATATAGTAACTCCTATTTTTTTTAAGTAATTGTAAGATGGTGTTTTGGTTAGGTTTGCTGCCCTTGTAAGCTCCTTTATGGGAAATCATGAGTTCAATCCCCATGGTGGCACATTTTGAACCTATTTTTTTAACTCCTAAAAAAATGGTTGGGTTTATAAAAAATTTGGAAGCGTTTGTTTTTTATTTTTTTATTTGGAGAGGGGTGGATTTGAACTAGTGCTAAACTGGCAAGCAAGAGGGTATTCTTGCCATAATGATATTTGATGATTTTTTACTTCAAGGTATTGTATCATTATGTATAACCTATACATGCCTCAATGTACAACATACTTGGGAAAAACTAGCCTTGCCCGAGTAACTCGACGGTGTCCGAGTAGACTCGGCCGAGTCTTGGTACGTTGGCTGAAAGATAATGGCCCAAATGCTGCTGAGTCGACCAGTTCCTTCAAATTGAGGAATCTTTGGCCTCTCATGGTTAGAAGGGAAAAAATGGCGGTGGATCGAAATATGCAAGGTACAACACAATGGCTTTTGGTATAGCTTAGGTACTCATAATCCCAGTACATGCAAACGCCTGTGGCCTTCCATGACCGTTGTCAAAATCGCCTCATGGCTCATTTGTGTGGTAGCGGATGTTAGAGCTGCCAAGTTCATTGGCATCACGCGCTGGAGCCATATTGCTGGGAATGCGCCTACAATTGTAGGCCTATGGTAGGGGTAATTACCTATGTTAAAGGTGGGGGTAATGCCGGTTCATTGGCACTTGGTTGTGATGTTGATGCGTATTCCTGAGATAAGGAGATGGTTATTTCATGGCAGCTATCTCGGCATCTTTTTGAGCTACGAGAGCTTTTAGAGGGCGGCGACTTCTTGCTCAGGGTTAGGTTTCGTCCACACCATCATCACAATGGCTCTCTTCTGCATTGGTCTTTCACCTTCTTGACATTCTCTTTTAGGTGCCATCTCCCTTCCTCCTCTGGAAAGATTTGATCAACCAAGACAACTTGTAGGGAGCCTCTTTCCTTGGCTATTGAGTTATGACACGTCACTCCTCAAGGTGTCTGTCATTTGGAGTCTCCACTATTTCAAGCTTTTCTTCATACACTCTTCTTCTTCCCAGAGGAATTGTTCAATGCACAATGGACCAGGCTGATTCTCACCCTCTATTGGGGAATCTTTAGTTTCAACTCTGTCTTGGCATTGCTTTAACTTGTCCTTTTCTTCTGAGGTGGCCTTCTCCGAAATGTCAAGCTCAAAGACCTATCCTTCAATAAGTGGCTCTCGCCTTTCGGATGGGTCGGCTTTCTTCGCCTTGATCACACTTCTAGTCTGGCATTGGATGTCGGGGTTTGGCATACTAGCTGCCTTTCTGGTTTTCTCTTGAGGTACCTTTATTTCCCCAGTTGGGACGATGCTTCGTCCACCTTACCTTTGGTTCGCCCATACAGCTCTTGCTATCATTTCACTCTTCTTAAGACTTCTTGTTTTATTGCTTTTAAGCAGTAACATTGATCATCTTGCATGACGTAACCTAATTTAGGGTCTCATGACTCCCTATGCGCATCAAAGGGCTGAAATGTTTTTCTGTCAAGAAGTTGTGGATGATGTTGGTGCCATCCCTCCTTCGCCTCTCCAGTTTCTTTGCTAATGGCAAGTGTTCCATTCCTTCAACCCTTGCGCTATGCGCTATTAAAGTCTAGGAGTATGTTTTCCTTGATCACTAGCCAATTTGAACCTCTGGAATGCGTAGATGATGAGTTCACAAACAATGTGAGGACACACCTACTCGTTGTGCGCCTTTTGGCACTGCCTAGGGGCTCCATGGGTCTGCCTTATTATCATCTAATCAAGGAGTTTACTACCCTCCATATGTGCGTCGCAAACCAGTATATGAAAGGTTCAATTAGCCTTTCCCATCCTCGAGCCTTGATCCTGCAACCACTTTAACAATCAGTTTCTGGAAGGCCAGGTCCAATGGTGGATAGGTGATAATATCTGGCGATGTCTTGGAACTTTCCAAGGAGTCTGAGTCTTTGAGGCTTCCTGGATTTGGTGAGGGTCTTGCCCCCTGCTCTTAGCTTTGCTGGTCATCCTGACTGCATTATTCTTAGCCAAATATAAATGTTCTACTGTCTTTCTCTAAATGTTTCTTGTTCCACTCCCTAAGGCCATGTTTGATGCCCCAGTGTTCTAGCTATTTTCCCTGCAACCATTACTTGAGCTGTAATTCTTTGACTCGCGTGAACCATTTTTGCCTCGAATCCAGGCATTAGACATGTTTTGAATGCAGTATCGTGTGCCTTAGTAACTCTCCCCAACTACAGTCTGAACCTGAATCGTGGTCTCCTAGACCACTCTAGGGGTTAGAACTCCATGACTTTTTTCGGCATTAAGGCAATGTGGCATTGCTTATGGGTTCTTGCCATGATTGGCCGAAGAACCTTGGCAGTACGACATACAAATGCCCCTGCTTTTTTTACCCAAAAATATACATACCAAGCCAATCATTGACCTTATTATGGGCTGGTTTCTCAATTGCTCGTTTCTGGTGAGTTGACTTAATTCGTCATCTGCCCCCTTTGTGGGAGCAATAGTTGGAGTAAAAGTCACCCTAAACTCGAGTGGTACATCTCGATGAGTGACGGTCATTGTGTACAGTCTTCCGCTGTGATCATACACTATCTCAACATTTTGTTTACCTAGAGTGGCCTCAAGAGCCCTTTGCCTAGGGTTCCTTTGTTTCGTGCATGCGCCGTCTAATGGAACATTCGAGGCACCATGTTTTATTAGATTTATCCCCTTTTGGGGATATTGCATCTCAGAATTTGACATATAAGTCCTTTTTATAGCACGTACCTTGGCATATTTGTACTAGATGATGACAAAATGGGTTTTGTTCCCAAAGGATTTGTGTGTTGATGTCTGAGGTCAGAGTCCGGAAGTATGGTCGGGAGCTATAGCACTGAAGGCGACCATCCATTAGCGGGTGACCACCTCACAGATTCATGGTGGGCTTTGTGCCCTGATGCTGCTTCTGAGGGACGGGCTTTGTGCTCAGTGGCTTTATCCTATCAGGGCGTTACCATAGGCCCTTTGTTGGTTGGGCCTCATAAGGACCTCTGGATCAGCACCTATTAGGGGGTAACCGAACCTTCAGCCAAACGTTCCCTCATAGGTAAGGCCCTCAGAACTTTGGGAGTCAGAGTGGAGTGACTTGGCGGTGACACCTTGTATGTAGGTTCTAATTCACACTGACCCATCTGTGGTCGCCTTGGGTCCATGCATGTTGATTAGGTGCTGCTCGACAAACGGGAGAGGAGATAATCAAGTGGTTTCGGGCCGATATTGTGGGAAATAGCTCGGGATGCATATGACTAGCGGGGATTGTATTCTTTGTGGGCTTTGTGCCCTGATCATATCGCTGGAGAGAGGCTGAATTTGGTGGCTTTGTGCCAGTGGCCTTCCACACGCTTGATACCCTTTGCTGTGCCGTGAGCGATGATTTGGAGGGCTTTGTGCCCTAATCTTTATGTTTTGGAGACACTTGAGTTTTTGGCTTTGTGCCTGCAAGCTCCAAATGCCTTGCTCTCTTCTGGTGGCAACATGTGACACCACCACAATTCTGAGTGTGGAGAATCTGTGAGTCATCGTCACATCTTCTATTGGTTTTGATCTTTGGACCTTAAGACCTTGGACTGACAGGATGAAAGGTAATATCTTCCCTAGTGGAGTCGTCAAAGATCTGATCCGCCCAAAATGTGTCCTTACAAGTATATGATGAATTCCAAATAATCAGAGAAGACAACAAAAATGGGAGAAGAGATTCGAGTTTCTTTATTGATTTGTATGTGGGTACGAGAAGCGTTTTGAACGGTTACAAAAGGCACTTGTCGAGCAAGGAACACCCTTGATCAATTAGTCCAAAGATATCGAAAGTGTACTTAGAACAATGTAGATCAACCTTTATGGCCTCACTGGTGAGAGATATAACGGATGAGTTTTTACTGCGGTTAACCTAAGAACAATGTTTTCTTGTGCTGCTTCCTACTGCAGCTTTGCTTTGTGCTCCACTACAAGATAAAAAAAAACTTGCTAAAGGACCTGAAGAAATGGGTCATTTTCTTCTCATCAATCAGGGTCCTTTTATAGACTTTACAGAAAAATCTTGTTGAGATATTTTAGCTCGTCATGATCTTCAGGTCATCGTTCAGTTTGACAGTTAATGATGATTCAAACAGATTTGGTTGTCGAAACTTTATCCCAATCGAATCCATATCTCTGAAGTTCTGAATTTGAACTCAAACCTCCGTTCATTATTCTGGCGAGTAAAATCTTTTATAATCATTTAAACGTGTATTTGTTGAGATTTGCTACTTATTCAATCATAATGACTTTTTAATTAAGATGATTTAAAAAGGTTCCTAACTCATTTGCGGAAAAATAACAACCTCTACTAGCAAGGTTCTATTCCCAACATTTCTTGCAACTCACTTTGATTATTTATGTTTATTTAAACTTTTCTGCCTTTTTTACAACCACGGTGAAACTCCATGAGTGTCACAAAACACATGCAAACACATCCATAAACTTACACTTCCTCGCATAGACGCGCCACTTTCACTTCTTCTCTCAAGTTCAAGCAAACCTAAAGTGAAGCAATATATCAATGCATATATCGATATCCTCCTTATACAAATAGAAACCACATTTCATATCCTCCACATGAAAAAATAACCAAAAAAAAAAGATCCCTAATATTAGTGCATATATATGCCATATATCAGTGCTTTTTCAAACACTGATATATACTATAGATCAGTGCAAATATTGATATCGTCTATATGCTAAGAGAAATCATATATCAATATCTGCCATATACAAAGTAAGTTTATATATTGATATTGTCTATATGCTAAGCGAAACCATATATCAATATCTTCCATATACAAAGTAAGTGTAGATATTGATATCATCTATATGCTAAGAGAAACCATATATCAATATCTTCCATATACAAAGTAAAAATATACGAAACACACACCCCCCCCCTCCCAAAAAAAAAAAAAAGAAAAAAGAGAAAGAAAAGAAAAAACGAACCCCCAAACAAGCACACACACAAAAAAAAATGCATATATATCCACTGATATGCATTATTTTATATGTAGAAATAAACAATATATCGCTATATTTATACACTGATATACACTATGTAGTGCCGACCGCAAATAGTTGGGATAAGTCTTTGATGATGATGATGATATACACTATGTACTTTTACAATATATATCACTGCATATAACTCTGATATACACTTTATATTATTGCATAGATGGCGTATATACCAGTGCATATTTATACACTTTATGTACACTATTGTAGATCAGTGTAGATACATGCTATATATCAACGCATATACACACTGATATGCACTGTATATTAGTCTTTATACACTAATATAAACTATATATTAGTGCATATACGCACTGATATATAGCATATATATGCACTATATTAGTGCTTATATACACTATATATTAGTGTATATATAGACATATACACTACATATATGCACTGATATGCTGTTATGAATGTATATAACCTGATGTATGATGATGTATCCTTATCATATGGTTATGCTCAAGTCCTTTTAACACATAGAAGTTGAAGAAGGATCAAATAAAACAAAATGAAGAAGAGGACACATACCTGAACATCTTGTGTTGCTTTCCATAATGGATAATTGGATATACAATATGTACTATTCCCATAATACACAACCATGACAATTCTTACATATGCCATGTCAACTTCTTAAAAGTAAAATCTATGGAAAACAATGTGTTAGATAGAAGGCAAGCACACTTTCATCTAACATAGTTAATGCACTCTGCCTGTCTAATAAAAAATCGCAGTTTTCATTATCACTGTTAAGTGCAGAAGTATCACCATCATCGTCAATTTTTAAAATAAATTCTCCACCTAAAGGGTATTAGAAGCATGGTATTTGAAAATGATGTACACCCATCATCTGACACTGAAATGTAATGAAAATAATAATATTTAAGTTGTAGAAAACTACAACTCTGAAAAATAAACCGTTAATAACAATCAATTTGAATTTTTTAACCTTCTAATACATTTTGATTCCAGTATTTTCCACATATAAGTGCTTGTACTGTCTCTAGAGCCCCTAGCTAATCGTAGCTACCTAGAGCTATCGAAAACTACAAACAGATATTAGTCTTCGGACCAATATATAGATACTCATACTAGCTACCTAGACGATGCACGCACGCTACGATGGGCATATGGAACTTGCCCCAATGTGCTAAATGCTGATTCTGATGCCATTGTGGAAACAAGACTCGCCAAGATATTTGGAGCCATCTTCAAAAGGTTCAGAAACTTTGGTGCATTGAGTTGCCTCAAATTTAGGATGTTGAGATATGGATATAGTGGGAAGAAATGTTTCCCTAAATATAGGTCTAATTCTAACTTCTAAGGACGTTACTACAACTCTCATGAATGAATTCTATACTAATCCCTCGCTCTTATCATGAGTGCCTGGTGGTTCCTTAAATTTATACTTATTAGAGAGATCATGAAATACTTGATACATCGTCTTATTTGTTGCTTTGCATCATTACCATAGATTTGGGAATAATAGAATTCCACTAACTTAAGTATAGAGCGATGATCATTGACAAATGCAATAGCCAAATTGTATATCTTCTAATACCTGTCAAACTTTTCTTTCAACTTGATTACCTTGGAACTAGTATGCTCATATGTAATCATGCTCTATCCCATTAAAGACGAATGATTTCACATACCTCAAGGAAATAGAGATTCTCTGGTGGATACTTAGTTCTGGAAAATAAATTATATGTATAACATCATAAAATCGTTTCTGACAATCACATATTTCTTTTGCTCTTTCCTAATCACCTCAGTTGGTACCAAGTTGGACATCAATTCATGCTTTGCAAATCGAGTTAACTACTTACTGCAATTTTAAGGCAACCTCTCGCGTTTTATATGTTAAGTTCTATCTAGTTGGTACATCAAGATATATGGCTTTCTAGTTTGAACTAAGTAGGTTGATTGCCTCAATACACTATTCTTGCTTGCTTGTGAACCTAAATATGCTTGCTACTCTCATGGATTTTGTTAGCCACCTCTTGTATGAACTCTAATCCATCTTGCACGATAAGGTTCAAAATATGCGTACAACAGCTAATGTGAAACATCTTATCTTTAAGTGCAAGTGATGAATTTCGCGATAATTGACTTTGAGGGATGATGCAACATCATTGATGCATTGTGTACAATAAAGAAATGTTTGTCAATGTTTTTGATAAAGTTGACCATTTGCATTGATAATAATAAGAGATACAAGTGAGAGAACAAAACAAAATTAGGCATTCCCACTGGGTGCCCTTTACAACCCCTAAGGGTATACGACAAATTAGAAATAAAAGGAACATTGTGCGCTTGAGAATCGTCTCTGGGCTCCTGAGGATAGTTTAGGCTAGCTCCCTCCCTAGATAGAGCATCAGCCCCTCCCCCACCGACTCAACTTTTCAAACCTCCCCATTATTGCCCCCCTGTACTTCCTCTGCTCCTCTCTCCACGTGTCCCATCAAGCCTGCCAACTCTCCCCTTGAGCAGTGTGTGCAGCCTCCACCTCCTCACCACGTTGCTCTATCCTTTCCTCCATCTCTCCCATGTCCCCTCAAGCCTGCCTACTCATTTTTTGGGCATCCCTCGCCACCTTTATCCTCCCTCCACCTGTCCCGGTGCTCCTTCCCTTCTCTCTCTTCTGAGACAGCTGCCAACTCGCCGACTTTGCCGCCCCTGCCTCCCACCCAGCTGTCCCAGCTTCCTTCACACTCCCTCTCCTCCCCGTCGCAGTCTGACTTAGACGACTCCCTGCAGCCCAACCCCCCTAATGTCAAGGACACTCAGCTGCCCTTTGTCGGGTCATCTGTTTTCCCTCCATCCTTCTTGCCTTTTCCTATCTTCCTCACTCCATCCTTCTCTCCTACCCCTGAGAACATGTCAAATCGCCATGTTCCCCCCTCTTTCGCTCTCCTATTGAGGGCGACATTTCGAGTCCCCCCTGCCCCTTAATCACTGAACCTCAGCCGGTCCGGTCTTACTGCCCTCTTTCCCACCCTTCTTCTTTGCTCCGTGTTATTACCTCTTCAACCTCCCAAGCTCAAACCACCTCTCTTTGCTGGTGGCCTTAAAACCTTCGCCTCCCCCTTCCCTGCCTACGATCCCTTGCCCCTCTTCCAATCCTTTCTCCCTGCATTTCTTCCCCCTTACCCTAGTAGCAACCCTCAAACCTACCACCGGAAGTTCCTCCCCTATTAGCCTTGCCCTCAACCAGTCAACAGACAATGACCCTGCTCCTCTGGGCTTAGTTGTTGTACATACCATGGACCATCCCCCTCGACACCCTACGTTCATCGCCAACTTGCTGGGCCCACACCTTATGTTCACCCCTCACCTCGTACAAGTTCACAGTGTGCATACCCTCCATGTGGCTTGGCCCCCTTCCACTCCTGTGTTGTTCTCCTCTTTTTCCTCTGTACAGACCAATCATTACATTACCTACCTCCCTTCTTTCTATAACGGGACCCCTTCCTTCGCTCTCCCCTCTCCTCTTGATACCTCAGCACCCTTTGCTTCTCCCCCTCAAATTCCATCAATCCCGAACAGTAACCCTAACCAATTTCAACCTTCGCAATCTCTTCAGCCCCTCCCCACACTACCTCATAATCTCTACCCCTCAAATTCTCCCCCAGTGGATCAGGAAACAGAGCCCCTTGTGACTCCTGCAACTCCCATCTCTCCCCCTCTGGCCTTCAAAGCAACATAGGAGGTTGACCGAGATGGGACAAACAGGGACGAGGAGAGGATGATTGAAATATATAGAGTAATGGGTTTTGAATATGAAGGACCCGAAGGACCGACTCACAAGCAGAATGCAATCTTTTCACCTCAATTCCTTTTGCGGGACGGCCCACAGATAGCCTCTTCCCTACTTCCAACTCAACTTCTTTGAGGAGGTCCCCCAGACTGGCTTCCACCTCTTTGCGCAGTCTTAAAAAATGAAGTTGCTGGTTTGGAATGTTTTAGGTCTGGGACAACCTTTCAAGAAGGAAGCGATCAAGTACCTAACATCTAAACACTCTCCTGCAATACTTGCACTCATTGAAACCAAACAACCTGAGCCTGACCAACAACTCATTCGCCAGTTATGGGGTAGAAGACCTAGCCAGGGGATCTCTCTAGCGGCGAATGGGGCCTCAAGAGGCATTTGGATTGTTTGCAACCCCTCAGACCACATTTTGAATTCCTCTCACATTGGGGATTTCTCTGTCACTGTTCTCTTAACTAGCACCTCAGATGGGTTACCATGGAATTCACGGCCATCTATGGTCCAAACTCACCAACTCTAAGAAATAGGCTCTAGTCAAAGTTGGAACTGGTAGCGTCCCTTCCTCACCCTATTTGGTGTTTGGGAGGAGACTTTAATGTTATCCGATGGTCCCATGAGAGAAACTCCTCAACATCCATTTCCTAGGGAATGAGGGACTTCACTGATTTCATCAACCAGAATGAACTCTTGGACATCCCACTCCAAGGCAGTCAGTATACGTGGTCCAACCACGCAACCAATCCCACCCTCTCTAAACTAGATAGGTTCTTTTTCTCTCTGAATTGGAAAGAACACTTTCCGAGATCCTTAGCAATGGCTCTACCCATTTTGGACCACTGTCCCATTCTTCTAGACACATTGGCTATTAAGAGGGACCCAAGACCCATCCTCTGGCTGCAAGAGGAGTCCTTAAACTCTCTCATCCAAATTTGGTGGAACTCTTATTCTTCACTCGTCTCGGGTAAAGCTGGTTACATTCTTCAGACTAAAATCCAACTCCTCAAAGCCTCTCTCAAGTCTTGGAGTAGGTCAATCCCTAGCAACTTCTCCCAACAAAAATCGTCGCTATTGGACACCATTCAGACACTTGATCGTCTCAAGGAGTCTAGACCACTAGACGCTTTAGAGCTTGATCTCAGAAACAAGACAACTGAAATACCTTTCCACTTTCAAAAAAGAAGAGATATACTGGTTCCAGAGATCAAGAGTCAAGTGGTTAAAAGCGGGAGACCTTAACACCGCCTGTTTTAATCGGATAGCCAATTTTTGAAGGAGAGACAATTCTATCTCGATGATCAAAAACAACAATTGCTACTTAACTCAACTTGAAGAAATCGAACAAGCCATTGTAGATTTCTTTAAATCTCTATACACAGCTCCTCCTGATCCTAAACCAAAAATGTCTTCCCTCGACTTTTTGAACCTCATTGATGATAGAGCCACATGGTTAGAGCAGCCATTCACAGAAGTAGAGATCCAGCAAGCTATCAATGCTCTAGCCAAAGATAAAGCCCCTAGCCCCGATGGTTTCCCGATAGCACCCTTTAAGGCCTTCTAGGATATTCTTCGTCTTGATTTCAAAAACTTCTTTGAGGAATTCTTTCTTCGAGAAAAACTTCATAAAGCAATAAAAGCTACATCCCTAGCCCTAATTCCCAAAATGGAAGGGGCTGAGGAGATCAAGGACTTCCGTCCAATCAGCCTTTTGAACTTAACCTACAAAATACTTGCCAAAGTCCTAGCGTTAAGGCTTCAACAAGTCCTCCCCTCCATGATTTCTTCATCCCAAACTGCATTCATCAAAGACAGACATATCCTTGACGGAGCTTTAGTGGCTCATGAGTGCATCCATACAAGACACCTGAACAAAAAGCCTAGTCTCATATTGAAAATAGATTGGGAAAAAGCTTATGACCACGTCGATTGATCAATCTTAGAGGAGATTATGGCCACAATGGGCTTCCGAAACCGTTGGAGGATGTGGATGAGAGGGTGCTACTCACACCCTCACTTCTCAATTCTAATAAATGGAACCCCAAAAGGTTTCTTCTCATCCTCTATGGGTCTTCGTCAGGGTGACCCCCTCTCCCCTATCCCCCTTCTTGTTTGCTATTGCTATGGAAGTTTTCAGTCGTTCTATCTCCTGGGTGTTCCAGGCAGGACTACTCTCTAGCTTCAGGAGCAGTAGACACAGCCCAACAGTATCCCATCTGCAATATGCGGATGACACTTTGGTGTTCTTAGACGCATCTTCAAGTGAAGTGGATACCCTAAATCTCTTCCTCAAATGCTTCCAAGCAGCAATAGGTTTCAAAGTCAACATGGAAAAATAAAAAATGATGGGAGTAGCAATTTCAAATGCAGAGATAAGAGCGCTTATTCCAAACTGGGAATGCAAAGTGGAGGATCTCCCTACAACCTATTTAGGACTCTCTCTTGGACTAAGCAAACCCAAAAAAAGACAATGGTCCCAAGTCCTAAATAGGGTTGACAGACGCTTGGCAAGTTGGAAAGGTAGACTCCTCTCTATGGCAGGGAGGTCGACCCTGATTAAAGCCACCTTATCAAACTCCCCATTCTATCTCATGTCCCTCTTTCATATGCCTGCTCAAGTGGCTAATCGCTTGGACCAACTTATGCAAAATTTCTGATGATCGGGGCAGGCTGAGAAGACAAAATTCCATCTCATTGCATGGGATAACATGTCTTCCAAAAAATCAGGGAGGTCTAGGAATCAGGGTACTCAGAAAACATAACCTCGCTCTCTTAGGCAAGTGGTGGTGGCGTCTAGCAACCCATCCTGACTCTCTTTAGGCTCAAGTCCTAAGGAACAAGTACAGGATACCTGAAGGAGTTTGGGTGCCAGAGAAGACCCAGAGACATAACGTCTCATGAGCATGGAAATCCTTTTCTTCGGCCTTGTCTCACTTCAAAAAATACATTAGATTTCACCGTAGAGAAGGTTCCCGTGTGAGATTCTGGTCAGACTTATGGATAGGTACATCAACTCTGGCCATAAACAAACAATCAACAGTGGCTGAGGACTTGGTCTTATCAGGAGAACGAAGAGTCTGGAATCCATCTTTTCGGAGGAACCTAATTGAAGAGGAGATCAACCATTTTCAATTGCTCATAACAGGTCTTTACTCTCTCTTTAGTCCTAACCAAGGGAGAGATGCTATGGTCTGGACACCCACTCCATCGGGTATGTTCTCAGATGCCTCCTTCCATAAAATCCTTTCTCAGCCTCCCACCCTTCCGGGCAACCCCATCTCGGTGGAATCAAAAGTGTGGTCTACCATCGCCCCACCTAAGGTCCAAACTTTCAATTGGCTAGCCTGCTCCCACAGAGCCCTCACAACGGACCACCTCCAAAAGAGAAGGATTCCTATCCCCAACACATGCGCATTATGCCAAAATGAGGAGTCAAATTCCCACTTATTCATACACTGTGACTTCTCTGAATTTTGGGGCAAAGTATTGCAACTCTTTAGCATCAAATGGGTCACTCCCTCTACTGTCAAACCACTCATCTCTTATGGCCGAAGGCTGGCAGAGTCCTTTGGAAGGCTACCTTAGGGGCAACCTTATGGACCATTTGGATGGAAAGAAACAATAGAATCTTCCGAGGTTCAAAACTACAAGTTTCAACACTCCTGCACAAGGCAATTTCCATGGTTACTTTCTGGGCCTCGAACCACAAGGTCTAGTCGGGTATACGAAGGAGTCTGTTCTTTCCCCAATGAAAAAATATCCTCCATCACCACCCACGACAGCCACAAAGATCCAGCATTTGGCAACTACGACCAGAAGGAATCATTAAGTTAAATTTCGATGGTTGCTCCTTCGGGAATCCTAGCCCGATTGGGGCTAGGGGGTCTTTAGAGACCACCAAGGCAATGTACTGCTTACAGTCTCAAAGCATCTTGGCTTCAAGGATGCACATAACGCAGAAGCCTTGGCTCTCATTTAAGGCCTGAAAAAGTTCAACCGCTCTTGGAGCTTACATCTCATCATAGAAGGAGATTCAAAATATGTTCTCTCATGGGCTCGTAGAGCTACCTCTCTGCCACCTAACCACTATCTTTGATGAAATTGACCATATTTCCAAGGATATGGACGTCTCTTGGAGGCTTATATGGAGGACGTCCAACGACTTCGCAGATTGCTAGGCAAAAGAGGGAGCTAGTATGCAAGCACATAATCAAACCAAGGTCGACTTCTTTTTTGCACAAGACCTTTGACACAACTCTTCAACAAAGCGTATTAGTTAGCAATTTTAGGCCTCTTGTAAATTTTGTAATTTTTTAAAGCTTCATGTAAATCCTTTAAATCAGGCAGAATCTATAAGCCCCCTTTTTTGTATATGATACGCTGACTGTTATTTACCGATCCACCCCTAACGAGTGAACTCAGACTTGCCAATTCTTGTACACAGCAATTTTAGTAATACAATGTTAACTTTATCTCAAAAGAAAAACGTTTGCTTCTTTATGGGTATGTCTTCAGGAGACATGGATTCTGCTACTAAGGAGGGCAAGCTCAACAAAGATATTGTCTAGTCTCCACGGGGAGGGGATAGAACAAGAGGCCCAAGCGAAAGTATTTCTGGAGTCCCCTTCTACCAACACCTTAGTATTCTAGTTGGGATCGAATCTTCTAAGGCCCTCGCGCAAAGCCTTAGCCTCAACACAAGTGGAGTCCACAATACCAATGAGAACAACAGAAGAAAGGAGAGTTAATCCATAGGAGTTCGTATATATGCCTCCAACACTGAAGGGTCCTGGGTTGCCAAGAGGACCCTTCAAAATTTAATTTAATCACCTCAGATTCTGGCGGTCTCCACAAGGAAGCACGGAAGAACCTCGGCGTCCTGAGGTAGAGAAGATCCTGGCAATGCTGGTGAAGATCCGTGAATTAGAAGAGAGAGAAGCTTTTGTGATTAAGGGCCCAAAACGTAACCAGGAATCTTCTCTTCTTGATGAAAGTGGAGATGGAGGCTCTTTCCCCTCTAAAAATCCTGTTATTCCTTTCAATCCAAATAACCCAGAGGGTGGCAAAGATGGAGGCTCCCCAAAGAAGGTTCCTAGATTTGTTCAAAGGGGTATGAAGACAAAATAAGAAGAGGTGAGAGATTGACTGGGGAGTGATCCACATCCAGCTAAAGAGGGGGAGAAGGTCATTCCAAAGGGACGAGGCCACTTCACAACAAATGAATAGATGACGGTTGGTTTCTTCTGCTATACAACACATAATACATCGATTAGGCATTGGAACCTCCCTACGCTGTAACAGATCAAGAGCAAGGGCCCCTTCGTGAGTTGCAATCCAAATAAAAATATGGATTTTGAGGGGGTAAGAAAGAGCACCCGACCTTGTTTACAGGGGGTGAGTTGGCCAAAGGGGGAGAGGAAGGCAAGGAAAGGCTTTGGTAGGAGGTAACAATGAAAGAACCAGCGGGGGAAGGCGACAAAACATTCTTGTCTTCCCCTGAAGATGATAGAAACTTTGAGTGAAGCAGGGTTGAGGGTTCCAGAAATTGGTCGAACTCGTTATCAGCTATTGGTCGCCTGAAATTTGGTTTCCAAGCTCTCGCATTATTTGGTCCAGCAACACTCTCGACCATATAAGACGAGCGGTTGTGAGCTAGAAGGAAAAGTGAAGGATACTGGTCCTTGAGAGCCGATGATCCAACCCAAATGTCATGCCAAAATCTGACCCTTGAGCCCCTTAGTGGGATGCAGCGAATGTGATTGAGGAACAGTTGGCGACAGTGTAGCAATGACCTCTAGAATCCATAGATGTTGCTTCCTGTCTTGCATGAGGCGAGCCATTCATGGTCGTCAAGACAATACTTGCGCTTGACCACCTCTCTCCAAAGATGATTTGGGTTGGGTAGCGAAACGCCACCACCATTTCTCCATCAAAACTAGATTGGTGGTCCTAAGATTCTGAATGTCAAGAACCCCCTAAGGCTCTAGGTAGGCAAACCTTAGCCCACTTAATGAGGTGAAATTTGTGGGCTCCTTCATCGAACCACATAAAGAATAAGGACATGAAGAAGAGGGGAATACTCGAAATTGTGGCCTTAATAAGGGTTACTCTACCAGCCAGGGAGAGAAACCACCTTTTCCACGATGCTAGTCTTTCTACTTTGTCGAGGACTGGGCTCCAATGCTGAATTCTAGGAAGGCCATTGCAAAATGGGAATCCTAGGTATGAAGAGCGTAATGGGAATCCTAGGAATGAAGAGGGTAATGCATCAACAATGTATCCCCACCAGTGTTTCAAAAAGCGTTAGGCAGCAACTAGGCGGTCGGGGGGGTCCAAACTGCCCAATGACTAAGCGAGCACCCAGAACCTAGGCAACCTAGTAGAATTTTTTTTTTTTTTTTGGGGGTTTTGTCTTTAAAATAGCCTCAAATGGGTTTTAGGTTTCAAATGAACCTAAAACCCACAATTTTGCCGCTTTAGTATTAAAAGAATGACCCAAAAATACCCTCAAGAAGTCGCATTTCTCCCCCTGGGTGAGGCGCAGGCCCTGGGTGGGCGCTCGACGGGGCGACTAGGCGAGTTCAAGCAGGCGTCTAGGGATATCCGCCTAGTTTGGCCGCCTAGGCCTGGGCGATGCGCCTAGGCCTTCTGAATTGCTTAGGCACTGGGCGGTCCGCTTTTTAAAACTATGATCCCCACGCATTGGCATAACTTTGGATCGCATACTGTTCAAGGCAAATCCTAGTCATCTTAGCCTTTTTTAGGTTCACCCTAAATCCTGAAGGCATCTGGAAGCATTGAAGAAAAAGCATTAGAAAGTTGACATCATGTAGCGAAGCATTGCAGAATAGGACCGTATCATCAGCATATTGGAGGTGGGAAATCAAAGGACCCGCAAGGTTCACTTGGAATCCTGAAAGGTGGCCCGCATTATAAACCCGAGAAATTGAGGCACTAAAGACCTCAGCCACAATAGCAAAAAAGAAAAGAGAGAGACGATCCCCTTGACAACGACCTTGCAATGCTTGGAAGTAGCCATTGGGTGAACCATTAATGAGAACCGAAAACTAGGGGTTGGAAATACACCCTTGTATCCTTCCTACGCCAATGAAGCCCAAAGCCCATTCTGGACAAGGTTTCATCTAGGAGTCCCTAGTCTAAATGGTCATAGGCTTTGTCCCAGTCTAATTTGATGATCAAGCCCGGGGACTTCGAAATAGACCGGGAGTGAATACATTCATGGGCTACTAAGGCCCCATCAAGGATCTGGCGGTCCTTCATAAAAGTCCGTTGAGAAGAGGAAGTCACCTGGCTAAGGACGAGCTTGAGACGAGAAGCCAATACCTTATAGAGGAGACTTGAAGTCCTTGAGCTCCTTGGCTCCCTTTTTCTTGATAATAAGAGCAATAAAAGTTGCGTTCATCGCCTTGTGGATAGTGGCTCGAGAATAGAATTCAGAAAAGAAAGCCTTGATGTCAGGTCTAAGGGTGTCCCAGAACCCTTTGAAGAGGCCTGCAGGAACCCCATCAGGGCCAGAAGCTCCGTCTCCATTGAGGTCATTGATTGCCTGGATCACTTCTTCATCAGAGAAAGGCATCTCCAAAGAGGCGGCAGTCTCGGGGATGATAGAAGAGAAGGAGAGATCATCCATTACTGACTTGAGGCCTGAAAGGGAAGATAAGAGATTGGAGAAATTGAACTGCTTCTACCTCAATAAGATGGGGTTGGTCTACAGATTGGTCCCCAACCATCAAATGGGTAATCAACTTCTCTCTTCTTTGGCAATTAACATTCTTATGGAAATAGGTAGTATTTTGATCGCCAAGCTTGAGCCATTTTACTTTGGCCCTCTGAGCCTAATGGATCTCTTCTTTCTTGGGGCACTGATATTGAAATTTGTTGTTGGATTGGGATTCCAATTCTTAAGGGGAAAGAGGTCTTGTTTCTTCAATGGAGTCCCACTGCTGAATTGAGAAGGATTATTTTTTGTGGCGGAAATTCCCTGGCAGCTGAGAGTTGGAGTTTGTTTTGCAACACAAAACCAGCCCATCCATTGACAAGGGGAATGAAGGATTCCCATTGCGATTGGACCAGAGGAGCAAGGCTAGCCTCCTGAAGCCAGGAGATCTCGAATTGAAAGGGTTTGGGCCCTCGAGGAAGGGCTTGGGTATTTAGGAGAATAGGTCTATGGTCCGAGATGGGCTTCGGCAGCCCCCGAGAATGGGTTCTAGGGAAAGCTTGATCTCAATCCAGGGAAGTGAGAATTCTGTCTAGTTTTGAGAGGCTCGGGTTGTCAGAGTGGCTAGACCAAGTAAATTCCATGCCTTTCAAAGGAATATCCAGGAGATTGTTGTGGGCGACGAAGTCCGAAAATTGGACCATCGATGGGGTAATACGATCACGGGAATTGCATTCATGAGACCATCCAGTAAGATTAAGTCCCCAACTAAACACCACGATCAGGAAAGAATGTTTGCTGCTGATTGTAACTCTCCCAGAAAGGCCAATTTTTCAGTGTCTTCATGTGGTCCATAGGCCACAGTGCACTTCCATTGAAAGGAGTCAGTGATTCTAGATTGCCTGATTTACTCACATTGTTCATGCGTAGCTTCCTTGGATAGTTGGATATTGCTTCATTCCTATTTCTTATGCTGGAGGCAGGCTATGCGGGAGTAAATTGAATCATTAGAGCTAATTGATACTTGCCATCTGATACTACTGCCAAATGGAGCATCTATTGTTCGAAGCAAAGGTGTTTACTCTATAAGGCTCCAACCTGATTGTTCTATCTGCATGAGACACTCCAAGTGCACAAGGGTGCGAGCATGAGTGTGCTTGGATTAGTAAAGTGACCTTTTCACCGGTAGCCAATGACTACCGTTAGAACCTTTGTTGCTGTTGCCTCAATAAATAATTGGGATATTTCTTTTTTTGGATAATATTGTGATATATTTCAGATGGCGTCAAGAATGCTTTCTTAAGAGATCTTAAGGAGACATGACAAAATGTATTTCTTGCCTGTCTACAAAAAATTTGCTTGTTATGGAAAGCTTTACATGGGATGAAACAAGCCACCCAGGGTCTTGGTTTGACCATTGGAGATGAGTTATTAATTGAGCCGATTAACTTAAAGCCATAATGACCACTCATTGTTCACTTGACGTGCATCAGCGCAGTTTTTCTTCTTGTGTATGTTGATGATCTCATTAATGGAGATGATTCAGCTGGAGTTCAGGCATTAAAGGGGGTTCTTGCCAATTCATTTAAAATGAAGGGCATGGGTCATCTTTATAATTCTATGGGGCTAGAGTTTATTGCGTATTTTATGGGGCTAGAGTTTCATTGCACTTCACAAGGTTATTGGATTGGACAACATAAACATGCTCAAGGTCGATAAAGGTTGCCCATCCCACAAATTCAATGACTATTATAGCTTAATGAGAAGTATTCCTAAAATGATATCACTCATCCTTCTACCTATGAATGGAGTGCTAGAAAGGAGTAGAGTAACTGAAAATTCGCCTATAAAGGAGGAGTTCAGGGTATTGTCAGTAGGGTCCCATAACACCCAAATACCTCCTAATGCCCCATTTGCAAGTAAAGAGACCCACTGGTCTACCCCAAACCTGGCAAATGAGACGAAGGTTAGGCTCTAGTAGTTTAGTTTCACGAAGGGCTAAAATCGTAGGGGAGAGTTTGGAGGTAAGGTTCTTGACAGCATCCTTTTTGAAGGATTGTCCTAGTCCTCTAACATTCCAAACAAGCAACTTCATCTTTTGGGAATGAGTGAGGAGGAGGAGGCCAGTCTGGGAGACCACCTTGGGAGGTCCGTGGTGAGAGGAGAGGGGCGACTCTCAACAGGATTCCCTACAAAGTTTAAGGAGGAAAAGAGGTTGCAAAGCTCTCTCTGACCTCTGAATCGCACCTGCATCCTGCTTTGTGCGTCCGCCGTAATGAATATGTGAGCCGGTCCCTCAGATCCATCATATTCGAATCCCATCAATTTGTACATATCTTCTAGCCTGTTAGTCCCATCCCTGTCGACCTCCTCTGTGTCGTCGCCAACCAGGGAGGGAGAGATGGGTTCCGAAACTATCTTTGGGGGCTCATACATGGGTCCAGCCAAGGTTGGAGTCTTGGGAGACTCTGTTTCAGAATCTGCCAACTGGGGGGGGTTGGAGGGGTAGACGTCAAGGGGAAGGAAAGGAAGGGGTGAAGCAATATTTGGAGGAGAATCCAGTGACGGGGGGGAAGATGCAGGGGGCAAAAAGTTAAGCTGTTGGGGGGTGAGGGTCAGAGGTTGGGGTTGGGTCATAAGGTAAGTAGGTATGAAGGGTTGCAAAAGGGAGGTTGACAAGGGTAAGCAAAAGAAAGGGCGGGGAGGAAAGTGAGAAAGTGGTGTGTCTGAATCGAGGAGTAAGTGGAGAACAGGAAAGGGGAAGAGGGGGGCCAGGCAACATGCAGAGTGCGAACACTGCGAATGTGTACAAGGTGAGGGGTAAAAGAGAGGTGGGGTGCAAGCAGGTTCGAGATCGAAGCTGGGTCAGGGGCGTGTGATCCATCATAAGAGCAGCGACTATAACTATAGGGATAAGGTCGTAGTTAGTAGTCTGGTTAGAAGGGTTACCGACCGGCAGCTTCAGCTTCTGGCTAGGCTGGAGAAGTTCAGCGAGATTAAGAGGGCAGAAGGTAAGGGAGAGGGGAATATGGGGGGGGGCAGCAGTGGCCAATTGGGTGGGGTTAGGCAAAAGAGGGGGGTGGGAGGTTAGAGAGGAAAGGTCAGAGTCGCAGCGAGATGGGGAAGGGGTGAAAGGGTCCTAATCACCAAAGATTTGAGAGAGGGTGGTAGCGGGGGGGGGCAGAACTGGTGTCGGTGGAGTGGTTCAAAGGGGTGGAGGAGTAGCGGGGGGGGGGGGGGGGCAGAACTGGTGTCGGTGGAGTGGTTCAAAGGGGTGGAGGAGTCCAGGGGGTTGGGTACAGGAGGGGGTAAGGGTAGGTCGAACAGGGGTGGCAGAGGAGTATAGGGCTTAGAGGGAGAGGAGAAAAGGCCGGAGTCAACTTCTTGACGAGATAGAACAGAGGGAGTGGTAGGAGAGATGGACGGTGGAGGCGAAGCGGTCGAGGCAGGAAGGGTTGGGGAACAGGAATGGTCAGCAGAGAATTAATAAGCACTGGCTCCGACCAGGACACGTAGGGGGACACCTGTGGGGGAGGGAGACTGCTGCCGTGACGAGTGGGTTGCAGTCTGGGACAGAAGAGGGAAGGAAGACGATTGTGGCAGGAGTTGAGAGGACGGGGGCAAGTCAGGTGACGAGTGGACAGGGCTGAAGGGCTCAAGGGTACACTTGGAGTGGCCTGGTGTAAAGTAAGAGAGAGACAGGACAGAATGGGGGGGAAGAGTAGAAAGGGCCGGGTCAGTCTTGTGGGCCAAGAGAGAGTGGGGAAGAGGTAGAGTCAACTAGGGCTTCTTTACTGGGTCGGTGAGAGAGGGGGGAGACAAAGGGAGAGAGACGTCGAAGGGGAGCCCGATCGCGGCATCTTCAAAGGAGTTTAGATAAGAAAGTAGCGGGCCCATATGCTTCCCAGAATGATTTGAGGCCGAACCCTTTCGCTTGGATCGATCAAGAGACTTTTCCAACGGGCGCCAAACAGACTTCGTCTGTGGTTGTTTCCCCGGGTAGCTCATCAAAGGAAGGGTGTCGCTTACAGTGACACTTTTTCCTAGTCACCAAAGTCCAGGGTTGAGCTGAGGTTTCCGGTGACGAAAAAAGGTCGGCATGCTGAAAAAACTGTGGAAAGAGGGGCGAAGCCGATGACCACGAGATGGAGACTCGGTAGTAGAGATCTTCCACCTCAAGCCAAACTAATTGTGGGATTCGCCTAGTGTCTAGAACCTCCATTAGTAATTGTATGGAACCTAAAGGCAGAGTTTCCAGAGAGGTCCAGTGAATAAAGACAAGAGAGCCACAGGCTGCCGCCACTCTCCGAAAGGTTTGAGGTGACCATGTGTGAAGGGGAATGTGGCACAAAGTGAGCCAAATTCTTTGTTTCCTAAAGGAGCCTTCTTTAGGCGACCACTCCCGAAGAACACAAGATGCTCCTTTGAAAGAAGGGCTTTTAGCTTCCTGTAAGGCAAGTTTTGCTGCTGCAGGTGCTGGAAAGGAAAACAGGAAGTCACCTTTAGAGAGACGTCTACAAGTTAGGTTTGGCTCCTTCCAAAGGCTCCTGGCCCAGCTTTCAATCCCTCTTTGGTCGTCGTGTTCGGATTTGAAACTACCTACTAAAGATGCCTGAAATTTAGATATGTTTCTCACTGTATCTTCCACAAGGGAGGAGATGCAGAAAGGGAGGTAGGGAGAGCTGGCGGAGGAGCTGGAAGAGTCACTTCAGGGCAAGGGGGGAGGGGGAGGGGGAGAAGGTTTAGAAGAGGTAACTACTTTACCAAACGAAATTTTGAGGGTGTGCAACAACGCCAACAGGTTGGGCTTGGCAATGGGTGGAAGAGGAGGAGAGATTGCTAGGCTACATTTGAGGGGGTAAAGATGGGTTTTGGGGTACAAGTCATAGATGTCGTTTCAGCTGAGAGGAAGAGGGTGTTGGTGGTTAAAGGCGCTCACGGTAGAGGGGAGGAGAATATGGCGGTCTCTAGTTCTCGTCTCTTCCCCTCTTCCCCTCTTCCTAACATTCTTTTCTGTAAGTTTTAATGCATCGACAAAGCTTGGTGTCTTTCGTCCTCAAAGAACGACAGGTTGGACAAATCCCCATATTTGTAAGGCAAATTCTAGATCTTGAACACGAACTAGATGCAAATGTGGAAAGAGATCTCGAAGAGAAATTCCCCCGTACCCATTTGGCAAAAATAGTCCTGCAGCAATGTGTATAAACACGACCACGAAGGTTTGGTGCCAGCCCATACTGGAGTACAAATTGCAAGGGCAGCTCCCAAGCAACCGCAAAGAACAAAATGCCTTGAGAAGACAGCCAAGAAGATATCCTTGTATTAACCGGGTATTGCATCAAAGGTCTTTTGATGCCATTATGTTGCGATGCATGTGATGGAACGAAGTGCAACAAGCCGTAAAAGTGCATGACGGGGTGTGTGGTTCGCACCAAACTGACCCAAAGTTGTACAAAAGGTTGAAGCGCCTCGGATATTATTGGCTGTCAATGGCCTCCTATGCCATTAAATATGCCAAGAGATTCCATATATGCCAGATTCATGGTGATTTGATTCATCAAGTACCAGAACCTCTAGACACCCAATCGTGACAGCGTGGCTTCCTTTGGGTGGGGGATAGATGCCATAAGCCCCTTTGATCATCCATCAGCAAGTCTTCATGCTTACATTTTGGCCTCAACAAACTAATGCTCAAAATGGGCTAAGGCGATCCCTCTAAGGCAAGTCACGGCTAGGGCGGTCCACAACTTCGTGAAACATCATCATTTATCAGTTTAGAATACCAGAACGAATCCTCTCGAACAACAGGTCGCCTTCCAAATTATTTAATAGACCGGCTTTTGAGCCAGTTTCACATAGATTGGAGATACACAACAGCCTACAACCCAAAAGTGAGCGGACAAGCAGTGGCGTTTAATTAAATGCTAGATAAAGTCCTAAAGAAGACACTCTTGGAGTCTAAAAAGGATTGGCACGAAAGATTGCCTGGAGTACTATGGGCCTACCACACCACAATGAGAATAGCCATGGAGGATAGGCAGTATTCCATCTCAAGTTGAAATTACTGTCTTTGAGAATTGTAGTAGATTCCAAGCTATGAAAAGAAGATGGTTGTGGTTAGAGGAAATGAGGCCTTAGAAGAGAAAAGGCTATTGTCTCAGCAAATACTTGAGGCTTGCCAAGCTCGGATAAGCACAAAAAGGTCAAAATAAGAACATTTAAGCAAGGGGAATTAGTCTTGGTAATTAGGTGTCCCATTGCAAAAAGGGGGAAATTTGGGCCAAAATGGGAAAGACCATTCATTGTGAAAGAGGTATATTCTTGTGGGGCCTACCTTGGCTCAAAGCAATGGAGAGGATGTAATGCCTCCGATCAATGTTCGTTTTCCAAAGAAATACTATCCATAAGTATGGTTCTTTTTATCCTAACTGAAAAATATTAAAGTACATAGCATTCAATCCCGGTTGCATGACGTTGCATGAACATAAACTGCATGGAAAAAAAATTGTGGCAAAAAACTAAAAAGGCGCTATGAATAAATATGAACAGAATTGTCCCTATTGCATGACAATAAAATACGAAGCGATGCCCATCCCGCATGACATACAAATATGTGGTCGGCTCGTGAATAAAACAAATACATGACTTGAAGAGTAATAACTATTTCAAAAACAAATCACATAACAAGATTCATAAGGAAAGACCTCTCCAAAAATGTTTAAAGGACACTAAGTCAAAAGGGTCGACCAT
This sequence comes from Amborella trichopoda, assembly GCF_054954075.1. Classification (NCBI taxonomy): domain Eukaryota; kingdom Viridiplantae; phylum Streptophyta; class Magnoliopsida; order Amborellales; family Amborellaceae; genus Amborella; species Amborella trichopoda. The sequence continues at coordinate 8,837,889 of NC_142343.1, read as the reverse complement.
CAAAACAAAGTATACATGGTCCAGAAGGAAAAAAAAAAGAACAACAAAACAAGGAGAAAGACGTGAACCCATCATTCGAGACAGTCTTGACGCTCCTTTATAGCGGCTATTAGGCCATGATAAGAGGCTTTGCTCGTGGTAATCTCAGCATGAAGTTCCTCTTTTGCCATAAGAGCTGCAAGATGGTCATGAAGCGCAGCATCCTTGGCTCTTTCTAGTTCTTGGACCTGGTACTCGATCTTCTCATGCAATCTTCTCTCCTCAAAGGCAGCTGATTGCTTCAACTGAAGTTTGACCTCAGCATCTGCAAGGGCTTTTCTCAATTCTTCCACCTCTCGTAAGCATTCTACTTCAGCAAAGTGAGCTGATGCCTCTTTTGCTTTTTGCTCATTAAGCACCTGCATTGTGGAGGCATGTTGTTTCTCCAAATTTTCGAGGGATGAGGAGCATGCAATTAATCGTGCTTCATGTTCTGCAGCAATGCTTGCATACTCCATCCTTAAGCAGAGTCTCTTGGCTTGTGCCTGTTTTGCCATCTGTACAAACCTGGCCATTTCGACATGGATTACCACAGTCGGAATGCCAGCTTTTTCTACTAAAGCCAAGTAACTCTAAAGCTGCCTCTGCCTTGGGTAGGTTTTGGACCTTCATGCTTTTCAACTCTTCAATAACAAAAGCATATGCCTTCCGGCCCATGCTTAAGTCATAATCTTCTTCATCCTCCTCAGGTCCCAAAAGGGATGTTAGCATATGGGACGAAGGGATGGACTATAAATAGGCAGGAGTATCGCCTTCAGGCATTTCGATTTCAGGAAGTTCAAGAGAAGCAATGCTTCTAGATATAGCAACTAGCTGCTTAGCGGCCCCTATTATAATGATCAGGAAGAACGGTAAAGAAAGCTGAGGAATGGACCGAGTGCAGTAAAATATAAGAAGACAAGTGGTTACCTTCTTCAGTCTCTTCCATCATAGGATGGAAAGATTTCAGAGCATGTGGTGAAGGTCCCTCGATGGTAAGAGGCTCTAAGGGCAAGGGATTTGACTCCATAGGAGCGCTAACGGTTTCTAGTGTCTCTTTGAAGGCAATTGGAATTAATGGGCCCAACACACCTGCATGGTGTAAAAAGAGATAAGAAGAGAAGTATAAATGCATAATAAGTGCAAGACAAAAAGAATATACCTTCTCCAGCATCAACAATCGAGGCATGCAAAGATTCATGAATGGCCAGTGAAGGCACTGAGGCAAAAAAGACTAGGGAAAAAAAGAAACTAGGTGAGAACAAGGATCATGAAGCATCCCTCTGGTTCAAGAGAATTACTACTTACATAGTAAAGAGCGTGCAGATGGTTCCCTATCCTGTGTTAGTGAATGTGAGGTAGTTCTTACTTCTTGATGATGAGCCATACAATCGTGAACCCACCTTATGGACTTTACGAGTAAAAGGGGGAACACAGTATGACTCTAGATTCGATGAAAAAAAGGGTAAGAGGTTAGCCTCAAAAAGAGTTTATGGAAGAGTGTAACGAAAGTCCTAATTGGCCTTCATGTGGGCTTATTTCCGGAGATTGATATTGTGGAAGTCTGGTTGATAAGGGCCGGATGTCCACAGCATCTGAACCATGAACCCACTCTTTGGTAATGATCAATGCAGGAAGCAATTTGGAACGAGACCAGCTGGAAAGCATGTCATCTACAATGAAAGAAGGATGATTAGGTTTTCGAAAGGTGGGACGCCTAAATACGTAGGGTGGAATGTCATCAACATCAGAGCCTTTTCTCAACTAATTGAAGTGAGCTACACAAATCTCAGTCCACCATTCTGCTCTACTAAGGGCCATACCCTCAGTGAGACCATAAATCCCCATATTTTTCTCATTGCTTCCAACCATGTCCTTTTGGGCCTACCCCTTGCCCTTTTTTAGCCTTCCACTCGAACTAACTCACACCTCTTGACAATTGTTGTACTGGGTCTGTGCTGCACATGGCCAGCCCACCTAAGTCTACTTTCTCTCATCTTGTCACCTATTAGTGTCACACCTACATTCTCTCGAATGTGTCCATCTATTTTAAGTCGTATGATAATGGCGGACACCTAAGGCCATGCCACAAAAGGACACCAGGAGTATAATTTTTTAGTGCTAATTCACTCAGCTCTGGGTATTGGGTCATACTTTTTATAACTTCCCCCAAATCCTCATCATCAACAAAGTCCCCAACTGAAAATCCTATAGGTACTGCCCTTTCAGAGCTAACTTCTTCCGGAGCTGCTTCAGTAGAGGAAGGCGGTGTATATCGATGCACATTTTCCTGGAACGGAAGGCTTAGTGGGATGGTCACTTCGTTTGGTGGTAGGTTTCTTTTGGAACCTTTTGGATGGAATTGCCTTTTTTCTTTTATCGCTTGACCAACAATGTAAGAGGCATCTTTGTTATGGAAGTCGTTTTGTCTCTAGTTGGCCCTGAGGAAGGGCCGGTGGCGTGGATGCCATTATCTGAAGAGGGTGAGACCCTTCCACCTCCATGCATTGGCATCCGCTTGTTATGTACAAATAAATGTGAGGTGTCTCGATATCAGTTTCTTTGTCACCCCTATTGGTGGCTAGCTTCATTGTAGAGATCTCAAAAAAATATATAAAAAAAAAAAGGGATTTAGAAAAAGTTGATTTATGGTTGGAGACATTTTAGAAAAATCCAAAAAAAGAGGAAAATATCAAAATGAGGCATATGACAAGAAAAACTCACAAATCATAGAAAAAAAAATCCAAATTACATACATAATTTTTATACACATTTTTTAATTCTTTTTTTAAGCGACCCAAGTACTTGGCTCGTCAAGGAGCCAAGTCCACTCAATCACTACTTAAATTGATAATCTAATTATCAATTCAACTAACTCTAGTTCCAACTATCCAGATTTGAGGTTGGACTTGACAATGAACTTTCTCGCTTGTCCTTGTATGTCATCACAATAGAAGTTTATATTCAATAAGACTTATATATAGTACACTCTTCCTGTCCAGATAATAAACATAACCACTATTAGAACAATAACACTAATATTCATGGCTTCCAAGTTCCCGAGGAGTCCATTAGAATGCTTAGTTGATAGATATGCAATTCTCTTGAACAAATGTAAAATGAACTAATTCAACACAAACAATACAATCAAGCAGCCGAAAAGTATTTGCAGCAGAGATAGCATTAACAATTAAAAGAATATAGTAAAAAGATAAAGTGAAGCCATAAAACTCACATAGTTATAGTTAAGTCTTATGTTCCGAAACTTACTAAATGAAGGCACCACAGAGGTTGTTTGAAGTGAGGAAGATGATGAAGGCTTGGTTGCAAGCGAGAAGCTTGAAAGATTACTTGTAGAAGCTGCTGTGGTGCTGGTGTTGGTGGTCGTGGCAGTGATGGTTGAAGCTGTGGTGGTCTTGGTAGAGATGATTTTGCTATCAGTTGCAGATGCAATAGCAGGTGTTGCAACTGATGATGATGAAGATGAAGAAAAAGAAAACCCAAAAGAAGGCAATGCAGGAGAAGTAGAAGCAGAGGTTTGAGAGGACATCAGTGAAGGTGCCCCAGAAGTTAAAGGAACCACAGTACCAGTAGTAGAGAGAGAAGAAGAGGCAGTTAAAGGAACCGCAGTACCAGTAGTAGAGAGAGAAGAAGAGGCAGTAGAGACTCCAAGTGTTGGAGTTGCAGGTTTTTGAAATGAAAAACCAGTAGACCCAGAAGTGGGATTCTGAGAAGTTGATAAAGGAGATGACTGAGTTCCTGATGGGAGACCTGAACCAGAGAACAAAGAAGAAGATGAAGAAAACAAAGGAGAACCTAGGGAGACAGGGGAACTTGATGAAGATGCACCAGTTGAAGATGTCAAAGAAGCAGAAGTTGAAGAGAGCTTAGATGCACCAGAGCTTGGAAATGAAAACAAAGGTGAGGGAGAGGAACTTGAAGCAGGGAATATGGAGGGAAATTGAGAACTCAAAGTTGAAGAAGACAAAGAAGCAAGCGATGGGGTGGTAGTCGAAGAAGAAGAAGGGGTTCCAAATAAAGCCTTAGCAGTTGCAGGCGCAGAAGAGGGAGGTCCAAATGAAAACGCAGGAGTGGAAGATGATGAAGTTGCAGGAACCGAAATGCCAAAATTAGGGCTTGAACCTGCCGTTGCAGGAGCCACCGAAGGAGAAGGAGAGGAAGAAGAAGAAATAGAAAAATCAAAACCAGCGCTTGAAACAGCAGTTGCAGGAGCCATGGAGGCCATGGAGGAAGGAGACGATGAAGAGGAAGACGAAGCAAATGCAAAAGAAGAAGGCTTCAAAGCCGAGGATCCAGAGAAGGAAAACGAAGGTGCAGAGGATGGAGGGTTCTGAAATGAAAAACTAGGGCTTGAAGAAGCAGAAGAAGACCCCATGGGAAATGCAGAGAAAGCAGGAGATGCAGATGATCCTGAGCTCAAAGAAGAAGAAAAAGAAGAACCAGATGCACCAAATCCAAAACCAGAAGCCGACGGATTAGTAAAAGAAGAGGAAGAAGAGCCAGATGTACCAAAGGAAAACGCAGGAGCAGAAGAAGAAAATGGAGAGGCAGAAGAAGGGAGAGAAAATGTAGAGGGAGAAGAAGAAGAAGAGAAGGGTGCAGAGCTAGACTGGGCAAACGAGAAGGTAGGGGTCGTAGTAGATGAAGAAGAGGAAGACGAAGAAGAAGAGAGGTTGAAGCCTGTAAAGGAAAAGCCCGCCATTGATGAAAGCCTGGAAGTTGAAACTTCGAATTTACAGGTTTGGCCGCCAAAAACCTAGGGTATAGATGATCGGTACAGTCCACAAAATCCCACCATAACAATTCACAAAAGAGAGGGAAACCCGGGGCTCGCTTGGAGTTCTCCGTTTCGTACTGACGCGTCGAAATTCATTCAATTTACCGGATAAATATCTTTCTTATAAAGTAGTCTCCTAGTATATAATATGGAAAAGTCTTTTTTTTTTTCTTTTAAAAAATAGATAGAGCGATTTTTGTTTTTTTAGGTGCGGTTTCTATGCGGTTGCAACCTTAAACAATCCGATTAAGGCGCACCTTAAAATTTTATTTGTGATTTTGTTGAAAAAATTTCTTAGTGTTATCTTATAATTTTTCTTCGTATCTAATTAGAAATTTTAAAATTAAAAAATGGTTAAAATCAAGTAGATCTATAAACATATGAAAATCTTGAAAATGGACGGTTTAGATAATGTGTTGCAAGATACACTATTTTGGGGACTCAAAAACTATTTTTTTATTCATATTTGTGCATCTCGATGTCGATATGATCGATTAGAGGATTTTTTCAATATTAAAACAACATTTCTGATAGATTTTTTAGGTGCCTCTGTGATTATACATTTTAAAGTTGCAACTTTATATAAACTTTTCCCTCTTTTTTTTTTTGGTATAAAGAGGTCATAATCATTTTGCCAGTTTGATTTCAAATCGAGTAGTTATAAGAGTACCATTCACTAGATTCAAAGTCTAAAAATACATTTCTTGGATTTTATGATGCACCCAAGCCATCCAATTTAACATGACTGGGGGTGATTGTAACCGTTTTTTGATAAAAAATAAGTGCTCTCATAGTATAGTATACAATTCCTTTATTTTTTAAGGAAAAAATTACGTAGATGTCTTTAAAATTTTGTGCCATTAGGAGTCTTACGAAAAACTTTTGTTATTATATTCATCTCTATCCTCTATTTTGTGAAATAACTAAATTGTCCTTTCAAAGTCCAAAGTTCGACCTTTGTATAGTTAAAAACAAACTTTGGTTTGCAGAAAAAATAGATTTTGGACCTTTAAGGTTTAAGTTTCTTGTAGTATACTAGTAAGTATTACGTGTATTACACGAAACCTTAGGTAATCTCATCTAACAAAATAATATATAAAAAAATCCAACTATATCCATTATACATAAAATATTATCGAGCATAAATAAAATAATTTATAATTTATACAAAGAAGTTTAGTTGTAATGATGCAAATCGCATCCAAGATGTTCATTTTTTATTTTCTTAAAATTGATTTTAAGAATGTGGGTCGATTTTTTTTATTGATGGGGATCAAATGGGAATAACTTGAATTGAAGGGGAAAGTTAGCGAGAGAGAGAGAAGAGTTATCTTCTTCTTTTTTTTGCTTAAGTTTTTTTATTTTATATTTCAGTGGGTGGAATGCCCCATTAGGAGAAGACTTTGATATTCTTTTGTAAAGAGGTTTTTTTCAATTAAGAAGAAAAAAGTGTTTATTCCCCTTGGCTTGATTTACTACAACTTGTTTCTTCAATTGTTGCCGAGTTTTTGTATATTTTAAAATCAAAACAAGGCTAGATTTAATTTTTAATACTCCTTTCACATCATTTCGTATCAGAGCATGATACAAAAAGGGTTAGCGACCGCAATGGCTGGTCATTGAGATCACAATTTGTAGGAATGCTAAGCATGACCAAATATAAAAGAAACTCGACAATTTAACGCAGATAATTGAAAACTTGTGGCAAAATGAAAGATTGCAAGAACACACATCAACAAGGTGAGATCTATGGTGTTAGATCCATATTGTGCAAGTTATTGTGGAGATCGATGTAAATTAGAGCACGGGTAAGACTGAGAATAGCATGATGTTATGCTTGGTTGCACTTATGGGTTCGATGCACGATAGCATGATGGGAGTATGAATGCAAAGAAAAGTTGGGTAACCGACAACCCCAAAGCCGATGTCATTGGAGTAAGGGAATAGACAAAAATCAGTATCGAGATGAGCAAATAAAGAATTTTACCACATCCAGATCCACCCTTAGAACAAGATCCTGCCAGGCTAGAAAATTGATATCTCCAACCTGGGGAGTTGCTATCTCTATAACAAAACTACGACTTGAGTATCAGATAATTAAACAGATAAAAGTATATGATTTCTTTATAAAAAAAAAACCCTAAAATTGTTACTAGAGAGGTTGATGCATTAAAAGGTACAAAAAACCTCAAATCTTATGAGAAAATGATAGATTATTTCTAGATAAAAAAGAGAAGAGATAAATGAGGATATGCCTAGCAATTTTATTGATAAAAGGATGGATGATTTTATATCTGCTAATGATGAAATTCAAAATTGTGTAGATCGTAAGGAAATTTTATCTTCTAAAACTATCTTTGTTAGAGACAATGTTGAATTTGTAAGTGAATCACTTCTAATGAATAAGGAAAACCAACCCATAACTATTATCAAAGGGGATTTAGGATTGGATGAAAAAGCAAAGGTAGTGGTTTTTTATCAAAGTAAAGTGTTGATGGTCAAACATGAATCATCTTTGTTATTATTGAGTAAAGAGATTCCAACTAAGTCTTCTAAAAAGGTAGGTGTGGCTCTACTCTTAATTGCACAACACACAGAGGAAAGAGATGTTGAAGACAATGCTAGTAAGGATATTACATCTATCAATGCATTTTCTAGGTTTGGGAGGTTATAGGAGATGCACATGAAGGAATTGATGATAACTCCTTTTGGGGCATCAGCTTGTGGGTTTATTATAGGGGATACTCATCAAGTAGTGGATGTTATGTCTACCAATGCATGGGCCAAGGATAGGTCACTACTTTGATTTGATGAAGCAACCAACTATATCCCCTCTCTTCTCCTCCCAAAACCCAAACCAAATAAGTCCAATATCAACACCTCAATAATGCAAAATTATGAAAGATCTGAGCACTTGCAAATAGGGTAGATAGTTTGTTCTAGCATTAAAGGAGAATACTCATCCTCTTTGTATTTGATGCTAGTGACATTGCACATACATACCAAGGATGTAACATTTTCTGGTATGCAAAAAATGTTATTGTTAGGATGCCTATGAGATGCACAGTATCTAGGCATATCGCAATCTCATAATTACGTATCAAAAGCAAGAAGGATATAAAAGCAATTAAGCAAATACCGACCAATGCTCAGAGAAATGGGTTTAATAGATGCATTTGTGTTGCCAATGCACTCTCATCTGCTTGTATCAAAGCTGATTACTTGATGCAGCCATGCCCCTTCGTGACTGGGCCAAAGAAGGGTCGCATAACCCAAGAAGGAAAAAAAGGGCAATAACGCAATAAGGAAAATTATTAGGGTTATTTATTAGGATTATTTTAATTATTCTTTTGTTTAGGGAGTGCGCAGGGATAATTAGCAGGGTGACTTTAGAGTTTATATTGTGTTTATCTTGTACCGATTGGGTTAGTTTGAGGGATATAATTAGGATAAGGGTAAATTTAGAAGAGAGTTTATCTTTATCAACAATAACCAACTTGGGAAGGTGTTTTTGGGTAAAATATGAGAGGGAAAACGTGGCTATCTAGAAGCCCATGATATGAAAGAGCGAAAATAGGGATAGGTGTAGAGAGAAGCTTTTTATTAGTTATCTTATTTTAGTCTATTTAAATAGACATCTCCTTTCATTGTAAATTAGTCTATGAATTGAATAAAAATTAGCCTCCTGAAAGAGATTGTTTTGGGGGTAGATTCCCTTGCAAACCTGTGAGAGATGATATTTTTCCATTAACCTTCATTATTTTTATTGTCAATTTTCTGGTTTTATTCTCTCCCTGCATCAATTGGTATCAGAGCAGACTTTGATGGCTTCACAAGAGACACCCCTCGATGGATTAAAGGTATTGGCTGGATTAGTTCAAGCCCTAGCAGAGAGAGTAGACCAATTTGTGCCTATAGCTGCGAAAGTTGATGAGTTTGCACAAAAGTTCGCTCAGCTTCAGGATGGAAGGAATCCAGAGACCGGTGTTAAAACTCAAGGCAACATAGATGAAAGATGTATGCATCTTGTTCCTAACCAACCTCGGGTGGCCCCGACTAATAACAAATTCAATGAACGAATTCTTCGATTGTTGGAAAGAGAAAGAGAACTTGAAATAAAAATTGATATTCCAGAGTTCCATGGTCAATTGCATGCAGATGATTTTTTTGATTGGCAAAGTAAAGTAGAGAAAGTGTTTGAGTACAAAGATATTACAGATCGCAAAAAAGTAAAATTAGTAGCCACAAATTTTTCTGCCCATGCATTGGTTTGGTGGGATGATGTGCAACAGGATCGTCTTCAACAAGGCAAAGAAAAGATTAATTCATGGGAAAAGATGAAGACGAAGATGTGACAAAAAATTTTACCAGTAAATTATGCCTGAACTTTGTACCAAAGGTGTCAAAACCTCAAGCAAGGTGCAAAGTCAGTAGGCGACTATACTAATGAGTTCCATATTTTGACATCTAGAGCAAATTTACAAGAGTATGAAGATTAAAAAATAAATCGTTACTTGAATGGGCTAAATCAAGCCATTCATAATGAATTGGCCTTTAAAGATGTCTATAAGATATTTGATGCCTATACTTTGGCCCTCAAAACAGAAAAAATAGTCAATTTGGACCTTGGGAGAAATAACTTAATAATAAGAAGCTCTACTTCAATACAGGGGCAGCAAGTTTTAACCTTTAGAAGACCACCTATAGGGCGAGAAAACCAAACCTCTCAGAATTTCTCAACTAGGCTAAACCCTAATATGGGGAGAGGCGGTGTTGGGAGAGGGTCGGGAGCACCTAAAACACTTCGTGATAATATACAAATAGTGTGTTTCAAGTGCCAACAGCCTGGACATATGGCATTCAATTGCCCCTCACGTCAACCCCTGGTCAAAGTTAATTTGGCCTAAAGAAAATTATGAAGACGAAGTTGATGAAGGATAGACCCATGAAGGCCAAGGCGATATTGGGACGAGCCAGTCTTATGAAGGGACTGTGCCTTTCAAATGTGAAGTTGAGGATTTGTATGGAGATGAAAAGGGCGAAGCCTTAGTTATCCAGCAAACTATGTTATCAATCCCAATACCTAACGAGGATGAGAAGTGGTTGCGACGTAATATTTTTAGAACAATTTGCACATCAGGAGGCAAGTTATGCATAGTAGTAATTGATGGTGGGAGCAGTGAAAACGTTGTACCTAAAGAGATAGTGGCCAAACTTCAATTGAAGGAACATAAGCACACACGCCCATATCACATCCAGTGGTTCAAGAAAGGAGGTGAGGTACCAGTTCTTACTCGTTGTTTAATCTATTTTTCCATTAGTGCTAACTATAAAGATAAAGTGTGGTGTGATGTAGCACCTATGGATACATGCCACATATTACTTGGTAGACCATAGCTTTATGATAATGATATGGTGCATAAAACTAAGCCAAACGCTTATTCTTTTGTTATGGATGGTATTAATATAATACTCCACCTTATGAAGCAGCTTCCTACACACAAATCCACTAAAGATGAGGGTTCAAAGTTGCTTAATGTTCAAAAATTAAAAGGGGACAGCATAGATATGGATGTGATTTACGTATTGGTTGCAAAAAAACATTTTGCACCAACTGCAATTCTTATGTCTCTTGAACCTCTACTTGATAAGTATAAAGATTTGATGCTTGAAGAATTACCTGATGGTCTTTCTCCAATGAGAAATATTCAGCATCACATTGACTTGGTGCCCGAATCTAGCCTACTAAATGTGGCCCATTATCGAATGAGCCCCATGAAACATGAGGAGTTGCACAGACAAGTTGTTGCTTTGCTTAAGAAGGGATTGCTTCGAGAAAGCATGTCACCATGTGTCGTTCCTGCATTACTGACTCCAAAAAAAGATTGGTCATGGGCGATGTGCGTGGATAGTGAAGCAATCAACAAAATCACAATCAAGTATCGATTTCTCATACCTAGGCTCGATGATATGTTAGATATACTTAATAGAGCCAAGGTTTTTTCTCAAATATTGATTTAAGGAGTGGGTACCATGAAATTTGGATTCGTCCTGAAGATGAATGAAAAATCACATTCAAAACTCGAGATAGACTATATGAGTGGCTTGTGATGCCATTCGGCATTTCTAATGCATCAAGTACATTCATGCGCCTAACGACTGAGGTACTTTGTTCTTTTATTGGCAAATTTGTTGTGGTTTATTTTGATGATATCTTGGTTTTTAGTGATAATCCACATGATCATCTTAACCACTTGGAACAAGTTTTTGATGTGCTAAAGAAGGAATCACTTATTGTGAATTTGAAAAAATGCTCATTTATGACAAACAATGTCATCTTTCTAGGGTATGGTGTTTTATCTGAGGGAATTAAGGTGGATTAAGAAAAAGTGAAGTAGCCAGTGCCAAAGTCACTCATTGATGTGCGTTCTTTTCACGGCCTAGCGACCTTTTATTGTCAATTTATCAGAAAATTTAGCACTCTAGAGCACCAGTGATTGATTGTATGAGGGCTGAAAAGCTTTCATAGAATCCCGCTACTGAAAAGAGCTTCACTCTAATTAAACAAACGATGATGAAAGCACCAGTACTTGCCTTACCAGATTTTTTTAAGATGTTTGAAGTTGAAAATGATGCATCAAATGTTGGCATAGGGATAGTTCTAAGTCAAGAGGGACGACCATTGGCATTCTTTAGTGGGAAATTGAATGATACACGTAAGAAGTATTTGGTTTATGACCTTGAGTTTTATGCAGTGGTGCAAGCCTTACACTATTGGAGGTACCACCTGATTCATAAAGAGTTTGTTCTATACTCAAATCATGAAGCACTCCGACATTTGAGTTCCCAAAAAAAGTTAATGCGCGACATGCTAAGTGGATGACCTTCCTTCAATAATACACTTTCCTATTAAAGCACAAGGCTGGAACCTAAAATAAGGTAGTTGATGCTTTAAGTATAAGGGTAGTGTTGCTTAGAACTTTATCTATGGAAGTGTTGGGGTTTGAAGTGATAAAAGATCAACATAAAGTTGATTCAATTTTCAACAAGGTCCTTGAAATATGTGTTGATGGGTGAGACCCTATGGGTAAGTATCTCATGCATGATGATTATTTATTTAAAGGTGTGTGGTTATGTATACCTGATTGCTCCCTAAGGGAGAAGATAATCATGGAGCTTCATGGTGGGGGCTTGGGTGAACACTTTGGGAATGATAAAACTATAGTTATGGTTGGAGAAAAATATTTTTAGCCACGTATGCGACGAGATGTTGATCGATTAGTTACCCGATATCGAACTTGCCAAGTATCTAAAGGTCACACATAAAATACAGGTCTTTATACTCCTCTTCATGTTTCAGATGCCCCATGGGTTGATATTTCTATGGACTTCCACGTACCACATGAGATACTGTTTTTGATGTTGTTGATCGAATTTCTAAAATGACACATTTTATTCCTTGTAGAAGAACTATGGATGCTACACATATCGTAAATCTCTTTTTCCAAGATATTGTAAGGCTACATGGTGTTCCTAAGTCTACTACATTTGATTGGGATACAAAATTTTTAAGTTATTTTTGACGCACTTTATGGAAGTGCATGGGAACCAAACTTCAATTTTCTAGTGCCTATCATCCTCAAACAGATGGGCAGACTGAAGTAGTGAATAGGAACATTGATAACCTCTTGAGAACTATTGTTGGTGATAACATATCTCAATCGGACCTCGCTTTGCCTTAGGCTAAGTTTGGTTACAACAGTTCACTAAATCGATCTATAGGAAAATCACCATCTGAGATTGTTAATGGGCGGGCGCCTAATCATGTGTTGGACCTAGTGCCATTACCCATGCCAAGAAAGATAAATGATGATGCTAATGCTTTTACTGAGCATATTCGAGATTTGCAAGTCCAAATCAAGAAGAAAATTGAAGAGAGCAATGCAAAGTATCAAAAAGCTTCAAATGAGCATAGAAGAGATAAGATTTTCAAGGAGGGTGACTAAGTAATGGTGTATTTCTGAAAGGAAAGGTTTCTATTGGGAACCTATAATAAACTCAAGTCCAAGAAAGTGGGTATTTGGCGCATCTTGAAGCAATATGGGAACAATGCATATAAGGTAGAGTTACCAAAGGCATTGGATATCTCCCTGATATTTAATGTTGCTGACTTATTTGAGTTTCTTAGAGACCCTCTAAAAGTCGCAGAAGATGTAGTTGATATGATGAAGAAATTACCAAAAAAGAAAGAGGATGACATTGAGCAAATTTTGAAGACTGAAAGCTTTCAAACTCAAAAAGGTCCCTATCGCTAATTTCTAGTCAAATAGAAGGGCATGCCATACTCTGATAGCACGTAGATTTCTAAGCCAGTGTTCAAAGAGTGGATCTAGACTTATATCGCATATATATTGTAGCTAACTCACAGAAGTCGAGTTCCTTTCAACTGGGGGGGAATGATGCAGCCATGCCCCTTTGTGACTGAGCCAAAGAAGGGCAGAACCCAAGAGGGAAAGAAAGGGCAGTGTCGTAATAAGGGGAAATTATTAGGGTCATTTAGTAGGATTATTTTAATTACTCTTTTGTTTAGGGAGTGCATAGGGATAATTAGCAGGGCGACTTTAGAGTTTATATTGTGTTTATCTTGTATCAGTTGGGTGAGTTTGATGGATATAATTAGGATAAGGGTAAATGTAGAAGAGAGTTTACCTTTATCAACAATAACCAACTTGGGAGGTTTTTTTTGGGTAAAACATGAGAGGAAAACGTGGCTATCTAGAAGCCCATGAATATGAGAGAGAGAAAATAGGGAGAGGTGTAAAGAGAAGCTTTTTATTAGTTATCTTATTTTAGTCTATTTAAAGGGATATCTCTTTTCATTGTAAATCAGTTTGTGAATTGAATAAAAATTGGTCTCTTGAAAGAGATTGTTTTGGGGGTGGATTCCCTTACAGACATTTGAGAGAGGGTATTTTTCTCTTAACCTTCATTCTTTTTATTGTTAATTTTCTGGTTTTATTCTCTCCCTGCATCATTACCTCATCTCTACATATTTAATACTTAACCTTGCCAGTCGTAGAGGTGAAGGATCTTGTAAGGTTGTTTCTATTTGAGTTCTAAATGATGCTCTTCGCATTCTCAAACATCATTATTACGGGGGAAAGCTCCTCTTTTAAGGTATCAATAGCTGATGGATCATTGAGTGCTTGGTTTCCATGGGATCTTCTACATTTGAAATATATGAACTCTACTGGTCTTGTTGTTTTTCTCTCTAACTCCAGCTTCCAAGAAGTTGATAGATAATTTGATATTTCATCTGAGGTTGACTATAGAGTTGTTGCAATTATACAACTTCGGTATGGCAATATCAGAGGACTATGCACCGGTCTTATTGATGTGGAAGGGGCAAGAAGTAATTGGGTCATTGTACATGTCAGCCATGTAGAAAATGGCGATGGTTTGTGGACGTACACTTTTTGCACCAAGATGACTTATTTTCAAGTGGCACCATCAAGTGGTAAAAACCATTTTTTCAGAACTTGATGGAAGAATCATGACATCTAAAGCAACCTTTAGTCACAAAACTCTAAGAAAATACATGGTTGGGGAAATTCTAGTTCATGAACAAGCCCTTGCTCAACCACTCCATATATTCACACTATTTGATCAATGTGTTATAGTAGCAAGACTTGTAAAGTTTGTTTTTATTGGTGCAACAATGTTTGCAAGCCGATGGGATGCACCTGATGTAGGCAACCAGCAGACTATCCTCAATATCTCATGCAACAAATTGATATATTCAACATCAACAAGACTTTGATGAGTATTTTGCATACCTTGTATTATTATTGTGAAGCGACGTAGAAAACTTTGATGGGATTTGAGAGTGCTGGCTACCGAAGTTTGGCCATTAAAAAAAAGGTCATTTCAGCTACGGAGAAGAATGGCCATTATAAAAGGGCACTCAGGTTTTACCATTCAGTAGGAGGTGTTTCTTCTTCTTTTAGTATAGGGGCATTCATATGTAATTTGTCAAATGACAGCGCTTTGTCCACTGTATATGTCAATTGGATAATCATCGAAGATGAATCCAGGGTATTCAACCTCATGCCTCATAAAGAACAATTATGTGGATATGTTGGACTTCACCATTAGCTAAGGGAGGGTGAGGATGCAGCAGCAAAAACTCAAAACGTGTTTTTTTTCTAACCCAAAGAGCATGAGCAAATTGCATCCAAGATGTTTATTTTTTATTTTTTTATTTTTTTATTTTTTAAAAATTTATTTTTAGTACTGTGTGTTGATTTTTTTACGTGAGATAGATGAAGATCTTAAATAGAAGGAAATAACATGAGGGGGAAGTTTGAGAGTGAAAGAAAGAGCGAGAGTTGTTTTGATTCCCCCTTAAATTTTTTCTTTTTTATGTTTAAGTGGTTGAAATGGCCCACCGGGAGAAGACTTTGGTACTCTTTTGTAAAGAGGTTTTTTTTAATGAGAAAGAAAAAAGTTTTTCTTCCCCTTGGTTGAATTTACAGCCACTTGTTTTCTCAATTATTGCTGAGTTCTTGTATACTTTAAGACAAAAAAAAGAAGGTTGGATTTAATTTATCGGACTCCTTTCTCTTCATATAATTATAAATTAGTTAACAATAAATCTATAATTTAATATAACTTTTATATTAATCTAATTAGATATTTTTATTTTAGTATACAAAGTACATGATTACATTGTGTATGATTATATATTATAACAAGGTCTAGATTGGGGAAAGTATTTGTTGTTTTGAGGGTTAGTGACATTTATTTTGTTGGGAAACTTTTATATGTGACAGCACCAAGGGGGTCCAAACACCGTTAGTATGTGGTGCCAACCAACCCAACCTTTTGACAACTTCTTGAATTCTCAGTTGATGAATTTACTTAACTTTTTCAAAAGGTTTATTGACTCATTGAGTAAGGAAAGCATTTTCTTAATTTTGGGGCCTATCCTCGATTAATTTGGATTTTCAGATAAATTTATTGAGGGGAAGTTTTAATATGTCAAATGGTGCTAGGACCATTTATTTTGGGATTTTGTGATGAGAATGGTGATTAATTGTTGTTGGTAAATAATTGACGATACAGTCCTTTTCTTATCATATTTGTGGGTTTAAATTTAAGAAAAATCAAGAATTATGATGCTTTCTTAAAAAGTTCACATATCTAATTCTATACGACATAGTCAGTACAAAGTCAAGTACCAGATCTTTGAGTTTCACAGAGAGACCTATTGGAAGAGTCAATGAGATTCACAAAGTCTAAACTATGCAGTACATTGCATTGCAAATTGATATTCGTATTACTTAAACAAAAGAGACATGAATGTAATTAATATTACAAAGAGATGTAAATATTATATCAGAAATCATACCATAGCAAGGATATAAGTCACAATAATTGAAAAAAATGTTAGAAAAAATTCATTACAATTAAAAAATGAGCTTTAAAAGAAATAAATATAAAAAAAACTCCATCATTTTAGGAGATATCCACGTTCTCTATCTCTCTCTTTTTTTTGGACCAATTATAAACTTTTTACTTCTTTTTTTTTTTTTTTCTTTTTTTGGTAATTCAGAAAAACATTCTCTATCTATTCATTAATTTTAGAAGTTTCTATCTAGAGATACCTTTACGCAACTCTCTGTTTCTCTTCTATAGTTCATGAATTTCCATCTTTTTCTGTTTTATAGTTATTGAAATTTGTATTTTTTAAAAAAATTAAAGAAAAAAACTCCACCATTTTAGGAGGTATCCACATTCTCTCTCTTCATTAATTTTAGAAGTCTCTGTCTAGAGATACCTTCAATGCCACTCTATGTTTGTCTTCTATAATTTAGGAGTCTCTATCTTTCTCTTCTCTCTTTATACGCATTAAATTTAGGAGTTTCTCTCCCTTCTATCTCTATGCATTAAATTTAAGAATTTCTATATGTCTCTAGCATTAATTTAGGTATTTATCTCCATGTCTCCCTCGCTATCTCTCTTTCAACCCCTAAAGATACCCCGTCTCTCTTTCTATACATTAAATTTAATACTTTCTATCTCTAGCATTAAATTCAGGGATTTATTTCCACGTTTATCTCAATCTCTCTCTACCCTTTTTCTCCTAGAATAAGTTTGTTTTCTCTCTCTCTCTTAAATTTTGTGCATACTCTCTCTATCTACCCCTTAAGATGGGAATATGTCTTGTAATCTCTATAGAATTAGGCATCCTTCTTATTTTCACGACATGTGTCTACCCCTTAACTTTGACTTAATAATGTAGTTTATAGATATGCCTATGAATCTCCTATTTCCTATCTTATCAGCACCAAGTTCGCTAAACGTGCTCCACCGCAACTAGGTTTAACCTTATGACTTGGATAGCCTTATTGACCAATCACTAGATTATCCAGCCTAGTCAATTCCTCAAGGTCAACCCCTAATGGTAGATTAACCAACTGATGAGTCAATATCTGTAGTGCAACCAGCCCAACAAGTTAACTATCTCCAGGTACCCATCGAGGCGCCAATGGATCAATTTGTTCCTAAGGTCTAGCCATGCCAGCCCATCTTGGAGGTTCAAGACAGCCAACCATAGGTCTAGTCATTTCAGGTTACTCCCCAAGTTCAATAATTAGGGAAACTCAATCAACTAGTCTATCAGTCAATTCGAGTAGGTCATATACCTTACACTGATCCATGTTAGACAACTTGCCAGCTAGTTAACCTGATCTAGTTCTAATATTTCAATTAGCCAACATGGAAGCAACTATAAAACACCTTCTCAACCCTAGGTGACCTCAAAACCTAACCTCTAAAAATATATAGGAAAAAAACAACTTTTGTAGACAAATAAAAGCCTTACACGTAAATTCCTAGGCACTCTCTTTTCTGTAGTTTAAGAAAACTTTTAGTTCAACAAACCTAAAGTGAGATTATTCATAAACATTAGTTGCAAAACACCAGGCCAGAAATGTTATTACACTCTTGAACGTCGGACTACATAATCCGGGCAAATGTAAACCGATTAAAAAAAATTTTCTTTTTATTTTATTTTCACCACCCTGATTACTTACAAAAGTCCAAATATATTATGAGAAACAATAAGAGCACAAAAGAAACCCAAGGACTCTCACTTGCTGTCACTTTAATAATTATTTATCATACAAACGAAATTGCATAAATTTGATATTGGGATCATGAAACACATAATACTCATGGGAATAAGAAAAGATAAGACTGCAAATCATGAAGAAGATTGTCAAAAGATTAACTTAACTGGACTTTGCACACCTCGCACGTGGTTTCCTCCTCTAGTGGTGCATGGTGCATGGGATCAATGGTCTATCTCAAACTGCAAATCATAAAGAAAATTGCCAGAAGATTAACTTAACTAGACTTTGCACTTGGTCTTCTCCTCTAGTGGTGCATAGTGCATGGGATCAATGGTCTATCCTCCTCTAGTGGTGCATAGTGCATGTAATCAATAGTCTATCTCAGATTTTTTAAGAATAGGGAAAAAAAAAAATATCATGAAGAAGATTGCCAGAAGATTAACTTAACTGGACTTTGCACACCTCGCACCTGGTCTCCTCCTCTAGTGGTGCATGGTACATGGGATCAATGGTCTATCTCAGACTGCAAATCATGAAGAAGATTACCAGAAGATTAACGTAACTGGACTTTACACACCTCGCACCTGGTCTCCTCCTCTAGTGGTGCATAGTGAATGGGATCAATGGTCTATCATCTTCTAGTGGTGCATAGTGCATGGGATCAATGGTCTATCCTCCTCTAGTGGTACATAGTGCATGGGATCAATGGTCTATCTTAGATTTTTTAAGAATAAGAGAAAAAAAAAAAGGGGTAGGTCAGTGGGGATTTGAGCCCCTACCCTTTGGTGAGAATGAAGTCAAATATGTCATCATAGTGCCCATTAGTACTACTGCTAAGGCCCCGGCCCATTGTTGATGTTTGAAGCATGGGAAATCATAGGCTATCAACCCTTTCAAATTAGAAAGCAATAGTGAAACCATAGGCTATGTCTCAATACCTAGCATGATGGTCTAGGTCTTAATATTTAGGGTTGGGGCATGGCCCTCTTTTCTTTTCTCAATACCTAGCATGATGGACTAGGTCTTAATATTTAGGGTTGGGGCATGGCCCTCTTTTCTTTTCTCAAAGATAGCTCCATCTTAGAGAGGCTAGAGAGGGGAAGATAAAGATCAGATCTGTAGAGAGAGAGAGTGGCATGCTAATCTTAGGGGAAGAGATCATATCGGTAGAGAGACTGCCATGATAGATCAATTTGAGGGTTTTTTTTAAGCATCGGAACTTCATTTTTCAGTGGGATTTGAGATGTGACATTACGTTTGATCCTAAGCCTCATGAAAAAGTTGTTTTCCATAATGTATTGAATATACCATTGTATGATTTTACAAGGCCATAAAAATGCCAATGATTAGAGAAACATTTCCTACTGTTTACTAATTCAAATAGCTCTTTAAAATAATTAGAGCCTTCTGACATACTCGCGGGTGCACACACACCTTGAAAGTTTGCATCAATCCCATTGACATATTTGTTGCAGTTTCATAGTTTGGTGTTATGGACAATATTTTCCCATTTATATCCTATCTACCATGTTAAAACCCAAGGTTCTGAAACCCTTGGCCAAGCCAAGTTGGTAGGGTAAAGTCCGATTAGGCTCACCTGAGTAATGCATACGCCCCTTAAAAAGAAAAACAAGTAAGCAAAACAAAAAAAGATAGAGAAAGTACAATAAAATAAAAAAAGGTTTGTTTTCCATAAGGTTGTAACCTTAATCAATCCAATTAAGGTGGACCTCCAAATTTTATTATAACATGTAATTTTGATGTAAAATATTCCTAGGATTTTTTCAAAATCTATTTTCATATGTAATTGTAAATTTTTAAACTCCAAAAAAGGTTAAAATCAAGTAGCTGTATAAATATATGAAAATCTTGAAAATAGACAGTTTAGATAAAGTGTTGTAAGATGAGCGTGCATATCCTGTGATCATGGCATTCCAAGTAACGATATCCCTCTCGTCCATGTTCCTGAACAAAGCCTCAGCAGAACCCATATCACCCAACCTTATAAAACCAGCAATTAAAGCATTCCACAAGATCAAATCCTTGTTAGGAATATCGTCAAATACCTTTCTAGCAGAACCCATAACTCCAAATTTTGAGTACATGTCAACCATGCCATTCTTCACAAACCCATCTGATTTGACTCCAAATTTGATGATATGAGCATGGACTTGATGCCCCTCAATAACAGCAGGAACCGAAGCACAAGCTCTAAGAACGACAGTGAACGTGAATTTATCAGGACTGATACATCTATGCCTCATTAGTGCATAGAGCAAAATAGCATCTTGGGGTCCTCAACAATCTGGGTCAAATACACGGGCATTGAGCTTTGAGTACCCAGCAATCATGGTGTTCCATGGAACCAAACTTTTTACGGGCATTTCATCAAAAACTGGGCGTGCAAAATGTCGTTTATCGCAAGAAGAGTACATACGCATGAGACTGTTTTGTACATACACATTACCAATGGAAAACCATTGCTTAACCAGGTGAGTATGAACCTGTTGGCCTTCTCTTAGCCCCACTATAGAGGAGCAAGCCTTGAGAACCAATGGGAAGGTGAAATCATCAGGAAAAACAACATCTTTCACCATTTCAAGGTACAGGGAGAAAGCATAGGCTCTTGTCAATCAGATCTCTAATCATGGTGTTGTAGAGATATGAAGAATTTTGATACTCATTGTTTGAGTTAGGTTTTGTAAGAGGGGATTTCAGTGGAGAATAGAGGGCAAATTTAAATTAATTTTATTGTTATTTGGGGATTTCATGGGGCAAATTTTTAGGTTGAGTCATGATGCAGGGGACGAAAGATTCATGGGGAAAACTGTATTGGGGTATAGTGTTTGAAACAAGTGCAACCATTTTTTGTTGAATTCTCTTCAATGAAGAAGAAGAAAATATCTAGTTTCATATACAAAACCGATCAAATCCTTACAAGAGAGAAAAACCCAATAAGTTATTGTCCTTGCAAAGGAGAAAACACTTGTTTCTTCTCAATTTTGGCCATAGATTCTTCAATGGTCTCCTCTGCAATTCTTCCCCTTGCCACGTCTTCTGCAATTTGCAACGCTAAAGCCCCTGCACCAATGCAAAATGGTTCGGTCCTTGTCTCGGAGCCGTGATTTCGCACCTGTGATGTCTCCTTAGTATTTTTCCGGCGGGAGAAACCCTGTCACACGACGGCCGTCACGGAATCTTTCCATGCATGCCGGAATTTGTTCCTTTCCGGGGGGTTCATGTGCTTTTCTGGAGAACCCTTGCGGTTCGCAACACGTGTCTTGTTTGATTACTTATTCCGAGCGGGAGCATACTGTCTATTTGCTCCCTCGGTCAGCTACATTAGAATAGAGCAAAATGAAAAGGAAAATGATCTAATGCAACGGTTGTATAATAGTATAATGCAACCACACCTCTAGAAAATTATATTTTTAGCATTTGTATGACCCCAAATTGCGTAGAGACATTCTCTTCATCCTCATAATCAATCTTACAAAAATAATTTCAATTTGTACGCCAAAATTAATACCTATCCAACAATGAATTTCGACCATCTATTTGGTGAATTTCAAGATCTAGGCCTTAACAAAGTCAACATTAGTTTTTCCTTTTTTAGCATTATTAATCTAATGATGATAACGCTATATACAAATTTTGGGAATAAAAAAATGCTTCTCAAGCATATATCTAACCATCTCAATAAAATGGATGACTTATATTAGACTAGAATGAATACTTTCTAAAGCATTTTTTCAACATTTTCTTTATTGTGATTGTTCTTCATAATGAAAAGAGTGTACATTAAAAAATGGGTATGGTTTCTATAAGGTTGCAACCTTAAACAATCCAATTAAGGTGCATCTCCAAATTTTACCCTAACATGTAATTTTGGTGTAAAAAATTCTTAAGATTATCTTAAATTGTATTTTCATATCTATTTATAAAATTTTAAACTCCAAAAATAGTTAAAATCAAGTAGATCTATATACATATGAAAATCTTGAAAATGAACAGTCTAGATAATGTGTTGCAATATGCACTATTTCTGAGACTCAAAATCTTTTTTTTCTTTCGTATTTATACATCTTGATGCCGAGATGATCAATTAAAAAGTTTTCAACATTAAAATAATAATTTTCGATGGATTTTTAGGTGCATCTTTAATTCCATATTTTAAAGTTGCAACCTTATATAAACTTTTCTTTTAAAAATTCGTGTCAAACAAATGTCTCTAGCATAGTTTTTAAAAATGATTCTACTATACTACTATACAACCGTTGTAATAAATCATTCCCCAAATAAAAAACATGAACTACTCTCCTAAGAGCGGTTTGTTAGGGCTTACAGTGGCCCTAAAAGGAATGCGTGAGAATCCATGAGTAAGGGAAAGCAATACATCTTGATAGCAAACTGAATGCCCTTTCCTAGAGCTGGAAAGTCAATCAGCAAGGGACAACAATACATCTTGATAGCAAGCTGCATGCCCCTTCCAATTTGTCAGTTGCGTGCCCCAAAGTGAACAAAAAGGGCATGAAAACCTCTCATTTTATTTCAAATAATTCTACAACCAGCTAGCCTAAAGTTGCCAAAAGAGGAACCATAATAACACAAGTGATTGTCTATAAGGAGACTATTTATCTTTTATACATGAAAGTCATAATCATTCTCACTCATTAGTGGGTCTCGAAATTTGAATTTTTTTTTTTTTTTGGAACGATATCTATTCAATAACGCTCTTACAACCGCCTATTTTAAAATTTAAGACAAGAATAATTGTATCCTCAATGAGCAAAAGATAAATGATATCTTTGTATACAAACCTATAAAAGAATTCGAGTGCACATAATCCTATAGGACCCTCCGCCACCCATATGCATAAAACCCCAAAGGATCACTATTAAATTTGACACAAATTTCTAAAAAAATTTGCACATGAATGTAGATTTTTACTTTTATAGAGATTTACGCCAACTTTAATAATGATCCTTTAAAATCCTACACACATGGGTGTGAGAATGTTTCATAAGATCTTTACTCTTCTAATATTATCTATAATATGCTTCTCTGATAGATGGAAACTCCATCCCTTCGCTTTTGCCAAATCCACAACAAAGAGGTAATATAGTCCATCAAAACCGTTCTCTTTTGGATCTCATTCCTTTAAAGGTGTACAAGTTTTGTTCAATCCTAAGGAGCCCGACTATTGCGATTGTGGACAACAGATCCGCTTTTCTTAGGACTTAAAATCCTCCCTTTCCTTTCTCTTTATACATCTTCTCTTTATACATCTTGGAGTCGAAATGGTCAATTGGAAGCTTTTCAAACTTCAAAACACTCTGCTCTCCTGAATTTTTAAAGCCCATAAATCTCCTGAATTTTTAAAGCCCATATTAAATCTATGATATAAAGTTGCAACCTTATATAAAATTTTTCCTTTTTGATTCAACCATATATAAACTTTTTCCTTTTTGAGTTTTGACTCAATCCAATAGAAGTTCATTCTTGCTTTAAGACTCCACCAGATAGGTTATACCTTGGGGTATGCCCTTTTGCATCTGAATTTTCACTGAAATCTCCACCATATAGGTTATACCTTGGGGTATGCCCTTTTGCGTCTAAATTTTCATTGAAGTCGGGTGGATTTAATACTTCAAAGAGATAGGGAAAAGAGAGAGAGAGAGAGTCACTGTTCATTAGAGACTAGGAAAAGAATAACATGAAGAAAAGTCTCAAACACTTTACACGAAAAAATCCATCCATACGACACCAATTTCTAGGGCTCAATCCAAGATTTTGTCATTCCATTGTGCTCCCACGATGCCATGAAACCTTGGGATCCGAAGCCACAGCCGATAAACCTGCAGCATGGGGGACAACGAGGGGTTAGGCATAAAGATGCCTTCATTATACTATGATACAGCCGTTGCATTGGATCGTTGCTCCCTCTATATATATATGGGAGTGATTTTATGCGACAGTTCTAAAATAAAAGATCGCGTTAGGGCTATTTATTTGATTTAAATTTTACAATATAGACTCCTTTCATTCTAAAGATCAATCACAAAAAGTAGAATTTTGAAATAAACAACCTAAAAAGAATTTTTTTAGCTCAATTAACAAAAGATGTCTATTTTAGTGAGATGCTTAAATTTAAGCCTTTTTTTTTTCCAAATTTCTTAAACTACTTTATTATCATTAGATTAACAATATTAAAATAAAATAAAATGATTTTCAATGCATAAAGGCCTAAGTGAGGCGTGTGGAGGTATATAATTAGAGTTTTATATGATTGCCGCATACCCATGAAACAGATGAAAATGTTCTATAAGTCAAGTTTGCTTTATGGGACAAAACGCTAAGCAGTCAACAAACATACCTATACAATCACTGTAGTTGAGATGAAGATGTTGAGATGGATGATAAAACAAGAAAAGATACAATTCCAAATGAATAAATTCCGAAGAACTTAAGCTTAACACTAATAGGTAAAGAAAAGATAGAATTCCAAATGAATAAATTCCGAAGAACTTAAGCTTAACACTAATAGGTAATAAGATGATAGAAAGTAAACTTAAGTGGGCTAACCATGTATACGGCAGACCCAGTACAACTTATATTAAGAGGTACGAGTTAGATTTAAGTAGAAAGCTAAAAAAAGGCAAATGTAGACCCCAAAGGCCATGATTAGAAACAGTAAGAAAAGATATGGGACGTATGGCCTCATTGAGGGTATGACCATTAATAGAGTAGAATGACAGACTAAGATTCATATAACAAACCCCAAATAGTTCACAAAAAGCTTAAATGATGATGATGATTTAGATGTACCTCACTGATGCATACACCCCTAAATTTTGAGGTTAATCCAATTTATAAAAAATTAATTAAGATTTAAACACTATTAGATAATCATGCTACCTGAGACTCTAGATGGTAATGAGCTATGAATGAAATACTATAGAAATTACTCATGAGTGTTTTTAAATGTCTCTCTCTCTCTCTCTCCCTATATATATATATATATATATATATATATATCCAATTTATAAAAAATTAATTAAAATTTAAACACTATTAGATAATCATGCTACCTGTGAGACTCTAGATGGTAATGAGCTATGAATGAAATACTATAGAAATTACTCATGAGTGTTTTTAAATGTCTCTCTACCTCTTTATATATATATATATATATATATATATATATATATATATATATATATATATGGGGGCAATGATCTAATGCAATAGTTGTACCATAGTACAATGCAACCACACTTCTAGAAAACCATGTTTGTGATATTATATGACCCAAAATTGTGCACAAATACTTTTTTCTTAATCAATCTAAAAAGTAATTAATTAATATGCACTGTATATATAGTCAAAATGAGTCACCTCCAACAATGAATCTAAACCATCAATGTGATGAATTTCAAGATGTAGGCCTTTATGAATTGAAAATCATTTTTTTCTTTTTTTAATATTGTTAATCTAATGATAATAAAGTTGTCTAAAAAATTTGGAAAAAAAAATATCACTTTTAAGGCTTAAATCTAAACATCTCACCAAAATAGATATCTTTTGTTAATTGAGCCAAACAAATACTTTCTAGGTTGTTTATTTCAAAATTTTATTTTTTGTGATTGTTCTTTAGAATGAAAGGAGTGTATATTGTAAAATTTGAATCAAACAAATAGCCCTAACCTGATATTTTATTATACAACCGTCAAATGAAATCACTCCCCTACACACACACACACACACATACATATATATATATATATATATATACACCCAAGATCTATTTTTCGAGCATATATTCAATCAATTATTAAAACAGTACAACAATAATTAATTTCTAAACTTGCTAATCATATAACATAAATAGACCGACACACATATAAACAATAAATGGGGAGAAATATCTATAACTAACCAGTTAATATAAATACCAGTCCTTAATTTTACACAGAAAATAAACTTTACTTGCACAATACTTGCTGGTAGATTTATTACAAAAGGAAGAAAACTTACATCATACACTTGCAGTAACTAGCAAACAACTTCCACTCTTCAGGATAAAAACTTGGCAAAGTATGAAAATTACAATCACACATCACACCTTACAATCACTCAATCTCGGAGTGGCTTTCGACACACCACCCGATATACAGTATTTGTTTACAATAAAGACTGAGTATAGACAGAGAGATTGTATTAGAGAGAGAACAGAGACTGTATTAGAGAGAAAACATAGACTTCTAAGAGATTTCAAATGAATATTAGATATTGCAGAAGAAGGAGAGTCAACAGAGGAATAGGATTAAAAATACCTTTTGGGGTGAGTGGAAGCTTCAAGCTCCGTAATGGATGGAAGACAGTGGACAATAGAAGAGAAAGGCTAGAGAGAGGAGAGTAACTAGGAGAGAGAGAATTCAGACTACTTCTTCCGATGCTCTTTCAAGTGGGAGAGTCCCCCTTTTATAGGAGTCGGACCTCAAATTTTATAAATTGCTTTTTATAATTGGAGGCTACATCAAAAGAGTGAGCAGTCCCGTTCAATGACTAAAAGGTCTGGCACAATGTTTTGAAAAGACTAACAGTGAAACAGTAGCCAGGAAAGATCTGTCAACAGCATCTTGCACAATAAATAGTAAAGTCGACAGTATAGTAAAAAGTCGTGTCGGCAGCAGCTTGTACAGTAGGGTTTGTCGATAGCAGTATATAGGAACAGTAAAATATTTTGGTGACTTGACTGGTGGTTGGCTAGTGGCAGGCAAGATGGTCTCAATATTATGGCAGTTTTCAAAAAGCGTCTTCTTTTGGCATTATCGAGTCTTCTGGTGACAACTGTTCTTTTGGAAGGTTTTATTAATGTTGGGTCGGTATTCCGGGCTTCTAAGGAAAATCTATTTTTGGTTGTGCAATCTTCATTTTCTGTAGTAAAATCTTCATCATTTGTTGAAGTTGACATCGCTTCTGCTTCTTCAAACATCTGTAGCAGCTGGCTTTTTTAGTTCTTCTTTGGTGCCTTTTGGATTCGGTTGTTTCATCTTGCTTATGTAAACAACAAGATTATTTTCCTTCTTTTGTTGAACAGGGGAAAGGATTTTTTTTAATTTGATATTTTCGGGATCTATTGCAGTATTCTCATATACATCCCACCATTTTATATATATTTGTTTTCTTAATTTTGGGATATATTCTCAGTTGTGGGTATAATCCTCAATTATTGTATAGGACCATTTCATGATCCATGGAATTTGATAAAAAGCCATAAAGTATAAATGAAGGTCTATTTGGGGGTTTTTATAATTATATTTAGAAAATTTTTGTTGGGACATCTGTATTTTGTCTGGTAAAATCTCTGATCCAGATCCCCAAATCTGAAACTAGTTTTTAAACCAGTTTGGAAATCCAGTTACTACTGGTACTTTTATCTGTAGAAACCAGGTGTGAGAATTATTGCTATTTCGGAGTGAAAAAGCTTTATGCCCGGCATCAATAATTCTAACACCTGGTTTCTACAGATAAAAGTACCAATAGTAACTAGATTTCCAAACTGATTTAAAAACTAGTTTCAGATTTGGGGATCTGGATCAGAGATTTTACCAAACAAAATACAGATGTCCCAACATAAATTTGCTGAATATAATGATAAAAACCCCCAAATAGACCTTCATTTACACTTTATGGCTTTTTATCAAATTCCATGGATCATGAAATGGTCCTATGCCATAACTGAGGATTATACCCACAACTGGGAATATATCCCAAAATTAGGAAAACAAATATATATAGAATGGTGGGATGTATATGAGAATACTGCAATAGATCCCGAAAATATCAAATTAAATAAAATCCTTTCCCCTGTTCAACAAAAGAAGGAAAATAATCTTGTTGTTTACATAAGCAAAGATGAAACAACAGAATCCAAAAGGCACCAAAGAAGAACTAAAAAAACCAGCTACTACATATATTTGAAGAAGCAGAAGCGATGTCAACTTTAACAAATGATGAAGATTTTACTACAGAAAATGAAGATTGCACAACCAAAAATAGATTTTCCTTAGAAGCCCGGAATACCGACCCAACATTAATAAAACCTTCCAGAAGAACAGTTGTCACCAGAAGACTCGATAATGCCAAAAGAAGACGCTTTTTGAAAACTGCCATAATATTGATACCATCTGCCTGCCACTTGTCTGCCACTAGCCAACCACCAGTCAAGTCACCAAAATCTTTTACTGTTCCTAGATACTGCTACCGACAAACCCTACTGTACAAGCTGCTGCCGACACTACTTTTTACTATGCAAGATGCTATCGACACTATGTGTTATTGTGCAAGATGCTGTTGACAGATCTTTCCCGACTACTGTTTCACTTTTAGTCTTTTCAAAACACTGTGCCAGACCTTTTAGTCATTCAATGGAACTGCTCACTCTTTTGACGTAGCCTCCAATTATAAAAAGCAATTTATAAAATTTGAGGTCCGACTCCTATAAAAGGGGGACTCTCCCACTTGAAAGAGCATCAGAAGTAGTCTGAATTCTCTCTCTCTCCTAGTTACTCTCCTCTCTCTAGTCTTTCTCTTCTACTGTCCACTGGCTTCCATCAATTACGGAGCTTGAAGCTTCCACTCACTCCAAAAGGTATTTTTAATCCTACTCCTCTGTTGACTCTCTTTCTTCTGCAATATCTAATATTCATCTGAAATCTCTTTGAAGTATCGGTTTTCTCTCTAATACAGTCTCTGTTCTCTCTCCAATACAATCTCTCTGAAATCTCTCTAAAATCTCTCTGAAACCTCTATGTCTATAATCAGTCTTTATTGTAAACAAATATTGTATATCAGGTGGTGTGTCTAAAGTCACTTCGAGATTGAGTGATTGTAAGGTTTGATATGTGATTGTAATTTTCATACTTTGCCAAGTTTTTATCTTGAGGAGTGGAAGTTGTTTGCTAGTTACTGCAAGTGTATGATGTAAGTTTTCCCCCTTTTGTAATAAATCTACCTGCAAGTATTATGCAAGTAAAGTTTATTTTCTGTGTAAAATTAAAGACTGTCATTTATATTAACTGGTTAGTTATAGATATTTCTCCCCTTTTATTGTTTATATGCGTATCTGCCTATTTATGTTATATGATTAGTGAGTTTAGAAATTAATTATTGTTGCACTACACTGTTTTAATAATTGATTGAATATATGCTCGAAAAATAGATCTTGGGTGTTTTGGTACCAGAGCCATTAGAATCATAGTGGTGAACTGTAGAATGATAATACTATCATAAAAGTTAACAACTTAATAAAATTTAGCATTTAAAGATAGGTCCGAGAGTTGAAACCAAAGTCGTCTTGACCGTTACTGCTGTGAAAGGCCAGAAGGGCCGCTGAGGCATACAGGTCGTAAGAGATTGACTCGTGTATTCATCCGCTATCTTAAATATGGAAAATTTTATTAGGACGCTATCCAATAGGGCAACATCATCATCCAATAGTACACTTAGAATAAAAAATAAAGAGGAAATAATCATTGATAACATTGAAAAACAAATACAAAATTGGAACATATGCAAGGTTCCTATAACTTATATATATAAAAAGGCAATATTTGAATTTAAAACTAGCTATGCCATAAAAATTGTTGAGCAACGTATATCAGTAGATAACAACCAGGAAAGTTTTCAGTCGTTATCAGAGAAAATGATTAAAAAACATAGGACTAAAGAATACAAATATTTACACATAGGATTAATTCAAATAGCAATTAAACCCTTAACTAGACTAGGTTTAAATAACTCTATATTATTATGCCTCCGTGGTAGTAGACATAATAAATTTTCAGACTCTCTGCTAGGAGTAGTTGAGTCTAGCTTTTGTAATGGTCCTATATATTTTAACTGTTTTCCCAACTTTTCAGTCTCCTTAACTGATCCCAACCTTCTTAAAGTTCTAACCTTAAATCTCAAAACACAAAGGTTCGACATGAATCCTGATTCTCAGAACATTGCTTTAATAAATAGGATATGCTACAAGGTAATGAACACCCTCAGCCCAAATGTCCTTCACATGGATACCTAAGGACAAACAACATTCTTGCAGACTAATATAGAAAAATCTCATACGGTTATACCCAAATCTATAACATGGTCTCAAATCATGCTTCCTGATAATTGGACAACACAAAATGAAAACCAACACTATAGAACTCCTGTTAACCGTGAACCAGACCAAATAATAGAATACCCTGATGGTAATACTGAAATCCAAATTAACTCTAATCAAAGGACCAGATTAAATATTTCAAAGGAATCTGTAAGAAGCCCTAGTAAAATACCTACCCCTTCTTAGCATTCTACCTCTTCTATTCATGAAAAACCTATAATAGAAGAATTAACTAGGACAAATAGTAATATTCATATACCCGTCTATAAAGTTTATGAGCCAGATTCATCTAGTCATGAACCAACATTTTCGGATCTCGATTTTAATGTTCTAACTTTACAAAAAGAAGAAAAATTTAGGATGGATACTGAATTCCTCAAAAATGACTATCTTTCTAAGGATAATAAACAAATAAGAGATTGGCATCTGGCAGAATTTCCAAAGGAAATGTTAGATGCCCTTTATAAAAGACATAACAAATTTATAAAACAATCTAAACAAAATATAGGGTATTTTATATGGTTGAAAGCAACCTTGAATGAGAAAAATATTCCAGTTTCTGATGTTGGGCTCCACACATTGGAAAGCCAATATGAAGTCTTCCATACAACTGAGGGAGAAGAAATACAAAGCAAACACCCTCTTGAGAGAAGCCTTCAAATCAAAGGAATATCCAAAGAGAAACCTGAAACAAAAGCTTCTCCATATAAAATAATTTTAAAAGAAAATGAACATCATAGTCATAAGATAGATATAATCCCTCATATCCTGGAACAAAATAATTATACAAACTTGTATTTACAGTCTATTGGTAAACAAACCACTAGAATTGAAAATATAGTAAATAAAACCAAAATTACTCCTAAAGAAGAGAAAAAAAAAGCTGTTATGTTCAAACCCCCTCCAGAGATTAACAAAGGAAGATTCAGCTTAGAAGGAACTAAGAAAAAGGAAGAGAACCAAGAACTGATAGATGAATTGGTTAAAAAATTATCAAAGCTGAATATAAAGGAAGATAGGAAGGGAAAGGAGTTATGGTAGAATCAGAAGCTATGGTCTTACAAGAGGACTCTACTAATGAAATAGAAAAAATAGAAGGAGCCTAAGCTAATTTGGAAATAAATAGAATTGATTATGGGAGAAAATTTAGGCCACCTTCTCATACAAGAATGTATCATTCTAGACCAACTCCTGTAGATATACAGTTCGAAGAAGATTTGATATCAAGTATTGTCTCTTACTCAGGAAGGTCAATTGTTAATTGGAATATTAATGGCATGTCAGATCATCAAATACAAGGTACTATGAAATACATAACCATGTATGCTACAACCTGTAAAATAGCTGGGAGCCATGATCAGGAAGTAGCTAAGGCTATTGTCTGTGGATTTACAGAATGGCTAAGAGGCTGGTGGGATTTTCATATGAATGAAACCGCTAAGCAACAAATTTTGAATGCTACAAGACAAAGGACGATAAAAAACGAATTCAATCAAGATATAATCCAAAGTGAAAGTGATGCGGTTAACACCCTCATTTATACAATAACACTCCATTTTGTTGAAAGTACTTCTTTCTCGAGAAGATAGTAGTACAGACCACTGGAAAGAAAAATTTATACGAAGCTTACCTCACCTTTTTGCCGAAAAGGTAAAAACTAGACTAAAAAATAAACATGGAGGAATAATCTCATATTCTATATATACTTTAGGAGAACTATCTGCTGAGATATGTTCAGAAGGACTTGCCCTTTGTACAGACCTAAAATTAAAACGATAACTCGATAAACAAAGGATGACGGGCAAAAGGAACTAAGAGATTTCTGTAAACAATTTGGATACAATACAATACCATTGTCTAATAAACCCCATAAAAGGATAAATATAAAAAACATAAGATTAATAGAAAGGAAAAATTTGCCCCAAAAAATAGTTTTAAAAGAGCTAAGGGGAAAAGAAAAATACCATGTTATAATTGTGGAAAAGTAGGACATTATTAAATGCAAAATAAAAAAGAAGATTAATACTTTGCAAATAGAAGATAATATCAAAAAACGATTATATCATATTTTACAAATAGATGAAGATTCTGAAAGTAGTACATCTAGTTCCACTTAACCTTTGGTTGGAGAAATAGAGGATGAAAGTTTAACTTTCAGCAGCTCAAAATCTGATAAAGATATGGATATAGAAAGTTGTTCTTGTCACACTCTTACTGAAGAAGATAATCTAATAATAGATTTAATAGATAAAATAATAGACCCAAAAGCAAAAAGAGAAGCTTTGACCCAATTCATACAAATAGCTAAAATTAGAAAGAAACCTTCGCCTCTTATAAAAACTCAAGAGGAATATAGTCTAGCAGAAATTTTAAAAAGAATTAATAAAAAAAGAAAATGTCAATAAAGAACCTTCTATGTCTGAATTAAAACATGAAATCATATAAGTCAAAGATGAATTAATAATCCTAAAAAATAGAATAAGTGTCTTAGAATTAACTTCAAACCTCCAAAACTCTCCTGAAGATATAGATGAGGAATTAGAATTTGATAAAATTATAAATAACTATAATACAAAGCCTTTATCCCCTATAGAAGATATACCATAATCTTCCAGCCAACCTACTAATCAGGTTAATTAGAGTAATAACACAAAAATGGTTTACTCTAGTAAAAATAATAATTAAAAAACGAATACAATTTTCAGTCCCTAGCACTAATAGATTCAGGAGCAGACCTTAACGGCATAAATGAAGGACTTGTTCCTACAAAGTATTTTAGTAAAACAAAACAAATTTTAAATACAACAGATGGGAGCAGATTAATAATAGACTATAAATTACCCAATGCGGCAATATGTAATAATGGAAATTGTTTTGAAATACCTTTTATCATGGTAAAAGGCCTGAGTCAAGCCGTAATACTTGGAACACCCTTTTTGAATCTGTTATATCCACTAAAAATTGATACTTCAGGAATTGAATCAAATATAGATGGACACAATATTAAATTTGAATTTATTGATACACCAGAAAAAAGAAATAAATAATGTCAAACAAACAATTGATAGCAAAGAAAAGTTTCAAAACTATTTAAAAGAAGAAATGAAATACAAATTAATAGATGAAAAGATTTCTCTCCCAAAAAATATAAAAGCTATTTCCGAAATTAAAAAGAAAATAGAAAACGAGATTTGTGCTGACTTACCAAATGCTTTTTGGAACAGAAAAAAGCACATTGTGAGTTTACCTTATGACGAAAATTTTAATGAAAATAATACACCCACCAAAGCTAGGCCCATTCAAATGAACCCTAAACTTCTTGAAATATGTAAAAAAGAGATTAATGAGTTGTTTCAGAAACAGCTAATCAAGAAAAGTTCGTCCCCATGGAGCAGCTCAGCTTTTTACGTCGAAAAGGCCTCAGAAAAGGAAAGAGGAGCACCCAGATTGCTAATAAATTATAAACCTCTGAATAAAATACTAAAATGGATAAGATATCCAATCCCAAATAAGAAAGATTTATTAGATAGACTTGTAAATGCCTGTATCTTCTCTAAATTTGATTCAAAATCAAGATATTGGCATATTCAAATAACTAAAAAAGATAGATATAAGACCGCTTTAATGCCCCATTTGGACAATATGAATAGAACGTAATGCCCTTTGAGCTTAAAACCTTCAGGATTCCAAAATATTATATATATATATATATATATATATATATAGACTTGTCTACATATAGATCATTTATCTTTTGTACATGGAAGTCACGATCATTCTTGCCCCTTAAATTTCAAAATAGATGGTTGTAAGAGTGTTGTTGAATAGACACAAAGTTACAAAAGATAAAATTTGTAGATTTCGTGACCCCAAGCCATCCAATTTAACATCTAATGAGTGAGAATGATTGTAACCTAATGCTCGCTTTGTAGACAATCACATACATATACATATATCTGGGTGTGGTTTCTCAAGTTGCAACCTAAAACAATCCAATTAAAGTGCACCTCCAAATTATATCATAATATGTTGCTGTAAAAAAGCACTAGGATTATCTTAAAATCTATTCTCATATATTTTCATAGCTAATTATAAAATTTTAAACTCCAATTCTCATATATTTTCATAGCTAATTATAAAATTTTAAACTCCAAAAATGGTTAAAATCAAATAGATCTATAAACCTATGAAAATCTTGAAAATGGATGGTCTAGATAACGTGTTACAAGAAGCACCATTTTTGGTACTCAAAATCTTTTTTTTTTTTTCTCATATTCATACATCTCGATATCAAGATGATCAATTAGAGCGTTTTTAACATCAAAAAAATATTTTCCAATGGATTGGTGTGGCGCATATGTAATTCTACATTTTAAGGTTTCAACCTTATATAAACTTTTTCCTGTATATATACGGATGCAGTTGGCATACGGATACATCCGTAGCTGTAGAGGTAAGGTGCACCTTCAAATTTTATCATGGTATATAATTTTGATGTAAAATGTTCTTAAGATTATCTCAAATTCTATTTTTATATCTAATTACAAAATTTTAAATTTCAAAAATGGTTAAAATCAAGTATATCTATAAACATATGAAAATCTTAAAAATAGACAGTGTAGATAATATGTTGTAAAATGCCCTATTTCTGAGACTTAAAATCTTTTTCTTTTTCACAGTCATACCTCTTGATGTCGAGATGATCAATCAAAGGGTTTTTCAACATTAAAACTACCTTTTCCAGTGGATTTTGAGGTGCATCCGTAGTTCTACATTATAAGGTTGCATCCTTATATAATCTTATATATATATATATATATATATATATATATATATATATATATATATATATATATATATATATATATATGGTGAGAGACAGAAAGAAGCTACCGAACACTACATTATCTACAGCAATCATGCTCATGGAATCGCCATGCTCCATTTTCTTTAATTTGAGTGGATGGTGGAGAGCTGGAAATTCAATAGTTTGCTCGCTTCAAGGTGAGAGATACTTCAATTTGAATGGATGGTGGATGTGGTGTTGACTCTCTTTCTCCCTTCCATAGTAGAAAATTAGGGCTCCATTCATATACTCTCTCCTTCCCTTGCACTTGCAGAAAAGAAATAACAGGGATTATAAAGTACCTGAAGAACGGTACATAGAAACCAAGATCCAGTCGCTCCAAGTGACTTCGCATCCTGTTCAAATCAGCTAAAACCTCTAACTTCTCTCAATGCAGAAAGACTGAGACAGTTTCTCTGAAAGTTGAGAGAGAGAGAGAGAGAGAGAGTATTAGTGTGTGCGAGAAAGAGAGAGAGAGAGAGAGAGACAGTGAATTCATGTACGCTCATAGGCATATGTGTGTGTGTGTGAGAGAGAGTGTGAATTCGTGTGCTCGCACATGCATATGAGAGAGTGAGAGAGTGCAGAAGTCTCACTTGTTTCTATATGGACACTGGTGATGATGGATGGAGGCTGCATGGCTATGCGACAAGCTCATCTTCAAGGTAGGTGTACTCAAATGTGAACTCAGTTTTGATTCTTTGGCACCTACAATAACAATGCACAAAAGAATTAAAGGAAACTCTTAACGAATCTTAATTATTTCCCATTACAGCTGCCACAGTGTAACTAAATACATCATTAATCTCAAACAGTTTGAAAGGTGGGAGTCTAAGGTTTGAGAGCATGAGAAGTATATAAATTTTAGTTGTTTCTTTGTTCCCCATGACAAGTACGAGGCGAAGCTAATAAGATAAAGTTCGAAATGTGACACTAAACCAGTAAAAACGTAAAGCCTTGCTAATCAAAATTCCAGTGTTATGGCCACTTACCACCCTTGTGGGAACTCATCATTTGTTATGTGGAAATCGAAGTAGACATATGTTCCCTGTTCAAAATCGTGTGTTGTTATTTTTGGCTCCTCATGCCGCTGAAACCAAGTATTGTACTTCTTGTGGTATCTCCATGACTGCCTTTTCAACTCTCTTGCAGCCAAGTACTGCTGACAAGTGTTCTGCTTAGAAACGACATACTTTGCTATCAGTCGCATAGAAAACCAGATATTCCTTGTTTCTAAGAAGCAAAAAAAAGAATAAAAATCAACCTGTTGGTTATAAAATGCAAAGAACAATGTATCAGAGTCCACTCTCCCCCAAAAGGCAGGGTTCTCAATGATGGGAATCTGAGTTTGAGGGTAGCTTGAAGGGGTTGCGGCAGGATGCTTCTGAAATTAGATCAAACCAAATGCCAAAAATCAAGAAATGCTCAACAACATTTCAAGGGAATAACCACTATAAAGAAGGTCATATGTCTCTGACTTCAACATTTCAAAAAAATTGCAAATAGAGATAAAGTCTCATACAGGGACATATTTGTTTGCACGCTCTGAGTCACTTGGTTGAGGGAGCTTGTTGTAACAAGCTGCTTCAAGCATTTGTAGATTATATAGCTGATCATGCACTGCTCCCAAAGCTGCACTTGATCCACTGAGATTATCACCGATGGCACCAAGATCTGAAACGCTTCTTCGACCAATAATACCAAGACCAACTGAAGATTGGGATGATGGTAAAGGTTGCCCTGGAGATAAATCTGTATCTCTGGGCATTTGACTTTCAGCCAATGAACTAGGACCTGAAACCTGTAGAAGAACAAAATTCATTCCAACTAGTTTGGTTTGGTCATTTCCCAAATATAAAATCACCGAACTACCCCTGAAAAATGATGGGGATAATTTGGTCATTTTAAAAATTTTAAAATATTTTTTATAATTTTATATGGTGCGTGACGGTGTCAAGTACATACACCTAAAATTTTAGCTTAAACTGATTTGCAGAAAAAATATTAAAATTCAAATAGTGGATATGAATTTTGGACCATCAAATCAAGATCTAACGGCTGGGAGCACAACCTAAACTACTACTCATTTTAGGTACAACTTATTAGTAGCTTTATCCTATATATATATGTATTGACAATCAGGACCATGTGTATTCAGACAGGAACCCCAACAAGCAAGCAAAATGCTTAGCCAAAGGAAGGTTAATAAGTATTTCATTGAACTTTTAAAAAAATTACAGGCATTCCTCAAAGTGATTATACAAATGCGAAAGTCCAAACTTACCGGGCTATCTAATGTGTATGAACTCTTTAATTCCTCCTCATTATTCAGGTTCCTCTTGAATGCTAAGCTTGTAGTAGAATCCACATTTGAATCATCTGATGGCTTCTGCTGGGATTGTTGATCTTCTAACTTCCCAGAGACATCTTTTTTTCAATGAAATTAAGTATAAAAAAAAAGCTTTTCAAATTAGATGGCATTTTTTTTTTTACAACAATTTCAAGAATAAAAAAACAATAACTGAAGGACCAAAGCAGAAGTAGAAAACCCACAAGTGCAAAAACAGAAGAAATTAATTAATAAATCACAATTTTAAGTTTAAATACCAGAATCTTTCAATATTCCACTTGAAACCATGGCATTTTGAGCAGAACCCTGTTGCACAATACTCTGTTGTAGTTGTAAACCAGAAGTCAAAGTAGAGAAGCCCTGGGATTGAACACCAATACCTAGTCCGGCTTGACCTGATACAGATGAGCTTTGAGAATTCAACTGCAGCAAATCAAATATTTCACAGTTACGAGCGAAGTAAGGGATAAGATTAAGTTCTTAATGACATTGCAAGTGCTGTGTATTTATAAATTGTGGCATATTGGTGTTGTCAAGAAAAAACACCGAAGTTGTAGCAAAAAAACATAGCCCTATTAGGAAAGATGTGGTATTGAACTTTGTCCAGCTGACAGCATGACAGTAAATAATCAAATTCTTGATATTAGATAATGGGAAATGACCTGCTGCAAAAGGGGGCTTTGTTGTTGGGTAATGAACTGTTTATGATTTCCTCCAGGAAGATGAGGCCCTCCAAGAAGGGTACCGTGACCTTGCTGTTGTACTTGCTGGAGCCGGTAAAGATATTTCTCCCTCTGATCAGGTGCGAATTCAGGTCTTCTAACCTGTCCCTGACACCCCCACGAACAAACTTTCCTCTCACATCAAAAGCAGAGTAAGATATTTTGGATGTGATTTGTTCATAAACGTATTTTAATCTGAGGAAGGCACCAAAATATTTGACATAAATGATCAAGTAAAAGAAAAAGTCAACATTCAATATAAGTGATAAAGAGAAAAGAACAATAATCATCAAACATACACAATTTCAAATAAATAAAAAAGTTTGCATGCATGCATGCATGTTAAAGTGTGGATGTGTATATTCAATACATGAAGGTAGAACTTGCTAACAGATGCCAAATCAAAAGGTCAAAGATCATATGTCTATCAGGAAGATGCTTCCCCATGAATATATAAAAAAGGGCCTTTGGCATGAAAATCATCGCAAAAGTAATCAATAGAAGAAAGCATACCGCCTCAGTCTGATTTTGTAATGAACTCGAACTGTGAGGTCTCCACTGCACTCCTGAAACAACTGAAGGATTGAAAACTCTCCCACTTAAGGTAGCACCATCCACAACGCTGCTAGTTTCGGTTGAACCAGAGCTGTCATTGGACTTAGGGATTGGTTGTTGCAATAGAACCCTATTGGTCAGAGGAGAAACTAGCTGCGGAACTCCACCACTTCCAATTCTTTCATCTGTTCCTGCATTACTTCTCTTTGCCAATTCAGAGATTGCAGGAACTGCACCAAGGGCTCCACCTCCTGAACTCAAGCTCAATGGAACACTAGCTGATGGTTGACTTGGAATACCTCTTCCAATACCTCTTCCTGACCCAACATCACTAAGAGCTGGAGATGGTCTTCTTACGGGAACGTTCGGACTATCATCCTCTTTAGTAGAATTGGCCTGAGTTATAGGTGACAATGGAACTGAAGCACTAGATTCCAAGATACTGCGTGCAGGTCCTGGACTTGGAAGCACTGATGAAGTGGGGGTTACCCCACCTACGCCACGGGCAAGAACACCAGCACTGGAAGTAGTTGTATTAACACCCGTTGCCAAACCAGAACTGATTCCTGAAGGAGCTGAGGAATTTGAAGAACTCAGGATGCCACTTTTGGAAGAAGGTGGCGTCCTAGGTAAGGTATCAGAATTACTATCTTGGGAAGCTGTTTCTTCAGCTTGGTCCCTAATGGTGCTTCCTTGCTGAACATGAGAAACAAAGAAAGCTCAAAAAGGAGAAGTCCAAATACATAAGCTAATTGTTTTAATCAATAAGGCACAACAGAAAAATACTTCGTAGGGTTATAGATTACAACTAAACAACAAAATAACAGGGAATGCCAGATGACACAAGTATTGGGATTTCAAATCTGCAGCACTTCAAACTCCAAGCCTCAGGAAACAGGTCAGTTGTTTCAAGATATCAAAAATTAAAATGCACTTTCTCCATTCAGAATACAACTCACAGATAACTGAGTAGGTGAAGCTGTAACAGAACTCTTCATGCTTAAAGTCCCACTGCCTGCTGTGGAAGAACCGACACCCTACCACAATATATAACATGACGAACACCATGAACCGTCATTTTTTTGCAGGAAAATAATAAAGTACAGTTAGCATAAGGAAACATGTAATCAACAATTTTTCACCTCATAGGACACTGTTAAGTGGGATCATAGTTTAATTCAAATATATATATATATAGAGAGAGAGAGAGAGATAGAGATCTAGAGAGAGAGAGAGAGGAAACAAACAAAACACATGTTATCCCACAATAAAATACCAAACAAAAGAAAAAGAAAAGAAAAACCAAAACAACGTTCAGGTTGTGCCCTATCAATCAAGAAACGAATAAAATAGGCAAATATGAGCCATATGACAGTCCACAATATGTTAAAAAGCTTCTTCATGTGAAGCAAGAGCAGAAGACCAAGTGGAGTAACAATATCTGTGCTGAAATGTTCCAACACATCAACAACTACTAGAGTAAATGTTTTTCAAGTAGTTACAAAAAGTGGGAGAGTGGAGCATATCAAGCATTCGAAATTTTAAAAAAAAAAGGAAAAGAAAGAAAGAAATCTTGAAAAGCAATTAAAGAGTTCTTTTAAAACAGAAAGGCTTATTTTCCAGAGGCTCTTCACCCTCACATACTAAAAAACAGAGAAAATTCAAACAAAGACATGACTGTTGACAATAACTCAACATAGAGTACATGCATAATTTGAGAAAATCCTGCACAAATGTTACCTTAACGAGGCTAGGGGGGCCAATGGGAACAAGATCTTCAAGTGTTTCCACTTTGTCCAACGGTAATGAGTTGTACAGCTCATCAACATCACTAAATTCATCAAAGTCCTCCTTTCAAGGGATAAATCATGAAATAATAGACAAACATAATATTAGCATCCATTCAAAGGTTGGTATGAATCTGCAATAGAACCAAAATGAAAACAATGAAGAAACAAAAACATAGAAACTAAACCTGATTGCGCTCAACGTAATCCTCCACGAAATCCCTAACATCATTTACTTGTTCAGGACTTAATTCATCATTATCCAAAAGTCTCAAAATCAACTCTAGCTTCATGATATGAGCCTTATGCCGGGTAATAGATTCCTCCAAATGCGTCTGCAAAAGGTCAATGTCATAAAAAATGAGATATACACCGAAGATGGAAAGTTTCATAACAGCATGTGCATCAGTCTCAAATGCAAAGACAATAGTGATCAGTTAATCCAAGGACGTGCATGTAAAAAGAATAAAGATAGAATCCTCACCAAAAGGGTATTTTGTAAACGGTTTGTTTATAATAGAAAGAATCATGATAAAATCCTCACCAAAACGGTAACCTGTAAACCATATGTTTATAATAGTATCTGAAAACATACCAGCCGAGGAGGCCTTGTTTTTCCTTTCTTTACAGATAGGCCCTCAACTTCAGCTTCATAGCAGTCGATCTGACCCTCCAAATCTCCCACCTATCACAGATAAGGACAAATTTAAACAGTTACATTTGCATTTAACTGAAGTAAAAAATGAAAAACCAACTTGAAATGCCATTAGTAACAAAGCATACTGTCCAAATTAGAAGCTAAGCTGATATTAACATCAAGCAAGTACTATAGAGCAAGAAAGAAACCTTCCTCTTACCGCAGTGTTTAACCATTCCCTTGTCTCAGCTTTGGCCTTTTCTTTCGGGTCCTATCCCAGAACAAGAAAAGATGCAACAAGTTGGTAATAAATAACAAAGCAAAAATAAATTCCAATTGAAATATATGTAGTACCAACTATTTGATAAAGAAAAAAAAAAAAAAAAGCAATCAAGTTGCTTCTCCAAAACACATATTTTTCATGCACAACTCAAAAAATGCACGTTTTTACTCAAAATAGAAAACTGCAGCTTTTTCTTTTAGTTAGTAAAATCACTCAGACATTTAACTAGTCACCAATGCGTTCTAATTTTTTCCTGTTTAATATTTTCAGCAATGAAAGAACTTCAATTTCCAAGGAAATTTTAAGTTTTTTTTTTTTAAAAAAAGAAAAAAAAAAAAAAAACCAAAAAACGATACTTCCCTTTCTCCAATTAACCAGTATATTTCAGTCCTAATACTCATTTAGATGAAAAGCCAATCTTTACAATAAGATAAATCCCTAAGACATCACAAAACAAGGCCCACAAATCAACCATGGACAGAATAAAACTAACTCAGCTCCAGGAGATAGAGCACTCTCATGCGTGCGCATGCACACACACACACACAGATACACGCATAGTCATGCATACAAAAATATGAACATGCATGGGAAAATATTTGGTAACTCTATTTCAAAACTGTAGAAAAGAATGCCAGAGCCAACAAAATCTGGAATGGGTATTTGTTTGACCTAAATTTTGGGAATCTTTTATCACTAACATTTTCAAGGAGAAGAAAAACAGTTTTGTGTTTTAAAATGCCTAGATTCGATAGCCATTAATAATGGCAAACAACAGTTATTTGAGTGTAATTTAGGTGGAGCACTTTTCTTGACCTCCAAAGCAAATTTGTTTAGACTGATCACTAAGATGAACAAATAAGATACCCAAAATTCAAGTAAAAGAAATCCCCCTTGCCAGTTTTTGCCTGTGGTGTTTTTCGACCGCCATGAGCAATGGGCATACCATATGCTTTCCATATGCGTGTCACATTGGGTAAGTAAACTTCAAGAAACAAAACGTGATCGCTAAAGGATCACAGAAACACAGAGAATAGGATCCTCAGTTATTCAAATATTGGATACTACACGTATAGAACAGAATGCCCAATTATTCAACACTCCAGCACTCATAAAGACTTACAGTTTTCGGTTGTTGGCCTAGCCCTTCTTTTGAGAAGGCCTTTGTCTTAGTTTCCTTTTCGCAAACTTTAAATCGCTCCATTTCACGCTCTATGAGCTTGCGGGCATCCATTAGAGCCTGCTCATAAGATGCACTAACCTATGTCAACATATATAAAAGAATTGATCAAAACCATATACAAAAACAAATCCCAAAAATCTATTCAACAAAATAATATTTAAAAAGAAATAATGAGATAAACACAGTGATATCATCCATTACAACAATAAACAAGATCACTTCCAGGGAAACCACAAAGCATGCAGCAAGAGAGCATATCTTTGAACTTTCAAAGATGTACACCAAT
Source organism: Amborella trichopoda (assembly GCF_054954075.1). Taxonomy (NCBI): domain Eukaryota; kingdom Viridiplantae; phylum Streptophyta; class Magnoliopsida; order Amborellales; family Amborellaceae; genus Amborella; species Amborella trichopoda. The sequence goes on along the minus strand of NC_142343.1, from coordinate 8,795,116 downwards.
CTAAAAGTATACCACTCTATAATTATACATGAAGCAGCATTTAATAGTAAAGATATCCAAAAGTAACTTTATATAAATGGAGCTAGCTAGCCTCATTGGGAAGAACCTAAGGACTGCAGAAACATTTCAAATGACCCATGTCCTTCAGCACACAGAAACTCAACAGCCTATCCACCACCAAGTTGTCCTCCTAGTTACACTAGTGATTTCCATTACAGGAATGGAAGATAACATGTCCAACAATTCGGCAAGCATCTACAGAGAGTACCAGGAACAGATGGTATTCTTTAAATCATTCAATAACGTGGAGAGAGCCACCCAAAATCACAAATTCATGACAAGATCTGAATGCTGCATTCACAAATGAGAACGCCAATCAACAGAGCATGGATCACAACTAAAATCAAATCAAAGCTGCCAACCATGATCAAACAGAATCTGTTACAATTGCTCGTCCCCAATAAGAATCTTCCTAATACAAATGGTCACCTCAAGTACAAAACCCCCAATAGAGAGTATCTACAAAGCCCACACCTGAAAATATCTCTAATAAACACCAGCCAAGATCTACATTAGATTATTCTCACCATCCCAATCCCTTTTATCAATTCCCCACAAAGTAGTCCTGTTCAGTATTCTACCTCATCCAAAGAGGATGCTGACCAAGAAGATGCACATGTTCTTTTCCTTTCAAATTAACAGCTAATGAAGAGGACGCTTATCTAACAGAACAAGTAGCCCTTCTGATCGACCTCATGAACAACCCACGCCACACAGTACCAGCAACCAATTGAACAACCATCCCTCACAGATTATTTCATTATTCTCGCTGCCCATGCAACATAAAAGCCAAGTGAAAAAATTAATATCAGAAGTTTTTTTCAGTGAGAAATTCATATTTTTACACAATATAGAAATGCTCCATTCTCTCAATATCAGGCAAAGAGCAAAAAGGTCTATCACATTGTTATAGCACCTAGGTTTTGGAGTTGGGTTCAATTTTGCATCCATATTTTTGAGCTACTTGTGATAGTGGTTTGCCTTTTTGCTAGTGAAAAGGATCAGGCAATGGGGCATATTTTCAAGGCAATGGAGGTTGCAAGAGAAGAAATCAAGCGGAACTTGAAGCAAGATAAAAAAAACAAAAATCGCTCCATTTTGAAAATTGTAGATGACAAGTGGGATATGCAGCTGGAGAGACTCCTACACCTAGAAGTGTATTTTCTCAACCCTGCTTATTTCTATTCTGATCCTGAGATAGAGAAAAGGGATTCTATCATGGAATCATTTAACAAGTGCAATGTGAGAATCCAACCCGACTCAGATGTTCAAGACAAAGTGTCTATGCAACTTGACTTACATCGTTACTTTACAAGGACACTTAGGACGGACATCGTAGTAAGGCAAAGGACAAAAATATATCCACGTAAGTTGAAGATGTATTTGTCATTTAAATTATTACTCCTTCATAATTAACTTGACCTCTACTTTTTTAAATTCTAACTTTATTAAGATATACGTCTTCTACTTGTTTTTATTTTTAAATGTATTATAGCCTCTTGGTGGGGCAACCATGGACAAATTGGCCCCACTTGCGAAGGATGGCACAACGGATTTTGAACTTGACTTGTGCATCATTCGGCTACAAGCACAACTTCAACACATTTGAGATGGTATATTTTCCATTTACCCTCACATCCTATCAATTTCGTACACTAACTTTCTCGATACTTTTTTTTTTACTAAAAACTTGTAATAGGGAAATGACATATAATAAGACAAGTACATACAAAGAAGAGAAATAGACTCGATCAGAAGAGACTGAACAGCCTTGTTTTCGTTCAATATAATCAGAGCCTGAAGGAGTACCATCTAAAGTGGTTCAAGTTGAAGACCCCATACTTGTGAAAGATTTAGATCCAACAAGTGTATGGTTGGTCGAGCAAAATGCAAGGGACGAGCCAGTATTGGAGGGAGAAAGCTTGACATGGACCCAAGTGCAAAAGGGGGTTGGTTTGGCATTGAGCCCTATAAGGGCTACTAGATCCCAAACCCAGAGAATGGGGAAGGGAGTGGCCCAGGAAAAGGAAGGGGGAAGGGGAAGGGGAAGGAGAAGGTGCAGCCAAAGAGGAGGAGGATGCCAACTTAGAGGAGACACAGGAAGAAGGTTTTTATGAAGAGGAGGATGACTCTTATAATAAGGGCTTGGCATCATCATCAAATTCAGGTGCACTTGATGCTAGACGTTGACCTCATGTTGCTAGTGATGATCAAACTCAACCTCATAATTGATTCCATCATATTTGTGGGTGAAGGAGACTACTTTTTGTATTTTATGGCCTTTTATTGTTAAATATGACTTTTTTTTATGAGTAATCTGTTGTGACTTGTGACTTGTGACTTGCGAGATTTAATAGACATCTCAAGTTGCCTTTATCTTTTAATGTTGCTTTTAAGTATTACCGATTTTATTTACAGATTTACAGTTTAAAGTCGTGTATGTTTATGTTTGATATGTACTTCTGACTTCTGAACAATATATTACATACAAATCTCACTTCTTAAATAAAAAAATGGAATTCTAGGTGCCGGCCTAGACAGCCGCATTTGCCTTCTTGAACATAGCACATGCCATAATTTTGTTTCTATTCCTTTCCTTCACATAGACAATTTGAAGTAACCTTTGGATCCCCAGAGTTTTCTTTTTCTCTCTTTTTTGATCAAACAAATGAATTTACATTGAAGACCTTGAACCCTCCCTAAAAGATATTACATTCAATATCTTGGGTGATGGGTCGATAATCCAAGAGAATGGAGAGATTGAGGAGTATTAAATTAGAGCTGGGTGGGCAGAAGTGGAGAGGTGCATCCAGAGTTTTATGTTATCGCCGCATACTAATGAAACTGAAGGGCAAGTTCTATAGGACAACTGTAAGACCAATCATGCTTATAGGACGGAATGTTGGGCGGTGAAGATTCAACATATTTATAGGATGAGAGTAGTTGAGATGAGGATGTTGATGTGGATTAGTGGCAAGGCAAGAAAATATAGGATTCGAATGAATACATCCGAGGGGACTTTGGGGTGGTTGTAATAGACGATTAGAAGAAAAGAAGACTTGAGTGGGCTAGCCATGTGCAGCATAGACCTAATACAACATCAGTTAGAAGGGGAGATTTGGTTCTAGTGAAAGGCTTTAAAAAGGTAAGTGGAAGGCCCAAAAGGATATGGATGGAAGTAGTGAAAAGAGATATGATGACTTATGGTCTGACTGAGGGTATGATCCTTAATAGAGCAAAATAGTAGAAGATTTGTGTAGCCGACCCCAAGAAGTTGGGATAAGGCTCGGCTGATTATGATGATGATGATGATCCCTTACTGTAAAACAACTCCCCACTGTAATACATCTATTCCAGCATAATCACCCCACTAAAATCATATCAAAGGCCTCTTCCTCACTGCCTTACCTTGTCCAAACCTATACCCCATTCCCATACCGTGGAAAAATGCACCCCTAGCAGTAATAATCAAAATGGGATTCCTCATTTGACATTTAGAAGCATCATTAAATGTGGTCATCAAATCAAAATAACAATTGGACAATATAACAAAACAAAATAAATATTAGTGAAGCTGAGTAATGTAAATCAAATTCCACAAAGAATGGCATGTAAGCCAGGCTGACTCTCAATCATATCCACATGTAATCGAATACTAATGGAAATCAAAGCAAATTCAAGCAAATCCAATGCAAAATTTTGCATAGAAATTTGTGGAGTGTGTTGCATGGCGAAAAAGATATTAGAGAGAGTTTCAACTCCAGCACCCTCAAATCTAAAATAGATATTGAGATGCACAAAAAAAAAGTTCAAATAACTCGATTAAATCAAGTCCTAAACCCTATTGTTCAGAGAAAAAAGGGCATAATTTCTGCAGCCAGATTTCACAATCCTATGTATCAAACTACACGGAATACTTAACAATATCAAAAATCAACAATGAACATACATTTCTACGTAATCCACAGACAATTCTATCATATTCACAGATAATATCACACATAAAAATACCAGCATTGCAATCAAGAACAGAAGCCTGGAAAGGAAGTTGAGAAAACTGGAGTAAAGAAATATAACAACCAAGTGAGTAGACGGAATTCAATACTGACTTTCTTGTCCTTGATTTCGCTAGACTGAATCCATGTCTTGATCTGGTCCCTGTACCTTTGGAGTTTCTTAATCTCCTTCTTCAAATCTGCTTCAAATTTCTCCTTCTGATTTGCATTCTCAGTGTCATATACCTGAAAAGCCATAGCCAAAATAAAGGACTCAGTAACAGTCAAGGGAAATAAAACATCTCAATCGACCACCAATGAACTCCAAGTTATCCCGATACAGAAAGGCTAGCACCATAGCGGCTACTAATATCAACAGAAGCAGGAAGAACATGGGTATATAAACTAGGTTTTCATAAGAAGGAGCATGACCTTGTTCCAAATGCTATCAAAGACATCAACGCCTTCCTGAACCTTTTTCAACACCCTATCGATCTCCCCCTGGAGTTTGCGGCTTGCTCCCATGGTGATATTGCAGAGAATTAACCAGAAAGGGGGATTCAGTCATCAAAGCTTGCAAACTGCGCCCAAGTGGCGATTGTTCCTGTTACAGATAAATAGTAAATAAGCAGAGTCGAATCGAGAATCAAAAGCATTGAAACTGTGCCTCAATGGAAATTAGGGTTGAAAAAGCACAAACTATGGCACAGATCAGGGCAAAAGAACGTCAATTTACTATTGTTTGGGATTGCAGAGGACGAGTAGACTGAAAACTGACTGTGTTTTCCTTCCTCGAAGACTGAGAGAGAAAGAGAGTGCGAGGGTTGGGATCCGAAAAGTAATAGAGGTGAGGAAGAGAGAGAAAGTGTCTAGAGAGAGAAATGAGGGTTTTGGGCCTTTGTGAACTCCTTGGCAGGGCAAAACGGCCACTTGGGCATCACTGTCCTAGTAGCGTCGTGCATAAGTTCGTGTTCCAAACTACCTCTATTATTTTAAGAAATAATATTTTTTAAATTGGTTAAAAACTGTGGGTTTTTCAACATATCTTCAATGAATCTTTTTTTCTTTTTTTTTCGGAACAATTATAAATCTATAAAATTTGTTGAAATTTCACTCCTTTTCATTGTTTGGACGTCTTAGAATCTTTTCTTATGATAAGCACTTTAAAAGTGAGATTAAATTAAAAATCTTGATGTAATATATTGTATTTTTCACAAATATATGCCTATAAAAAGTTTGTATAACATAAAATAAAAAGCACTATCAACATATTTCTAGAAAAAATACTCCTAGAAAAATTACATATCTCAAAATAATAAGTCGAATTAGAAGAAGAGTAACCCAATGAAAAATGTTATTTTCTTTAAATCAATGACATTACTCTAAAGAGGTTAAAGATTTGAGATTCATTGGACATGTTGTTTAGTACAAGTAAGCCTTATGGTACTTTTTCTATGAGTACAAAAGATTGGTTAATTTTGTATTTTTTGAAATTTTTTATTATTTCACTAGTGTATAAGTATAGTAATTTGGATGGTCCAGTATTTCACAATTTTAGGCTTTTGCTTTTTGTCAATTGGAAACCAATATTGAGGGTCTTATTTTTTTTATTTATATCTATAAGTAATGATATACCTTGGTCATAATTCATGTTATTTATTAATGCCATTGTTATGTGTTAGATGTTTCATTGTATGCCCTCAATAAAATTATTGTAGGATTTGAGGATAATGTAAATTTAAAAAAAATAATTGTCTAAGTAGGACCCTCAATAATGATACCAGGTGAAGCATAAAATTATTGTTCACGGACTTCATAATAGTTGCAAATCATAATTTTATCTTATGCCTTCTCTATATGTCCTTTTTTTCACTAGATTTTGAGTCAAATCCAAAATATGTACAATTATTTAACTTAACTAATTTCATGTTTGCAAATAGGCTTTTGTAGTTTGAATGTCTTATCTTTCTATGTCTTTGTAGTTTGAATGTGTATCTCTATGTAGTTTGAATGTTTATCTCTTTGTAAAGTAGGATAAAGATAATGACAAGCTCTCCTAAAACATAAAACTTATATACTTCCCCTTATCCAACCGTCCATCCTGAATTGAGGGCTAAGATTGCCCTAATCACATGTCACGTCTCTACACTATTTTATTGTTAAATTTTTTTTATAAACTATTTTGACACCAAATTTTGGACATCCAATCCTCTATTAAACTCGTACTAGCAAAAATTATTTAAAACATATTTCCAATAAAATAAAATGAGCAAAATACCCTGAAAGTTTCAAGAGGTATTTTGATTATTATATTTTATAGCAAAATTATTTTTATTATTTTTATAGGTGCATCCCAATCAGAAGATGGCACGTACCAAATTTCATATTCAAACAATTTGTATAAAATAAAATAAAAATAAAATACTTTTAGACGTTGAATCTAAGATCAAATGGTGAGTGGATCAAAATTGGACGGCTAGACGGTAGGGGAAGCATAGATCTTCTATACTGTAGGAGAAATATAGAAACCTTTCCCTAAAGATAAAGCTCTTGTAGTTTGAATGAGTTTGTTGTATAGGATAACCAATTCCTATTTTGAAGACAATAACACGTACATATGTGCTAAAATATTTGTATAAATATATGGGTTTTTCCCAAGTAAAAGCAAGAAAAATATTTCTCTCTCTATTTGTTAGCATTTTTTACTGTTCATATTCTAAACCTAATTGCTTGCTTCTAATTTTTTTGGACCAAAACCGATTTATCAAAATATTTTAGGTATATTACGATTCCCATATTTTAACAATGTTCCAAACATTGCCTATTCAACTCCGGCCTCGCTTGAGTCAGACCAGATCGCTCAGTTGGTGATTCCAAGCAATTCACTAGAGCCTCCGGTATTTCTAAAGGATACAATTTATTTAAGGGTGCGGTTTGTATGGAGCCTAGGCTCTAAACACTCAAATTAGAGCCTACCTTCAAATAGTGCCGATAAATGTGGTTTTAATATTGAAAATCTTTGTGATAGCTCTAAAATATATTTTCATCTTTATTTATAAAGCTTAAAACTTCAAAAATAGTGTAGATCGACAAATCTATGAAAACTTGAAAATCTTAAAAATTGACGGTCAAAAAATGCATTATAAAATGCACTATTTCAAATATTTGAAATCCATTTTTTTCTCATGCTCATGCATCTTGATGATCAATTTCAGGATATTTGGGCATGAAAACAACCTTTTCTAATGAAATTTTTAAAGTAGGCTCTAATTTGATTGTTTAGTGGCTCAGCTCTATATAAACTTTTCCCTTTACTTAATGCTTAGGCCTTATGGTAAAAAATAGAACATCACTTCAAAAGACTCACTTATAAATAAATTTGCAACATGTGAACCGTCTCGAAAATCAATTTCCATACAGCGCAAAGAAATTTAAAGCTAAAAAACATACAGACCATGCAAATCTTTGGTATAAGTACAACTTTCTAAGATTTGAAGTCCCCCCTCTTTTCTTATTAACATCCATGATAATACAAGTCAAGAAGATTAATTTTAAAATTTTCCATATTCAAATTTCAATCAGTCTTTTGAAATGAAGTTTTGTTTTATTCATGGCCTAAGCCTAATTTTGACCTTTTCTATTTTTTAAAGGGTGTGGTTTGGATAAGGTTGCAGCCTTAACCAATCAAATCAAGGCACACCTCCAAATTTTATCTTAAATATAATTTTAGGATAAAAAATTCTTAAACTGGCTTGAGAATTTATTTTTATTTATAATTATAAAATTTCAAACCCTAAAAATGATTCAAATCAAATAAATCTATAAGCACATAAAAATCTTGAAAATGGACGGTCGAATAATGTGTTATAAGATATACTATTTTAGGACTCATAATCTTTTTTTCTTTTCATATTCATACATCTCGATATTGAGATGATCAATTAGAGGGTTTTTTAATATCAAGATAACCTTTTATGATGGATTTTGAAGTGCGACCTTAATTCTATATTTTAATGTTGCAACCTTATATAAATTTTTTTGGATGAGGTTTCTGTAAGGCCCAAGCTTCACTTCAAATCCTTGTCCGAGAAGTAAGGCCCAAGCTTCACCTCAAATCCTCGTCCGATAAGTAATTTCAGCAAAGAAAATCTCCATAATGGCTCCAAAATCAATTTATCTTGGGGATATGTAAATACTTATTAATTCAGTTACAATATACACTAATATTTTAGAGCTTGAAATCCTAATATTTAGTTTCCCAATATTCTTGAATTGTAATTTTAGACGAGTTATAAGGTGGTATAAGACTTTACTTCCTTTGATAGGGCTGTATCAAACCATATTTCTTTTAAATCCTTTAAACTTCAAAAAATGGCGCAAGCGGGACTAGAACCCGAAACCCAACCGCACATAAGTTAACCAGTCACTTGATTTTCCAATTATGGCGTGAGTAGGCGTGTAAATTAGAACACGAAATGATCAACTTGCATCAAACAAAATAGAAGGGAAAATTAGAATAAATAGCCACAAAAGTATCAATCAAATATGACAACAGAATTGTGTTGTCCTTCCCAGTTAAAAGGGAGCAATATTCTAGTCTTCACAAATAAAAAATCCATAAAAAAAACCTCAATATTTCAAGTACCTACAAGCCGCAATACAATGAATTGGGACCAGCACACTTACATGCTGCTGGCCATCGAGTATATTTACATATGAATTACCTTCTCACCGTTACCCTTGAAAAAAAATAAATATATAAATAAATAAAACCAATAAAAAAAATAAAAAAGAAAAAACTCAATACCAAAATATTTAAAAATTGGATTCGGGTTCAGATAACCAGCTAACCGACAGAGAGAGTGAGAAGAGTGAGAGGGGGAGAGAGTCAAAATTTTAATATCCATAATCAGAACCGTAACCTTCTTCATAAACATAACTTTCCTCGGCATTCCCATAACCATAACCTTCGTCTGCATTCCCATAACCTTCTGCATTTTTGTAACCATAATCTTCCCCGGCATGCTGTTCCTCATATCCAGTGTCATCATTCAAGACTTCGGCATCGAATCCTCTATCATTCTCATCCGTGCTCTTCTTCTGAGCGCGTGAATCACTGAAAGATGACGACTTTGTCCGTTGTCTCTTACTACTCGTGACTTCTTCTGCATCACCATCACCATCACCATCTTGGGTTTACCCTCTCCTTCGCCGGATGTAAAAAGCACGCACAATATACAAACACAATCATTTTGGTGATTTAAGACTAAGAAAGAACATCAAGAAGAAAAATATAAACAATTCAAACAGAGCGTGAGTAGGGAAAACTGTAGTATGACCCATATGATCATGACAACAATACACTCATTGAAGTCATTGGCATCCAAACAATTGGTTGAATGGTGGAGGGAAAGCCGGGTGTATGGTTGAACTAATGACATGTCTTTCCGGACCCACTATCCCTCCATCATCATCCAATCCATTGATCAGACCGTACTGAGCTGTGACTATAACAGAACCTTCTATGACTTCATGTTGACATTATAGAACTGTGTCTATACCAAAACCTTCTATGACATGTTGACATTATATATATAATGAGTAATGATATTGTAAGACTCTCCCACACCCATGTGAGTAGGACCATAAAGAATCACCACTAATTTTTGACATAGATCTTTAAAAAAGTTATGACATGGGTGTGAGACTTGGGTAAATGGGTTTATTAATAATTTTTTTAGATATCTGTGTCAAAATTTAGTGGTAATCCTTTGAGGTCCTACTCACATGGGTGTGGGAGGGTCTCATAATATCATTACTCATATATATAATATAAGAAAAAATAAAAAAGTTATATGGACCCTAAGCTCTAAACAATCAAATTAGAGCCTACCTCAGCAATTTCACTAGAAGATGTTGTTTTGATGCCTAAATGACCTCAAATTGATCATCTCGATATCAAGAGGCATGGACATGAGAAAAAAATGGATTTCAAGTTTTGAAAATAGTGCATCTTGAAATGACCCAGTGTTTTAAAATGCGGCCGCATCAGGGGGTATGCGGTGGGCACCGCATCGGAAAAGACTGCATATGTAGCGGTTTGGAGGTATGCGGGGGCATATGAGCCGCATTAGAGCCACATAGCGCATCATAGTGCATCTGGCCGCATACTGTTCCGCGATGTTATTTTCGATTGTGCCCCTCATGGATGGGCAAAATAGTCTTTTTTACCATAAAAAATTGGAGAAAATAGTTTGGGGTATTAAACCCCCTAACGAGCATTTGCGGCCACTTTCGTGGATTTTTTGGGATCAAATCGAGCAAAAAAAGAAAAAGGTGAAAATTGTCTTTCATTGAAATATTGGATTTGGGGATTGTTTGATACTTGGATCTTGATTTGAACCTTTGAGTTGTTGATTTGGGGAAGTTAAGGTGAATTTGTCATAAGAAATCAGGGTTTTGGTTAGTAGTATCACTATTTGTGACATTAATCTTCATGGAGACATGGACTTTTGGTTTGTAGTATCACTATTGGTAACTTTCAAGTTTGTGGTTGCAAATTTGTGCTTATGGTTGTGGATTGTTGAATGTTTTATGAAGCTAGTTTCAAGTTTCTAGTTTCTATCAGGGGATAGTGGATACAGAATCTCCGACAACGAATATTTTTAGAGTTGATCATTAAACCAAAATACATACTATCATATATCACCTCCATATATTTTTCTATACATTAACCTTTTTTTTAGAAATTTTTTATATTTATTGACCGCATCGTCGCGATGCACCCGTATTGAGCCGCATCGCCCCCCATCGCTTTTGGCCGCATCCCGCATTTTAAAACATTGGTCACAGTTGTCAACACCATTTGCTCCATTGTTTTTTATAATTATTAGTTGATTACAATTTGCCTCGCTCCGATGTCAGGCGGTTAAGCCGCCTTTCCAACCAATCAGAAGCCGATGTTGATACCAACTTTGTTGACGTCGGAAGCTCCTGTGTTTTCATAATGATGGCAATTTCCTTCATTCTGATGTTAGGCAGTTCAACCGCCCTTCCGACCAAAGAGAAGCTGACATCTTTGCCTTTTCTGTTAACAGCTTTCCAACATGTGTTGTAGGGATCACAGCCTTACAAACAGCTTTGGAACCTACGTTGACGACTGTTCCATTTAAGTTGGCCGTTTTCTCCTTTAAGCATTTGTTTCTTGTCATGGTCCTTCATTTCTGGGCCCCTTTTTCTCTTGGGGGTCGCCTGAGGCTGCCTTGTTGAGCTCTGAGTTCTGCATGTGGTCTGAGTAGTGAGGTATAGTTCTTTAAGGTGTTGGGAACAGTTCAAGTCTCTGGGTAGTTGTCCCGAGGGACTTTTAGTTTTATTATAGTTTCCTCACTCGGGATCGGGGTGTCTACAAGTATATTTTCACCTAAAAAAATAAAAAAAAATTAAAGTATTAATGTGGTCATAGAAAAGAAAATTACTTGTAATAAATTAATTTTTTATTAAATAGTTAGAATTCAAAGTATAATTACACAAGTCTAATTTGCAATAATGTGCTTATAAGATGCATTCTAAAAAGGGAAACCTTTCCATGTGAAGCTTCCCACATATAACCATATATGACTTCTATTCTCGGTCATCTAAATGGATGACTTGGATAGCTTCAACCACAATGCTGCACATAACATGGTTTATTTTGTATTTTTTCTAAAAAGAATATTTTTAGATGAAATTCCCCTCTTCTCACAAGGGCGTACCTAATTAAAATAAGAAAAAAATATTTCTATTAATACAATGGTAATTTGGTCATTTTTTATTATAAGATATATTTTTCTTATTTTTATTGAATGCACCCAAATGGGAAGAGGAGCGACCCACATTTCATCTTGAAGTGATATGGAAAACGAAATATTAAAAATCAAACACCCTGGATCATCCAATGAAAAATCAAACAATCAAAGGTCACATTACAACTAAAACTAATGTTTCCTCTCTAAGAAAATCTGAGCATTTTTCATAAATATAAAGTGGAGGCAGAAATCCAAAACCCAATAATCTCGATTGTGGAGCATCCATTTGAGCCCAAATTTCAACTGAATTCCATGATGTATCAATTGTACAGAAAATTTGAAGAGGGAAAAAAATCATATTTTATGGATTTGAAGATCAAAGTTTGACCTAGGTTTTGGCGTAATTCGACATGTTGATATTTCTTCATAACAGTTGGTCGACCTTAAGTGAAACTTGTTTCCCATGCCTATTTATGCCTATTTTTGGGTTCTTCAATGAATCATAGGCTTGTTTTTCAATAAAAAAGCACTAAAAATCTCATATTGAGACTTTGATTTCAGATTTACTATTTTTGGGTTCTTCAACGAATCGTAGGCTTGTTTATCAATAAAAAAGCACTAAAAATCTCATATTGAGACTTTAATTTCAGATTTACTATTCACCAAAATTTTCTAGAGCCAGATCAACTAGATCCGAAGTCGAAACCCAATCTGGTTCAGGGTTTTTGATTTGGGATGCATCGATTCACCAAGTGCAAATCTTAGGAGATCAACCCCAAAATTTTGGATAACTTTCAAATGTTTCATTTTTAAATTCATATCATTGTTTACTTTCAATTGACATCACTCAATCATAGTAATATTCCATTTATTATCGCATTCCACAAAAAAAGAGTAAGATTTAATCTTCCTCTCTTTTTTTTTCTCCAAATTTCATGCATACAAGAGATGTTTTACATGTATATAGAGATAATATTTTAAGTATTTATAAGGTTGGATTTTTTTTTAATTTGATGATACTGATTAGCTCTTTCATTGTTTTAGTTTTATTATTATTATTAAAGGCATCTAGTGTGCTACAATTCTTTTGTAAGTAGCATTTTCTCCAAAAATTTTAATAAATCCATTCATTTTTTATGCATAATAGGACATTTTTATAGGAGAAAAACCTTTAGATTAGAGATGATAGTTTTAAGAAAATGAAGTTGTTGAGATTTTAGTTTTTATTTGTGCTCTCCCCCCCATAGGGGCCTTCTTAGAAGGGTAAGGGACTCATTTGCCACTGTTTTAAAACCAAAATATCAAGGAGTCCATCTCCCCATTTTTACTTTCTTCTCTCCCTCAACCTAAGTTCTTCCCTGAGTTCCTCTCACATTTTTTTCTCCCAACACCAAGTCCAAGTTTAAAGAGCACTGGAACTCGATTAAAAGCAAGAACACTAAAGCATGGTTAAAGGAGATGCGCAACATTTTACGAGGGAAATGGAAAGATTTGAGCATGGAGGAACAGAAACCATATGTAGAAAAGCACCAAGCCGAAAAGAAACTCTATAAAGTAGTTGGGGAGAAAGAAACAAGAGGAGGAAGCTGTCGAAGATTTACCAAGAAGAACAGAACAATAAGGCTGCACTTGATTGCTTCAACAATATTTTCAGTTCAAGCAAGATAAGAAAGATAAAAAAGGTAAGAAAAAGAAAGAGAAGGTTGCCATGAAACCCATGCAACCACTTTCTCAGTGTTCTTCATTTTCTTGAATGAAAGGATGGCAGCGTTACTCTCTAAAAGTAAAAACATTTTGGAGGTCTCAAAAATTGCAGGAGAGGAATGGAAGAAGATGATGGAAGAGATGTGTACCCCTTGTTTCTTAGAGAGGAATGGAAGAAGATGATGGAAGAGATGTGTTGTAATAATCTTAAACTTTCAAAAAAAAAAAAACGAAAAAAAAAAAAAGAAACTTTTAATAAGTGATGTTCCATATGAGCATGATAGTCCTTAGGGACTATCACCATTTTCAAAGCTTTTTGTTTGAATTTGTTTGTTTGCTATTGCCTTGCCACGAGTGGACGTGGGCTTTAAGCTTATAAGAAGTAATATAAACGTATGAGGTGTAACTTAATAAAATATTATTATAAGGTGTCGTAGAGTTTAAATACGAGAGGCGAGGTCTCTCTCTCTCTAGCCGAATTTTTATCAGAAGCTCCCTCTTAAAATATTTTAAGTCAGTGATATCGTCTTCCTGAAAAATAGTATATTTTTAATAAATAGTGATATTTTCGTCCAGGATCTTTATGTTATAAGTTTTGTGTGTAAGTGACATCATTATCTCGAAAAATAATCCATTTTTTTAAAAAATAAAATGAAATAATTATTTCTGTTTATTGTCATGAATTTTAGATGCGATAAATTTTATGCGCACAAGACCTATTATATTGAAAAATAATCTTTTTAATAAAAATTGTGATATTTTATCTATGTTAAAAATTTTAAATGCTGTAAATTATTAGAAAAATAAATTTATTTATTTTTCTTGTCTATTGTTAGAAAATTTTAGATACTATCAAATTATTAGAAATAAATGTGATATTTCTGCTTTTAGTAAAATGGTGAGATTTCTTTCTACTGTTTTAAAATATTTAGACATTGTGAATTTCATGTGCAAATGACTGTCTTATTATCTGAAAAATGATATTTTGCATTTGATTATAGTATTGTTGTGAAATGTTTAATTACAAATTAACATCCCATAAATTGTGATAATTCCATATTCTTGAATTTCTATAAGAGTTTTTCTATATATATTAGATTGGCAATTATGCTATAATGTCTTTACGAACTGCTACCTTTCTAAATTTGAGCCCAAAATATTTGATTGGTTGAAATGTTATTGAAAGTGACCGTTATTAATGGTGTCAGTGAGATTCATATTAATTATTTCAGTGATATGTTGAGTACATGATATTTGCTGCTTTCGAATGTTTAAAGAAATTTAGAAATAATTTAAGTATGCAAGTGGACTCATCCGGTTCGCCGGTGAGGTATAAATGAACTTACCCGGGACGTCGGTAGGGATTAAGTGGACTCATCCGATACGTCAATGAGGTATAAGTGGACCTGCAGGGATTAAGTGAACCTATCTGGCATGCCGATAGGGATTAAGTGGACCCATCAGGACACTGATGGGGTATATAGGAGACCTACTTAGGACGCCAATAGGGTATTTTGTGAAATCCTTTGAATTATGCATTGCCGTTAAAGTGTTATGTGCATTTCAATTATTTGGATTATAGTTAATTATACATTTATTGAAAGTGAAACTGTTGATGCATTTCTGTTAATAGATCTTTTTTTTGAAAATATTGATATCTTTCAATCATGATTATTTTAGGATTATGATGATCACTTACTGAGTAGCCAAACTCATCAAACTATGGTAAACATTTTTTCAGGATAACTGCGGATTCATTTTGAGTGCTAGTCAAGATCAACCTTAGAAGATATTGTGCTAGCTTTCTTTATTTACTTTGTAAGACCTCACCACTGTAAATTTGTCCTATCAAGAGATGTATATATGTTTTGTTTGTCACATCTCAGGAATATATGTATTGTAAATTCTTGGGGTGTGACAATTATGGTATCAGAGCAATAGGTTTAAGATTCTTAGAAATGAAAATTTAAAAAGAATGTACTTAAAATCACATTTATTGTGTATACAGATCGGGACAAAGTCAAGATCCAGAATAGCTGAGGCTAATATGGAAGGAATTCACAAAGCCTTGGAAAATATGGTTACTCTAATGCAACATCAGATGGAAAACAACAATCCACCCAGGCAGTCAGTTACAGGAAATGGTGGGAGTAATATCGAACAATTTAAGAAATTAAACCCACCTTCTTTTAAGGGTGCTGTAAACCCACTGGAAGCCGAGGAATGGATTATGCAATTGAAAAAAATATTCGAGGTTATGGAATGTCCTGATGATAGGAAGCTGGCCTTGGCAGTTTTTATGTTAGAAGGTGAGGCACAACACTGGTGGCGAATGGCAAAAGGAGTATTGGTCAAAGAAAATAAACCCTTAACTTGGGAAGTATTTCTAGAGGCATTTAATGAAAAGTATTTCCCAAATTTTATTCGAGACAAAAAAGAAATGGAATTTATAGAATTAATCCAAGAAAATACGACAGTAGCACAATACGAGGCCAAGTTTACTGAATTGGCCAGGTTTGCACCACATATGATTAACAATGGGGCAAGAAAGGTGAAGAAATTTGAAAGGGGTCTCAGGCCAGCTATTAGAAGAAGAATATCAGTCTTGAAATTGAGAACTTATGCTGAAATAGTGGATCGAGCCCAAATTGTCGAAAAAGATTTTGAAGATTACCAAAAAACGAAAAATCAGAAAAGTCATGTTAGACCTACATCATCTAATCGACAACAATTTGAAAGGCCAAACAAGAAGCCAAGGCCCTCGCCATTTCAAAGCCCAATAGATCCATGTAGAAAATGTGGGAAAAACCATGGATCAAGCCCTTGTTATTAGAATACCGGAGCCTGTTTTAAATGTGGAAAATTGGGACACCAGATTAGACAATGTCTTAGCTTACCGACACAACAGCTTCCAAAGCAGGGAGAGATAGCTCCAAAGCCTCAGATGAAGGGAAGAGTATTTGTGATTACCGAGCAAGACGCTCAGGCATCAAAATCAGTGATCCAAGGTACTCTTACTATCTTTCAAAAAGTAGCTCATGTTTTGATTGATCATGGATCTACTCATTCATTTGTGTCACAACACTTTGCATGCCACTTAAAGGTAGAACCAGAACAATTAGAATACATTCTAGAGGTAGCCACACCGATGGGAAATTCAATTAACGCCAATATAATGTACAAATCATGTGTAATAAAGATAGAAGAAAATGAACTGTTGGTTGATTTAATACTCTTAGAAATTCAAGATTTTGATATAATCTTAGGCATGGATTGTCTTTCTGTATACCATGCAAGTATTGATTGTTACAAGAAAATGATTACCTTTAGTATTCCAAATCAACCAGTATTTCACTTCAATGGTATCAAAGAAGACTCCCCATCATATTTAATCTCCTGTATTCGAGCTAATCGCCTCCTTCGAAAAGGGTGTCAAGGCTTTCTTGCTTATATCAAAGAAGATAGGAAGGAAGAAATAAATTTGGATACCACTCCGATTATCCGAGAATTTCTCGACGTTTTTTCAGAAGAATTGCCAGAATTACCGCCTGACAGGGAAATTGAATTCTTCATTGAATTACTGCCAGGGTAGCACCAATTTCTAAGGCACCTTACAGAATGGCTCCCACAGAACTTAAGGAACTGAAACAACAATTTGAAGAATTATTACATAAAGGTTTATCAGGCCCAGTGTGTCACCTTGGAGTGCTCCAGTACTGTTTGTCAAAAAGAAAGATGAGACTATGAGATTGTGTATTGATTATAGACAGTTGAACCAAGTGATAGTGAAAAATAAGTATCCATTACCTAGAATTGATGATTTATTTGATCAATTACAAGGATCACAAGTGTTTTAAAAAATTGATCTTAAATTTGGATACCATTAGCTTAAGATTAAAAGTGAAGATGTACCCAACACAGCTTTCAGAACAAGGTATGGCCATTATGAATTTTTAGTCATGCCTTTTGGATTAACCAATGCACCGGCTGCATTTATGGATTTGATGAATCAAATCTTCAGGCCTTTTTTGGATAAATTTATTGTGGTATTCATCAATGATATTTTAATTTATTTCAATAATCAGAAATAACATGAGCAGCATGTAAGAATGGTATTGCAAATATTAAGAGAAAAGAAATTGTATGCCAAACTTAGTAAATGTGAATTTTGGCTTGAACAAGTGACATTTTTAGGACATGTTATATCAAAGGAAGGCCTATCAGTTGATCCTTCAAAGGTTGAAGCCGTTGTTAATTGGAAACAACCAAGTAATGTGACTGAAGTTCGAAGCTTTTTGGGATTGACAGGATATTACAGAAAATTTGTAGAAGGATTTTCTCGAATCGCAACCCCATTGACTCGATTGACACAGAAAAATGTCAAATTTGAGTGGACAAGTGAATGTGATGAGAGTTTTCAAGAACTCAAAGTTCGATTAACTTCAGCACCTATTTTAACTATTCCTGAGGGGAGTGAGGGATTTGTGATTTATAGTGATGCTTCACATAAAGGCTTGGGCTGTGTATTAATGCAATATGGGAAAGTAGTGGCATATGCATCCAGACAGTTGAAAGAATATGAGAAAAAATATCCAATTCATGACTTGGAGCTAGCTGCAATAGTATTCGCTTTGAAAATATGGAGGCATTATCTATATGGTGAGCAATTCGAAATATACACAGATCATAAGAGTTTGAAATACCTCTTCTCTCAGAAGGATTTAAATATGCGACAGATAAGATGGATGGATTTATTAAAAGATTATGATTGTACAATCCATTATCATTCAGGAAAACCTAACGTTGTGGCCGACGCTCTAAGTATAAAATCTACGGGAGTCTTAGCTCATCTAATGATCCAAGAAATGAGATTGTTAGAGGAAATAGTGGATTGGCATCCAACTCCATCCATTAATGGTGTGGTAAGTATGATTGCCAACATTAAGGCAGAACCCCAATTAATCTAACAGATTCGATTGGCACAAAAGAAAGACCCTCAACTTATAACAATTATAGAAGAGGTGAAGCAAGGAAGGAGAGATGAATTTTCTATATGTAGGAGGATTTGCAAAGATTCAAAGGTCGGGTTTGTGTCCCGAATGATGAGAGTGTGAAGAAAGCTATCTTGGAAGAAGCACATCATTCTCGTTATACGATACATCCCGGAAGTATTAAAATGTATCAGGACCTGAAGAAAACCTTTTGGTAGAATAATATGAAAAAAGAGGTAGCACTATTTGTGTCTAAATGCCTAACATGCCAGCAAATAAAAGCTGAACATCAAAGGCCCGCTGGGTTGTTGCAACCTTTACCCGTGCCAGAATGGAAGTAGGAGCACATCTCTATGGATTTTGTCTCTGGCTTGCTTAGAACAAATTCAGGACATGGTAGCATTTGGGTCATTGTGGACCGGTTGACCAAAGCTACCCACTTTCTACCGATTCGCACGACATACACTTCTGACCGACTGGCCTAGTTGTACATTAAGGAAAAAGTGCGGTTGCATGGAGTACCTGTCAGTATTGTATCGGACAGGGATACTCGGTTTACTTCTAAATTTTGGGCTAGACTACAATCAGCCATGGGGACGAGACTCACCTTTAGTACTGCCTTTCACCCCCAAACTGATGGACAATCGGAGAGGACCATCCAAACTTTGGAAGATATGCTAAGGACCTGTGTCATTGACTTTACAGAAAGCTGGGATGACCATTTACCCCTGATTGAGTTTGCTTATAATAATAGCTTTCAAGCCAGTATTCAGATGGCACCATATGAAGCCCTGTATGGAAGGAAATGCAAGTCACCCATCTGTTGGGACGAGGTTGGTGAAAGAAAGCTTTTGGGATCAGAAATTGTTCAGATAACCACAGATAAAATAGCATTAATTCGTGAAAGGCTCAAGATAGCTCAGAGTCGGCAAAAGAGTTATGCCAATAACCGACGGAGAGATCTTGAATTTGAAAAGGTGATCGAGTTTTCCTAAAAATCTCACCAATAAAAGGTATTATGAGATTCGGCAAGAAAGAAAAGCTGAGCCCATGTTACATCGAACCATTTGAAATCCTGAAAAGAATCGGAGGTGTCGCTTATAGACTTGCCTTACCACCCCAATTGGTAAATGTTCATAATGTCTTTCATGTATCGTCACTACAAAAATATCAGCCCGACCCATCTCATATCTTGAAATATGAACCTTTACCGATCAGGAAGGACATATCCTTCATTGAGCAGCCAATTTTGATACTGGATAGAAGGGTGCAAGTGTTGCGCAAGAAGGAGATTCCTTTAATCCGTGTATTATGGCAGTACCATTCAAGAGAAGAGTCGACTCGGGAACGAGAAGATGATATCAGAGAAAAATATCCCTATCTTTTTCAGTAATCAGGTATATAAATTTAGAGGACTAAATTTCTTTAAGGGGGGAGAATGTAACAATCTTAAACTTTCAAAAAAAAAAAAAAAAAAAAGGGAAAAGAAACTTTTAATAAGTGATGGTCCATATGAGCATAATAGTCCTTAGGGACTATCACCATATTCAAAGCTTTTAGTTTGAATTTGTTTGTTTGTTGTTGCCTTGCCACGTCCAGTGGACGTGGGCTTTAAGCGTATAAGAAGTAATATAAACGTTACACCTCGTGTATGAGGTGTAACTTAATAAAATATTATTATAAGGTGTCGTAAGAGTTTAAATACGAGAGGCGAGGTCTCTCTCTCTCTCTCTAGCCGAATTTTTATCGGAAGCTCCCTCTCAAAATATTTTAAGTAAGTGACATCGTCTTCCTGAAAAATAGTATGTTTTTAATAAATAGTGATATTTTCGTCCAGGATCTTTATTTTATAAGTTTTGTGTGTAAGTGACCTCATTGTCTCGAAAAATAATCCATTCTTTTTAAAAATAAAATGAAATAATTATTTCTGTTTATTGTCATGAATTTTAGGCGCGATAAATTTTATGCGCACATGACCTCATTATCTTGAAAAATAATCTTTTTAATAAAAATTGTGATATTTTATCTATGTTAGAAATTTTAAATGCTGTAAATTCTTAGAAAAATAAATTTATTTATTTTTCTTGTCTATTGTTAGAAAATTTTAAATACTATCAAATTATTAGAAATAAATGTGATATTTCTGCTTTTAGTAAAATTGTGAGATTTCTTTCTACTGTTTTAAAATATTTAGACATTGTGAATTTCATGTGCAAATGACTGCCTTATTATCTGAAAAATGATATTTTGCATTTGATTATAGTATTGTTGTGAAATGTTTAATTGCAAATTAACATCCCATAAATTGTGATAATTCCGTATTCTTGAATTTCTATAAGAGTTTTTCTATACATATTAGATTGGCAATTATGCTAGAATGTCTTTACGAACTGCTACCTTTCTAAATTTGAGCCCAAAATATTTGATTGGTTGAAATGTTATTGAAAGTGACCGTTATTAATGGTGTCAGTGAGATTCATATTAATTATTCCAGTGATATGTTGAGTACATGATATTTGCTGCTTTCGAATGTTTAAAGAGATTTAGAAATAATTTAAGTATGCAAGTGGACTCATCCGGTTCGCCGGTGAGGTATAAGTGGATCTACCTGGGACGTCGGTAGGGATTAAGTGGACTCATCCGGTACGCCAGTGAGGTATAAGTGGACCTGCAGGGATTAAGTGGACCTATCTGGGACGTCGATAGGGATTAAGTGGACCCATCAGGACGCTGATGGGGTATATAGGTGACCTACTTGGGACGCCCGTAGGGTATTTTGTGAAATCCTTTGAATTATGCACTGCCGTTAAAGTGTTATGTGCATTTCAATTATTTAGATTATATTTAATTATGCATTTATTGAAAGTGATACTGTTGATGCATTTATGTTAATAGATCTTCTTTTTGAAAATATTGATATCTTTCAACCATGATTATTTTTAGGATTATGATGATCACTTACTGAGTAGCCAAACTCATCAAACTATGGTAAACATTTTTTCAGGATAACTGCGAATTCATTTTGAGTGCTAGTCAAGAACAACCTTAGAAGATATTGTTGTTGTGCTAGCTTTCTTTATTTACTTTGTAAGACCTCGCCACTGTAAATTTGTCCTATCAAGAGATGTATATATGTTTTGTCTGTCACATCTCAGAAATATATGTATTGTAAATTCTTGGGGTGTGACATGTGTACCCCTTGTTTCTTCGAACTGTGGTTCAGTGACGAGGAGTCGAGGATCTCAGCCGGGTTACAACGCAGTTTGAAGTGAACTTTGAAGACACCTTCATCTGTCAAAGTTTATCATTTCTACTAACATTTGAAGTGCAATTTGAAGAAACCAGTGCTCTCTCAATCAAATGCCATTCCTACGATCCTACCTACCTCACCAATTCAACAACCCAAAGGTTAGGGACAACTTCGAGCTCCAATCACCATTATTGGGATTTGCATGAATATAATGACAATAAAGTTATCTAAAAAATTTAGAAATAAAAAAAAATTCTTACTAAAGTCTATATCTAAGCATCTCACTAAAATGGATGGCCTATATTAATTGAGCTTAAAAAGCATTTTCAAGGGTTTGTTTTTAAATTTTGCTTTTTTGTAGTCATTCGCTGGAATGAAAAAGAGTGTGTTAAAACTTAGGGTCGAAAAAATAGCCCTAACATGGTTTATTAATATTGTTTCATTATACAATAACATTGCATGAAATTACCCCCTATATGTGTGTACATATATATATATATATATAATGTTAATATTTTAATTTATAGTCAAAATGATTTATTGCTACACCAAAACAACATACGAATAATCTTAAAAACTATTAAAAAACGAGGAACATACTCCCAAGTATAAACAAGTCCCAGTAGAAAGATCTCACCATTTTAAACATCCATTAAAATGATACAGACCAACATAAACTTAAGAACATAGTTAATATGCAACAAATAAAAAGATCTCACCAGTTTAAAAATCCATTAAAATGATACAGACCAACATAAACTTAATAACATAGTTAATATGCAACAAATAACAAGAACAATTAGACACATACGTGCTGTGAAACGTTGAATGAAGAAGCTTGGATCAACAGGCTTTTGGACAATAGGATGTTCTTGAAAACTCAGTAGCTTAGCAAGGTGCAAAAATACCGCACCTAGCACATAATTGGAACAGACTTCAGAACTCCATGCATAAATATATATATATTGATAAAGTTAAATGTTTCATTGAATAGAGAAAGAAGTAAATACAAGTGTTGGGTCTAGCGTCCCATACAAAAATTGGGATCTACCAAAACCCTAACGGGCAAGGTAATCCTTTTACAAAAAAGCCAAAAAAGAGTCCAATACTATGACAACAATGAGTTGGCTCAGCAAAAAATAACACCCTATTTACAACATGTAAGTTAGTAGTGAACAAAAAAGGAGAGAAAGAGTCATCAGCTAGCTTAGAGGGAGTCCAAGACTGTTTGCGAGGTCGGCTCCATCATTTCCCATGAGATCTGCGAGCGCGTTGGACGTCCTGAATGTATGCCTCCATGAGACGTTGATACCCCTGCAAATGAATTCAATATCATCAAAGATCGAAACTATATACCAAGGTGGTATAGACTTTCCGGATGCCCAATATATAATTTTGTATGCGTCCCCTTTAACTATCAAGTGGGAACCCCAAGAGGGGTTAAAAAGCTTGAGCCCTATCAGCAGTGCCATTGCTTCAGCATGTTGTGAATCAGTATAGCCAAGGGGTTCAGCGTACGTGAGCAAAATATGCCTTTCATGATCTCGGAATACTCCCCAACCCCAGCTGGCCTTGGGTTGCCCCTTGAGCAACCATCAAAATTGAGTTTGATAGTTCCTCTCGGGGGTGGTTGCCAGTTGTTGGGTTTTTGAGATTTCCTTGGTTGATGAAAAATGATGTTATAGAAAAAGCTGTATTAAAGGAAATTAAAAAAAAAGCAGGACACTCAGAAACTGGATTTCAATTCTATAAAGCTCAGTCGGAAAATAAGGAAGCATACACATTTATCTGCAACAAGTCAGAAAAGTCAATGAGAATAAATGGCTTCTTTTCATGCCTGCAATACAAATAAGAACTTAGTAAAAGATCATAGATTCTCACAACGAAGAAGAATCTAATAAGTCTAATACTAAAGAAATGGCCTTAACTTTCAATCAAATGCATGAATCATCTCATGTATTTACCATGACTGACCTAAAACACAGATGGCAGTTGGGGAGTGCACGTCTAGAATAAACTATAATGAAGGTTGCAAGAAAATACAAGAAAAGAAAAAGAGGGGGACAGTTGGTCAAGGAAATGTAATATCAAATTGGAGAAAAAAAGCGGCTTCCTTATATAATATTCTTCAGAATCACAATCTTGGGCATGGCAAGATCAATAATATATCATCGCAAGATTGTTATCATAGAGAAAATTAAATCATACCCACACTCTAGATAATTAGAGCATTCATTTAGACATCAACATACTCATCTATGCGGTAGTTAGAAATATGATCATTAAATGTGGGTATGAATAAATGCAGTATTTAGAAAATTCTTGTATCAAGATCTCTATCATGGTAAAATGTCCATTTTGGGGATATGAATCCATCTCATCACATAAGGCATGCCACAGTGCCACCACGTTGAGAACATGGTTCCTTTGCCAAATCAAACATCAAAACTTTTATATAATAAAGTACTTAGGATAGATCCTGAGCATTTCCTTATATAACTCCAATACACTGGCCAGTTCAGTTGACACGAGTGATTTTTCTAACTCGAAATGATTTTTTACTCACTGATTATATAATTTCATTTGTTGTGATAATTGCAGACATCAATGCATATATAAAAATCACTGCCACCATCTAGATTTCATTTGTCTTTTAATCGATAATGAAAATCATAATAGAAATCCATAAAACAAAATCAACATTTAAGGTGAAATACAATTTCAACAAAAAAAAACATTTAAGGTGAAATACATGTCACGAAAATGATCCCCAGCTGCCAACTAGTAACAAATGAACACCGAAATAATTAAAACTTCTTGCCACCTCACTGGGTCCCCGATGCAGAATAAAGAGAAGCCGGTCAATAAAGCCTTGATACACGAGTCGAATTCTCAACAGTCTCATAATTGCCCCCAGAACAAGTGGAAATGTTCCTAAGGACTCCAAAAAGCCGTCAGCCAAGTTTCGTCGCAATACGACATATCTAAGACAGCGCAGACAAAAAAACAGTATGGGAAAAATCAAACTCTAGCACAATGAAACGGACCCTAGAATTGAAACCATATTACCGGGGCTTCAAATGGTTGTGGGACCACTGCCATTGGATCTGGCACGGTCGAAAATCCATACAGGTCAAGTTTGGACTATATCGGACACTCCAAGACAAAGTTATGGGCAAAAGACTGAAAAATGGTAGATCACACGCTATTCCCGTGCGCCCTCCCTCACCAATCTCCATTAATGGAGACTGGTTTTCACAGTTTTGAGTAGTAACTTTCGGGAGCCATGTCTCCCTCAATCTGAGTCGGATCGAGCTCAAATTTTGGGAGAGTGTTCGTCTCATCAAGACGAGCGTTTTGATATGTGGCACGGCTCTTGACGATGCTCGAGCAGGGAGAAAAGCTAGAGAAAAATTGATGATTAGTGACAAGAGTTGCAGGAAATTCAGCAGCGACATGTCTCGCTCGAGCGGCCGTATCACGGTGATCGCACAACGGATCGACACGAAATTAGTTGCATTGCGTGCGTAAGATCTAAGGTTACATCTGGGCCAAACTTCGCATATGATGAACGGTTAGATTTGACGTACGATGGCGTTAAATCCTCGTTTAAGCACGAAATCGAGCTGCGCTTGTTGCCAAACGATTGTGACGACGTGCTTGTCGTAATTCAGCCAAGAAATTGTGAAGACATGTCGAGAAATGGCGCAATCTTGATCCAAAGATCGCAAGTTTTTCAAAAATTTCGCATCGCATGATCGTGGCTCAAAAACACGACCTGTGATTCGAAGTGGGTATCAAAATGATCGTCATTTCGAGCCTAACAAGAAAACAAATATCTTTTGGCCAAACGAGCGCCGAAGCAACCCCGAATCAGTCTTGGAAGATTGTACACATTCTAGAGCAGCACCAGGGATTGAATTGGAATTACGTGAATTGTTGGGCACGGACAAAATCGTCATTTTGCCCCTATTTTTAGAATTTCTTTTAATTCAATTAAATTGTAATTTTCAACAATTAGGGTGAACTTTGAGCATCCACCCATGTTTGGCCCCACCTTTATATATACACGTGATATCTTAATGTAATGGACCCAATTGCGGAGAACTTAATGAATAAAAATTAAGGGCTTTAGCTTGAGTTTGTGGGCCACATCCAGGAGAAAGCAAAGAGAGAAGAAAAGGTTTGATACCCTTTGGTTAAGGTAATTTTCTCTCTCCTCTTCTTTCCTTTCTCTCTCCTCTTCTTTCTTTCTCTTTCCTCCTCTTTCTTTCTCTCTTCTTCTTACGTTCCTTTTTCCCTTTTTCTTTCTTTCCTTTTCTCTCTCTCCTCCCTTTCTTTTTCTCTCTCCTCTCTTTCCTTTCTCTTCTTCTCTGTCATGCACGACAGTAACTACTGTCGAGCATGACATTTTCCCCTTCTGTCAATCTCTTTGGGATGAGCACAGTGAGCCAGGCCGTTTCCCGAGTGGCGGGTTGGGCCTCTATCCAAATTCCTTCTTCTCCCGTGGTACATGGCGGTATCCACCCCCGCATGACGTCTCCCACCCCATTCTCTGACAAGGACACTGAACTGGGCTCTTTCCTGAGTGGCGGGCCAGGTCGTGTCTGAGTCCTTCTTGACATGCACGACGATGCTTATTGTCGCACATGTCTTTTCTTCTCTCTCTCTCACTTGTCGTGTACAACGGTGCTTATTGTCGTGCATGTCTTTTCTTCTCTCTCTTACTCATCATGCACGGCGGTGCTTATTGCCTTGTATGTTTCTTCTTCTCTCTCCTGTCATGAATGGCAGAGCCTATCGCCGTCCATGTTCTTTCTCTTTCTCCCTCTCTTGTCATGGACAGCAGAGCCTATCGCAGTCTATGTTCTTTCTCTTTCTCCCCCTCTTGTCATGGACGACAGAGCCTATCGATGTCCATGTTCTTTTTCTTTCTCCCTCTCTTGTCACGAACGGCAGAGCCTATCACCGTCCATGTTCTTTTTCTTTCTCCCTCTCTTGTCACAGATGACAGAGCTTATCGCCATCCATGTTCTTTCTCTTTCTCCCTCTCTTGTCATGGACTGCAGAGCCTATCGCCGTCCATGTTCTTTCTCTTTCTCCCTCTCTTGTCATGGACGGCAGAGCCTATTGTCGTCCATGTTCTTTCACTTTCTCCTTCTCTTGTCATGGACGGCAGAGCTTATCGTCGTCCATGTTCTCTCTCTTTCCCTCTCTTCTATCATGGACGACAGAATCCATCACCGTCTATGTTCTTTCTGTTTCTCTCTCTCTCTCCTATCACGGATGACAGAGCTCGTCGTCGTCCATGACTCTTCTCTTCTGTTACTTCTCTCTCATCTTCCCTCTCCTCTGCCTTCTTTTTCTTTTCTCTCTCTCTTCCTCCCTCCCGATTTCCTCTCTTCCTTATATCTCTCATCTCTCTTTTATCTTTTTTCTTTCCTTCTTTCTCATTCTTTTCTCACTCTTCTGTCCTCTCTCTCTCTCATTTCTCTTCTATCTCTCTTACCTCTTCTCTTTTGCCTTCTCTCTCTTCTTTCTCTCCTCTTCTCTGTCTCTTCCCTAACTCTTCCTCTTCCCTCTCTCCTCTTCTATGTCTCTTCTCTAACTCTTCCTCTCCCCTCTCTTCATCTCTTCTCTTTTCTCTTCTCTTTCTCTCCTCTCTTCACTTTTCTCCTCTCATTTGACCGGAAGACAGGTTAAGCCTTGTGCTACCAAGTTAGTCTTGTCGTCGAGCAGTTTAGCCGCAAGCGTCGGTCTGAGTAACCGTGACTGTCTAGCTGCTACGTCAAGCTAATCGTGGAGCCAGATTAGTCAGTGTGTTGGTTTTGTCGTCGAGTAGTTTAGCCGTCTTGCCGGTTAGAGCCATCGTGCTTGTCTAGGTTCCACGCCAAATCAACCATCGCATTGGTCTTACCCCTGCGACAGTCTGGCAGCCTGGTCAAATTTCTTCTCTCTCATTCATCTCTATCATCTCTTTCTCCTCTTCTCTTCCCTTATTTTATTTCTTCCTACTCTCTTGACCATATTAACCTTCATTCATTTCTAAAACAACACATATTTCATCTTTAAAGAACTAGTTGAAAGCCACACCAGTCTTTAGAGCCATTTCTTTAAAGTACTGGTTGAAAGCCATTCCAGTCTTTAGAGCCATTTCTTTAAAGAATTGGTTGAAAGTCATAGTAGTCTTTAGAGCCATTTCTTTAAAGAATAGGTTGGAAGCCATACCAGTCTTTAAAGCCCTTTCTTTAAAGTGTTGGTTGAAAGCCATACCAGCCTTTAAAGTTCCTTCCTTGGAGTACTGGGTGAAAAGCAAGCCAACCTCTAAGAGTTTATTCTTCTCCTCTTTGAGAGATTCGTTGAAAACCATACTAATCTTTCATTCTTTCCTCTCATCTTTATTCCACTCTCTTTTCTTTGTCTAGAGGACCAGTGAACATCAGACCACTCTCCATCTCTTTATTCTACCCCTTGAATGTATGCTCGTGTGCATTCACCTAAAGGCAAAGTGAGGTCATCTGATCCACTTATCTTGTATACTAACATATACGTGTGTAATTATAGAAACAAGAGTGAACGGGTCAAGGGAGGCGATTGCAAACCAGCCGTAGGCTTGGGGGGCTTTCCATCGTGTTCTAAGAGGGCGCTCATGCGAGTCTGAGTGCCAGGTGAGGTGTGTCCCGCCTCACACCCTAATTCCTCTCTCACCAGTTGGTGTACCTGCCCTTGTTTTATACACAAGGTTCTCGAGAGAGCGGTCTCAGGCCTTGGGTTCGCTTTGAAACCCGAGACAAGTGCTACCAGGTCAACCCGACCCTGGGGCGAGATCGAGGCATCTAACCAGCTTGGCGACTTTACTGGGGACACACTACCCCATTGTCGTATCGTCCTTATTTGGTCCGTCTCTGTTTTTCATTTCTGTTGATTGCTCGCACATGGCTTCAAGGTTCTTTAACCCATTTATCCGAATCGAATATTTTCTAATCCCCGCATTTGCGAGTTCCCCTCAAGAACAAGTTCCCGTCAAGAACAAGTTCCCGAACTTCGTTCCCGACTTTCCTCTTGAGCAAAGACCCAGTGTCTAGCTCCCAGGTCTTGACCTGGATTGGCGTGCGAAGGGACTTAAAGGTCCCTAATTCCCCATCTCTAAGCTTTAGTGGAACTCCCATCAGAGCGCCTCGCATGGGTGGCACATCTACCCCCACTCACAGCATGCACCCTGTCACCGGCAGGTGACTTGTCGGTCGTATTGTTGAGGTATGCCAAAAGGCTTCACAGTCCCTAAATGCAAAATGCAAACAAGTTGTCGGTGCTCCTGTGAGTCACTGCAAGGCTACCCCCCACATTCCTGCACCACCTCAGGTCTCTATGTTTAGAGACACAAAACACCGAGGAGGAGACCCTGGGGCCTCCACCTCTCACACACACACACTAAGGCTCCTAGGTCATCCGCTTGAGCCACACCTCGGGGCAAACCTCATATTGCCTCAGGTCGGTGTCCAGGATTGGGTCTCCTTAGGCGAAATCCTGCACGCGCCATGCATGAGCATCCCACCACTTGGGGCGACGTTCCTATGCCGACCCGAGTACACGGGAGACGACCACCTCGTCTTCTCTCTCAGCACACACTTGCGCACCTTGTAAGAGGAAGGCTCCCGCTTGTTCCCTTACGGACACGTGCTCGCGATTCTCGGCCTCCTAAGGTCAAACCGGTTGCTCGAGCCCGGTTTGACACCCACATCACCCGAAATTCTGCCTCAAGGGGCGAACACGTGCCACCATTATGGACTGCTCCCGGCTTTTGACTTAGACACCATCGCGAGTCCACCTCTACTCCAATCACCCCTTCGCCTCAGAGCAAGCACCTCAAGACGTGGTACTCGAAGACCTTCCCCAAGAGTACCATCTTGAGCCAACCCCATCAGGTCGGTCATGTCTTGAGAAACCACAAAAGAGCTCAGGGGCTCAGATTAACCCTTGTTCGAGGTCCACACCCCTTGCCTCATCTCATGGAGACAGCTCTCTCATGCGCAAGAAAAGCGGACCAGTCTCGGTCACAATCCCAGTTCTGGAGAGTGGTACATCAGAATCTCAAGGCTAAACATGACAGGGGTCTGCGAAACCTGACCAGGGAAGCAACCAGGACAGTCAGGGCAACCACTCCCGGTGACCTTCTTCCCAAATATCTTTTCTACTAGCTTCAGGAGTTGACAAAGCTTGAAGAAGAAGCCCCAGAATCTTGCATGGTTGTCAGCGTCGTAGGAGACGACCTGACCTCACAGCACTCAGGGTCCCAAGACCGTCAAGAACCGGTTCTTACGTGCTCTGCATATAAGGCTCGAGTTAAGTCAGAGCACGTTGAGCCCTATTGACAGACTTGCCACGACCGGTATGGCAGCCATGCAAGGTCTTGACTGCACCAGAGACTGACATCCAAGAAGAGGGGGTCAGCGTGATGGTCATCAACGAACCTAATGACAGCCATGAAGAATGCATGGATAGGTTCGAACACATGGTGCGAGCAAAGATGGAGAAGATCGATCGCATGCGGTCCTCAGCCAATTTGTTCCATCATGAGGCCAACTCCCATCACCCAAATGATGCAGCTCCAAGGTATCATCCTCCTCCTGCCTCACAAGACAATTTTGTCCCTCGCCCCGTCTCATAGGAAGATATTGACACGATGGTTACCCACAGCCTACTGAACAGGCAGATTCCGAGTATGCAGGGGACAATGCTTTACCAAAACCCATACCCCTCTTATATTGATCAAGTCTCGTTTCCCCCTAATTGCCAAAAGGGGAGGCTCCCCTTATTTAATGGCACAACTACTCTGCATCAGCATATCGCTCATTTCCAAGTCGCATGTCAGGAGATAGCATCTAATGGGAGACTCCTTCTCCATCAGTTCATTGAGACCCTCAACGGTCCAACTTTTCAGTGGTATGCTCGGCTTCCTCCTAACTCAGAGCATACTTGGGAGGAAATGGAGTGACTGTTTTACCAGCACTTCTATGAGGTAGAAAGAGAGGTCCAAACCATCGAGCTTCTCACCTTGACTCAGGAGCCAAACAAACCCGTAGATCAGTTCATAGCAGGATGGAGAGATTTGGCTTCTTACCATTCCAATCCCATGTCTAAGAATGAAGCAGTCCAGACTTGCGTGTGCAACATGCGGCCTGAAATCGCTTTGCACGTCGAGGCCTCGAACCCAACCTCCATGTCAGAGCTGATCTCCAAGTCGGTCCACATTGATAGCCTATTTCGACACCATGGCGAGTCGTGACCACAATCTTCAAGTTCAGGAAACGGCCGAGGTAATGGAAGTTCTCGACCTAACCCTCGGGGCAACCAGCAAAAGGGAATGATTAGCACGGCCGTCACTATGACTGGTCCAAAGAAGACTGTCCCTCAGACTTTCGATCTCTCCAAAGGGGTAGGTCCATCAAAGACCCAAGCAGCACGCCAGGGAGATCAACAACAACCTCAGTTTTACAACAGGGTGCCTCCTCCTCCAAACCTTAATCGAAGTGACTATTGGGCCAGACAAAAGAATAAAGTCTATAGCTTCAACAAGGAATGGGTTCCCGCTCTGCTGCGGCTGTTGTTGGAGCAAAACATGATTGAGTTGCCTGAGATAAAGAATCATGAACAAGCCGTCTTGATACGCACACGAATTACTGTGCTTAGCATCGAAGGCTAGGGCACACCACGGAAGAATGGTACATTATCAAACACCATATCGAAGCCTTGATTCAGAAAGGTCAAATACGGCTCAAGGACCTTAAGAAAGCATTTAGGGCAGCAGAATCCTCCCATGCGGTGACAGTCCAGGAGAAACATGAAGGCACATACTCCCCCGATGAATTACCAACAGATCTCCAGGCATTATTTTGTATGATGCTCCAAGAGGGAATCATTGTGCCGAAGCCAATGAAGCAGCCCAAGCACCTCACCCAAGAAACTCAGAGCCTCTGGTGTCTGTATCACCAGATATGGGGCCATGACCTGAATGGGTGCTATGGTTTCCAAACCATAGTCACCAAGAAAGTGCAGAGAGGTCACGTTGCTTGCGCCGCTCTAGTCATGATTCTTCTGATCCACAGGAGCCTTCGACTTTCCAACCGTGGAAAATATATCACTGGCGGAGCAGATTGAAGTCCCTGAAACGAGAGGCAGATCGTCAAGCTAGACTTGCCCTTGAATCTAGCAAAACCGGACGAGTGCTCCCAAAGGGTACCAAGAGGAGACAAGCATCAAAGGCCGCCCGTCGGAAGAATAGTATTCTCCAAACTCGGGTCGAGGAAAAGATCCTCAAACCAATTCGTCCACTACCGACCTTACAAGACTTCTTCCCTACTCTCTCTTCTCGTCAAGAAGAAATCCCTAAGTCATCATCTGCTCAGGTCACGTCCAATGAGGGTGACAACATTAAAAGCACCCGTCAACGATTTAAGCCGGGGAAAGACCCAAAAGATCCCCTGCACACGTGATGACGTAAAAAGCTACCCGGATCAGTCCGATGTGGGAGCTGACCTTAAAAGCCCTTCACCTCCTAACCTCTCTTCTTCTTCTCCCTCTTCTTCTATTACCTCTTTTGCAGGTACAACTCTGGAGTGCCCAGATTTTGAGATCCTTGATAAGGAATTGGAGGGTTCTAATATCAGTAAACGACATCAAAGGCGGCTGAGAAAGAAGCTGGCTCAGACAGCCAGGTTCTTGACAGTTGCTGACGCCTTGGCAGCTGGTGCCAAGATGGAACCACCTTCTATTGGGAAGCACAGAAAGTCCAAAGCGAAGAAACTTCGATGGCCTTCAAGCCCGACTTCGAGCTGAGAGAGTTAAGAGGGCAGAGCTTCTATACTCATGAAGCCTGCCACATGGTTCAAATCTCCGAAGCATCAACCAACACAGGCTAAATGAGTCTAAGGTCCGGGAAGAAACTACAGCCTCCCCCGAAAAAACCTAAGCTGTTAAAGTATCCTAGTCCACCAATTGCTCTCATACCCAAATACCCCGTCCAATTCACCACTTCTCTCCTACCCAAATACCTCGTCCAAACCACCACTCCTTAAATATCCAGGGCCACCATCAACAAAATCTTGAACTCAATTAGGGAAGAATGAAGAGGGCCTTTGACAAGTCAGCCAAAGTCCGCTCATTCACTCGTGGAGACTTGGTTCTAGCAGTTAAAAGGCCGCTTCAAGTGGGAAGGCCGCTTCATCGTCAAGAAAGTCTCGCCAAATGGGACCTATATATTGGCACACCCTGATGGGGAAGAGGCAATGCCCCCCATCAATGGGTGGTACTTGAAGAAGTATTATCCTTTATATGTCCTCAAGCCTCGATGAACAACAGAAAAAAAATGAGAACAAAGAATGAAAGAAAAGGGGAAGGAGAAGAAAAGAACAGAAGCAAGACAAATTCACAAAGTCTAAAAGCAAAAGCTCTTTTTATTACATTAAGAGGAGTTACAAGATACAGTCAAAAGCCCTGTTTGGGTAGGGTATAGGTATACATTATCAAGCGTTGCTTTTGCATCAAAAGAGAAGAGAGCAATCAAGCCCCAGTGTTGCTCTTGCATTTGAGGAAAAGAGGATGGTTGATTACCATGAGCTGCTCTCGCATCAGATGAAGGTAGAAGGGTTTTAAATCGAGTTTACCAGACATACAAAGCAGACCTTTGTGGCAAGAAACTGGCCTATGATGGAGAGCACACCCTTCTCACAGTAAGTACCCTTCAACAGAACAACATGGATATCACTATTGTACTGGAGGACTTGGCTTCCAACAGACTTCATAAGCATTGACCACCACCCTTTGCCTGCCCAAGTCACCGTCATGCATGCCGAGCTAGACTCATCGTCGTGCATGATCATTGCCGGGCAAGACTCATCGTCGTGCATGATCATTGTCAGGCAAGACACATCGCCGTGCATGATCATTGCCGGGCAAGACTCATCACCGAGCACGATCACTGCCAGGCACGACTCATCACCGTGCACGACCACTGTCGTGCACGATTTGCAGCCGTACATGAAAAGATCGTCGAGTGGGTGTGAGGGTGCAATTACTGCTACACACGACTAGCACCGCGCGCATTGTGTTGCCAAGCATGACCTGTCGCTGCACGTGTTCGCCCAAGACCCTTCAGCTGCTCACGACCCTTCAACTGCCTGTGACCCTCCGACTTCACCGAGACCCTCCGCCTCTCTCTACGGCTGTTCACCTCCCTACAACCCTTCTATTTCTCACCAGAAAACCCCCAAAAATCCCCCACAGTGTACCCGAAAGATCGGTGACCTACCCCAAAACCCTCGCCAAACCTTTTGCAACTTCTCCCCGCAAACCGCTTGCCGGAATTCTCATCTGAAAACTCCTTATCTCTCACTACCGGAGCTTTCTCTCTACGACATGACGCCGAAAAAGCTTAGACAGCCCACCGGCGGCAACCCGAAAGACCCAAAACCTCAGGCTCCTCTCCTCCCCTTTTTCGACACACTTGAACCCTCGTCGAAATTCCTGAGAGAACCAGCAACCCCTAGCAACAGTGACCCTAGCCGGACTTCCTGCAACCCTCACCTGTGCACCTTGCGTCGTCTAGAGTTCTCACTATAACTCTCAGTCGTTTTAACAAAAGTAAAATGATAAAAAGGGGGCTTACCCCCTTATATAGCTGGTACTTCCCCGAAATGCCCCATACAAACTGCCAATGCCACGCAGGTCTAGAAGGCCAAACGGCAACATACCAAGCCGGGTCGGGCCCAGGCTCAAAAAGCTCGAACTTAAGTAATTGTAGCGCATGGTTCATCGTTGTGCATGTCACTGCCAAGCATGTCACCGTCGCCCGTGCTACATCTGGGCATGTCATTGCCGAGCATGTTATTGTCGTGCGTGCTCTCATGTTGTGCTCTTCTACTGCCAAACACCCCAACACCATGTGTGTCCTCATGCGGGGCTTTCCTATTGCCGAGCATGTTATTGTCGTGTGTGTTCTTTTGTTGCACCCTTTCATAATCGAGCATGTTATTGTCGTGCATGATGTCGTGCTGGGCTCTGCTACTGCCGTGCATGCCCGATCACCATCCCCAGTGGAGTTACACCTATGCCCCAGCTTGTCATGCGCAGTGGAGTTATGTGCATGCCCCAGTCTTTCATCCCCAAGGAGTCGTGCTTCTCCCTAATTCCAAGGAGTCCGCATCACAGCCATCCCTCGTTGGGTCACCATTTCACTTGGACCCACTACATACTTGGTGAGTCATGTCGACAATCATAACCTCATCCCCCATGGAGCCTCATTTACCTCACATTCTCCCGTGAGTCCCCACTTCGCCAAAATACTCAGTTACACGGCAACTCACAAATGGTCCAGTTGCATGACCTTAAGCTACAGCAATGGTCCAGTTGCATGACCTTAAACTGTAGCAATGGTCTAGTTGCATGACCTTAAACTGCAGCCATGATCCAGTTGCATGACCTTAAACTGCAGCCATGGTCTAGTTGCATGACCTTAAACTGCAGCCATGGTCCAGTTGCACGACCTTAAACTGTAGCAATGGTCCAAGTTGTATGACCGAAAACTGCATAGCCTAGGTCTAGCTGCATGACCCTAAATTGTAGTGCACGTCTGGGCCGCGTGACGTTAAAGACTTAGCACAATGGTCTAGCAGTATGACCCTAAATTATACTACACGTCCTGGCTGCATGACGTTACACTGCTTTGCCCAGGTCCTGGCAGCATGACCCTAAACACGCCTCCATGCACGCACACACACCTTTTTCATGCATCTCCATGCACGTCTTCCCTAACCGGCCCATCCATGTACGCGTACCACCTTCGTTGCCTCCCCAGTGAGTCTATTTCCATCACCACTCACCACCATCCAGCATCCATACCAACATCATCCATCATTCATAGGTAAGTTTGTGCCATCTCCCAAAGTGAGTCAAACCACCACCATACTCACTCTATGGCCTCCACAGACTGCCATCCATTGCCACCACGGTCCAGTTGTATGACCCTAAACTATAGTGCACGTCCTGGTCGTATGACGTTAAACTGCCTTGCCCAGGTCCCAAAGGCAGGACCTATAAACACCCTCAATAAAAAAAAAGAAAAAGAAGAAAACTAAGAGTGTACGAGCATGGTGTAAACCTGAATAAGGAACGCCATGAGTAAAAATGATGGACGGGCATGGTCACGAAACCATGAGTAAAAGAGTTCCGTGAATAAAAACAGGGCACGGTGAAAACCCAGAAGGGCACCGTGAGTAAGAATAGAAAAAGGGTGGACGTGACCGCAAGGTCATGGGTAAAAGAGCCCCAAATAAAAGAGGGTGGTGAAAACCGTCTCTATGGTGCCACTTCCTCAGACCAAGTGAAAATTCGCAAATGGCGCTTGGACCAATAAACAGGTTGATGCAGCGCTCGCCTCTATAGGCAGCTTCAGCCAGCATTCAAAAAGAAAAATCCTCGGTGTTGGAATGCCCAGATATTATGACCCAAAAAGACGAGCGTCAAGGAAAAATTCAACAGTCTGAGTCCATTCACAAAAGGACCCAGAGGTCGAAAGAATCGCCAAGAAGGCAAGTGATGCTTTATGCTAAAGAGCCCTATCCCCAGGAAGTCACTATGGTGATCTAGGTGAAAGTCAAAACTAGCCTCCGTAGAACAAGAAGCCACATCACGATATGCCGAAGACGCGCCAAGAAGGCTAAGGAAACTATCAAGCCAGACTTTAGACCTGTTATGCAGCAACCAGAATTGAGCCCTATGAGGTCGTCTCAAAAAGAGGTGTCCTGCTTGTTGAAACTGCTGGCAGAAAGCGGGGTTGAGCCCAAAAGAGGTCACCTCGAAAATGAGGTACCTTGCCCGTCAAGGTTAAACTGGTGTAGCAGCAGACGACCGCCAACCGAAGGTTCTTCAGTTGTCCATCCAAAAAACAAAGAGACACGGAAACAAAACCCCAACTGAATGGGAAGAAAGCCCTTAGGCATGGCACTCGACCACCAGACAAGCCTGATTCTGACCAACGGGGTCCACACAAAATCTTTGGCTGTTGGAATCACAATTATCGTCCAAAAAGGTGAGCAGACTTTAAAAGCATCCCTCATTATTACAAGACAGTCTAATAAGATGAGGACTTAATAAAACAAATCCCTCCAAATCACAAGACCGTCCAATAAGGTGAGGACTTTAAAAAATATATCCCTCAGAAAGGCCAATGAGAGTGAGGACTTCGACAATACCCCTCAATATCTCTTCTCCCCCAAAGTCTCCACGAATGGATATGCGACAAATGCATCCAGACGTCCGAGCATCCTGGTGACAGCGTTACGCGGATATCTCCATGGTGTTCGCGCGAACCTGTGGCCAGGAAGACAAAAATAATAAAGCCGAAGGAAATTTTCCGAATGTTGTCCTTCTCGCTTCTCTCGAAGCACAACAATTGGTGGGGAAAGCTGTTTGAAGGCATTTTTTAGCACCTTGGGCCCCTGATGGAGAATAAAGAGAAGCCGGTCAATTAAAACCTTGATACACGAGTCGAATTCTTGACAGTCTCAGAATTGCCCCAGAACAAAGGAAAATGTTCCTAAGGACTCCAAAATATCGTCTGCCAAGTTTTGTCAGAGTACAATATGTCTAAGGCAGCGCAGTCAAAGAAGCAGTTCGGAAAAAAATCAACCTCTAGCACCTTGAAACAACCCAATTATCGGAGCGTCAAATAGTTGTGGTACCACCACCATTGGATCCGACACGGTCGAAAATCCTTATGGGTCAAGTTTCGCCTCAATTGGATACTCTAGGACAAAGTTATGGGCAAAAGACTGAAAAGTGATAGGTCACATGCTATTCCCGTGCACCCAACCTACACCAGTCTCCATTAATGGATACGGATTTTTACAGTTACGGGCGGTAGCTTTCGGGAGTCATGTCTCCCTTGTTCTGAGTCGGATCGAGCCCAAATTTTGAGAGTGCGTTCGTCTCGTCAAGACGAGCGTTTTGATATGTGGCACGGCCCGTGACGACACTCATGCAAGGAGAAAAGCTAGAGAGAAGTTGATGATTCGTAACTAGAGTTGCAGGAAATTCATCAACGACACGTCTCACTCGAGCGGCCGTATCACGGCGCTAGCAGAACGGGTCGACGCAAAATCAGTTGCATTGCATGTGTAAGGTATGAGGTTACATCTGAGCCAAACCTCACACATGATGAACGGTTAGATTTGGCGTACGATGGCGTTAAAGTTGCTACAAAATTCCAGCCGCCAGAATCCAAATTCCGACCAAAAACTCAAAAGTGGAAAGTCCTCATTTAGGCACACAATCGAGCCACCCTTGTTGCCAAACGATCGTGACAACGTGCTCGTCGTAATTCAGCCAAGAAATCGTGAAGACATGTCGAGAAATGGGCACAATCTTGATCCAAAGATCACAAATTTTTCACAAATTTCGCATTGCGTGATCTTGACTGAAAAACACGATCCGTGATTCGAAATGGGTATCCAAACGATCGTCATTTCGAGCCCAACAAGAAAACAATTATCTTTTGGCTGAACGAGTGCCGAAGCAACCGCGAATCAGTCTTAGAATATTGCACACATTCTAGGGCAGCAACAGTGACTGAATTTGAATTACGTGAATTGTTGGGCAAGGGTAAAATCATCATGTTGCCCTCATTTTTAGAATTTCTTTTAATTCAATTAAATTGTAACTTTCAATAATTATGGTGAATTTTGGGCTTCCACCCATGTTTGGGCCCCACCTCTATATATACACATGATATCTCAATGTAATGGACCTAATTGTAGAGAACTTTATGAATAAAAATTAAGGCTTTAGCTTGAGATTGTGGGCCACATCCTGGAGAGACAAAAGAGGAGAGAGAAAAAAAGGTATGTTACCCTTTGGTTAAGATAATTTTCTCTCTGCTCTTCTTTCTTTCTCTCTACTCTTCTTTCTTCTCTCTCTTCTTCTTTCTTTCCTTTGTCCCTTCTTTCTTTCCTTTTCTCTCTCGCCTCCCTTTCTTTTTCTCTCTCCTCTCTTTCCTTTCTCTTCTTCTCTGTCATGCACGGCGGTATCTACTACCGAGCATGACATTTTCCCCTTCAGTCAATCTCTTTGGGATAAGTACAGTGAGCCAGGTCCTTCCCGAGTGGCGGGCCGGGCCTCTATCCAAATTCCTTCTTCTCCCGTCGTGCACCGCGGTATTCACCGTCGTGCATGACGTCTCTCACCCCATTCTCTAACAAGGACACTGAACTGGGCTCTTTCCCGAGTGGTGGGTCGGGTTGTGTCTGAGTCCTTCCTGACGTGCACAACGATGCTTATTGTCGTGCATGTCTTTTCTTCTCTCCCACTTGTCGTGCACGGCGGTGCTTATTGTCGCGCATGTCTTTTTTTCTCTCTCTTACTCGTCATGCACGGCGGTGCTTATTGCCTTGTATGTTTCTTCTTCTCTCTCCTGTCATGGACGGCAGTGCCTATCATCGTCCATGTTCTCTCTTTCTCCCTCTCTTGTCATGGATGGCAGAGCCTATCGCTGTCCATGTTCTTTTTCTTTCCCCCTCTCTTGTCATAAAATCATAAAAATTAACACATGAATAAATGGCATTAGTCTCTTAGGAGACATCTGACTAAATAAATGGCATCATTGCACAAATAACCAACAACCTCTTAACCCTTGGGAACTGTGCAGGCATCAAAGATGCCTGATTAGGAATCTAGAATATCATCTTAGGAAACAGAGCAATTAGTCATCAAAGCACAGATCCTATCAGCGATCAATACCAAACGTTCAACTTAGTCCCCAAGACATCTGAACACTAAACAAAGTAACTATGTTATATCCCCACTTTAGAACATGAACCTGCATTCCCCCTTTTCCTATGCAAAATCAAGGCCCTGACCAAAAGAAAGAAGGGTAACACCCCATTATACAAATTCCAAAAAACTGATCCTCTGTTTTCCTTCGTGCCTACCATTTAGAGTTGTAGTAATTCACATGGAATAAAATTACTTTAAATTGGCCACTCCAAATAAAATGAAGTACTTTAGTTTAATGAATTGGAATTTGAACATTTTGGAGGGATAATTTTGAAGCCAGCAGGAAAACAACATAATCTATGAATAAGGACAGTGAGATAAACGAAGGGTCTAAAATCCAAATAGAGTTATTTAACTAATTCAACTAACCAAAATAGAGAAAATCTTAAAGCACATCCTACATTTCTTCAAGTCATTTCATGGGAACCTGCCCTTTCATGAGGATTTATGAAGCTACCCGCTAGTCGGCTCTAGAAACATCAAATTCATCAAATTAACTATCAGTAAACAATCAATCACCAAAACAAGCAAAAAAACAACACCATCAAATAACTGTCAGAAAAAAATCAACCTCAAAAGTAAGCAAAAGTAATAATTAGACCCAGAACATATCGGGTTACCAATGCTGAATATGTTCCAGTAACTACAATAACATTTTTCGTAGAACTGTGTGCACTGCAAATATATCTTTTTTTTGAGAAATGTGTGCACAGCAAATATATCCTGATAAATTCAGGATAAAAAAAGAAAAAGGATCTCCTTCTTCCAAAATATCCCACAAAAACAGCACAAGTAATCCAGAAAAATGATAGCTGCTACTAATATATAAAGTTTTAGCCCCAAATATTATGATGAATGAATCATAAGTGGTATACGATGCCTTTTGCTCGTTCATTATTCAAAAATATATTACTATATATCAAACAGGACTGTTTTTTAATTGACTACGCTGAAGAATAACAGTAACAAACCTGGCCTCCTGCTGTTTTCACAAACTCTGCCTCTGTGGAATAATTTGAATCAATAACCCTTCCACATTTATTACAGCATCTAGAACATACATTAACAGAGATTCAGTAAGCACATGGCATTCACATATATATAAAAAGGCAATCAACTGAGTGTGGCTGATGATACTAAGCAATCCCGTACAAATGAAATACAATGTAGTTTATATCAAACAAAAAAATAAGGCTCACCTGCCATAAGAAGTACCTCAGGTTATGGAAATCCCT
This sequence comes from Amborella trichopoda, assembly GCF_054954075.1. Taxonomy (NCBI): domain Eukaryota; kingdom Viridiplantae; phylum Streptophyta; class Magnoliopsida; order Amborellales; family Amborellaceae; genus Amborella; species Amborella trichopoda. Next base: position 8,754,271 of record NC_142343.1, on the reverse strand, counting down.
ATGATGGCCTGAAAATCTATTTCTATCCCTAATTATGAAATTTAAAGTTCCAAACATGGTGCAGAATCGAGTAAATCTATACACACTTGAAAATCTTGAAAATGGACAATTTAGATATCGCCTTACAAGATGCACCATTTTTAAGACATGGAATCCTTCCTTTTTGACATCCATACATCTTGATATCAAGATGATCAATTGGAGGGTTTTTAGCGCCAAAACAAAACTTTTCTAGTGGGTTTTGGGGTGTGCATTACTTTTATAGTATAATGCTCATGCTCTATATAGACTCTTTTCACATATTAATAACAATAATGCATCAATAAAACAATGCAGTCAACAAAAAAAATACACATAGAGTGATCAGGCAAAGGAGGAAATATACAAAAACATATCAAACATGATATTTGAGGGGGAGGGGGGGGGAAGAATATCAAACACGAGAAAACTCACATGTAACCATTATCATCAACTGTAGGCTGATCTTTCCCGCATTTATTGCACCAAACCATGGTTGAGTAATAATACCAAACAAAACCTTAAATACATGATCTTCTGAGCTCGTATAACTGAAGTAAATCTTATGCAGCAACCATTCAAAAACGAAGAAAAATTACTGAAAATAGTCAAAAACATCATAGACCATAAACCATTACCAAACAACAGTGGAGCTCTAAACTTGAAGAGCCTGACACTGAGCAATGTGCAAGCCCAGTACTGAGGAGAACATCATGCCTATCAAACCCAATCCAAGTTCCAAGATATGCAGATGCAGCCTATGCAAAAGTCGTTGCAGGCCTGACAGCATATAGTAAGGAGATTAAAGAGCCAGCCACCTTCAAGAAGGCGGTAGGTTTTCGAGAACAGCACATTGCGACGGAAGAGGATCTGGCAGCTTTGAGTAAGAGTGAAACATAGGATCTAGTGCCTGCTTCGGTGGTTTTTGTGTTCCTAGGAACTAATTAGGATTTGTGCCCAATTGCTTAGATATCTCAAATGGCAAGTGTCATAGAATCGGTCGTGTTGCAAGAGAATAGATTTTGTCCATATCATGAGTTTATATTTCACATGGCATGGCATGGCATGCCTAATACGTGTCATGAACCATCTGGCTAATCCCAAACGGCTCATGTCTACGACGATTCACAGTCTGGTCATTATAACCCAGGTTCAATATGACTACTGCTATAGTTATAATCCACTCCAAGTGGCTCATCTATATGCTAATCATGATCAAAACACAACCAAGGCTATGGTCAGATATATATCAAACCTGAGGTATCTTTCTTGTTTGAATGCACCTATTATACATAAATGGATATTTTAGTAAGTTAAAGGGATTTGGTTCCCTTAAGCATGAACTCTAAAAGTAGATGCCTTTGTGCATAAAATTTTGAAGCCCCAAGAAATTGTATATTGCAAGGGTAGATCTCCATAGGTTGGAAGCCATGGAAGGCAATCTTGACATTATGTATTTGTAAAATGGTTGTGGAAAGCAACCTGGAGGTATTTTGTAGTACTCCAGTAGTCGGTAGCCATGGAGGGAAGTCTTGATATATTTTGTAATCCTCCAGCTGCTGGAGGCCATAGAAAGTACTTGTTAATTGTTTTTGAATTCCACTAGCTGTCAGAAGCCATGGTGGCAATCTTGATATATTTTGTATTCCTTCATGATTGGAACCCATGGAGGGCAATCCTGATACATTTTGTATTCCACGAGTGGTAAGAAGCCATGGAGGGGAATCTTAACCTATCATATATTTCTTCCAACAATCAGAAGTTATGGAAGGCACTTTTGGTATATTTTGTATTCCTCCAGTAGTAAGATGTGACGACAATCTTGATATATTTGGTATTTTCCTCTAGCGGTCCCAGGAGCAGTGGAGGGCAATCTTCATATATTCTCTATTCCTTCAGTGGTCAAAGCCGTGGTGTGTATTTCTTTAGTAGTCAGAAGCTGTGGATGCCAATCTTGATATATAGGGCTGTAACCCGGTGCTGGTCCCGCCTAAGCAAGGTCTTCTCGGGAGGGGTGAGATGAAAACGGTCCTAACCTTTGGCTTTTTATGCGCGAAGTAGCCGCTCTCAAGACTCGAACCTGCGCTTTTGCGCTGACTACCCGAGCTTTTTACCGTCACACCAAGTGACAGTCCCTGATATAATTTTTTGTATTCCTCCAGTAGTTAAAACATAAAAGCATGAACCCATATCTATCGAACTGTCTCCATTACCATACAGGGATCAAATCATGGAGTGAAATGGAAAAGCCCACTTTCACATGGTCACCGAACGAAGTGGGAGAACTCACTTTTACATAACTGCTTATGGTTACCATGAGAAACTCATTGCTAATCTCATACAAAATCATAATGGATCGGATAAAACGGTTCTCTCAAAGAACTGTTCCCACCAAGATATCCTCATGACACCCATGTTCTTACAACTGCAGTCCTCTTTCCCACAATTAGCACTACTCCTACATAACTATCCCATGCACATTCAGCAACAATATAGGGCTAGAAACGGGCCAAGCTAGCCTTAGCCCTAAGTTCTGCAAGGCTGGTTCGGCGCCTTGGCTCTGGCTCGGCCTTGAACTAGGGACTTACTACAGGCACAACAGCAGCATCTATGATTGAATAAGGGAAAATATATTACTGTATTTTATCTAAACTAATAAAATGCATGTACATGTATTCTCGTAATGCCTTTCAAGCTGAAGCACCAGACACCTTAGATATGTTGGCCAGCAACACTCTACCACTGCCAATGTAACAGTGTGGTTTTCCTTATTCTCCTGCACTTTTTGGTTTCTTGTGAGTGAGACACTCTGAGCCATGGTAGATTCTTTGCAGGGCTGCTTGATTTAGCAATGGTTTTCTCCAGGGCAGATGATCCTTTTCAATTATTTCAGAGCATCAAATCACAGTTGCAAGCCACAGGGGCAATTATCTCAAAATGGGCACAATACGAAAAAATTCAGAAATTAAATCATATTTGCTACAATTTTGCCAGATTTTCCTCTTTTATTGCTTTGCCTGCACTAATGCTTCAATGAATTAACAAGTTTAATTGGCTTTTTATTTCCACAAACAATAAAACCAGAAAAAGAAGAATCCATGATAAATCAACTCTGGCATATCCAAATTACATTTCCCATCAAAATGTATAAACTCATTGCAATCAAACTTATCATTAAAACCTTACAGGGTGCGGTTAATATGAGGTTTTCGACATCGTCCATTTTAATTGAATGGTATAGATTTGACGTATATTTTAAGACACTGCCGAAAAGGTAATACGTCTTCTAGGATAATGTCAAATCTATACCGTCCAAATAAAACAGTCAGGAACCTTATGTAAGCTTTTTCCAAACTTATAAGGATTATTAGGGGTGCTAAATGGGTCTGGTCGAGATCTAGGTCTGGACATCAGAGAACCTGTTAGCTGCCTGAAGGCTTATATATTTAATGGTCAACTAATGCATGAGAGAGCTCCATGCTCTTAGCTTACAGGGCTCAAGCCGAGCTGAATATTTCACATGCAATTATCCATGGTAATATCTACGTTTGCAGTTCAGATAATGAATTACAAAAGAGAAACAATCCAAATTTCTGAAGTAAGAATTTTCTTTTGATTTAAGTCATTCCATTTGTAAATTACATACATAGGGCCAACTCACCCATACAGTAAGAATTGGACCAGTGATCGGCAATTCCGATTTGGATTACTGATTTTTCAAGCAATGCATCAAACTAGAAAGAACATCAAGGACAAAGAAAAATTTCAGTTCATGGACAGGGTTCAGTGCTCCAAAAAAATCACCATGAACTGGATAACATCTCAGGGATAAAGTCTATAGGCAAAAATGGACCTCGAATAACCTTTTTCAGGATCCATGAGCCACAAGAACAGAGAACCATATTTTTTCGCGAATCCATGCAAACCAAATGCTAAATTCCCGTTAAAACCAGTTCTTGTACCCATTCCTCCATTTATTCTTTATCGGAAAAAGAAAACAAATTCACCTACAGTAAACCATCACTGAGTTTCTTTCTTCTCTAGTTCATTCAGTTCAGTATCTTTTTTCTCAGGGTTACCAGCTTGTCCCTCTTTTTGATCCAATTCAGCAGAGGCTTTCTTTTCCAACTCCTTCTCTGCCCTAAGTATCGGCTCGTAGTAATCGGAATGCTCATCCATGCATTTCCTGAGCAAACCAGTGATCTCAGAGCACTTCTCAACAATGTTCTCCTTGTTCTTCTCTCCATCTTCCACACACTTTTCCCATGCTATAAATTCATCTCTGCAACCTCCTCCTTTCATGAACAAGCAGAAGCCACACTCTCCATCTTCCTCTTCTCCTTCTCCCTCTCCCTCTCCTGATCCGTGCTCGATCTCTGAAGCTACTTTTTCCATTCGATTTTCTTCAACTCGAATATTTTCTAGGGTTTTGGAAATGGGATTCTGAGACTGAGAAGACGAATCTATTGGTGATGGAGCCGGAGGAATTTCTATAGTCTCTGGTTTATCAGAGACATGATCCCCTCTGGAATCTTCCGTCTCAAAGCCACCATTTTTCCCCTCTTCTGGATCCAGTTCTGCAGAGGCTTGCTCTTCCATGGCTTTCTCAGCCCTAAGAATCGGTTCATAGTAAGCAGAATGCTCATCCATGCATTTCTTGAGATAACTCGTGACCTCAAAGCACTTCTCAACAATATCCTCCTTCTTCGTCTCCCCTTCTTCCACGCACTTCTCCCACGCTATAAACTCTTCTCCGCAACCTCCTCCTTTCATGAACAAGCAGAAACCGCATTCTTCTTCTTCAACTTCCACTCCTGCTCCATCTCCCGATCCTTGGTCGAGCTCTGAAGCTCCGTTATCCATGGCGTCCTTGTTTTCTAGTGTTTCAGGATGGGGATGCTCTGATGGAGCAGACATGGTTAATGGAGACAGATGAAAGAAATTCTCGGTTTTTGGTTTAAACCCCAAGCCATAACCTTGACCAAACTTAACGAAGACTCGTTTCCACATTTTGAAAGTTTGGGAATCGAGTCCACGCATATTCGAGTCACCGGCACGAAGTAGTTCGGGCCATTGTCACCAAAACGGGACTATCAATAAATCGGCTCATCATAAATTCGAAAATAAATCGTTTTTTTTTAAAAAATTCGGATGAAAAAATCGGATAAAAAATATATATAAGCAAAATTACTTCATATAAAGATATCGCTAATATATTGGATTAGGCTCAAAAAATTAGATAAATTTATAATATTATAAATTTTGAAATTCTAAAAAATAAAAATTATGTTAAAGCCATCAATAACTAGTTCATCCATAAAAATTTTACTAGACTAATATAATTAAGTCAATTAATTTATATGCCTCGTGGCTGTCATCTAATATTAAATACATAATTAACTAGTATATACCAAAAAAAAATGTACCATCTAAATCTACCCATTAAATAATTTAAGAAACATCACACCTACTTATTACGTACCAAAAACTAATATACTATATAAATTTATTCATTAAATACTGTAACTATGGTATGATGACAAATATACTATATAAATTTACTCATGAAATACTTAAACATCACACATGCTTAGCAGGTACAAAAAAAAACATAATTTTTGTTTTCTCATTACAGTGATTTAACTATAGTATGGTGACTATGGTCACTCCATAACTATAGTTGACGTTTATAAACTTCTTTAATTGAAAAGATGCTCGTAGAAATTTCGGTTTCACATCTATGTCTTTACGGTAGTGTTCGCAATACCGGCCGACCTAACCGGTAACTGCAGTTAGATCGGAACCAGTTTTGGGCGATTTTGGTGATCAACCGATATTTTAAACTTTACATACAATACTACTTCGATTTTATATCAGATATATTAGAATGGTTTATTGGTTAGAGCTTTTTTCTTTTAAGAATTCATTTCATTGTTGATTCAAAAAATTATTGTCCATAGAAATTGAACTTGAAACAAGTCAGGGGGGAAGAGAGAGAGGGAGAGATAAGAAGAGAAGGTAGAGAGGGACTGAGAGCTAGGCCGCATGCTCGATTGAGGGAAAGAGAAAATGAGAGACAAATGAGAAATAATAAAGAAAGAGAGAGAGAGAGAGAGAGAAGAAGAAGAAGAGAAGAGAGAGGTGACTCGCAGTAGCTAGGCCGTCGGCTCGATAGAGAGAGAGCGAGAGAGAAAGGGGAAAGAAAGAAAGAGAAAGAAGAAAAGAAGAGAAGATAAGAGAGAGAGAGGGACCGGCGGCTAGGCTGCCGACTCAATTGAAAGAGAGAGTGAGAGAGAGAAGGGAGGAAAGGATGAAGAAACAGAGAGAGAAGTCGGGCCGTGTAAGAGAGGGGGAAGAGAGAGAAGGGAAGAAAGGAGGGAGAAGGAGAGAGGGGAAAAGAGAAGAGGGAGAAGTTGGGTTGGCGGCTAGGTCGAAGTGGGAAGTTCAGGGTGGGAGGTGAGAAGTCCCAAGGGTAGTGGCTTATAAGGGGAAAGTTTTCTCTCTCCTCTCTCTACAGAAAAGGTAAAGAGAAAAAAATACAAGCTAAAAGAAACTCAAGCTAGAGAAACTCAAGCTAATTTTTTAACTTATGGGGGAATTATCGTTCAATTCATTAACCTCTTCCAACCTTTTTTTTCCAAAAGCCAAGAAAGAGGGATTACAAATGACTGCATATGTATTTATAGCATTCCCTTGAAACAAGGGTGGATACTCAAAACTAAACCTAATTGTTTGAAATTACATTTTTCTTTATTTTGACTTTAATTCTCGTTTTTTGCCCTTGCCCACAATCTTTCAAATGACAAGATGGTCCCCAAAAAGTAGCCATGAACCATGATAATCTTTTGGGGCTCGTTTCGGGTCCTTCTGGCAACTTTTCGGGAAAAAGAATAACGCGAAAGAGATGACCTCGACGAGGTCATCGTTTTGATATGCCATTTGATCCGCGAATCGAAGTTTCGAGCCTTCAACAAAATTCGTCAAAACACAAAAAACTTGTGTTCTTAGATCTTAGATTTCATCAATTTATTGACGTTTCACCTCGATTTCTCTATCATAAAACGACGAGGAAGTCACCATGATCGTTTGGTGACAAGAATGACTTGATTTGATGACTGGATCACCACTTTCCAAATTGGGGAATTTGTTGGAATATGGATTTCGGTAGCCGAAAAATGCCTCTTTTGTAACCTCAAAGTACTACCCTTCCTGCCATTCATCATGTGCGATGTTTAGCTCGAATCGAAGCCCTCGACCTTACGGTCACAATGGTCCTGCTTTCAAGCCGATCCTAGGTCAGAACTCCATGATGTGGCCCCTTGATTAAAGGGATCTCCTTCTTTCAAAAATCTGTAACACATGAGTTATTTTGGACAACTTCTCTCTAAGATTTCTTTTGTCTCATGCCACCTCGTGGGCCGTTCCATATATCAAAACATGCACGTCGACGAGACGAATGTCTCCCTGAAATTTGGGCTCATTTCAACTTAAGATGGAGAAGATATGACCATTTGAATGTGATCCCAAAATCATAAGACAATTTCCATAAACGAAAACTGGTTCACCAAGGGTGTACCAGAATAGTGTGGAACCAATCATTTTTTGGTAAGTTGGCTATAGAATGGTCCAGAAGAGTATGAATGAGCCAAAATTTGATATCCATAAGTTTTTAGGTCTTCTGAATCCAATGGAAGTGCTCTGGTGTTTATTTGAAGCTACGGCAATAGGGCTGTAGTTACAAGATCTTCTTTTAGCACGTTAGCGGCAGAATTTGAAAACTGGTTTTGTGTCTGATCCAGCTTAACTTCGTCGGATTGCGACGAAACTTGGCGGGCATTCTTAAAGCACCAAAATCCGTGTTTTCATGCATTATGGGACCGATCTAATCCCTTTGACAATTTTGCTCCAGATCAGAGCTTATTCTACCGATGCTTATGTAGTCCACTTGCATTTTTGGTACCTATGGCCCTAGGTTGCGATTAGCTTCCCCCTTATTCGCTCCGGGGATTCAAGTGTTGGAAAATACCCATCAATAGCTTGTCTCGCCGAATGTTGTGCTTCGAGAGAAGCGAGAAGGATAACATTTGGAATCAAAATTGGTCCTTCAACTTTAGTTTTTCTTCTTGGCCACAAGCATCAACACGACTGACAAAGGGAAAATCACACGAAGCTTCTTCCTTGGGGGGTGACCAAGGTGCTTCAACAGCTGGGGGGCTTGTTTAAGGGCTTGTGGACCCAAGACCGTCAAGACTTTGGGGAAGAAGAGGCTTGAGCTACTAGTGGGACCCTTACATAAGGGCTTGTAAACCCACTTCAGGAGCTCTTCTTTTTGGTTCCAACAACTGGGGGCCTTGCTTAAGGGCTTGTAGACCCAATTAGTCAGAATCAAGGTCTGTCTGGCAGTCAGGGCTCTTGCTTAACGACTTTCTTCCCAATCAGTCAGGTTTGCTTTTTCAGTCTTTTGGTGGGGGCCTTGTTTAAGGGCTTGTAGACCCACTTCAAAAGATGTGTGTGCCTTAGATAGACAGTCAAGGGGCCCTTGATGGGCGCTACACCAGGGTTTGGGTTTGTTCGACGGGAAGGGTACCACTTTGGGCCCCATCCTACCGGGTCCAGTCGAGGGCTTTTTACTAGCCTGTTCCGAAAAGTCTAGGCCTGTCGATAGGAAGGGATTTTGGCAAGGCCTTGAAGCCCTAGTCTCACTGAACCTAGTCAAGGGTGTTTGTTGGCCAGCCTGAAAAGTCTAGATTGACAGCAACTCGGAACCTTAAGGAGCCTGCTACCTTGAATGTCAGTGAGGGGTGTTGGTCTGACTTGACAGTCAACCGCCTCTCGGGAGCGTCCTTCGCTTGTCGAAATGAATTTTCTTATTTTTTGTGACTTCTTGAGAATGGGCTGCTTTGGCATGGAACTCTGCCTTGCTTTCTTGGCATGTTTTCTGACTTCTGGGTCTTTTTCATGGATTGAACCAGGATGCTGGAGTTTTCTTAAGCTCTTTTTGAGTTCTGGTAGTGTGTACTTAACTCCCAAACTGCTAGGAATTTTCATCTGAAGAGCCGGCTGAAGCCACCTACGGAGGCGAACGTTGCATCAACCTGCTTATTGGTCCAAATGCCCTTTCGGGTTTTCACCTGAACAAGGGAAGTGGCGCCATAAAACGGTTTTCACCAACTTCCTTCTTTTATTGGGCTCTTCTACCCATGACCTCACGTCCATGTCCATCTTCTTTTTCCATTTTTACTCACGGTGCCCTTTCGGGTTTTCACCATGCCTGGTTTCTTTATTTACATAACACTTTTACTCGTGGTTTCATGACCATGACCGTCTGTAATTTTTACTCATGGTGCCCTTCCGGGTATTCACCATGCCCTTTTTTTTCTTTTAAGAACTATTACCCATGATTTCATGACCATGTCTGCTTATGTTTATTTTATATATATATATATATATATATATATATATATATATATATATAGGGAAAAGATGGGATTAGCTCACTAGCTGATATGAACATATGAGCCCAACGATCTATATTGAATCTGGGCCAATCTGACGATCACGGATGTTCGATAGTGCTTGAATTTTAGTTTTTTTTTCTACACATCCAAATCACTTGAAAATTTAGGTGTGTGTTCTTCTCATCAAGGCGCACCTAATAAAAATATAAAAAAAATTAAAAATAACTAAAATACCCCTCGAAGCTATTCACAAGTATTTTGGTCAATTTATTTCATGTAATACATGTTGTTGATATTTTTCAAAGATTCACCTATTTTTTATGAACACACGCCTAAAATTTCAAGTAATTTGGATTAGTAGAAAAAAAAACTAAAATTCAAACACTACTAGACATCCATGATCATCAGATCGGTCAATATTCAATCTGGACCGTTGGGCTCATATGTTCATATGAAATAATGGGTTAATCCCATCTTTTTTCATATATATATATAAGATATTCTAAACTTCACAACCCTTCAATTTACAAAGGTTCAAGATAGCGAGAGTTGTGAATGGTGGATTTATTAATTGTGCAGTCTATTTTTTTAAGAAAGTTACTTTTGTGAGGTAATTTTGTAAATATTACTACAAGATAAAGGATACTTTTGTCATATTCATAAGGGGTAAAATTGAATTTTTAACTAAAAGACAAAAGCACTCTACAAATAAAGTTCCAAGACACTAACTTCAAAAATGCCATTGTACTTTTGTAAAAATTTCAAATTTACCCTAGCTTAATAGTAAAGTTACCTATTTAAATAGTTGTTTATTAAAAGGGCAATGATTGTTTTGATAAAGGCAACCATCACAACCCCTTCTAACTTGAACCTTATATATATATATATATATATATATATATATATATATATATATATGTAGGTTTTGTTAGGCTACACCACTTGTGGTATAAAGTGCTCAACATTTTTAGACATTTAGACACATTTATCCTATAGTATAGCAACTTTTTGTTTAGGGGTATTTTAAGTAATTAGTCAAGGGTAAACTAGAAAATCCTAATAGAAACAAAAACATTTATTAACAATAGTGGATAATGACATCACCAATATGGTGTATGACATTACCCACAAGATGGATTAATTATTTTTAACTACTAATATAATGCCACTATTTTCTTATAAAAATATCTATTTTGCCCTTCTAAATGACCAAAAATGCCCCAACTTGAAAAAGTTTGTATTACAATTCAAGGGCATTTTAGTATCAAAAAATGTTAAGCACTTTAAGCACATATGGGTGCGATTTGTATAGAGCCTAGGCTCTAAACAATCAAATTAGAGCCTACCTTCAAATAGTGTCTAGAAATGTGGTTTTAATATTGAAAATCTTTGTGATAGCCTTAAGTTATATTTTGATATTAATTTATAAAGTTTAAAGCTTCAAAAACAATGTAGATTGACAACTCTATGAAAACTTGAAAATGTTAGGAATTAACGATCCAAAATTATGTTACAAAATACACTATCTCCATAACTTGAAATCTATTTTTTTTCTCATGTCGCGTCTTGATGTCGAGATGGTCAATTTGTAGACATTTCAGCATCAAAACAAACTCTTCTAGTGAAATTTTTGGGGTAGGCTTAAATTTGATTGTTTAGAACCTCAGCTCTCTCTCTCTCTCTCTCTCTCTCTCTCTCTCTCTCTCTCTCTCTCTCTCTCTCTCTCTCTCTCTAGACGTGTGTTCATAAAAAATAGGTGAATCTTCAAAAAATATCAAAAAAGTTTTTTACATGAAATAAATTGATCAAAATACCCCCGAAAACTTTTGGGCGGTATTTTGATCACTTTTTCACAAATAATGTTTTTTATATTTTTATTAGGTGCACCTTGATGAGAATAACACTTACCAAAAATTTCAAGTGATTTGGATTTGTAGAAAAAAAAAATTCAAGTACAATCGGACAACCGTAATCGTCAGATCGGCCCAGATTCAATCTGGGCCGTTGGGCTTATATGTTCATATGAGCTAGTGAGCTAAACTCAGCTTTTTCCTATATATATATATATATATATATATATATATAACTGGGGCAGTTGATGGATGATGATGGGAGTGGATGGCGGTCTTATGGTGGCCATGGAGTGAGCACGGGGTGACTGGACTCACCGGGGAACATGGCATGAAACCCTTTGTGAAGGATGAATGGAGTTGTAACGAAAGGTGTGGCTCACTGAGGGAGTTGGAGTGAGTTTCTAAGTGATGAGGGTGATCCACTAGGGAATGGTGAGTTTCATGTATGATGAAAGGAATGGTGAGTGCGGAGGTGATGTGACTCATTGGGGATGGTGGGCATGGAGATGATGCACCTCATTGGGCATGGTAAGCATGGTAATGGCGTGACTCACCGGGGATGGTGGGCCTCGAGATGATGTGACTCAATGGGGATGGTGAGCATGAAGGTGGTGCAACTCACCGAGGATGGTGAGTGGGTGCACGCGCACATGAATGGAGCGCACACGTGTGTGCGTAGAAAGGGGTAGAAAGAAAGTCAGGTGCATGAGAGAGGGCAGATAGGGGTCGTGCGGGCTGTAGCCCGGGGATGGAGCTCGTCTCTACCCGTGTGCCAAAGAAAGGAAGAGTGTGCATGCTCGCACGCAAGAGAGACAGGGAAAGAGGTGGTCAGGTTCGGGCTCGTGGCAAGAGGCCCAGCCCAGCCCGTTGCGGCGGGAGAAGCCATGCCCACTGGGCGTGTGTGAGGGACGGAGATCTCGGGCTCGAGTTAGGTGGCTCAGCCCGACCCACTATGTACGCGCACAGGGGACCTGGTCTCGGGCTCGGGGCAGGCGGCCCAGCCCGACCCACTGTGTAAGAGAGGGGCGTGTACGTGTAAGGCGCGTGGAGGGGAGCTCGTCTCGGGCTTGGGCTCGGGGTAGGCGGCCCAACCCGGCCCACTACGAGGGAGGAGAGGAGAGAGAAAAATAGGGTCTGTCGGGCCCTAAATGGGCTCGACTGCCCTTTTGGATAGCAGATACGGCCTTTCTTGCTCAGCGGATTTATCTGCACATCATGGCGCTAGTTTCGCGATTCTGATGCCATTTGACCCCCCGTAAACCGTTTTGCCCCTGACCCAATTTTGGTTTAAAGATGGGACCCAAGGGCAGTGGGGTCTTTTTGCTTAATCCTTTCCCAAAATGCCCTCCTCCTTTCTTCAAAATGACGCAAAAAATGCTCAGGGATGATATTGGAATATATAATTTGTGAGGGATGGTGGGGAAAAATAAAAAGAACTTTTTTTGAAGGGGGTATATAATGGTGAAAGGGGGTCCACTTTTGGTCTATCTCACTCATTTTTAAAATTTCAGAGAGATAAATTGGGAGAGCGATCTATAGTTGGGACACAGGTTTTTTTGGAGGCTTCGAAGCACGATTCTTTTCCTCACATAGTAGGGTTTGATGGCCAAGGCATCCAGTACTAGAGAGTTTGGTAAGCTCCTTTCCCTTCCATGCTCTTTTCTTTCCATGTCTTCCTAGTACTCATGTTAGCACATTTAAATGCTCTTTCTTGGCACTTGGCATTCTTTTGTGCTCTTTAAGCATTTTTGCATCCTTTTGAGCACTTTTAACGCTTAGTTAGCGCTTTTGGTGCTTTTTAAGCATTATGGGCACTTTTTGTTTATTTTAAATGCTTTTCAAGCACTTAGAGTGCTTTTTGAGCATTTTAAGTGTTTTTGAAGCATTTTAATCACTTTTAAGCATTTTAAGTGCCTTTTAAAGCATTTTGAGCGCCTTTTAAGCATTTGAAGCACTTTTTGAGCATTTTAAATGCATGCTAAGCATTTCTGATGCTTTTGGAGTGCTTTTAATGCTTTTTAAAGGACTTTTGATGCTTTTTGGGCATTTTTAATGCCTTCTTAGCCCTTTTAGCATGGATTTCACTTGACTGAAAGGGGGCTCTACTGGGGTTTGTCTGACTTGGGTACGTCCCATAGTTCAGTTCCCTGAGCATCCTCCAGGGTGCCTTGTCTTAGAAGGGCACATTTTTTTGTCAAAAGTCCAGTTTACAAGGGAGATGTTGCCGAATTTTTGCGAGGCCCTATATCTTATTTTCTGTGACTTTTCTCTGAGTTTTTGTAAACCCCTGTCTTATTGGAATATTGTTCTTGTCGTGCTTTTCCTGATGACGTGCCCCGCCGAATGACCACCCGTCGAGTAGCTAGGACCTCTGGAGGCCCGAGGATGAAGAACACAATGGGCAATGATACCGTAGAGGATGTCATTGTCATTGTGGACGATGAGCCTCCCGTGGCAATGGTTGAAGAGGAACTGGCGGACGCAATTGACATCAATCCGAATGAACCATCATCCTCATCTCAACCACCTTAGTCGAAGGGAGGAGTTAGGATGCTACCCCATTCTGGTCGGGTTCTCTTTACCCTTGCTTGGTTTACTACCTGAGTGCCAAGATCAACATCATGGAATATGGGAAAGAGATCCTGAAGGCTATTCACCGTCGCATAGGCAAGTCTTCCCTCAAGGAGTTGATACAACTCCCTAGACTCTTGGAGAGGACCGCAGAGGATCTAATGGCCTTTGGGGTGCTTGAGGCTTATAAGCTCAAGAGAATCATGGAGAAACTATCTCAAATTGCGGGGGTGATACTGTAGCTAGAAAGGCTGATCTCAACACTGAATCCGTCCGTCAATCCGCTACTTGATTTCTACTTGGATCAACCCCCTATCTTTGGTTATGCCAAAGGTCTCCTGGAGCAGTTGAAGAGCGACTTGACATATCAGGAAGGTTGTCACCCAACCCTCGAGGTTCACTCGTTAAAGGAGGGTGAGTATGCTGCTCTTGGTGGGATTTCATTTCGAGACAATGAGGCCGGTATGCTCGTTCTCCAGCATCATATTGCCGAGATGAAGGCTCTACTATCCCAGGTCAGCGAGGAGATGTGTGACCTCCCACCGACTAATTTTGAATCGGGCCCTTCCCTTTATTAGCAAGTCAAGTAGGCTTTCTCAAAGTAGTCGAACTGAAGGATAGACTGGCGATTAGGCAACGCGTATCTGCTGAGATTGGCACTCACAAGGAGTGATTGGCAGACTGCCCCTTACGTGCTCCTACCAGCAGTACTTGTCGAGGCTCTAGTCTTTGTTTAGTTTTAGTTTGCTCCCTTCCCTACCTTTCATCACAGTGTAAATTCCACTACGAGGATCTAGGCTATGGTCTTTGAGGATGCATGCTCGCTCCTAAGACAAGGGCTTCGAGATCAAGAGCCCTTTATTTTGTAACCTTCATTTTGTGGTGGATTGAAAGCCTTTGTCTTCTTGCGTTAATTGTCACCTGTCTTTTTTTCCTCCCCATGGTCTTGCATGCTTTATTTCTCTCACTTTCATGATACGGGTATTTTTGCCCCCAGTCGCTGCTTCTTTTAAGGGCGGTGGGTTGTTGAAATCTTCCTTGTAGACACATTCGCTCCTCACATGCCTTGGACTTGAATACCCCTTCAGGTTTTCGTTCAAGCCTTTAGGGCATGCGCCATTTTTGTGAAACCCTGTGGCGCTTGTGCCCCTTTTTGTTTTTCTGCTCACAATGCCCTTTCGGGTTTTCTTCTTGTCCATTTTTTTGATAATTTTGCCCATGATGCCCTTTCGGGTTTTTGTCATGTCTATCTTTTTGGGGAGGCACTTTTAGGGTCATGCCACCGAGACCGTATCAGCAGTGTGTTTTAAGGTCATACACCAAGACCTGAGGGTATGTTTAAGGTCGCGCCCCCAAGACCATTGGTCATGGGTAGTACCTCTTCAGATAGTGGCCGTTGATGGGTGAAATTGCTTCTTCCCCATCAAGACGAGCTAGAACATACGCTCTATTTGGGAAGGCCTTCTTTACCACAAATGGACCTTCCCATTTTGGTTCGAGCTTGCCCTTGTGTCGACCATGCATGACGATTGGTCTTCTTACTGCTAGGACCAAGTCACCGATGGTAAATGAGCAGACTCTGACAACCTTGTCAAAGGCTCGTCTCACCCTGCCCTGATGGATTTTAAGGGTTTGCTAAGCTTCACAACTCTTCTCATCAAGTGCATCCAGCTCCTGGTAGCGAAGCTTGGTTCGCTCATCTTTGGTCATGCCATGATGTATGGCGATGCGAAGAGAAGGGAGTTTAACTTCAAGGGGCAAAACATCTTCATTCCCGTAAACCAAGGAATAGGGGGTGGAATCAATAGTGTTCCGTGTAGTGGTGCGGTAATCCCACAAAACTTCGGGAAGCTTCTCGTGCTAGTTTTTCTTTGTCTTAGATACCGACTTCCGAAAGATACTACAGAGGGCCTTGTTGAAGGCCTCGGCTAAACCATTTGCTCGGGGGTTGTACATAGTAGAGTACTTCCACTCAAATCCAAACTGGTTAACCAAGCGATTGATGCACTGACTTCTTAATTGGGGTACATTATTCAATGTGATCCGGTCGGGTACATCGAATCGATAAATGATGTGAAGCCACATGAAACTAGCTGCTGCGATCTCGGAGACCTACCTTAGAGGGATTGCTTCGGCCCATTTAGAAAAATGATATGTGGCGACCAGGATGAAGATTTGACTCAGAGCTGAAGGGGGATCGATAGGTCCTATGATATCCATGCCCCAATGTGAGGGGGGTCATGGCGTCATTGTAGGGTGAAGGGGTTCCGACACCCGATGAATGAAGTTTGCATGTATTTGGCATACTTGACATCTCTTGACATGGGTTAAGGAATCTACAACCATCGATGGCCAATAATACCCCAACCTACGGATCCACTCACAAAGCTTAGGGCTAGACTGATGGAGCCTGCAAATCCCGGTGTTACCTCTTCAACCCGACTCTTTCATATCAATGCATGTAAGAAGGATGCCATCGAAGGAACATCGAAAGAGGACATTTCCTTCAAGTAGGGTGTGCTTGGTGGACCTCCTTCGTATGTTGTTGTGCTCGACATGATCATTTGACAGTTGGTTATGCTTGACGAAGTTGATTATGCCTTCCCTCCAATCTTCAACTTGTTCGACCTCAGCACATAACGGGTCAAAGAATTCCAATTCTTGTTTCTCGGGCACAGGGGCCAGGACCTGCTTGGCCTCTTTTTCAGCTTTGAGGGCATCTTTGGCAGCAAGTAGTGCCCCGAATGGGGAAGGAGGGCATTTTGGAAAGAGGACCCTTTCGTCATCTATGTCTGCCTCCTCAATCAGCTCTATATGTCTCCATTCTGCGACCCATATATGCATGGGTTCTCTCGATGCGACCTGGATGATTGCGTCGAGCTTAGTAAGGGCATCGACCTAGGAGTTCAACCTATGGGGAACAAGCCCGAGAGAAAAATCATCAAGCAGCACCATCAAGGCCTTAGCAGTGTCATGATAAGGCTTGAGACTGTCGTTCCTTATATTATATATTCCTTTGAGCTGCCGTATTACCAACTCGGAATCACCAAAAATGGCAAGCCATTCTAAGTTCAGGTCAATGGCAATCTCGAGCCCTCTTATGATATTCAGCCTTGTTGTGCGAGCCAAACTTTGTGAGAGAGAAGGACAAGGGGATAACACCATCTTGAGGGGTTGAAAACACCATCTTGAGGGGTTGAAAACACCACACCGGCGCCACCTCGTCCTGATTGGAAGGCTCCATCAAAGTATATCTTCCAATCATAAGATTGCTCTGTGTAGAACACTTATTCATCAGGGAGGTCACTTGACAGGGGGGAATCTGTCGGCAGGGGGTGCGCAGCCAAGAAGTCGGCTAGATCTTGGCCTTTGACGGCTTTCTGCGACGTATAAGTAATATCGAATTCCATCAATAATAGTGACCACTTTGCTAAACGGCCCGACAAGCAAGGTAATGACATAAGGAACTTGATGGGATCGGCCCGTGAGATGAGTTGGACTCCATGGGTGAGAAAATAATGGTGAAGCTTTTGGACCCCGAAGATCAAAGCCATGCACATTTTCTTGATCGGGGGGTAATTCTTCTCAACCCCTTGCATCCTGCGACTGAGGTAATATAGGGCGGTTTCCTTCCCTTCTTCAATGTGTTGTGCTAGGAGTGCACCAAGTGAATCATCAAGAGAGTCACATATAGAATGAGGGGTTTCCCTGGCACAGGCGTGGAAAGTATCAGTGGGTTTAGCAAATAAGCTTTGATGTAGTCTAAGGCTGATTGACATGTCTCATCCCACTCGAAGGATGCATCTTTTCTCAATAAGTGTGTAAAGCGTTCACAAAGCCCTGTGAGATTAGCAATAAATCTCTGTATATAAGCAAGCTTGCCTTGAAGAGACCTGAGCTCTTGAAGATTCGTCGGTGGTGGCATCTCTTGGATTGCCTTGATTTGACAGGCTCGTCTCCAATCCTCGATACCGGGCAATGAACCCCGAGAACTTCTCAGACCGGACACCAAAGGCACATTTTAAGGGATTTATTTTAAGCTCATGAAGACGAAGCCGCTCGAATACCTGTTTGAGATCTCGAATATGGGTATCCCTCTCTTTTGATTTCATCACCAGATCATCCATGTAAAATTCCACTTCTTTATGCAGCATATCGTTAAAGATGGTAGTAATGGTTTGCTGGTACATGGCACCTGCATTCTTCAACCCAAATGGCATCATCGTATAACAGAAAACTCCTTCGGGAGTCAAGAAAACAATGACTTCCTCATCTTCAGGTGCCATACTTATCTGGTTATACCCCGAGTATCCATCCATGAAGGAGAAGGCTTGACAGTGAGTCGTGGTGTCAATGACCATTTCGGTGAATGGCAATGGGAAGTCGTCTTTCGGACATGCAACATTCAAGTCGTGAAAGTCGATGCAAACCTTGATTTACCCATTTTTCTTCTTAACTGGCACAACATTGGCCAACCACTTCGGGTATTTGACTTCTTGAATGAAACATGCTTCCTTGCGTCTGCTTATTTCAGCATCAATTTGAATTTCAAGATCAGATCAAAACCTTATTGACTTTTGCTTCACAAATTTAAAGGATGAGTCAATATCGAGCTGATGGACTGCAATCTGAGGGTCAAGACTGGGCATCTCATGATAGTGCCATGTGAAGACGTCTCAGTTTACTCACAGTAAGGTAGCATAAGCCTCTTTTTAGCTAGGCGACATGATAGCCGAAATGAAGGTCGGTCTAGGGTTAGACTCATCACCCAGATTTATCTCTTCTAGGTAGCCTGTCCTCCATCTTCCAAACTTCAGGGGCTTTATACATGTGGACCCCATATTGTAGAAATGTGGTCCATCCTGCATGGAAAGGGAAATAGTCAAAATATCAAGAGGAATTGTACCGGTAAAGCCAAAATATTAATGATCCCACATGAGCATATTATCCACTCACGCCCAAAACAACCCTAAGTGGTAACATATTTATAAGATCAAAATTTTGGCAATATAACTTCCCGAAAAGATCTCAAAGGCTAAAAAAAAAAAAAGGAGATTCATGCATATTTTGTTAAGGAAAAAGTTTATATAGGGTTGCAACCTTAAAATGTAGAATTACCAATGTCCTCAAAAATCCATCAGAAAGGTTGTTTTAATGTTGAAAAACCCTCTAATTAATCATCTCGACGTCCAGATATATGAATATAAAAAAAAAAAAAAATTTTGAGTCACATAAATAGTGCATCTTGCACCACATTATCTAAACAATCAATTTTCAAGATTTTCATATGTTTATAGATCTACTTGATTTTAACCAGTTTTGAAGTTTAAAATTTTATAATTAGGGATAATGATAGGTTTTCAAACAATCATAAAAATTATTTATACCAAAATTATATGTTATGATAAAATTTGGAGGTGCACCTTAATTGGATTGTTGAATGTTGCAACCATATAGAAACCACACCATTTTGTAAAGGAAAAAGTTTATATAAGGTTGCAACCTTACCTCTACAGCTACGGATGCACCTAAAAAATCCATCGGAAAAGATAGTTTTAATGTTGAAAAACCCTTTGATTGATCATCTCGACATTGAGATGTATGACCATGAAAAAAAAAAAGATTTTAAGTCTCATAAATAGTGCATTTTACAACATATTATCTACACTGTCCCATTTTCAAGATTTTCGTATGTTTACAGATCTACTCGACTTTAACCATTTTTTAAATTGAAAATTTTATAATTAGATATAAAAACATATGTTGAGATAATCCTAAAAACATTTTACATCAAAATTATATACCATGATAAAATTTGAAGGTGCACCTTACCTCTACAGCTATGGATGGATGGGCATGCCAACTGTACCCTTTTGTAAATGCTTGAAAAGAATATCTTCTTTTAAGTTGTCTACTCTTTGGATCAAATTTAAGTGTCTAGAGGCTCAAATTCATATTATATTTCCTATAACTACTCATATAATTGGAACCCAAAAATCGAATAATCCTTTGAAGTAGCTAAATATACAGATTTCTCAAAAGCAACCCATGGGGCACACGTGTATCTTTCAGAAATTCAGACAACCAAATACCCGATATTTTATAATTTTAATGGCGCCTGCATTTTCCGAAATATGTTTTCCTAAAACTGGGCAGCTTACAAAATTAAACTTCTTTCCTCAACTAATTGTCAATTAAAGAGGGACATCTCCGTTGCATTACTAATAAATAAAGGCAAATAATTAATTAATTTCCAGACATAGTTATTCACGAGATATTGTGGTTATAAATTGCGCGATCACCAGTGCTAGGGTTCTGCTACTTCTAAGCTCCCAAAATCACCTCCATTTTTCATATTGAGAGAGAGAGATTTTAGAGAGAGAAGAGATGGGAAGAAAGTTCTTCGTCGGAGGCAACTGGAAATGCGTAGATCTTCTTTCCCTCTTCTTCTTAATCAAATGGCTATTCTTATGATGAAATTGCTCAGCATCATTTTTATGCCCTATTTCACTGTTTAATTTGAGTTTTCGTCAACTCAAATCAACGAGTTTCGTCATATACGTAAATGTCATAGATTATTAGTTTTTAGGTTTATGTAGCTTGATGTCTGATTAGTTGATTGCTTCCGCTTCTAATTTTATGGAATGACTAATTTAGTGAATGATTTGCTATTTCATAGTTATTGTGATACATTTTCCGAATTGATATGATTGTGTTCAAATTTCAACTAGTGTGATTCAATTTTTACCTTGGCATAATTTTTCACCTCGTGATGCATTTCAATGGGATCAAAATTTTGATCTTTGATGTGTATTTTGAGTTTTGGACAGTTGAAGGCTATCGAAAGAAAGAATTGATTATATGGATCGGTAATATGGGTTTGAAAACTGGACACTCCTTACCTTCTGACTGTAAATATCTTATTCCATTCAAAACGGCTATGTGATTGACGATTTATTAGATTAAATTCACTAGAATGGATACGCTATGCTTTTGGTTTTTCTCAAGTGTTTAATAGAAGATGCGTTGATGTTCCTATTCTTGGTCATAATTGAACCATTTCTGATGCAATCGATTCAGTAGAAGCTGATTCATCCTGCAATAACAAGACTTGTCCTTTTTGTTTTCAGATGGTTAAGATTTAAGAACCCACTATATTTGTAGTAAGGAGATCTTACAAAGTCACTTGGTTATTTGCCTTAATGAAAGAAATGAACATATATTGGGTTGTTTGAGGCGACTTCGTTTTTTGAAGCTTTCATTTTATTCTGGCAAGAAAACTTGTAAATTTTTCTGATCCGTGTGGGTCACATGCATTTGTTTCGGCTCACATTGATTTCTCCATTCTAACTAATATAAAGTCCTTGCAGCCCAGAACCCTGAGAAACAAGTTGCTATTGGGCTATTTTTATGGTTGGGTATTATGTATATTTTAATTTTATTTTTACAATTCTATCTGTAAAAAAATTATCTTTCCAATTTGCATCTCAATTGCTTAAAGGCTTTTATTTTCCTTTATCTTTTGAGATTTTTATTGCATAACGTGTATGGTGTTTTCCTGCTGCGCTCCAGAAAATTAAGCTCGATGTGGTTTGTATTTTGTTCTTCTTCGGGAACATAAAACTCAAGGAGAATCATGCCTTTTTCTTGAACCCTGATCATTGCTCATGAGTTCTTTCATTGCCCACTCGTCCTTTATTGGTGATATACTATCTCTTTTTGTTAGTTGTATGTAGTTTTATTTCTGTGGCCTATTATTCTTATTCAATACAAACATCTGTTGTTTTCTTAGTGCATGGATATGGCATAGTCTATTATTAGCATATGATATAAATCTTATGGCATTGTTTTATGTTTGCTTTTGGTAAAAAAGGACATGCTTATAAGTTTGAGTGTGGTTTCTGTTTGAATGGCAGAATGGAACTGTTGAAGAGGTTAAAAAGATTGTGTCCATGCTCAATGAAGCTGAAGTACCATCGGAGGACATTGTGGGTATGGACTTGGAATAAGGATTTATTTCTTGCATCTTGAATATTCTCCTGGGATTTCTGTATCTCTTTTTGGGTCCTTTCATGCATTTACTGTTTTTGCTTAGATAACTAAATTAAGCAGAATTTTTGTCCCAAAGCAACGTTTATTCTCCTTATCAAGAGAACTACTAACATTTTGTGCTGTGAGAAAGAATTCACACTGATTCCGACACACTTCTAGCCCTAAGAAACATCTTCTTAGTATTTCAAGTATGACCTAGTAGAGTTCAACTACACATGTGCTTGTTAAGTCTAGTCTTTGACTTGAAAGTTGTGTAACAAAAGTCAGTTCAACTTTTTGATAATATGCTTCTGTGCATTCTGGAAATGTTACCAACACACAACAAATCCCGAACAACGCAAAAATGGTTTCTGGAAATGTTACACCAACACGCAACAATCCCAGGCAATGCAACCTCTCCAAAAATGGTTCAAGTAAATGGCTATATATGTCTTGGGAGTCAATATGACTTGCTACATATGACTTGGGAGTCAACCTGACTTGACATGCAGCTGAGTCCTGATCCGAATCCCCTTTAAACATTTACATGATCATGGTTTTTCTGCTCATGGTAGAGTGGAGAAGTTCAGTGTGCGTCGAAGCTCCAAAAAAGTAAGGTAAAGGACGCAGTCACATGCTGCCTTTCAAAGGGTATGTAGGTTTTACTTTGGTGTATCTGTTTAGCGACTCAGATCCTACTTGGGTTGGGTGGCAAATTTATGATGAGTTTGTGAGAGTGAAGAAGGCATTTGAAGTGGCTGGGATTCTTCTTGTTGAATTCAGAGTTTTTGCACCATCTTTCTTAGGTTCACTGTTTGTTGTTGGACTTGATTAATTAATGGTATCAGATGTACTTGCAGGGAATTATTGTAACATTGAGGATTGCAATTATTTTCAAGGAGATCCTTGAGGTTCCTAGCTCATTCTCTGTCTAAGCATGTAAAAAGTAAAGCTCGAAATATGGCTGATGATGTATGCGGGAGTTCCCATGTTTGTATCATGTCCTAAAAGGAGTCACTTGAAATATTTTTGATTTAGAAGAACTTCAAATCAAGTATAACAGAAGAAAACAAAAGAAGATCATATGATCTGATAAAGCAAAATTTACTGTAAACCCTTTTTGCCAGTGCACAATGGCCACTAAATCTGTTCAAACAGAAATACGATACAAATCTCAAATCTCTGTACTGAAGAAAAAACAAGTCTCCTTAACCATATTTACAGCGATAACCAAAGTTCTAAATGTAATCCGGTTTCTATAGAAGTCCCACATCTATCCTAATGGAAATAGAAACTATTAAATCTTTTAAATGTACCCCTAATAGAAAATAGAAAGCAAGGAAGTCTAGAAACAAAAATGCTGTGACTTCCTGCTAACTAGAATGGAATTGTGCTAAAATCCACCCCATTCCATCTATGGAGCCCGATGGTTCTGGTTCCTCTGGTCGAGCTACCCCAAATCGATGTATATTAAGGCCTGTTTAAGCATATGCTATAACAATTATTGGAACTCCAAATATAACCCTGAAAAATTCCATTTCATTTGCAACATTTCTAGAATTCCGAAGGTGTCCTTGCTCTTATTTCCAACGGGTTTCCTTAATTCCTTCTGGGGTTTGGATCTTAGGACCTGGGCAAGCTTGGGAACCACATCAATTCCTCTACTAGCAGCTAATGTAAATCATTGAAAATTCATTTATCTGTAGCCTATGGGGAAAATACTACATGTGTCAAGCTTGTGAGGACAGCAAAAGGGAGCATAATAGGGAAAGGGAACCTGATGGTCCTAGTACCTTTTGAGGAGTCTATGATGTAAGAAAAATCACATGTATATAACAAAACAAAAATCACATATTTTCTTTGACAAATGAAAATGCGGAGGGTAGAGAAGGTTCATTTAAGGTCTTATCCATACTTGACAGATTGATGATTGTCTAGTGTGTAATTATTGGATTTGTCTGATGATAGATTTGTTTAATCATGTAATTTTTTCTGTGCTTGGGTAATGGGGACATCATCAATGCCTGATCTTATTTTTAGTTATTTGTATGATACCTTATTTGCTGTAATTTCTATTCTACCCTCATAAGTCCTCTCAGGATGTATTTTCCTGTTAGGCAGAGCAGTCTGGAATCTGTTGGAATATCAGCTGAGCGTTATTTGTCATATGGTGTATTTGATAGACATGTCCTTTCGCAGCGTTGTTGACGTTTTTCCATGATTTTGCTTGCAGAGGTTGTTGTAAGCCCTCCCTTTGTGTTTCTTCCTTTAGTAAAGAGTTTGCTACGTCCGGATTTCTTGGTTGCAGCACAAAATTGTTGGGTGAGGAAGGGAGGTGCTTTCACTGGTGAGATCAGGTATGTGGGAACTTGTTTTTTGAATTTTTATCTAAAATATGGTTAGTTTAAAACTTTCATCTTTTGAAAAAAAAAAATCACAATCTTCTCAATTGGCCCTTATTTGAAATGTTTAACCAATATGAGTGCATTATAATAGGAACACCTTATCAAACCTAGTGATGTGCAACCAATATGATAGGAAACTGATATAACTTTTAGAGTTTCATACAACCAAAATGATAGGAAACTGACATAACCAAAATGATAGGAAACTGACATAACTTAGGGCGCTCCCTGATTCCTTTATTTCATCAACATTGTCTTGAGCCATAATTATTTAGTCTTTTGGTAATTATTTGCAATTAGTAATTTCACGAAAATTATTTATGCTGTTAGTAATTTTATTTTGGAAAGGTTATACCTGGATCACAAACAATATATGGTTTGTCCTGCTGTTTATGGACCAATGATTCAAAATTCGATGATCCAGATCAGGAATTGGTCCCTATCGATTCGACCCAATTACTTGAAATCGGGAATTAGTCTGACTCAGATGGATTCGCCCGGTTTCATTAGGGAACCAGGTGAATCTGTTAGGGAACTGAGCCATTGGAACCTATTGAATCGCCTAGCTTCCAACCATTATATGTTTTTTTTTCCTTTTTTTTTTCAATTTTTTTTTATTTTCATGGACCAATTCTCACACTAGAGAATCGGTCCGATCTCTCGATCCTGATCAACGATTCCCTGTTCCGAAATTGATTTTCGGAAGGCCGGTTCACCCAACCGGTCTTTGTTTATGAAACTGCTATGGATAGTTCTGAATTTTGATACTAAATCAAGAACACTATTTTGGTTTGTGCTACTTTGTGAAGTTTTTGCTTCTAGGGAATTAGTTGTTTGATATGTGAATTTACAATGAAGGTGCTGGATAATGTGCTTGGGAAATAGCTGAGCCTTATTTGCACCATGAAATTCCATGTGTAATATTCGAGAAAGAGATCATGTTCTAGTTGATTATTGGAAAAAGAAAAGAGATGAGAAATATTTCAAGAAAATGCCTGTTGCTTATACTTTACAAATTTCAACAAGTGTGGCTTCTTTTGTTTATCCTACTACTACTAGTTTGTGGCACAATACTATCATGCAATACAGAAATTAGGACCACAACTGTAAGGAATAGTTTATAGTGGTGTTCCTGAATATAGGTTGCCAAATAATTACCATTTGTACTTTTACACACTTAATGGTGCTTGATTCTTTTTGCAAACTGAGGTCACACTGAGTATATGGATTGCCAATCTTTCAAGATCTGGGGTAAGTATGGGACTCCAACCATCATTATCATCTTCATCAGAAGAGCCTTTTCCCGACTATTTGGGGTCAACTATATGAATACTGGTCTGTCATTCTACTCTATCAAGGACCATAGTCTCAGTGATGCTCCAACCAACAAAGGTTAAATAAAACACTTCAAGTTTTCCAAAGTCTGTTGACAAGGCTGCATATGCTTAGGAAACTAATGATGAGGATAAAGCTATGACGAATCGACACATTTAACACTTGCTATATTAAGGGAGTCTTACTTACTTTGTGCTACTTCTCACCAAAAATAGCCAGTGTTTACTAGCATTTTCCATAAGCATTCATACATGCCATCTTTGGAAACTGAAGTATGTTTATACCAGCGGAATGTATATATTTGTCTCATGATTGTATTCTTGGCATATAGATATTCTCTTTGCACATAATTTGGGATCTTTTTTATTTTTATTGGTAGATTGGTAGAATGAGTATAGCTGAGATTAAGATGTTGAGATAGATGAGTGGCAGGACAAGGAAGGATAGAATTTAGAATCAATGCATTCAAGGGAACCTAGGGGTAGCTCCAATAGAAGATGAAATGAGGGAAAGTAGACTTAAGTGGTCTGATCATGTGGAGCTTCGGCCTAGAACAGCACCAGTTACGAGGGGTGATTTTGTTCAAGTTGAAGGCTCTAAAAGGGGAAGGCTCCAAAGGATATGGATAGAAGTACTGAGAAAAGATATGGCAACTTATGGTCCGACTAAGGATATGACCTTTAATAGAGCGAAATGGTGGAGTAGGATTTGTGTAGCTGACCCAAATGATTGGGATTAGGTTATGATGATGATGATGATTGTGTAGATTGCAAGTTTGTATGCTTGGAACTTGGTGAAGTTCTTAGTTAATTGTAAGCATACCGATTCTTTCACATTGTTTTATGGTTTGGCCTTTCTTTTGCCCACTAGTTTGGGTTTCCCTCCATTTTGAGGCTCATATTTACATATTTTATGATATAAGAAAGGATTTTTATATTAATTTCATATGAATACTACTTCATATGAATACTATTGCATGGACTCAGTTATTATACCTGTTTATAATCATTTGAATCAAAAGCACCTTGCTCACCAAAGAGAGATAAAGACTTCTCCTTTTCTTGTTAGAAAATAAGTCGTTTTGACTTGAACTGTATAATCTGCTAATTTCAAAAGCGATGGAAACTACTGAATGTTGAATGGGCAACATAGTCTTCCTTTATGGATTTTCGATCCGATGAAAATGGCTTTGGTTGGTGCAGTGCTGAGATGCTTGTCAATTTGGGGA
This sequence comes from Amborella trichopoda, assembly GCF_054954075.1. Lineage (NCBI taxonomy): Eukaryota > Viridiplantae > Streptophyta > Magnoliopsida > Amborellales > Amborellaceae > Amborella > Amborella trichopoda. Next base: position 8,727,372 of record NC_142343.1, on the reverse strand, counting down.
TTCCATGGGTCATTATTGGTCACTCTGAAAGAAGGTCGCTGCTTAATGAAACAAATGAGGTATTTGGCTTGTGGGATCTCTCTGGTTTACAAGTATTCCATATTTTGTTAAGCATGGCTTTCAGCACCAGTTATCTGCTTATTGTTTTTATCATCTTTTGCACTACTTATTGATCTACGAGTTGCATGATAGATCTATCGAATTGCCTGTGATATTCTTTCAAGTTATAGCTAGTAGATAAGAGGTCCTGATATTTCTTTTGACATGTGAATGCGATGATGTGTTACCACTGACTTGTGTTTCTAGTCATGGGAACATCTATTGGCCTATAGAAATAATATCTTTAGGTAATATGGAAGTCTGATATTTTCTAAGATATAGTTCCCAATCATTGTGTGCTTTCCTGACATCTTCTTAGTCTTCTGTCAAACTGGATTGAATTACTGAGCCATTACAAAACCTATTTTATTACTCAGATTTGGCTTGAGACTGCCCGCATTTGATGAATCTTTATAAGTTCTAGAAGTACCTAAAGATTTTTCCCTATCTCGAGTGGCTGAACCACATCAACACAAGCAGGCGCTGATTAACTGAGCTTTTAATCAATTGCAGTGTCTAATCAATGCTTCTTTTTTCCAAGCATTCCATAGTCATGGTTTTTGGTCTCTGAACTAGTCTTGGAAAACTAAGAACTGAGAGCCTTGCTTTCTCGCTCTCACAAAGTGGGTATGGTTGGGTGTTCTGTTGTACATTTCTACTGCACCTTGGAACATTGGTTTATGATTCAGTTTCACCTCCACATGACATGCACTCGTGACTGGGATAGTATAGGACTTTTTTTATTCTACGTCACGAAAGTATCTTTTCATGGACATATTCTTCTACTGTGACAAACTTTGAATTCTATTATATGCTTTGGCAGTTTGTTGGAGACAAAGTGGCGTATGCTCTTTCTCGAGGCTTGAAGGTCATTGCTTGTGTTGGAGAGACACTTGAGCAGCGAGAATCAGGGTCTACAATGGATGTAGTTGCTGCACAAACTAAAGCAATTGCAGGTGATGCTGATTTTAGTTTGAGCCTGTTGCATGTTCTACATACGCTTTCTTACTTGACGATTATTTATCTGCTCTTTATGGCAATGTATATCTATTATTTGAGTGGGCAGTTTTGTGTAGTTGGGTGCTTCCCATGGCCGAGACAACTTTGCTTCATGAATTAGAAAAGAAACAAAAAATGAAAATCATGACAAGGCCTTGCTTCGGTGATCAAAATGGTGTTATTGCTCCTTAAGTTCAAAATTTTCCCTAACAGAAATGAGGATCACCCTTAAGGTTTGCAGCACGCCTTCCTCTTTCTAGGACAAATGACTTCAAATTATAGCCCTTCCAGTACCTTCACTCTCCTGATACAAAAGTTGTCTGTATCCTAGGAAACTGGTTTTATAGGGGCTTTGATTTCTTTCCTGATGAAAAGAAATCAGAGGGTTTTTTATGATTGACCGAACATTTCCACATAAAATAGACTTTCTTTTTCACCCATAACTGTGTTGCTGAAAGACAAAGATGATTGGTTCAATTTTCTCTACCATGGTTATTTTGTAATTCTTTCTACGAGCCTGATGCCTCCTGTCCCAGCAATTTCTGTCTTTTTCCACTCACTAAACTTTGTAACAACATAAAACACCGGTCTGTTCATAAGGATAGTAGCCTGGTTAAAGTTTTTGGTTCTTTTGGTTTGTTGGCTTCATTTACTTATTCCATTGTGGCCGCATGGCACTCATCTTTCTTCCTCTCCTACTGGAATGCTACTGAGCCTGTAGCTTTTTGTTCTCTGCCCCTATAAAATGTTTCTTAAAAGAACTATGCAGACTGTCGTTCAATATGGCCTTCAGTACCGCCTCCATCCTCCATGTTATTTAAAAAATTCCTTTCAATTATCCCATTAATCCCCTTGCCATCTCAGTTAAGGACACCTTTCCATTAGATTTAAAAGTTGGGACAAATTTAATGCACTGTTGATATTCCTACTTTAAATGGAAGGACTTTAATCTATATATTTGATGAACAGAATTTACTAAAATTTGCGTGATGTGAATGCATGTTATGCTAATGTACTTAACATTTCCTCTAATGGCATGGCCCTAAATCTGTACATATATCAGAGCATTGATGTCCTGTTCTCATCTCAGATAAAGTAAGTAGCTGGGATAACATAGTATTGGCATATGAGCCTGTTTGGGCGATCGGAACTGGCAAAGTTGCAACCCCGGCTCAGGCTCAAGAAGTAAGTTGTTTTCATATTCATTGATTGTTCTTTTGATTGGTTAATGTTTAAATTCCTTTGACTCTTCATTTATTATTTGAACAATAGACATGATATAGAGAAACTTTAAGGTGTGCTTCTTTTTCTTTTGATTGAATTTTATAATAGATGTGCCTTCCAATTGATGGAATGTCTATTTAGGTGGATCCATTCCATGCTGTCCGTAACATTATTGTTGGGAACAAGATCGGGTACTGTTCTGGGATCAGAGCAGGATCAATGGATTGAGGATGCCTAGAAGCTCCTTATGATAGGGATCAATGTTCGTACACTATTAAGTCAACGAAACTCGATCCCTGTGTATTAGGTATTGCGTTCTTGAAATAGGTAGGATTGAGTAATAAAATTTCTGGGACTGAGATCCCTTGGTCAAGAATCGAAGTTCCCCAGTGCAATTAAATAAGGTTCCCTGCCACTGGAGCATAGTTGGAAAACGATCCAAATGTAGGCTGGAGTGAATGATAAATTTTATAGGAGTAAGCTCCACATAGTTGAAAGATGAGGCCTTTGAGTACATTTAACTAGGGCTCCCAGGCAGCGGAGTCCCTAACATTTTTGAATTAATATTAGGAAAATTGTTTCATGTGGGCTGGATCGCATTTCTACATATGCGGTCCAGAAAGTGTAAATCATCCATCTTTATCCATCCTAAAGAGGGATGCAAGTAGGTGTTCCATCTAAAAACGATGGAAACTAATGGTCCAAATGTTTTCTTACTAAAATTATTATTTTCAGTTTTTATAATTTATGTATTTTTTCATATTCATGATCTATGTTAGAGATTACATGTCCTTGAAAATTAAGTCTTAAAATCCTTCTCAAAAATGGATTTATTTAGAGGCCCGCATAGAAACTGGGTCCTTAATATTATCAAAGCTTAAACTTTTTTTAAAGAAATTAGAAATTTTGATCATCCTATAGTCTATTAAATTGTTAATTTGTTATATTAAAAAAATCAGTTCATTAGTAAATTATGACGTTATAGTTTGTCTTTTGATTTTTGTAAAGTACTAAAATTCATGGCCATTTTTTTCATTATATATATATATATATATATATATATATATATATATAGCATATACGTAACTCCTATGGGCGAAAATGAACAATGTTTTTGCCCATAGGCTCATCACCGATCAAAAAAATCAGGCAGCATGCATTTTCGACAGCCATGGACCTAGCATATTTGTGGTGTACCCACCACAGACATGCTAGGTCCGTGGCAGTCAAAAAATTCACGCGGAACGACGCCGTCCATTGCGGGTCTGTTCAATAAATTGCCATGGACATAGCAAGTCCTTGGCAGAGTGGATATGCTAGGTCCATGGCAGTCAAAAAATTCACGCGGAACGACGCCGTCCATTGCGGGTCTGTTCAATAAACTGCCATGGACATAGCAAGTCCTTGGCAGAGGCAAAACACTGTAACATTTCGCCTATAGGTTTTTTTACGTATTTCTCTCTCTCTCTCTCTCTCTCTCTCTCTATATATATATATATATATATATATATATATATATAGGGTATTGTTAGGGTGCTCACACTGTAGAACAATTTAGAATTGTATTCAACAAATTTTAGATACTTATATACCCTTGTTTTGTACATGGAGCGTTTTTTTAGTAAGGGTATTTTTTGGGTGATGTCACACCCCGCCTAATGACCAAAAGTACTCTTATTAAAAAAATGCTCCATGTACAAAACAAGGGTATATAGGTATCTAAAATTTGTTGAATACAATTCTAAATTGTTCTATAGTGTGAGCACCCTAACAATAACCCATATATATATATATATATATATATATATATATATATATATATATATATATATATATGTACCCAACACCTATGGGCAAAAAAGAACAACGTTTTTGCTCATAGGCTTGGCAATGTCTGATTTTTTTGGACGGCGTGGAAAATAGGTCCGATGCGGTTGATTTTTCCACGCGAAACCGCAACGGCTCTCTTAGAGCCATTGCGACTTTTCAGGCTAAACCGCAACGTTGCAAGGCGAAAACATTGTACACTTTCACACCATGGCGTTTTTAAGACTTTTGCTATATATATATATATATATATATATATATATATATATATATATATATATATATATAGAGCTAAGGTTAGCTCACCAACTATTACATATAGAGCTAAGGTTAGCCCACCAGCTATTATATATAGAGCTAAGGTTAGCCCACCAGCTATTGGAATAGTGTAAGCCCAACGGCCCAGATTGAATTTGGGCCGATCTAATGGTCACGACTGCATTTCATAATATAATATTAGTGTTTTTTATATAAATCCAAATAACATGAAACTTGGGGCACCCACTTTTTTCATTAAGTCGCATCTCATAAAAGTCTTTAAAAAATAATTTGCAAAAAATAATTTGACCAAAATACCCCTGAAACTTTTCAGAGGTATTTTGGTCAATTTATTTTTGTGAATTATTTTTTTTGATATTTTTATTAGATTCTAATGTTTTTAAAGAATAGACGCTCCAAATTTCAAGTGATTTGAATTTGTAGAAAAAAAAATTAGAATTGAAATATGAGATGCAATCGTGATCATTGGATCGGCTCAGATTGAATCTGGGCTATTGGGCTTATACTATTCCATCAGTCCATAGGTTGACAATAGCTTTTTCCTATATATATATATATATATATATATATATTCATAATAATAATTTGGCTAATAAGTTGGCTTCTGGTACTTGAAGCTGATTTGACGGAAGTTTGATCCCTTGTTGATGGAGCGTAGGTACGAACTATAGGATACGGTGGATCCCGTACTATTAAAATCACATATTGGTGGAATCTGGCTGCAGTATATGTATGTTCCTTGTGTTGCGAGGTATTAGAATCTTGATCCCACGACTCTTAGGACTGGGAACCCTAACATGCAGGAACTAGATCCCATAGAAGTATGGTTCTCAAGCGCATGATGAATGGAGCTTGATCCCTTGAAGTGATTGAGGTCCAAGATTCTAAAAAACTAGATCCCTTTCTGGTATCGTAGGATTGAGCTTCCAGAATGGATCACCAACCAAAGTAGCGATCCCGGCAACTGTGGTCCGTAACTAATGATTCAAACGTTGGAAGACTGAATTTTGAGTTTGAGAAGACTACCTGTTGTGCCTATGGATTAGGGTTCTAAAAGTTGGAAGCCCATACTTCCATTTGCAACTCTCCTTGAGTCCACCTGGCTTGGCAACTTCACTAGTTGCCCATCAAAAAATTGGCGAATTGCATGGCAAGTCAATGAAAACATCGGTGCGTCAGCTGGTTTTACTGTGCAAGCAACCAGGATAAATCAACCACCATATATAGCCTGATCTGGCCCAGGGCTAATTACCCTAAAAATTACTTGCACGAGCCCAACCCTGTGAACAACCTGAGACAAAACGTCTGCCCTATGTACTTGACCTATTAAAATGGTCATATCTTCTCATGTTTGTTGACTCGGGATGGAGGTCCATTTAACCCTCCATCCCCCCTCTCTCTCTGTCTCTCTCTCTCTCTGTCTTTCTCTCTCGCTTCACAAATACATGTTTATGTTTACATGCGAACACACACAGAGAGGTCCATCTAACCCTCTCTCTCTCTCTCTCTACATAGATGTTCATGTTTACATGTGAACATGCACACATCACACACACACACACACACACACACACAGAGGCTTTAGTGCTCTGTTAAGCCAACATGCTAAGAGGTATGGTTTAATTCATGTCCTTGGTTTCTTAATATTGGTAGCTTGTGTATGGATGACTATCTTCTTCATTTATTCTTCACGATCATCTGAACATTCTGGATCCCAAATGCTATTCAGGAGTTTTCACAAAATCAGAAGTACCGTGTACTAACAGTTATGATAAGTTCATAAGCTCTCTGATTGCTGAAGGATATATTCATTCAGCAGTCTATTCGTCATGATAAGCATTCTTAGAAGAATTATTCCTTAATACAGGTGCATTTTGAACTGAGGAAATGGCTTGAAGCCAATGTTAGTCCAGCTGTTGCTGCATCAACAAGGATAATTTATGGAGGTACATACCGCATGATGCCATAAGAGTTTCAAGAGAACATTTTATACTTCCTTATTATATACTTTTGTTGTCATTTGCAAGTACTATTTTGGCTTGCCCTAAGCTTTTTTGATGCATACAATCTTATTAGTGTTTTTCTTTCTTTTTTGGTAAAAACTGAAAATTAATGTTGAATAACGCATGCACACAAAAATTACTTTGATATATAAACATGCAAAATAAAAATAAAATACATCATAAACTATACATACATGCATGCATATTGAATTGTGTTGGATATGTGTCTGTGTTTTAGACACGTGTATCTGTTTGATGCTTACAACTACAAAATCTTCTCTATATAAAATGCCCCTTGGTTTGGACAACACGTGGCATGCAAGAAATTGGTTTTGGATATTCGTTCGGATAAATAATAAGTATGGTAAAGTATCATACGAACCATATAATAAGTGTACATACAACTATCAAATGAATTGTGTTCTCTTGGGTATATGCTATTTGAATTGAAAAAATATAGAGAATTTTTAGAAAATAAAAATTTTATGTTTTTGTGCTCAAAGTTTAATCTGTGATTAAAAGCAGATTTGTAAATATTAGATATCAAAAATACTCATTGATTTCTGATAGAGTAATTGTATAGTATGTTCTTAAAGGAGCATGTTATGCAAATTTTCAAAGAAAAAAAAACTATAGCGCAAATTTCCAAAGAAAAAAAAACTATAGCAGTTATTACTTGTGACGTGCCAGAAGCATATAACAAGTACACATACAACTATCAAGTGAGTTGTGTTCCCTCAAGTATATTCTATTTCAAATGAAAATAATAATTTTTAGTACTAAAAGTTTTTTTTTGTGATTAAATGTGGATTTCTAAATATTAGATCTGTGAGAGCATGTTATACAAATTTCCAAGACAAAAAAAGAACTATAGCATTTATTATGCGTGTGGCAAAAGTAACAACAATTACTTCATAATTTTACAAAATGACTGTTTTCTTTAAAACAATGACACTTGAGTCCTTTATTTCTTTAATAAAATGCATCACTACTTAAAAAGGAGTATCTAATAAAAAAATAATTTGTAGTGCAGATTGAATAGAGCATATCCAGTTTAGTAAGTTTTTGCATTTATAGTATCTCCTAATATTTGTTTAAAAAGCTACAAATATATATACAAAAGGTAAAATTTCTCTTAAAATATAAATCATATTAAGAGTAATTTGCTCTACAAGTATAGTTTTAAAAATCTATCGATAAATATAAATGCGTTTAAATTGATAAGTATATCTATAATTATAATTCAAAATAGGTACGAATTTTAGACCTATTTTGGATTATACTTATTTTGATATTTCTAACCTATAATTATAATGCAAAATAGGTATAAATATACTTAGAAAGTATGTTTATATTTAAAAAAATGGAGAGAGAGAGAGAGAGAGAGAGAGAGAGAGTGGAGAAACGTGGGAGAGGGAGAGAGAGGAAGAGTTAATGTATTTGCATGTATGGGGGGTGGGGAGAGAGAGTGGAGAAATGTGCGAGGAATAGAGGAAGAGAAAATTAAGAGAGTGAGAGAGAGAATGGAGAAACATGGAGAGAGAGAGTTGAGGAGAGAGAGAGAGATGTGGGAGAGAGAGGAAGAGTTGACATATTTGCATGCATATGGAGAGAGAGAGAGAGAGAGAGAGAGAGAGAGTGTAAGAATTTGGGAGGGATAGAAATGAGATTTTTACCACTAAAAAGTTTATGGGGTGTGAGAAGAGAGAAAAAGAGATGCAAGAGAATTAAATGGACTAAAACCAGTAGAGAGGAGCCTACTAAAAAGAGAAGCTGATGGTAAAATTTGAAAAGGAGGCAACTGGTGAATCTAGATTCATGATAAATCAACAAGAGAGGTCTACTATAAGGTAAGATGATCTTTATTTTCTCTCAACCCATGCTTTTATTTAGGAAAATCAATGCTCCAGACCTTATGATTTCTATAGTGCATTTTGCTTCTAGAACACATATGCAAAGCACGTGCATTTTGCTAGTTTTATTGAAAGGCATCTACCATGAACCAGATTTTAATGGAGAAACCACCACTAAACTAAACTGATAAAGATTACAATGTGTACTTTAATAAAACAAAGGCTAGTCGAAGCCTAAACTCAGAGTCTTTAGTGCACAAGTAAAACTGAAGTAAAAAAACTGAGAAAAAATTTATGAAAAGCAGCCACTGGTTAGAATAGAGTTTTTCTACCAATTGAATTTTAAAAATATCAATGTAATGGTTTGAAATCTAAGACTTAAGTTTATTATTTAGCTCCCATTTCCTATTGAATTTTGAAATCTGAACCTTATGTTTTATTTATTAACTGGGTATTATTTTTTATTTCATTTCCTACAAAAAAGGATAAGTCTGTAATGCATTAAGCATGTTGCAAAATCTATCAATCAATGTTTGAAAACCTGGAACAGTTGAATGTAGTAGCCATTCAAGAAACCAGTCCGGATCAGCGAATTGCTGATCCGTATCGGCGATCCAGCTGAGGGAATCGGCCAAGATAAAATAAAAAATAAAGATAATTTAAAATAAAAAAGGGAACAGTTCTCTAATAGAACTGCTCAGTTTTGGTAAGAGAATTGGCTTTTGTCAAAGGGCCGCGTTGTTCCTGTCTCCAACGATTCCCGGTTGGATCGGGCAATTCCGATCCAACCTGGCGATTTTTAAAACATTGGTATCAATTATAAAATGCATGTCTCGACATCTACTGCCTAGTCAAGGTATGTTAATTCATGATTGATTTATTCATTTTGTATAAACCAGTGAGTTATTATAAGGACATGGTTTCTATGCGGCCAACCGCATATTGTATAAATGTGGGCTTGGCAATAAATATATTTTTTAAATATAATTTGATCATAGTTTTTAGAGAATATAGAATCTTTAACATGGAGATCTTGAATATGAAAAAAATAAATAAATTGAAAACTAGAAATACTAATTCTATTAAGAAAACATTTGGCCCATTAGTTACACTTGTTTTTAGGTGGACCACCTATTTGCATCCATCTTTAAGATGGATACTTTATACCTCCGGACAACATATTATAGGAATGCGGTCCAGCCCGCATGAAACAATTTTCCTTATTAAAATTCAAAAATAAAGAAATATGATAAACTATTTGTTAGCAATCATAAAAGCTGTATTTATAAACTAAATTATTTAGAAAATGCGAGAATTGGTTCTGCTAATAAGTACTGAAAAAGCCAAGAAATTAATTGTTATGTACTTTGAAGTCTTTCCATGGGGCATTATGAGCCAAAACTACCATGGCAACACCAAACATCTGGGACAGTCTTAATTTAAGGGTTTTGACATAAAAATTGATGCTCGAGTATCCTGGCTTGTTCTGCTAGTGCTATGGCTTAATTGGCACTGCCATAATACCCAAAGTCTTCAGAATGTTGTAACCGAGATGATTCTTGCAGGCTCTGTGTTTGGCTTGATTGGCACTGCCATAATACTCTTAAAGTCTTCAGAATGTTGTAACCGAGATGATTCTTGCAGGCTCTGTGAATGGTGCAAACTGCAAGGAACTGGCGAAACAGCTTGATATTGATGGATTTTTAGTTGGTGGAGCTTCCTTAAAGGTTTGTTGAGGCTCACTGATTTACAGGACCCCATTTTCTCTTACTGAAGTGTTAGTAACTTTTTTTTCTTAAAATCAAGAGATCACTCCTTTGTAAATATGGAAATAGATTTTTTATTTAGCAAAAGTCCAAAATGTTTAATTTTCCTAGAATACAATAGCCACATCAAATGGATAATGGATATATGTCCTCACAGACTAACTGGGGATTCCCCATATTCTACTGAATACTGTAGGCTCTCTTCGTTTTTGAATTCTGGTTGTGTTCTGGGGGGTCACCCCAATTTTTTCTGGAAGAATTGTATATGTGTCCCTGGCCAGGCATGTTATGAATTTTGTATGGAAACACTTGAAATATTTTTTGTTGGCTAGGTGAGATTGATTGAAAATAGGGATTGTTTATAAAGAAACTATTATTTACCTTTTGTACAAGAAGGTCACAATCATTTTTGTCGTTTAGATTTCAAAATGGGTTGTTGTAAGAGTGTGTCATTGATTAGACACAAAATTCCAAAAAAAAATCTGGGACTGACTTATCCCAAGCCATCCAATTTGACATCTAATGAGTGGGAATAATTATGACCTTGTAATAAAAGATAAATGGTCTCTTTGTAGACAATCCATTGAAAATATTACATGAATAACATTACTTTTAGACAAATTATTGGGAAAAACACTGACATATTTAATGAATGATGCGTAATCCTTGCTGGCAAGGTGGTTTTGCTGATCCTTTGTAATATTGCAGTCTACAATGTATATTATTTTGTAAATTTCTTGAAAATTTATGCTGGTTTACTAATTTCTATCGAATAGCACATGCTCATCATTTTATATTTATCCCTTTTATGAGTATCTCCATTCCACCTAAACAAGACAAGTAGGCATTTATCTTTCGAAACTTGAAAGGCTGGTCTCTCTCTCTCACAAATTCAGACATTGCTCCGAAAGGCCCTTCTCTCACTGATTTCTCCCTTCATGATCTCTTTCTCTCTCTCACAAAGGATAATTTTGTTTCCTGAATTTGGTACAGCCGGAATTCGTGGACATTATCAAATCTGCCACAGTGAAGAAATCTGCTTGAGTTGGCTTTGATGTGCATAAAATCTTCTGCAGGAGCACAGTTGCAGAGTCTAATGTTTGAGTTTGTAGTTTCGAGGTATGAATAAATTCTGATCTCACTGCTGTTTTCATGCGCTAAACAGAAATTGATGGATCTTTCTGTTTCTTATATAAATCACTTACCCGGAAATGACTTGGACTGTTATATTAATTTAATTGAGTGGTAATAGTGATCAATCTTAGACTTTTGGTGTGATTGGTATTTCTTCCTATTTCAGCAGTGATTTTAGATCTTGGTTAATTGGGAAGTTACAGTTGTTGGAGGGAATACCATCTAAGTTCCATTTTTCGGTCTGTATAGATCGCAAAATGGTGACATCTTAACATTTTTTATAGACAATAACCCCGAAAATAGAAGTAACAAAGGATAGGTTTGGGTTTTTGATTTCTGCTTCAATTGAGCGATGAAATACCTGTTTTTGACTGGTTTTAGGTAGTGATTTCTCCACTCGTTTTGGACAAGGTTGCCCTGCCCACCCGTTCCCTGGGCTCTCTCGCTTTCTCACACACACGCACGCATTTGTCATAGCTGATGGAGAATCTCACACTAGCATTCTCATTAGGTTATTTACCTGCAAGTTCACAAACGTGTGGAGGAGAGGGTTGCTATTGTAATTTCTCATTAACTTGTCAGGGGATATCTTTTTCTTTATTTTTTCATTGACGGTTTACGTAGCAGAGGAAAAAAATCAATGTTAATTGAAAATTAGTATATTTTATTTTTTGAGGAAGCCACACGAGTGGTAATGTGACCGAGGAAGTACAAACACGAGTGGTAATGTGAAGTGCGAAATCTGGTAAGGTATCTTCATCGAGGATCGAACCCGAAACTTGCCGCAACCACTTAACCTCGATGCCATTTAACATTTTATGCAAATAGGAAGGTTATATAATATGGAAATGTATACAATGAGATCCATGCCGTTAGATTTGAAATTGAGTGGTTGAAGATGTCATTGTTTGGGTACAAAGTTTAAAGTAAATTTTTTTTATTATGATTTATGACATTTGAATCTATTGGATTACATATTCAATTGTTAAAAGTGATAGTGATGTCTTTGTATTGAAAGTAAAAAGTCTTATAGTATACGATTTCATATGGGGTTGAAAATTTTTTGGATCAGGTCTTATACCCTCTTATTTAGATTCGGAACCAAATAGTAAAAATCAAATTTGGCTTTGGTCAGTTCCAAAAGAATCAGATCCAAATTTGAATCCAAAACTATATTTAAGATTTGGATTTGATTTTGGATCGGGATTTGGATCAACTCCAATTTTGGTGTTAATTTAGACCCCTCTTATTTGAGTTAATTTTGACTGTAGTGTCGCTTTTTTGAGCGGCTCTTGGTGGTCGTTGAAAATAAACATCCATACAATTTCATCGCCAATAAATAAACATCCATAGAATTTATCATTCTTAAATAAAAAAAACCAAAGTCAAACCAATAAACAATAAAAAAAAGCATGGATTAGTCAAACAATGCTTTCTAGGCAAATGCGTTTCCATCAATTTGTGAAAAATGCTGAGAGCCTAGTGCATCTTGTCATTCATTAACAAAATTCCAAATTCCTCTGGCAAAAAAATAAGGGAACAAAATCTTAAACCAAAGAAAATATATGAATATTAAGAAATATTAATAAGTTAGAATAGACTGAGGATTTTTTTGTTTTTTAGAAAAATCAAATCGTGCTACTCCCAGTTTACGTCTTGTTGAATAAAAATGACATTTAAGAAACACGATACCTCAAGAAAAGGCACGGAAAATAGCAAAGAGAAAACAGAGGTACTCAGTCACAAGGTAAGTTCTCATCAAAGAGAAATCAGGTCTCAAAGATCATGACCACAGCACTGGATCAGCACGTATTCCCCAATCCATTAAAAAACAAAAATAATTCAAAAAATCTTTCATAAAAGGACTATAACAAGGGAGGTCCTCAGTCTCCAACCAATTAAAACGGTAAACTCAAGGAGGCCATACCCACTCCTGCAATGAGAGAGAGAGAGAGAGAGAGAGTGTGTTGTTTACTTGAGAACACGGGCGCGATCTCAGGTGTCTTTTGGAGCTAGGGATTCCGCTACGATATATAGATGGAGATTTTGGCATGGAGCCCCAATCTTTCTACAAATGACAGCTTTCCCGCTCAAATTTGGACCCAAATTTGAATTGGATCCACTTGTACCTTGATCTGATTTTGGATATATATTTGGATCCATGTAGGATTTGAATTTCAGGTTTTGGATACGGACTCGGTAAATTTTCAACCTTAATCCTCTATAATATATGGGCAAGTTTTCTATACTTTCCTTACTGTATAAAACTTATATATTTCTCCCTATCCAACTATGTACTTCTCCCTATCCAACTTTCCAATATGAACGGACGATTGAGACGACTCCAATCACAATGTCATGCCTCTACACTTTTATTTTTAATTTTTTTTGTACAAAAATTTTGACACCAAATTTTTGGGCGTCCAATCTCTTAAACTCGCACCTGTAAAGCATATATGAAAAAAATTCTCAATAAAATAAAATGATCAAAATGCCCTAAAAATTTTTAAGGATATTTTGATCATTGTATTTTATCAATTTTTTTGTAATATTTGTTTTACGAGCGACCCATTAAGATGATGACACATACCAAATTTCACATTCACATTCTTATAATTTGTATAAAAAAACTAAAAATAAAATGCTCCGAGGCATCGGATCTAGATCAAACGGTTAGTGGCTCGCTTAATCTAAATTAGATGGCTGGATGGGGGGAAGTATTGACTTTTATACAATAGGAGAAGTATAGAAAGTTTTTTTTTTTACGTATTGTCTCAAAAAATAAAAAATAAGGGGGGATACACCTAAGAATCACCTTATATTTTCTTAAAAACACGAATTTTGTATTTTGAGTGTTTTAAAAAAACCTAGATCTTAACCTCTAAAATTTGGATGGTCTCTACTCATTTTTCCATTAGGAGAAGTATAGAATTATTATTATTATTATTTTTTCTCCTTTATGGAAGTACAACCAAATGAGTAGTAATGTAATGAACGAACTCTTTTAAATCATCTCCGTAACCTAAGAAAGAGTAAGCCACATTACGGGAGAACGAACAATTGCCTCGCTTTTATGTTCTATCTGCGTTGAGCATATTAAGAATAGGTTGTAAATTGCTGCTCTATATATTTTACATGCCATGTGCATGAGGCAAATAGGACCCTTTCATCATTATCATCATCCAAGTCTTATTTCAAAGATTTGAGGTTGGCTATATAAATCATATTTTACAATTCTTTTTATCAAGAGTCATACCCTCAGTAAGACTAAAAAGTTAACATAAACTTAAAAAAAAAAACTCAAAAAATCATATGAGAAGCCCTAACTATAACAATATATGAAAGTTAATAAAGCCATATTACACAACTTTGTCCCTTTCTAAGTTTTAGTCAAGGTCCGGATGGTGAAGGGCAGACTTGCATGTGTTGTTTTGCATATAATATGAAGGTTAACATTCCATTTCATGCACAAAAATGGTGGATGAAAGCCATTCTTCGAACAAAAATTATACGACAATTACACGAAAATTATAGGACCCTATCAATGGAGATTGAAGGCACTGAAGAACATGAAGGAAATCAAACATAGCGAAATATGATCTGAAAATTGTATACATTGCACTCGAAGAAGACTTGGTTGCAAATTAAAGTGGTTGTTCTTCTTCTTTTTGGGATAATGCAAATTAATATTTTCTCTTCTAAGCACTAAAGTAGGTATGCTGATCCCCTGGATTGTGTATGCAGGACTAAGGACTTAAACAAATAGATTTGTCTATGAAGTGTGTTGTGTTTTTGCATTGGAGAAATACTCGGAGGAATTTCAAAATGATACCTTATTTCTCAAACTTGGTCGTTTGAAAATTGAAAGTAAGTGTTGGGGTGATTACCTTGTAGGGTCCAACCTCAAAAGAAGTGAAAGAAAAAAAAAAAAACCCAACAAAAATAAGAAAGGGTTAGAGAAAGAGAGATAACATAAAGGGTGTTTTAAAAGACAAAACAAAAAAGATTTTTTGTTTTGGACACACTCTTTACAAGCAAAGATAGGGTTCTTTGAAGGCTATTGAAAAGAAGAAAGTGCAGGTTTGTAGCAAGGTTTCTATCATTATTCTTAGGCCATCCAAAGGCCATTTTTGCTATCTCTCACGCTCAACACTCAGCTGGAAAACCAGATCAGTTGATGTGCTCTCTGGTTGCATCTCCAAGTCATTAGAAGATTTTTTGGCGCTTTTTTTGAGGTGAAAAAGAGATGATCTTATTGGTGCTTGTGAGGTAACTTTGTACTTTTTCCAAGTTATTGTTGTTCTCTCAGTTAATTGTAAGCCTCAAGTTTTGGGCAAAAACTTGAGAAGAAACTCATATTGTAACCTTCATTTGATTTTAATAGATTCCTCTCTCGAATTTATCCCGTGGTTTTTTCCTTCACATTGAAGGGTTTTCCAAGTTAAACCTTGTGTTATGATTGTGCTTGGTAGAACTTTCCCTTTTGTGATTTGTGATTTATATTATTCTTGGCACTTAATAAATTGCCTATTTTCAGTATTTGAACAAACATATATTGTGGATATATTTTTACCTTTGATTTACACATAACAGGGAAGGGCATTGCTTCCCAACAACTAGTATCAGAGCATTTACACATCAAGTGTTTGTTTTTATTCGTATATGAATCAAAGATGGATGCAAATACCTCTACATGGATGATTAGTTAAATGGGGGTAATCGGTCAATTTGGAAGGCCAAGATGGAAGACCTTCTCTATTCAAGACACCTCTATTTGCCAACTGAGGGGATAGAGAAGAAGCCAGACACCATCACTGATGATGATTGGAAGAAGTTAGGCCGGAAAGCAATTGCTTCCATCCGCCAATGGTTGATGATACCATGTTCCACCATGTATCAACTGAAATCAATGCAATTTCCTTGTGGAAAAAATTGCATAATTTGTATGAGAGAAAGGCGGTCGGAAATAAGACATTTTTAATTAGCAAACTTGTAAACTTGAAGTTTAAGGAGAACGGGTCGATTGTGGAGCACTTGAATGACATACAGAACATTGTAAATCAATTGGCGGCTATGAAGATGGTACTAGATGATGAGCTGCAAGCATTGTAGTTGTTGAGCTCATTACCTGACACTTGAGAGACCCTCGTTGTATCCCTTAGCAATTCGGGATCCGATAGGGTTATTACCATGAGCAAAGTTACAAGTATTTGTTGAATGAAGAAGTGAGAAAAAAACCTTCAGATTCCTCCCACTTACACGCATTAAGCACTGAAGAACGGGAGAGACCGAAGAATAGAGAAAATCATAAACAAAGCAAATCAAAAGGGAGATCCAAGTCGAAAAAAAGAGTGACATGTTACTATTGCAATAAGCCCGGACATATGAAGAATGAGTGTTGAAAGTTCAAAAGAGATCAAAAAGAAGGAAAATATTGTAATGGAAACAAAAAACATCAGGCAACCATTGCAGTTGCATCCGGTGAAATTATAATCTTCTCGACGTGTGGTGAAGGTTGTGTTAGTGCAGCATGTGATGATTCAAATTGGGTGATTTATTCCGAAGCATCTTTCCATGCTACTTCACACAGAGATTTCTTTACCATGTACAAGTCGGGAGACTTTGGTTTGGTAAGGATGAGAAATAATAGGGTATCTAAAATTGTTAGAATGGGTGGTGTTTGCATTACTACCAATACTAGCTACAAGTTGATCATCAAGGATGTGAGACATGTTCCAGACCTTAGACTGAATCTCATCTCAATAGGAATGCTTGATGATGAAGGGTATGAGTCACAGTTTGGCAATGGAGTATGCAAGTTGAAAAAGGGCTCTCTTGTTGTGGCAATAAGCAAGAAATGTTGCTCTCTCTACAAGACTAAAGCCCAACTATCCAAAGGTGAGGTGAACACTGCCTTTGAAGAATCTCTATCCGACTTGTGGCATCAGCTACTTGGTCACATGAGTGAGAAATGTTTGGAGATTTTAGTGAAGATAAATTCTCTTCCAAGTCTCTAAGGTACGTTCTTAACTCAATGTGATCATGTGGAAGTTGAAAAAGGGCTCTCTTGTTATGACAAGAAGCAAGAAATGTTGCTATCTCTACAAGATTGAAGCTCAACTATCCAAAGGTGAGGTGAACATTGTCTTTGAAGAATCTCTATCCAACTTGTGGCATCATTGACTTGGTCACATGAGTGAGAAAGGTTTGGAGATTTTGGTGAAGATAAATTATCTTCCAAGTTTTAAAGGTATGTCCTTAACTCATTTGTGATCATTGTTTAGTAGGAAAACATCATAAAGTTTTTTTTTCACATGCTAAAACTAAACGGGATACTAAAATACTTGATTTAGTTTACTCTGATGTATGTGACCCTATCACTGTGAAACTCTTGGTGATGCTCTGTATTTTGTCACTTTTATTGATGATGCATCCAAGAAGGTTTGAAGCTTTGCCATGAAGTGTAAAGACCAAGCATCATAGTCCTTGAAATGCCTTCGCATAGATAATGGTGGAGAGTACACCTCAAGGGAGTTTGAGGACTATTGTGTCAAGCATGACATACAATATGAGAAGACTGTCCATTCACACCGCAATATAATGTGTTGCAAAAAGAATGAATTGTACCATAATGGAAAGGGTTAGAAGCATACTTTCCTCATCTAAGTTACCAAAGGAGTTTTGGGGTGAAACTATGAATATGGTGTGCTACTTGATAAATCTATCTCCCTAGGCTCCATTGGAAGGGGATGTACTAGAAAGAGTGTGGATCGGCAAGGATGTATCCTACTCACACTTGAGAGTCTTTGGATGCAAGGCTTTCATACAGGGACCTAAAGAGCATCGAAACAAGTAGATGACAAA
This sequence comes from Amborella trichopoda, assembly GCF_054954075.1. Taxonomy (NCBI): domain Eukaryota; kingdom Viridiplantae; phylum Streptophyta; class Magnoliopsida; order Amborellales; family Amborellaceae; genus Amborella; species Amborella trichopoda. The sequence continues at coordinate 8,709,324 of NC_142343.1, read as the reverse complement.
GCAACCCGATGTGTATTTTTGGGTTATGGAGATGATGAATTTGGGTATAGGTTGTGGGATCCCAAGGCCAATAAGTTGCATAGAAGCCGAGATGTAGTCTTTCGTGAAAACCAAACACTTTCCGATTTTAATAAGGAGGAATCGCCAAAGAGGCTTGTAGATGAGCTACCAGAAGTACAAATCCGTTTATCCATGCATAATGATGATCGACAGCAAATTCAAGATAAAGATGACCAACTTTGGGGTGGTGAGACTCCTCAAAATGATGATGTACATGATGATGTTAAGCAGGGGGAGCAACCTTCTCAAGAAGAACCACCTATGGTGAGAAGGTAACAAAGGAAACGAAAAGCCTTAACAAAGTATTCATCATTAGAGTATGTCACACTCACTGAAAGTGGTGAACCAGAAAGTTTTAAAGAAGCTATGGTATATGAGCAAAATGAACAATGGAAGAAAGCCATGCAATAAGAACTTGAATCCTTGCATAAGAACAAAACCTATGAACTTGTTGAGCTACCAAAAGGACGAAAATCTTTGAAGAACAAGTGGGTATTTAGGTTGAAAAATGAAGAGAAGAAAATGAGGTACAAGGCAAAGCTGGTTGTCAAGGGATTCGGGCAGAAAAAAGGTGTTGATTTTGATGAAATATTTTATCCCATTGTGAAGATGACTTCTATTCTAGGTCTAGCTGCTAGTCAAAACTTGGAGATTGAGTAGTTAAATGTTGAGATAACTTTCTTGCATAGAGATTTAAAAGAAGAAATATATATGGAACAACAAGAAGGTTTCCTAGTGAAAAGCAAGAAGCACATGATATGCAAGTTGAAGAAGAGCTTGTATGGATTGAAGCATGCTCCACGACAATGGTATAAAAAGTTCGCCTCTTTTATGATGAGTCATGGTTTTACTAGAACCACTGCAAACCACTGTGTTGACCTTACAAAGTATTCCGAGTTTTCTTTTATTATTCTTATGTTATATGTTGATGATATGCTTATCATTGGTTAAGATGCTAATTTGATTGATAAGTTGAAGAAAGAATTGAACAAGGTTTTTAACATGAAGGACCTAGGGGCTGCAAAACAAATTTTAGGCATGACAATCAAGCGTGATAGGAAGAACAAAAAGTTGTGGCTATCACAAGAAAAATACATTGAGAAGGTCAGTCAGTACACCATTAGCTAGTCACTTCAAGTTGAGTGCCAAGTTATCTCCAACTAGCAGTGAAGATAAGAAGGAAATGGAGAATATCCCCTATGCTTCAGCCGTAGGAAGTTTTATGTACGCTATGGTGTACACAAGGCCTGACATAACACATGTCACCGGTGTAATTACAAGATACTTAGCAAATCTAGGCAAGCAACATTGGGAAGCTGTAAAATGGATTCAAGATATCTAAGAGGCACATCTAAAGTTTGTCTATATTTTGGAAACTCATCACCCTTTGTGGAAGGCTATACAGATGCAGATATGACAGAAGATCTTGATAGAAGAAAGTCTACTTCGGGTTACTTATTTACTTTTGCAAGAGGAGCTATTTTTTGGTAATCAAAGTTGCAAAAATGTGCTGCACTCTCGACTACAGAGGCATAATATATTGCTGCCACATAAGCTTGTAAGGAGATGCTATGGTTGAAGCGCTTTCTTATGGAGTTGGGTTTGAAGCTAAATGAGTATGTAGCTAGATGTGACATTCAAAACGCCATTGATCTGAGCAAGAATGCTACATTCCACTCTAAGACCAAGCACATTGAGGTGCGGTGCCATTGAATTCAAGATGTCTTAGAACATGGGTTGATGAAGAGTTGCAAAATTTATATCGATCGGAATCCATCAAACATGATGAAGAAGACAATGCCAAAGGAGAAGCATGAGCTATGCAGAGCTTTGGCTAGCATGGGTGCCATGTGAGCATCCAGTATGGGGGAGCCCTCCTCATGGGTATGGGGGGGGAGTTTGTTGGGGTGATTACCTTGTGGGGTCCAACCCCATAATAAGTGAAAGGAAAAAAAAAAAACCCAACAAAAAATAAGAAAGGGTTAGAAAGAGATAGAGAGAGAGAGAGAGAGAGAGAGAGAGAGAGAAAGAACATACAGGGTGTTTTAAAAGACAAAACTAAAAAGGTTTTTTTTTTGAGACACTCTTTGTAAGCAAAGATAGGGTTCTTTGAAGGCTCTTGGAGAGAAGAAAGTGTAGGTTTGTAGCAATGTTTTCATCACCATTCTCAGGGCATCCAAAAGCCAATTTTGCTATATCTCACGCTCAACACTCAGCTGGAAAAACAGAACAGTTGGTGTACTTTCCAGTTGCATCTCCAAGCCATGGAAGACCATTTTTTTGAGGTTTTTTTGAGGTGGAAAAGAGATGATCTTGTTGGTGCTTGTGAGATAACCTTCAATGTTTTCTCATTTGATTTTAGTGGATTTCTCTCTCGGATTTGCCCCGTGGTTTTTCCCTTCACATTGAATGGTTTCCATGTTAAATCTTGTGTTGTGATTGTGCTTGGTGGAATTTTTCCTTTCGTTATTTGTGATTTTTATTCTTTTTAGCACTTAGCAAATTGCCCATTTTCAGTATTTGAACAAACATACATTGTGGATATGTTTTTACCTTTGATTCACATATAGAAAGGAAGGGCATTGCTTTCCAACAGTAAATACTATTATAAAGAGAGGAATAGTAGGTTTTAGTCTCACAATGAAGACTGAAAAAGTGCAATTCATGCTTAAACATGGAGATCTCATCTTCTATCATGTTTTAAGAATCAGAGGGTGAGATCTCATGCTTGCAAAGGGGGACATGCACGGGCCTACAACTTGATGTCTTTTTTCTTGCGCTTGGAGTTGCTGACCAACTCCCATGACACTACTAGCCAAGTCGGGTTGAGTCTTCGACCAAGTTACACATCAATGTACGGTAACTGGCCAAGTCAGGTTGAGTCACCAACTAAGCTACACATCAATGTAAGGTAATTGGGCAAGTTAGGTTGAGTCGCCGACCAAGCTACACATCAATGTAAGGTAGTGATGCGTCGTACATAGCGACGACGCTAATCTGAGTCCCTTACAGTAATGTCCATAATTACAGAGACTTAGCAATGTTGCTAGTCAGAATTGCTTATAGTGATGCCGCAAGCCGGATTCGCGAGTTTGCAATGTAGCATCCACAACATGAGATGCAATTTTTGCAGTGTGCGACAATTATAATTGAGGTGCTAGGCTTGGTGATAGTCAAAATCACCATACATATGTTTTATTAAAAGATTAAGGGCATTATGGAAAAAGTGAAGGGGTTTCTTGGGGAGCAAGAAAAAAAACTCAAAGTGATCTATATAAAAAATATCATTGAAAACATAATACCCATCCTTTTGAAGGTCACCCCTTTGGGAGTTAAGAGAATGGATATCCAATATGGAGATGGGTCTCCAAAAGACAGACATGACCTTCGAAAGTGGGGCGGTATTCTCATAAGTTTTGGGTTGGTTAACTTTCACTTTTAGAGAGAGAAAATCTCTCAGTTGCTCTTTTTTCGATAGTGGTACGGTATTGTGGCGGTATGGTATTGCGGTGGGAAAGAATGTATTCATCAAAATCTCTCGGTTGCTCTCTTTCTGGTAGCAGTATGGTATTACGGCGGTATGGTATTACAGTGGAAAATAAGGAATTAATCGACGGTGTTACTCGATCGGGAGAGCGGGTTTAGAGGGGAAGATCGGTGATGATTTATTACCGATGTTTTGAGAGAAGTATATCTCTTGTAACAAAAAACTGTAATTTTCATTGTGATAGTGGATTTTCTAATTGGTGGGATCATGGTATTTGGGATTACTAGTTCCGCAAGCTAGTTGTTACCGAGAACCTTACATGAGACGTATCCTGTTACATAAAAAAAGAAGAAGCAAAGCATGAAACATGAGGCGTCTCTTGTTACATGAAAAAAAAAAACATGAAAGATAGTAGGTGCATGACGTGCAAGTCAAGAAATGAAGGGTCACAATCTCTCAATATTCAATTATAATAACTAAGTGGTTATCATTTATTTTAACTATAAGAGCACTCTCTCTTCTTATAAATTATTTTTGGTTCTCAATTTCAAGTATGGCACAGTTTTTTTGCTGGCAAAATCGCTTTTGACTTTCTCTCTCTAAAGAAAGGTCTTTAGATGCTGGTGTACTTATGCATATGTACAATAAGATATGAGTTAAATCCAATCTTTTAAAACCTGGATCAATGGGGTGGATCATTCACCCTACAAAATCCATGTCGGGTCCCTAGATTAGCGATATAGATTGGTCCAAATCAGTAATTCATAAAATATTACAAGAAATATGAAAAAGTAAAAGTTAACATAGCGGTTTATAGATGTATAAAAAGAGAGGAGGGCGGGGGTTGCATTTAAGGGAGAACCAGGTTGAGAGCCATACAATCCCAAATTGACAATCTGAATCGGATATCGCTGGGTTTTAGAACACTGATTCAAATTTTTATTTCTATGTATCTTGATGACACAATTTGCCTCAAGAATTGAGATGCACATTGGTTTTCATCAATAAGAGCAAATATTGGCTTGAGAAAATGATAATTGTTGCATGGAAAAAGAAAGATCTTAACCTCTTCAAGATTTTATAAAAAAGTTTGTTGTTTTTGCTATCTGACGGCCCGGTTTCGCTAGTTATGATTTTCCATTCAACCCTTACTCTGTATTTTTTCTGTAGTGCATTTCATATTTGCCATTGTCAACATGATGAAAAGAACCTTCAACTAAAAAGCTACTTGACATGGTCGCCAGGTACTTTTGTCCCCAAATTTTCCATGATATAAAAATACGGAAAATGTTTTGATAGGGCTGCAACCCTATTAAAAATAAGTATAGCCTTATTTCAAAACTTGCTGAAAATTGTACTTTCGACAATTGAAAAATCGAACTGGCCAAGGGCTGGTTTCAATCTAAAAAAATAAAGGTTCAATTTGAACCCTAGATATGGTCAAAATGAATTCCCTCCAACAACGAATCTAGACCACTCATTTGGTAAATTTCAAGATCTTAACTTTTATAAACTCAAAATCATTTTATTCGTTTTTAACATTGTTCATCTAATGATAATAAATTCATCTAAAAAATAGAAAAAGAAAAATTTCTTCTAAGGCCTAGATCTAATTTTCTCACGAAAATAAATAGCTTATGTTAATTGGGCTAAAAAAAATACTTTCTAGGCTATGTTTTCATTTTTGTTTTTTGTTGTGATTGTTCATTGGAATGAAAATAGTGTATTTTCAAAATTTGAATCAAACAAATCGCCTTAACCTGGTTTTTGAAGGTTGTTGCATCATATTACTATGCAATTGTTGCATGAAATCATTGCCATATATATATATATATATATATATATATATATATATATATATATATATATAACTCTTTCCTTCTTGTTAGGTTTTGTTCTTCTAATTGTTTCCTAAGTTTAAGGTCTGTACATATTTCTAAACCTGTAGCATAAACTTTAGCAGATAATTCTCCTAGAGTATAAAGATCACAATTCAACTCGCCATTATTTTTAGCTTTTAGCTTGTTTTTAACATTTTCAACAAATAATCTAAGAAAACCAGCAATGAATTGACCTTTCTAGTAACTAGCTCTACAAACTTCAACTGTAAGGAGCCTAAATGTAAAGATATCCTTATATCATTTGTAATGAAAAAGAGTAGGACATCTAAGGTTTTGCAAAAGATCTGACTTGCTTTGAGTCAGTAAACTAGTATTCCCTATAAAATGTAGTGCAATAATATAGATTAGAGTGTTTACACACTCATCTTCAGTAAGCTGAATTGTCTGTATTTGGTCACGTTGTATTATCCTAGTTGTAGTGTACTGCTTTTTAGCAGTAAGGATTTTTTTTTTTCTATCTCAGTAAGATAATTATCCCACAATCCTCTAAGTTGTCCTGTGAATCCTACAATAATTGCTTTGGCTACATCAGAGTCTTGATTTCCATTGTTAATGCTAACAATGGTATACATCATCATATGTTTGAGCAGGGTAAGGATTCACTAAGGGTATCTAAGTTCCATTCTACAATTGCTTTTGACATCATACATGGTAGATCCCATGAGGATGTCCTCTTCATGTTGGATGTCAATCGAGGAAGGTCTTAGTTAGTACATTTTTGTAAGAGCTATTGGTCTAGTTATAATTCCATAACCTACTTTATTGATATCAGCAGGTTGGTTTTCAATTGATTGTTTAAATATTTATTTTAGATTGTTAATGCCTTGTTCATAATAGTCATCAGTAATATCTTTAATCATATTATTGGAAGTCTTCAAAATTTTTTCAGGGGTTTTACTCTTTTCATCTATTTTCAGATTTCCTAATCTAGAGATGACTTCATCAAGAAATTCTGAACTTACATGCTGAAGTCTAAACCTGGTTTTAGGCAATTCGAGTGAGGGTTTAAAAACTAGTGGAACAGTAGTTTTTACGGAAGATGGTATATTTTTTGAAGATGAATGTTTATCTTCTAAGTTATGTTTTTTAGATACTACTCTTCTATTCTATTAGTTTGCTCTCCTATGGATTTAAGATAAAGATTAGTATAATTATTTTGTTCGACAATTGTTTTAAATTCTTCCATATTAAGATTATCAGGAGCTTTTTTGTAAAGGGCAGCAGTGACTCCCTTAATATCAAGTATAATATCTTCAGGAGGATGTCCAGATTTTATTTCTCCTTTAATAGTCTTATATGAATTATATTGTAAATTTATTGTATTAATATCAGGAGATTTTCTGACATATCTTTTTCCTACATAATCGAATGAAAAAGTTAGATTATATTGTTTGACAAAGATTTCCCCAAACCATCTAAAAAAGAACATATTACCTCTAGCTTTTTCCATATCTTCAATATATTTTTATTTAATATATTGACGTGATCTTTGTATTCCTTTATATAGAAACCATTCCCTAAGTTCTTTATTATAATTAAAATTAAAATAAGCTTCAATCTTTACATATGTTTATTTTTATTACCTTAATTTGAGGGTCATACTCAATGTCAGAAAAGGTTGGTTCAGGTGATCTGGATCTAGAATTGTTTGTCTTTGGTGTCTCAACATTATAATGGGTTGTTGTATTTAACCAACCCTTCTTAACTCCCGTAACATAATATTGATATGTTGATGCTCATATTCTGCATTTGGAATAGAGGAAGTAGAACTTCTAACAGGAATTCTAGGACTTTGTGAAGCTATATGGATTCTAGCACTCCTTTGAGGGTTGAATTGAATTTGGACTTCTCCATTGGGGAATTCAACTATAGAGTTGACATTGGAATTTTGCCTAGGTCTAGAAGGAGTTTTATTTTGTAAATTCCACTGTGCTGGAAGATTAACTTGGTTCCAGGTTATAGTATTTGGGACAATTAGATTTGATTTTTTAATATTAGTTTGAAAGTATATAATTTGGCCCCTCTTGTCAATTTTCTTAATATCAGGGCATATAATATTCATTACCTTATAACAAATACGATAAATTATAGCAATATTTTGTGAGCTAAATTTCATATCAAACCCTTGAGTTTTAAGGTTTAAAGTTAATACTTTTAAAAGATTGATATCAGTTAAATAAACTGAAAAATTAGGATAGCAATTGAAGTAAATTGGGCCTTCATAAAGGCTAGATTCAACAATTCCTAATAAGGAATCAGAAAATTTTGATGTTTGATATCTCTTACACAGGGAAGAACGAAATTATCAAGTGCGAGTTAAAGGTTTAACAACAATTTAGACCAATCCTATACGCAAGTATTTATATCCTTTCTTTTTATGCTCCTCTAATATGTCTTTAGATAGAAGAGAAAATGTATCATGTGATTCTAGGAAGGAAACAATTTTTTCAACTGTTTTTATTGCATAGTCACTCTTGAACTGAAAATATCATTTTCTATATATTTCACAAATTGGGACCATAGGAATATTCCAATTTTGTATATTTTTTTTCTATATTGGATATAACTATTTTTTCTGTATTCTTAATACTACTGACATGAGAACCAGAATGTACTACTGAAATGAGAACCAGAAGAACTTGTTTGATTGTTTAAAGTTTGAGATCTATTCCTAAATAAGCTGGCAATTGAATCAATAATACATTTAACTATTTCCTGTTTCACAGTCAATGGGATAAATGCACTAGTGACTTACACTTTTACACGTACGTGCTCAACCACGACTTAAGGTTCAACAGGATAAGACGTACCTACTTATTTGGTTTAGATCAAGCTTTAAACAATAAATTGAGTTAACTTGGCTCTGATACCATAATTGAACTCTTATTCTAAAATTCTGAAGAACTCTTATTCTAAAATTATGAAACAATAAACTCTTATTCTAAAACAAGTAAATCATGCAGATGCATAACATATAATACAATCCAAACTACAAGTAAATCATACAGGTGCATAACATATAATACAATCCAAACTTTATTTGTAAAGCAAAATTACATTTCACAGATACAGAAGCTTGTAAATAACTTTAACTGCTCAAGAATATATTCTAGTACTTCCTTTCAAAAACAGTCACAGATATGCTTCACAAACTATCCCTCATAACATTCACAACAAATTTACATAACATTCACAACAAATTTACATACACAAACATAAAATAAAATTCTAATGGACACACTCAGGAACACACATTCACAATGGGAAGGCTCCTCCCCTTGAATATTTGGATTTCAAAATGTCTATTTGGAGTCCAAATAATAACCTCATAATTGCACCGACATAACAATATCTTCATCATGTGACAACTACAACGACTGGCATCTTAAACAATATTTTTTGTCTGCCACTTGTCCGTGCTACAGTGAAATATCATATCTGCTACAGTTGTCCATGTCTGTGGGGAGTGACATCATGGCTTATGCTAATTTCTCTGGGCCTTCTCAACCTGGATTGTTTTGAAGTCGGATCGGTCAATTACACTTGTCTTAGTTTCTTATAGGGGTAGGAATAATCTCCATTATCTTCTGCATGGTCTTCCTCCTTATCTTTTGAGGAGGTTAAAGATATATCATCTGGCTCTTATTCATTTAGAGCTAATAACAATTGCCTCTTAATTTCTTTATTTGATAAATTCGGATTATGTTTTTTTAAGAGTTTAAAGTATTCATCAATCCTATTAGGATGTGGGGTTTCAATATTAACTTCTTTTAGCCTTTCAATTGTTATATTATGTGGGTGAAGATAAGAATCTTCAAACGAATCCCACCATTTTATCATGATATCCTTTCTAAACAAGAAAGATAATCTCATTCATTATTATTAGGATTTATCATATATTCCTATCTCAGAATCCAAGGGACCTCGTATAAGGCTATAAAATGTATACATGTATCCACCTGATTAATTGCTCTATTAGAGATCTGAAAAAGTTCGTATGATTCTTTTGGTTTAATGGATAGATGTCTGAAGTTGGTCCCCAATACAACATCTATCTTTTAAACTATTGAGGGAATTCACTTATTTTAGTGATTAATCTAAATTGTAATAACCAACAGGATTTTAAAATAATAAGACTATATCCCAAGCTTTAATGTAGTCATAATAATTATAAGCCCTAACTTTAAGGGTTCTTAAAAGATATTTATGTTTCAGGGGATCAAAACCCCATTTTTCGTATGTAATGATATTTAAGATCTGGAATTTTGAATAGTCAATAATTTTGTTATTCTTATTATAATGAAAAATTCTTATTGACTCTGGTTCGGTCAATATTCGTTCATACTATTCTAGAGTTTTATATCCTGTTTTAGGATGCATATTATCTTATAAAATAAAGATCAGCTAACTTGATCTGGCTCTTTTAGAGCATGCTTGTTTTTAATAACCATTATAGGTATTAATGTCTTTTCAATATAAGGTGTTTTAGGCTTTGTATTAGAGCTTTTAGCCCTTTCATTTGTCTTTTTGTTTTTAGGAGAAGACATATTGTGATTGCTACTATTGGATGCATTATTTTCCATACTTCTTCGAGTATCCTTGTAAGAACTTACAAGTTAAAAAGTCAGGCAGGGAATTAGACTCTCCCTTGATATATTTTATTGTAAAATCAAATGAAGAAAGAATGGCTTGCCATCTGGCAAAAATTTGTTTGGATGCTATATTTTTAACATCTTTTTCTAAAATATCTTTGGTAGCTTTACAATCCACTCTTATAAAAAATTCTTGGTTTAGAATATCACGTTCGAACTTTGTAACACACTTGATAATTGAAAGTATTTCTTTTTTAATAGTTGAGTAATTTTGTTGTGCTGCGTTCCAAATTCCAGAAGTATATCTTACCAATTTTTCTTTTTCAGTTGGTTGAAATCTTTGTTTTAAGATTCCACCATAACCAAGTTCAGAAGCATCAGTTTCAATAACTTTGAAAGCTTTTAGATGAGAAATAACTAGACAAGGTAGTTGTTTAGCTTTTGCCTTAATCTTTTTTACCACGAGAGTATGCTGCTCCCCCCAATCGGGCGAATTCTTTCTAAGTAATTGAAAAAGGGGCTTGCAATCAGCCGCCATATCTTTATAATAATCCGCAATATAATTGAGAGATCCTAAAAACCTTTGTAACTGGGTTTTATCTTTGATTTCATCAGGAATTTTGTGAACAAATTGCAAAACTCTATCAATAGGAGTTATGGTTCCTTGGGAGATATTGTAGCCTAAAAATCGAATATTAGTTTGAAATAGCTTAATCTTTTTAGCTGATACTACCAAACCAGCTTGCATAATGATTTTATGGAAAAGACGCAAATGTTTCCATGTTGATCTATAGATTTAGAGAATATAAGTACATCATCAATATACACAATTGTAAAAATGGTATATGAATTAAATATTATGAAAAATGAGCGTTTTTTAGTCCGAATGGCATTACATTTCATTCACAATATCCAAATGGTACAGTAAAAGAACTTTTGTATTTATCCTTTTCTGCTATCTGAATTTGCCAGTAACCTGATTTCATATCAAAATTTGAAAATATAGTTGTTTTGAACAGTCCGTTCAGCAAATCTCATTTATTAGGGATTGGATAATGAATCCATCTTAATGCTTTGTTTAATGGTTTATAATTTATCACTAACCTAGATACTCCTCTTACCAGTTCTGCCGCTTTCTCTACATAAAAAGCTGGGCAGCTCTAATGGGAATATGATTTTCTTATAAGATTTTTATCCAATAAATCTTGTATTTCCTTTTTACAAATCTCAAATAATCTGCTATTCATCTGAATCGGTCTAAATTTTGTTGGAATAAGTCTTTCATCAAAAATTGGTTCATAAGGCAGCTCCCATATATTGTTTTCTGTTCCAAAAAGCATTAGGAATATCGACACAAACTTATTTCTCAAGCTTATCTTGAAATATTTTGATTTTAATTTGAATTCTAAGAGATTTTAGTTTTTTCTCTATTGTTTTATAATTTATTTCTTCTTTTAGAGAGAAAAATTTTTTATTTTTATTTTTTAGTTGATTCTGAACCTGATTTATTTCTTTTACTTTTGGTTTGTCAATAAATTCAAATTTTACTTTATGACCATCAATTTCAAATTCTATACATGTATGATCCCATAGTTTTATTTGATATAAAAGGTTTAAAAAAGGGGTTCCTAGTATTGCTGCTTGTAATAAACCTTTTACTATTATAAATGGTAAAATAAAACAGGCTCCATTGTTGCAAATTGTTGCATCAGAAAGTTTATAATTAATCATCATTCTTTTTTCGTCACCACTATTCAATATTTGTATAGTTTAATCAAAATATTTAGAAGGAACAAGACCTTCATTTATGCGATTTAAATCAGCGCCTGAGTTGATTAAGGTGATAGTCTGAAAGTTGAATTCTTTATTTACAACAATAGTGAAATAAGTATGTCACTTTTGTGATATGATTGTATCGACCAAATTGACATATGTTAAACTTTTCAAATTTTTATCAGAGATATAATTGTTTTCAAATGAAGGGATGTTAAGGTCATCAAATTCATCAACTAGTGGGACAACATGTTCTTTATCTCATGTATGAGGAGTCTCCAACTGTTCAATTCTTATTTTAAGCTGCTTTATTTCTTACTTAATAATGTTTACTTCATATATCAATTCTTCCATTGTAGTATTTTTGGAAGTGCCTCTTGATTTTTCTTTTTGTTACATCATACTTATAATATTTTTAAAATCATAAGTGGGTTTAGTATAACAGTCTTTATGTTTAGAAAATTCTTCATTAGGTTTTAACTTAGACATATAAGTAAGTAAAACTTCTCTTTTAGCAACGGGATTCTCAATTTTATCTCGATAATATCGAGAATAATATTTTCTTCTTGGGTCAAAGTATTTATTTCTAATCCATTCATAAGACAAATTGATTTATAATAATTACAGTGTCAATCAGTATTATTGCGTATTTGCTCCTCACTAGAAGAATCAGCTCATCAAAGTATTTATTTCTAATCTATTCATAAGACAAATTGATTTATAATAATTACAGTGTCAATCAGTATTATTGCCTATTTGCTTCTCACTCGAAGAATCAGCTCATCAATAATATTAATAGATTCTTCATAAAATAAATCTGAGTCGTTATCAGAGGTTAAGAGGACTTGACAAAGTTGCCTTTTAAGGCCTTCATCAATACTAAGGTTATTAATTTTCTTTTTTATCCTACATTTATTAGCATAATGGCAAAATTTACCACATTTTCTACAGATGATAGGTTTTCTTTTATGCCTGGAAGATTTTTCTTTATTTGCTTCATCTGTACCAGCCTTTTTCTTTTTTAAAAAATTTCTCTTAAACCTTTTAGATTTTTTCTTATACGATGTAAAAGATCCCTTTTAAAGAGTTAGGTGATTTCTGTGAACAATTTGGTTTTGAATCCATAAAGACAAAACCTCATATATATATATATATCCTTTTTTTTCATTCTATTTATAATATTTTTAAAATCATGTGGGTTTTTCATATCGTCTCTCTTGTCTAATTTGGCTGAAATTTGACTTATCATTAGCCATATATAAGATTAAAGCTTCGCTTTTAGCTTGTAGATTTTCTAGCTTATCAATGATATCTAAAACAAGATTTTCTTCTGGCATAGTTTTACCAGAAGAAGAACATCAAATCAAACCCCAACCGGCAACATGAATACTCCTTCTCCTAAAACAGATGCGCAATATAATAGCCCTGGAATAAAAAGAGAACTCCTTATATTGAAAAGGCAGTTCTCCCTATCTTGGTAATAGAAGCCAAACATGCTCTAAAAGAGCCATATGATATTACAAAATATTATCTAAAAGATAATTTGCATCCCGAATTAGGGTTAAAAACCCAAAATTATTATGAAAAAATACCGACTAAAACCTAGTCAGTAAAAATTGTACATAACTACAAAAATAGTAAAATTATTGGTTACTCAAAATTCCAAATCGTGAAGATAATAATATCCTATGAGGATTGGGGCTTCGACCCTTTGAAAAATAAATACTTAGTAGGACCCTTAAATATGAGGGTCCGCAACTATTATGACTATATAAAAGCATGAGATATAGTCATGTTATTCCAAAATTAAATGAAAACCCATAGTTGGTTCCAGCAATTCCGAATAGTCACTAAAACTAGTGAATTTCCCCAATGGTTCAAAAGATGGATGATATACTGAGGTCCATCTCCTGATATTTATCCCCCAACTCCTAGAGAGTTTTTTAAATTATTCCACACCTCTAATAAAGGTATAAAATTAATGGACAATTTCATCAGCTTTGTGGCCTTATATGAGGTCCCTTAGATTTTAAGATGGGAATACTCGGTATCTCAAAATATTGATAAATGGGATTATATCCGTTATCTTCAAAGAAAAATAATGATAAAATGGTGGGACTCATTCGAAGAGTCTTATGTATCACCAAAAAATATTGATATTATCAAGATAAAATCAACCCAAATTGATGAAATAAGTCCTAATTAAATTGCAGACTATTTTAAATTTCTTGAAAAGCAAAATCCGAAATTACAAAAAACAAAGCTGAAAAGGCAGCTCTAAATGATGAAGAAGAGCCAAATAATATGCCAACTACCTCTTCAAAAGAAAAGGAAGAATATACAAAGGAAAATGATGATGATTATTACAGCATCTTGACCCCTACTAAAGGGTAGGAAAATCAATACTTGGCCGGCCCGACTCCAACCTGATCCAGGACACGAGGCCCATCAATTAATGAAAGCACTTATGCCATCAGCTCAATTATTGCCTGACAAATAACACTTTAGCCATAGGAAGAGAATCTCCAATGTAGCAACTTTTCATGTAGTCACTTACCTCTTGTCGGCACCTGTCGATTGCCGACAACTTTATGTCTCATCTCCCATGTGAAGCTACGTGAAGACCCCGCTAGAAACATATTTTCGGACCTTAAATTAAAATTTGAAGTTCGTCATTCTTTTATATAAAGGGAATAAAGCCTCATTTTAGGGTAGGAGTTTAGAAACTTAGGATTGACCTGAGTGTGTTTTCTATTGATAGTGTTATTCTTTGTTTCAAGTTTGTAAGATAAGAGTAGATTGTGAGTGTTAAAGTTTCCTCTGAGTGCTTGTAAGATACATGTGTGATTGTTTTTAGAAAAACGTGCCTGTATATTTTCCAAAGGAGTGGAAACTATTTGCAAGTTTTTGTCAGTGTGAAATGTAAGTGCAATTTCCTTTTATTTATATCCCTATGTTTAGAAGCTTAGAATTTTATGTGTGTGGTCTATTTCAGAGTCATGATTCCCATTGTTTAAACTTGTGGTGGCATACATCATCATGTGTCTAAGTAGAGTGAGTATTTGGTATTCACTTAATGTATCTTGGTTCCATTCTACTATGACTTTACCATCACGATGTCTTCTTCATGTTGTAAATCAACAGGAGAGGGTCTAGGATAATACATTTTAGTGGGGGCTGTTGGTCTTGTTTTAAGACCATATCCTACTTTGTTAATTCCAGCAGGTTGATTATTTAATGATTGCTTAAACATTTGTTCTAATTCTTGTAAGTCATTTTCTGTACAATCTTCAGTTACATCTTCAATCATATTATTTGAAGATTCAGGAATTTTTTGTTTTTCCTTGTCATTAATCTTCAGATTTCCTAAATGATTTATTATTTCATCTAGAAACTCAGAGTTCGTCGGCTGGAGTTTAAATTTATCCTAGGAAGCTCTAGAGAGGGCTTAAATAACAAATGTGTAGTAGGAAGGTATAGTTTTGGCAGTTTCTGTTTTAGAAACTAATGTGTCAGTTGTAGACACCAGACTCTCAATCCTATCAGTCTATCTTCCTAATGACAGAAGATATAAATTAGCGTAATTATTTTGTTCTATAATTATTTTAAATCCTTCCATATTAGGAGTGTGAGCTACTTTTTTGCAAGGAGCTGCTTTAGTTCCCATGATTTCGACTACATCCTCAGGTGGATGTGTAGCTTCTACATTACCTTTAATAGTTTTATAGGTGTTATATTGAGCAGATATTGCATTAATGTCAGGATTTATTCTGGTATATCTTTTGTCTCTATATTCAAATGGGAATTTTAATTTATTCTTTTTAACAAATATTTCCCTAAACCATCTGAAACATAACATATTTCCTCTAGCCTTTTGCATAGCTTCACTCTATTTTTCTTTTATATATTGTCTAGATGCCGGGGTCCCTTTGTTTAGGAACCATTCTCTTATCTCCTTATTATGGTCATTTTAAAATCTTTGTCGATTATTTCATAATTAATTTGAAATTTTTTTATTTCACTGACATGCATTTTTGATGTGGATTATATTCTACATATGAGAATGAAAGCTCAGGAGATATGAGCCTAGAATTTGGGTTTTAAGTGTTTCTACATTGGAAACTGATTGTTGAATATTATCACCTACTCTCCTTAGGCCTTTGAGAATAGCATCTAAATGTTGATTTTCCAAATCCATGGTATGAATAGAAGCAGTAGAGTTCCTAGTTGGTATTCTGGGATTTTATGAGGCAATATTAATCCTAGTGCTTCTTTGAGGATTAAACTGTATTTCAACTCTATTAAGAAATTCTATAATGGAGGAAATTCTATAATGGAATTAACATTAGAATTTTGGGTAGGCCTAACAGGTACTTCATTATGTAAATTCCATTGAGCTGGTAGCCTTACCTGATCCCATGTTATAGTTTTTGGAACAATTAAATTGGATTTTTCAATATTTGTTTGAAAAAATATTGGCCGTCCTTTTTTATCCATCTTTTTAACATCTGGACATATCGTATTCATTACCTTATAACATAGCCTATAAATGATAGTTATGTTTTGAGAACCAAATTCCATGTCGAATCCTTGAGTTTTAAGGTTTAAAGTTAAAACTTTTAACAAGTTGATATCAGTTATCGAAACTGAAAAATTTGGATAGTAGTTGAAATATTTGTGGCATTCACAAAGGCTTGATTCCACAATTCTTAATAAGGAGTCTGAGAAATTTCTATGCCTAGAGTCTCTTAGGCATATCAAGACTGAATTATTGAGTCATGTTCTAGTTAAAAGTTTAACCGCTGCTTGCACTAATCCTATATGCAAATAATTGTAACCCTTCATTTTGTGTTATTCTATTTTTTTGTTAGATAGCAGCTGGAAGGTATCTTGTGTTTCAAGGATAGAAACTGTTCTTTCTATGGTTTTTATAGCATAATCACTTTTAAATTGAAATGATCCCTTCTTATATATTTCATATACAAGTATTTTAGGGATATTCCAGTTTTGAATACTTTTCTCTATATTAGAGATCACAATTTCTTCTGTATTTTTTTATATTGCTTATATGAGAATTAGACGAACTAGCCTCACTATTTGAAATTTGAGACCTAGATCAAAATAGACTAGCCATTTTGAGTCAATAATACAGTTATCCCTAGATCTCTGTTTCACAGTCAATGGGATAGATGTTCTGCCGACTTACTCTCTTGCGGGTACAAGCTCGACCATGACTTAGAGTTCTACAGAGTGAGACGTACTAATAAGTACGACTTTAACAGCTATTCTGTTTAGATATAGATCCAAACTTCAAATAGTATAAGCTGTTATCTAAGTAATCAGTAACCTGGCTCTAATACCAACATATGATTCATAAAATATTTAGAACACATAAAATTAATAAAATTAATACCACACACATAGGCCACACAAATAAAATTCATAAATTTAAGACCACTCACATAAAATTCATAAAATTAATACCACACACATAAAATTCTAGGCTTTTAAATATAAAATTAAAACCACATACATAAAATACTAAGATTTTAAATATAAAGATATAAATAAAAGGAAATTGCACTTACATTTTACATTGACAAAAACTTGCAAATAGTTTTCACTCCTCTGGAAAATATATAGGCACGTTATTCCAATAACAATCACACTTGTATCTTACAAGCACTCAAAGGAAACTTTAACACTCACAATCCACTCTTATCTTACAAACTCGAAACAAAGAAGAGCACTCTCAAGAGAAAACACATTCATGCCAATCCTAAGCTTCTAAACTCCGGCCCTAGAATGAGGCTTTATTCCCTTTATATAAAAGGATGACGGACTTCAAATTTTAATTTGAGGTCCGGAAAGATGCTTCCAGCTGGGACTTCATATGGAAGATGAGATATAAAGATGTCGGCAATTGACAGGTGGTCGACAAGAGGTAAGTGACTACAGGAAAGTTGCTACAATGGAGATTCTCTTCATGTGGCTAAAGTGTTATTTGTCGGGCAATAATTGAGCTGATGGCGTAAGTGCTTTCGTCAATTGATGGGCCTCGTGTCCTGAATCAGGTTGGAGTCGGGCTGGTCCAGTATTGATTTTCCTATAGGATGCCGTAATAATCATCCACATTTTCTTGTGTATAGTCTTCTTTTTCTTTTGAAGAGGTAGTTGACATATTATCTGGCTCTTCTTCATCATTTAGAGCTATTAAGAGCTGCCTTTTTAGCTATATTTTTTATAATCTTGGATTTTCTTTTTAAGCAATTTAAAATAGTCTGCAATTTTAGTAGGACTTATTTCATCAATTTGGGCTGATTTTATCCTGATAATATCAATATTTTTTGGTGATACATAAGACTCCTCGAATGAGTCCCACCATTTTATCATTATTTTTCTTTGAAGATAAGGGATATAATCTCATTCATCAACATTTTGAGATACCAAATATTCCCATCTTAAAATCCAAAGATAAGGGATATAATCTCATTCATCAACATTTTGAGATACCAAATATTCCCATCTTAAAATCCAAGTGACCTCATATAAAGCCACAAAGCTGATGAAATTTTCTATTAATTTTATACCTTTATTAGAGGTGTGGAATAATTAAAAAGACTCTTTAGGAGTTGGGGGATAAATATCAGGAGATGGATCCCAATATATTATCCATCTTTTGAACTATTGAGAAATTTCACTAGTTTTAGTGACCATTCGGAATTGTAGGAACAAGCTATGGGTTTTCATTTCATTTTGGAATAACATGACTCTATTCATGCTTTTATAAAGTTATAATAATTGTAGGCCCTCATATTTAAGGGTCCTACTAAGTATTTATTTTTCAGAGGGTCGAAGCCCCAATCCTCATAGGATATTATCTTCACGATTTGGAATTTTGAGTAAACAATAATTTTACTATTTTTGTAGTTATGTGCAATTTTACTGACTCAGTTTCAATCCGTATTTTTTCATAATAATTTCGGGTTTTTAACCCTAATTCGGGATGCAAATTATCTTTTACATAATATTCTGTAATATCATATGGCTCTTTTAGAGCATGTTTGACTTCTATTACCAAGATAGGGAGAACTGCCTTTTCAATATAAGGAGTTCTCTTTTTTATTCCAGGGCTATTATATTGCTCCTCTGTTTTAGGAGAAGGGTATTCCTGCTGCTGCTTGAGGTTTGATTAGCTGTTCTTCTTCTGGTAAAACTATGCCAGAAGAAAATCTTATTTTAGATATCTGAAGAAAATGTTTGACCTCTGAAGAAAATCTTATTTTAGATATCATTGATAAGCTAGAAGATCTACAAGCTAAAAGCGAAGCTTTAATCTTATATATGGCTAATGATAAGTCAAATTTCAGCCAAATTAGACAAGAGAGACAATATGAAAAACCCACATATGATTTTAAAAATATCATAAATAGAATGAAACAAAAGCATATATATATATATATATATATATATATATATATGGAAGATACTGCAAAACGTTTATAGGCGAAAATGAACAGTGATTTCACCTACCCTCATTACCGTTTAAAATTCATCGTATGGTCACGATTGTCAAGTAGTGTTTTATTTTTCATTTTTTTTACAAATCGAAATTACCTGAAATTTAGAGTGTGTGATCATAAAAATAGGCGAATCTACGAAAAATATCAAAAAAATATTTTACATGAAACAAGTTGATCAAAATACCCCCAAAAAGTTTCGGGGGTATTTTAGTCTATTGATTTTTTACGAATTATTTTTTTTATATTTTTATTAGGTGCACCTCACTAAGATTTACACAGGCTTCAAATTTCAAGTCATTCTGATTTGTAAAAAAAAAAAAATGAAATACTACCAGACGATCGTGACCATGTGATGAACTTTGGACGGTGATGAGAGTAGGTAAAATCACTATTCATTTTTACCTATAGGCGTTGGGAAGACATATATATATATATATATATATATATATATATATATATATATATATATATATATATATATATGGGTAGTGATTTCATGCAATGGTTGTATCCTAGTATAATGCAACAACCTTAAAAAATCATGTTAGAGCCATTTGTTTGATCCAAATTTTAAAATATACACTATTTTCATTCTAATGAACAACCACAAAAAAAGAAAAATTTAACAACACAACCTAGAAAGTATTTTTTTAGCCCAATTAACATGAGCCATCCATTTTGATAAGATGCTTAGATTTTGGTCTTAGGAGGATTTTTTTTCTTTTCCAAATTTTTTAGATGGCTTTTTTATCATTAGATAAACAATGTTAAAGAAGAAAAAAAAAATGATTTTGAGTTTGTAAAGGCCAAGATCTTGAAATTCACCAAATGAATGGTTTGGATTTGTTGTTTGAGGGGGACTCATTTTGATCATATCTAAGGTTCAAATCGAACTTTTCTTTTTTGAGATTGATTATTAAGATGAAGAGAGTGTGTGCAAAATTTTTGGTCATGCAAATACCACAAACATGATTTTCTAGAAGCGTGGTTGCATTATACTATGATACAACCGTTGCATTAGATCATTATCCTATATATATATATATATATATATAAAATCTAATTGTCTATTTTGGTTTTGTTTTAATATTTTCCGAGCTTCCCGATTCAAGATGATTTGGATCGATGCAACACATAATCAATGAATGGACGAGCGCGACGGACCGATCCCCACTTTTAGATAGTGATCTTACCAAATGAAAATTGATATCTCTAGCCAAAATTGTTCACCTGTGCTTCTCCTGTTTGGCAAGCGTCACATTCAAGCCTAGGATAAGTATTGATGGCCACACGGCCACATGGATTACAAATATTTAATCCAAGTCGGGTGAGAAAATTTGGAATGAGTAAGGAGGATGGGGTCAAATAGAATTTATGAGGAAGGGATAAAAATCATTTATTGTGGTAACTTACAAAGCGTGTGAGAAATTTGAGCTAATTTTGACTTAAAATACTATGAATTGTGAACAACAAAGCATACATTCAAATTTTGCAAAACCGGCGGCCATTGGTTGGGTGTTTAAATGATTACTGCCATCCTCTAGATGCTTTGGACCAATTCAACAAGAGAATGAATGACATTAATTGTATTGCTTTTTAAGTGGGATATATAGAGAATTACATCTTTTCTTTCTTATTTGCAAGGGCAGCTATGGTGGGCTATATTGTAAGACCCTTACCAGCTGACCACCAAGCAAAGAAGGCTAAATAATAAGCCTCTCTCTCTCTCTTTTTCTCATTGAGATGTAGATTCCAACCTATGCTTAAGAGTTGAAAAATAAACAACCAATTTAATAGAAGAAAGATTAAAAAAAAATAACCAATTTGATTTCAAGTCAAAAGATAACCAATATAATAGAAGAAATGAATCTTTACTTTGCGCATGTATAGCATGCTCATGAGGGAGCACATTGTACACTTATGCCCTCGAGCGAAAGAGCTGTTTAGGGGTATTTTTTTACTTGTAAAGTTGGACTTTACTTTATATTCAAATAATTGTTTTGTTGAATATATATTACTTTAAAAGCCAAAAGTTATTTACATTTTGAGTTTCTAAATATTTAGATATTATTTATCAAAGAAATTGGATAGAGACTATTCTATCTTAGAAACTTAGTTTTTCAAGCACAACTATAGTCAGTTTATTTTTATTTTTCCAAGCTTGGCAACCAAGTTGAGGAGATTACACCACAAATTTTGGGTCCCAATTTTTTTTTTTTGTTTGACAATGTCCAAAAATTTATTAAAATGAAGTTACAAAATAAAATTTAAATCAATGCAAATAACTAAAGCATCTAACAATGCCCCTTTCTTAGCCAACAAATAAGAGAACTCGTTCCCTTCCCTCAAAATATGTTAAAAAGACACTCCTAGAGAAGTAGCAATATCACTAATCTGCAACCATACCCTCTGTTCACACTTACACCAC
Source organism: Amborella trichopoda (assembly GCF_054954075.1). Taxonomy (NCBI): domain Eukaryota; kingdom Viridiplantae; phylum Streptophyta; class Magnoliopsida; order Amborellales; family Amborellaceae; genus Amborella; species Amborella trichopoda. The sequence continues at coordinate 8,687,560 of NC_142343.1, read as the reverse complement.
AAGGTAGCACTCAAAGACACTCCTAGAGAAGTAGCAATATCAATAAACTTAAAAACGTTTTCTAAGTTTGGGAAATAGTGTACCTTGTAATACATTATCATGGCCGTTCATTTTCAATATTTTCAAGTGTTTATAGATCTGCTAGAATCTATATTATTTTTATAGCTTTAAATTTTATAATTAGAGATAAAAAATAAATTTTTCAGGCCATTAAAAAAAAATGTACTTATGAATAATCCTCTTTGGATACTATCTAGAAGTACACCTTACTTTGATTGGTTGGGGCGTCAACCTTATACAAACCGCACCCCTTTGTGATCTTTCAAAGAGTTTGTTTGAAAGTAGAATGACGTACTTAGTGATGATATTTTATTCAGAGAATAAAGCTAGGAAATTCTATTGGTATTAAGAGGTTACGTGTACGTGTGTGACTTCTATTTTCCAAAAGACAGGTGATTCATAATGAGATTTCATGGGACTGTTTTGAAATTTTTGTTGAGCGATTGTACTGAAAATTCCATGCGTAATAAGACAATAACAAAATTGTGAAAAGTCTTCTATACATTTTCTTTTTTCTATTTCATGTATGGGTGAGGTTTGTGTACGGTGTACGGTCTGACTTTTCAAGAATTAAAGTAAGATGCACCTCTAAATCCGGGTAAAAGATGCAGTTTCAGTGTGGAAAACTGTTACAATGGTCTAAAAATCCTCTTTTACCCGTAGTTAAGAAATTTAAAGCTTAAAAAGAGGTGTAATTCGAACAAATCTACAAACACTCCAAAACTTTGAAAATAGACCATTGAAATAATATGTTACAAGATGTATCATTTTTAGGACTTGAAACATATATTTAGACACCCCAAGGTTCAGATGATTAATAATAGGATTTTTCGACAACAAAACTATTATACGAGGATTTTTTAGGGGCGCCTTACTTGTATACTATAAAGTTGGTGCCTTAAATAAATTGTTTCCTTTATATATTGCAACTATATTTATTATTAGAAACTTATATTTCGTGTAGCTTCACACGAAAATAAAAAAACCAACACAATAGTGAAGGTAGGACAATTAAGGAAGAGCGGTGTATTCTATGCTCTTGTGAGAGATTAGAGTACATCTACTCCCTCAATTAAAAGACTTGAAGGCTTTTTTCAATCTAAATTTTGGGAACCATCTAAGAGTCAATTGATAAATGCTCTCAAAAGAAAATATTTGAATTTTGAGTTTTATGCTACTTAGATCTTTCCCTCAAAAACTAGAACGGTCTCTATTTTATCTTGAGATATTATTTTTTAAAAGTGCATAGAGGGTGCAACTAAAAAAATCTTTTTACTGAGATTAATCTATGAGTTGAAGAGGTTACATCCCTAAAATTTGAGGTAAAGTTAATTCTAGATGGGGTTTTACCCAAGGGAGCAAATATACATTATAATCCGGCCATATCTTTTGGCATTAAAAAATATATAAATATTCTCCACATAAATACCTACATCATTATTGTCTCTCTAGGGCTCTACAATGTTTGAAGACCTAAATACTCTACCGTAAGAGGGAGACCAACACACATTCCCAATTTTAGGTTTTAAAATGAAAGTTCATAACCTACCAGGATGTTCCCCAGATTTTTAACCGATAATGATGTTTTCCCAACATATCCTACCCCTTCTCTTGCTAATTTTCCTTTTTCTCCCTCCCAGTTTTAGCATTGATTATGGAATTTGAATTGAAGACATCCACTTTTTATAAAATTAGAGGGACAGAGGGATCCATGTCACAACTGAATCTTCATATATATATATATATATATATATATATATAATGACACTATGAGATCTTTCCACACTCATGTAAGTAGTACCTCAAAAGATCACCATTAAATTTTGATATAGATCTCTAGAAAAGTTATCTCATGGGTGTAGGATTTGGGTAAATAGGTTTATTGATAACTTTTATAAATATCCATGTCAAAATTTAATAGTGATCATTTAGAGTCTTCCTCACATAAGTGGGGGGGTCTCATAGTATCATTACTATATATATGAGTAATGACCCTATAGGACCCTCTCCCACCCGTGTGTGTAAGACCCCAAATGATCATTAAAGTTGGGCATAGATTTTTAGAAAAGTTATCACATGGGTGTAGGATTTGATTTTTCTATAGATCCATACCAAATTTAATGGTGATTCTTTGAGATTCTACACATATAGGTGGGGAAGAGTCCTGGTCATATATATATATATATATATATATATATATATATATATATATATATATATATATATATATATATATATATGGAAAAAGCTTCTGTGAGCCAATGGGCTCACAAAAAAAAATGAGTCCAATGGCCGAGATTGAATCTAAGTCGATCTAACGATCACGGATGCCGGATAGTGTTTCAATTTTAATTTTTTTTATACAAATCTAAATCACTTGAAATTTTAGACGTGTGTTGATAAAAAATAAGTAAATATTAAAAAAATGTTTTACATGAAAACAAATACAGGCATGTATTTTTTATCTCCAAATTATATCATTTATATATAAACAATGTATGTCTCCAAATTTTATATATATAAACAATGTATATCTCCAAATTTTAGCATTCGTTATGCTATTTGACTTGAAGACGTACATTTTTTACTAAATTTGTATCCATGTCAACTGAATCTTACCATATTTCGTTAGCATTGAAATGGTGGTGTTTCCCCCCCCCCCCCCAACAATTTCTACCATGTCTTGTCCCCTACGCAATCGGTGGGACACGTGCATATTACACACATTTGTACGATTTTTCTAGACAGTAATTGACCAACAATAATCGTGATTAAATTTTGCTGAAGATTCCCGAACTGGCATTGGGTCAGGGAGCCCGGCCCTAAAAAGTAGGGCTAGGTCACAACTATAGCCCAAAGGCCAGGCCAAAGCTAGTGTTGGCTCGGTTCAGCCTGGCCAGCCCTCTTTTTTCTTTTCTTTCTTCTTCGTTTGTTTTTGGCTTGGTTTGGCCCCTACTTTGTAGGACTGGGCCGGGCCTGACCCGCCCTTTGGGGACAGGAACCATGGCAGGTCCCAAGCTGGCTTGTTGCCACCTTTAACACTCCCTTCCCCTCTCTAAGCTTCTTCTCTCTCTCTCGTGCAATCATGGGTGGTAGGATCCCCTTCGATCTGGAGTTGATCCTAGTGGTGTATAGATAACATTTAAGAATTGTTTCAAAAAAAAAAAACAAAGAAGACGTGAAAATGTTTTATTATAATACAATTAATATTCTTAAGGAAGTTTTGAAGTTCCTATAACTTGGTTTAAATATTTTAAACTCTTTATTTATTTATTATTGTGTAGCAAGCTCTCCAATTTGGATGGCTTGACTCAGACCTGTGAGTGACCAATTCAGCCCACCGACATTTCTGAACAGTGACCAAAAGTTGAGAAGTTCATAATGTCTTGTTTTTTTGTCAATACTCAATACTTGTTCATATTAATTTGCAAAGGGGTGTCTTGGTCATTTATCAAGATTGCTATTAAAACAAGAAAAAGATCAAACACTCTATATATTTATCATTATTATTATTATTATTATTATTATTATTATTTTCGTGAGAAACTACAAAGAACCAAGAACCAACAAGCAGGAATACATAAAAATGGGGTAAAAATAACTGAGAGCAAAATTAAAAGCAAAATACAGAAGACAGCATAATTAAAACAAACCAAATGATAAAATAACATGGTACTAAAATAAATAAACAAACAAATAAATGTTAAATAAATGCAAGAAACAAACAAATAGTAAGAATAAAAAAATAACCCCACAAAAAATGAAAAAAACAATAAATAGCAATCACAGCTGGATAGGCTTACAAGCGAGACCACTTCAATGGTCAACCCTGCAAACCTTCCAAAATGACCAAGATAGCTCCAACTCTACGACCCTTTCCTATAAAATTGCTTTATAAAAATCAAATATAACAAAAAAAAATAGTAGAAGTATGGTTAATCTTCTTTAAATATTAAATTCTTTTTATTTAAAAAGTTAACAAAAGGCACCCACTTCAAGTTGACTATTCATCTAGCCTAGCCTTACAACCATGGACAAAGCTTTGAATAAAGGGTAAGGAATGTTAGAGTAATTCATTGTAATTTGTAAAACTCTACTACATGAGTGTGATTTGTATAAGGTGTAATTACTTATGTCAAATTGAATGACTTTGGGTGTGTCACGAAGTCTGAAATTTTTTTTTTTGAATTTTGAATTTAATCAATAATATTGCTCACAATCCTCCTTTTGAAAAGGACGAGAGTGATTGTGATTTCTTTATATTAAAAGTAAATAGTCTACTTGCATACTTTGCTTTAAAAGTGAGGCATATTTTAAAATCTTGTCAGAAAAATAGATGGTCCAGATAATATAATGCAAACAAAAATTTTTGTGCCACCAATATTGTTGGGTGGATTACTAGAAAAGTGAGTGACCAATTATCTATTCTTTTTAAGAAGCGACCAGTTATCTCCCAAATCATTTCCATTAATATGCATACGTATACGTGAAAGTTTTTATGTTTGGTTTGATAATTTATAGGGAAAATCATAGATACCCTACAATGTACTTTCTGGCCATGCCACCCCTAATATTTTTTTATACTACAGTATTAACCTCAACATCCACTTCTTAAGTGAAAAAATTGAGTTTTTAAAACTAAAATATTATCTCATATTTCTGTTTTACTAACCACGCTTCTACTTCATCTCTCTAAGCCCAACTTGAATATAAAAGACGGTCCAACACATTTTTTGTTGAACTGGTACAATTTCATTATATGTCAGTCGGCACATTTTTGTTGGACCGGCACAATTTAATATCAAAAGTCGGTCCAACACATTGGACCTACACCTTTTGTTAGAAGTCGACGGACACAAATGGAAGCCTGACTGGCACATGTTGGGTATCACATTTTGGAAGAAACATGGATTTAAATCTCAACCTTATATTTTATTTATTAATGTAAAACTTAGCTATTATTTTTTACTCCATTCCCTACAAAAAAGGATAAAGTCGGTAATGCAAAGAATGTTGCAAAATCTATCGATCAATGTTTAAAAACCCTTATCGGTTGGGTGTAGCGGCGGCCATCCAAGAAACCGGTCCGGATCAGCAAATTGCCAATCCATATCGGTGATCCGGCCGAGAGAATAGGCCAAGAAACAATAAAAAATTGAGAACAAACAATAAGGATATTTAAAAGCATGCTCCAAAATAAGGCATTATATTCAGCTATCTAAAGTTTATGATTTTTCTTTGAGAAAATTACCTACATATCTGTTATATTTTGCATTATTATGGATGCACCAAAGAGTTTACGTTATTACATGTATATCTGTTTTTTACCTTTTATAACGTAGTTTTTTTAAAAAGACAACTTTACGTCTTTTTCGGATATTGAACATCCGAAAATTACAGATATACCCATTTTCGGATGTAGAACATCCGAAAATTACATACATACCTTTTTTTTACTTTTTCGGATGTTGAACATCCTAAAATAGGCCGAAAATTCTTATTCTCATTTTCGAGTGTTGAACATCCGAAAATATGACATTTTCGGATGTTTAACATTCGAAAATAGTTTCGGATGTTGGACATTTGAAAATATCACATTTTTTAATGTTGGCATTTTCGAATGTTAGACATCCTGAAATATCACATTATGTTCAACATCTGAAAATACAACTTTCTAGAAGGCCTCTATAATTTCGCAATCATTTTCGGATGTCCAACATTCGAAACCAAATGTGACTGTAAAATGTGAAAAATGGGAACGTGAACGTTTAACTTTCGGGCTATTTTCGGATGTTGAATATCCGAAAAACCCTTCAATTCGGATGTTCAACACCTGAAAAATGAGAATGTGAACATTACACTTTCAACCTATTTTCGGCTGTTCAACATCCTAAAAAAAAGTAAAGTCGTCTTTTTCAAAAAATTATGTTATAAATGGTAAAAAATAGACATGCATGTAATAACAGAAAATATTTGGTACATCCATAATAACGCAAAATATAATGGATATGTATGTAATTTTCCCATTTTTCTTTTGACCGTTACTTTTTACTTCATCTCTAGTACATCTTTGCCATTGTCAAGATGATGAAAAGAACCTTCAACTAGAAAGCTACTAGCCGTGGATGCAGTACTTCTGTCTCCAAATTTTTTATGCATCCGTGCATATGTGCTGATATAAATTTTGATAGTGCTGCAACTGTATCAAAATAAACACCTCAAAACTCACTAAAAATTACAGTTTTGACTTCAAAAAAGTTTCAAATCTATCATCTCGGTCTTGACCATTATGGTTGTGTAAAAATTTAAGATTTCAAGCTCTAAAAATAATATATATTGTAATACATTATCCATTTCACTCTAAAAAAAAGTATTCATAGACCCACGATCTATGTACCATTTTTTTAGCTTGAAATTTCGTTGTTGGTAGTTAAAAATGATTTTAGAGCCATCATAGAGATTTCTAATTCCCAAAATGCTTCCCGGATGAGAATATTTTCATAAAACCAGGCCATATAAAAACTACATTCTATAGTTTATTTTCATAAATCCTAAGCCTTATAAAAGCTACATTCTAAAAGTATATGGATGAAGTTTCCATGAGGACTAGGTTTTATGAAAACAAAATAAAGCTGCGCCCTAAAACCTCGCCTGGAAAGCACTAAATCTCCATAATAGCTCTAAAATCAATTTCCAACACGAACAATAAAATTTGAAACTCAATAAATATACAAATCTTGAAAAATTTTGAATACTTAATTTTAGGATGAAATGGACAGTCTAGATAATTTGTTATAACATACATTATTTTGAGAGCTTGAAATCCTAATTTTTTTCACTACCATAATATTCAAGCTGAGATGATTGATATAAAAGTTTTCCAATACTTGAATTGTAATTTTAGATGAGTTATGAGGCGAGGTTTTACTTATTTTAATAGAGTTGCCGCCCTATCAAACCATTTCCCAAAATATATAAGGAACTGCACCAAATCAAACATTGGGGTCATAAGGGTTATAACCATCCAATCCGCTCATTGGGCAGTGTTGACCCATAGGACCACATGTTTGATATGGTCATATGGACTTAATATGCTTCCCAAAATCTATGATACAAGAGAGGCTTCCTCCACATCTTATATCATACTTTCAAATATCTATAATCCAATCTTCCCACATTTGAGATGAAGACCTTCCCCCCTCAGGGCAAGCCAGAATTTGTCACTGGTCTAAGTGAAAATGTGAAAATATTTCTTTTGAATTACTGTGTTTGTTAGGATTTTGATGTGCTATAAAGACCTTCTCAAGAGAAATATTAATTTTACGAAGTGTTTAAAAAATCATGATCTGGATCAGGAATTGCCTAGAAATATCTTGTTTTCGGGATGAATTGACATTTTCCATAGATATAATCTAATTTTCTATTTTTTGTTTTTTTAAATATTTTCCTAGGTTGCCAATTCAAAATGATCTAGATCGACGATCCAACACATAATCAGTGAATGGATGATCCGCCGACCAATACTTTATTTTAGATAGTAATCCCACCAAATTACGATTGCTAGCACTAGTCAAAATTGTTCATTTGTGCCTTAGCATGATATTCTCCTATTTGGCAAGCGTCATATTCAAGCCCAGGATAAGTATTGGAAGCCACAATGCCACATGGATTACAAATATTTAATCCAAGTTGGGTGAGAAAAGTTAGGGTGAGAAAATTTGGAAGGGTCAAAAGCATTTATTATGCCGTGTGTCAAATTTTAGTTACTTTTGACTGAAAATACTGTGAAGTGTTAACAACAAGTCATACATTAAAATTTAGTAAAACCGGCGGCCATTGATTTGGTGCATAGATTACAGTCATCCTCTAGATAGCTTGGACCAATTCAACAGAGACAATGAATGAGATTAATTGTATAGCCGTTTAAGTGGGACATGTATAACAGAGGGAGAGAGAAGAATAGGGGATAGATTTCCATGATCTCTCAAGTAGACAGAAAAGAATAGTACCTCAAAACTATGCTGAAAAGTAAAAATGCAGTTTCAGTGCAGCAAATCCTTGCAATGATATGAGAATATATTGTCACCCTTATTATGAAATTTAAAGTTTAAAAAATGGTGACGATCAAATAGGTCTATAAACACCTTAAAATTTTAAAAGTGGACGGTCTAAATAATGTGTTAGAAGATAAATTATTTTTAAGAATGGAAATCTAAATTTTTCATATCTATGAATCTTGAGATCGAAATGATTGATTTGAAGGTTTTCTAGCATAAAGTTTTAATGTGCACCTTACTCATACAGCATAAGGTTGACACCTTATATAAATTTTTTCCATAATCGATAGGTTTCCATGATCTCTCAAGTCTCAAAAAGCATGTATATCACTCTCTAGGAGGAAGGCCAGCCCCTTGGAACTGACTAAAATCTAAGACATGTGATGCTATACCTCATAGAGTAGTGTAGCCTTTTGTATTTTGGAACTATTTCTTTTTCTTTCTTGTTTGCAAGGGCAGCTATGGTGGGCTATATTGTAAGTCCCTTACGAGCTGACCAGTAAACAAATAAGGCTAAATAATAAGGCTCTCTCTCTCTCTCTCTCTCTCTTTCTCATTGAGATGCACATTTGTAGATTCCAACCCATGCTTAAGAGTTGAAAAATAAACAACCAATTTAATAGAAGAAAGAGTCAAATTTGCTTTCAAAGTCAAAAGATAACCAGTATATTAGAAGAAATGAGTCTTTTACTTTGCACATGTATAGTATGCTCCTGAGGGAGCAAACTGTACACTTATGCCCTTGAGCGGAAGAGCTATTTAGGAGTATTTTTTGAGTTGCAAAGTCGGAGTCTACTTTATATTCATACAATTGTTTTGGGGTGAGTTTTTTCATAAGGTTTCCCCCTTATATTGTGAAGGTAAGATGCACCTATAAAATTTATTTAGAGATGTCGATTAGGTGTAAAAAACTTTATGATGACTTGAAAATCTCTTTTTTCCCTCATTTATAAAAGATAAAATTTAAAAAATTGTACCAATCAAGAAGATCGAGAATCACTTGAAAATAGATGGTTCAGAAAACTTGTTACAAGATACACTATTTTTTAGACTTGGAATTGTTTTTTTTCCTTCAAGTCCATTCATCTGAAGGTCGAGATGATCAGTTGGAGGGTTCTCCTATGTCAAACACTCTCCACTGTAGGAATTTTTAGGTGTACCTTACTTCAACAGTATAAGGTTGCAATCTTATATAAATTATTTCCATCGTTTTGTTGAATATGCATTGCTTTAAAAAAAGGAAAGATATTTAGATTTTGAGTTTCTAGATGTACATTTGGGTATTATTATCCACAAATTGGATAGTCTCTACTCCATCTAGAAACTTATGTTTTCAGGCACAACTTTATTCTTATTTTTCCGAGCTTGCCAAACAAGTTGAGGAGATACACTACAAATTTCAGGTCCTAAAAAGTTTCTAGTTCAGGTTTGGCCAAGAGAGGGAATGAATAGATGATATGCTCCTGCATGAGCACAAAATCTTTTGACTTTTACAATTAAAAGAGAAAACATCTACGAAAGAAACTGCGTATACTATAGTGTACGCTTATGCCCTCGAGTGAAAGAGCTATTTAGACAAAAGATGCCCAATTTAATAGAAGTTATTGGAAGAAATGAGTCTTTTACTTTGCGCATGTATTGGATGCTTCTGAGGGAGAAAAGAAGTGACTCTTTTACTTTGCACATGTATAGCATGCTCTTGAGGGAGAAAACTGTACACTTATGCCATCAAGCAACAGAGCTAATTTAGGAGTATTTTTTGAGTTGTAAAGGTGGAGTTTACTTTATATTCATATAATAGTTTTGTTGATACTCTAAAAAATATATATTTAGATTTTGAGGTTCTAAACAATTAGATATTATTATCTAGAAATTGGGTAGTCTCTATTCTATCTTAGAAACTATTTTTTTGGAAAAACTATATAAGGTTGCAATATTGTAGATTTAAAGGTGCACCTAAAAAATCCATCATAAAAAGGTTGTTTTCAATATTTTCATGTATTTATATATCTATTTGATTTGAGGCATTTTTAGAATTTAAAATTTTATAATTAGAGATGAAAGTAGATTTTCAAGCCATCGTAAAAATTTTTTATATCAAAATTATATTTATAATAAAATTTAGAAGTGCTCTTAAATTGGATTGTTTAAAGTTGCAACCTTATGCATACCCCAACTTATTGTTTTAGGCACAACTATAGTCTGTTTATTTTTATCTTTCCGAGAAACTACATATACTATAGAAAGTGGGTCCCTTGATTCGAGGCACATGGCTCTTGAGAGGCTTGTAGAACAAGTGGTTGGACGTGTTGGTTGAGAGGGGATGGCTAATTGAAAGAGGTGCATCTGAATAAATAATTTCTTTTTTTTAGGGCATCCTTTTGTCATTCAAGCATGAAACCTATGATTCGAAACAAAACAGCTCCTTAGATTGTATGGCCTTTCTTTGTTGTGTAATTTTCTAGGATGCCATTCTCCTTGGTTTAAGTTATATAAAATTGAGGTTCTAAATAATCAAATTAAGATGCACCTCAAAACTCACTAGAAGAGGTTGTTTTGATGTCGAAAATTCCTTAAATTGATCGTCTTGGCCTCGAAATGTATAGACGTGAAAAAAAGATAGTTTTCAAGTTTCAAAAATAATGTATTTTGTAATATATTATTCGGCTGTCCATTTTCAATATTTTCAAGTGTTTATAGATCTGCTCAATCTACACTATTTTTGTGGCTTTAAATTTTATAATTTGAGATGAAAACAAAATTTTCAGGCCATCAAAAAATATTTTACTACTAAAAAATCATCTTTTGATACTATTTAGAAGTACGCCTTACTTTGGTTGTTTGGAGCCTAACCTTGTACAAACCACACCCCTTTGTTGGATCTTTCAAAGAGTTTGGTGAAAAGTAGAATCAGGTAATTCGTGATGATGTTTTATTTAAAGAATAGAGCCGAGCAATTCTTTTGGTTTAAAGATAGGTGAGGCTTTCAAATATTGAAAGATGTTATACTTGGAAATTTCCCCACAATGAGATTTGAGAGCTTGTCAAGAAAATTCCATGCATAAGAGCAAAAAGAAAAAACTTGTGAGTCCATATTCTATTTTCTACATGGGTGAGGTGTTGTATAAAGTTTGAATTTTCAAGAATCAAAGTAAGATGCACCTCTAAATCTTGCTAAAAGATGCAGTTCCAGTGTGAAAAGCTCTTACAATGATTTAGAAATTCTCTTTTAACCTGTATTTATGAAATTTAAAGCTTAAAAAAGGGTGTAGATCAACCAAACCTATAAACACTTCAAAACTTTAAAGATAGACGGCTTAAAAAATATGTTACAAGGTGCATCATTTTTAGGACTTGAAATATATATTTAAACACCCTGAGGTTGCAATGATTAATAGTAGGGTTTTTTAATAACGAAACTATTATGGGTAAATTTTTTAGGGGCACCTTACTTGTATAGTATAAAGTTGGAGACTTAAATAATATTTTTCCTTTATATGTTGTATCTATTTTTATTATTAGAAACTTACATTTCGAGTAGCTTGACTAGAAAATTAACAAAGCAACACAATAGTGAAAGGTACAACCATTAAAGAAGGGAGCATATTCTATGCTCCCATAAGAGCATAGTGTACATATACTCCCTCGATCAGAGGGCCTACTTGGAAAGATCTTTTCAATCTAAAATTTTGCGAACCACCTAGATAATTATAATTATATATATTTATGAGTTTTCTACTACTTAGATCTCTCCCTCAAAAAATAGAATAGCCTCTATTTTATCTTAAAATACCAGTTTTTCCAAGTGCATAGAGGGTGCAACTAAGAAAATCTTTTTATTGAGGTTAATCTATAAGTTGAAGAGGTTACATCTTTAAATTTTGAGGTAAAGTTAATCCTTGATGAGGTTTTACCTGATAAACATTATAATCATGCAAGAGTATAATATGTTTTGGAATTAAAGATATGTAAATATCATCCACATAAATACGTGCATCATTCTTGTGTCTCTAGGGCACTACAAAGTTTGAAGACCTAATTACTTGCCCATATGGGGGAAGCCAACACGAATTCCCAATTTTAATTATTAAAATCTCTCTCTCTTTGTCAATTTTAGCATGGGTTATGCAATTTTAGTGGTTTTCACAAAATTAGAGGGACACGGGGATCCATGCCATAAAAAAATGTCAAACTATATTAGCATTGAACACGTGATGCGGTGTTGCCCCAACACTTTTTGGCATCTCCCCTCTCCTACGCAATTGGGGGAACAACAAGTACATATTATTTTTTTCTCAGCAGCATTCCACCGACAATTAACCGTAATTCTATTTTCGCCTACATTCGGTCTAGGGCTGAAAATGGGCCAGGTGGCCAAAGTAAGGCGTAGGCCACAAATTGTGGCCAAGGGCCAGGCTAGGGTTAGTGCAAACTCGGTTCAGTCTTGCCGAGCCTCTTTTTTTTTTTTTCTTTATCTGTTTTTAGCCCGGCTTGGCCCCTGCCCTGTGGGGCTAGCCTGCGCCCTAGTCTGAGCCTACCCTAAGAGGGACAAGGACATGGATCAAGGCAGGCCCTAGGCTGCCCCGTTGCCACCTTTAACACTTGTTAATGATGCAAATCAGAGCAATTTCTGAATAAAGGGAGCTCAGATCTTAACCTCAAACTCGTTATTTAAGAGTGATAAAGAGCATGAGTCAATGGAATTCTAATCTAACGTCAGATCTATTCAAAGACGAACATATCTGTTCTTAGATCAGTGGCAGAGCTAGCTTTGATCCAAAAGCAAAAAATACTAACCGAAATGTAAATAAAATCCTAGATCTAACAAAAATAACTGAAAGTAAAGAAAAATAGTAAAAAAGAACACCTAGCCAGGCCAATTAGCCTGGTAAACCCGAAGTTTCGAGGCATCGTCTGTATTAGGATCACGACTGTAATTTTTACTATGGATCATTCGTGTCTCACTTCATTGTTGACCAAGCCTTAGCTTAGTTAAACGATTTTTTTTAATCTCAATGTTACAGGTCCAATGGCTAGGATTTATTAGAGGGCTTCCACACTCATTGTTCTTCTCTTAGGTCTCAAAGTCTCGGGGTTTTTTTTGTGTATTCAACTTAAGATGGTCTAACCCCAAAAAATGATCCCAAAATATCTTTTTAAAGGCTCAAAATCGACCGAAATGGATAACTACCAATTTCAAAAGATTTTACAGCTTCAAATTTCCTTTTTGTGGTCAAAAGATTTAGGCGGCACCAGTGGTGCTGCCCAGCCCAGATTCATCGAACCTGGTCATGGTTGGTTGGAAAAGGTCTAGAAGGTCAAAGGTATCAGTAGGTGGCGACCACACAACTTGTTCGAAATCAAAAATTTCTTATTTTGAGGTGATCTATGGGGTCTTGATTTGTCTCTTGCTAAAATTTGGGTTGAAACAAAATGCTTTATTATTTTTAATTGATTTTCTACTAAAGATAGAGATTCTGCAGGATCTTAACCTATGAGACAGGGACCTATGGACTATGGGGTTTTATGGTTCATGAGTTCTATGGGATAGTGTGGTCCTAATGCTGTCTAGGGTTTAAAAAACCATTAAATTTGTCAGTTTTAAAATGGGGTGTCTACAAGACTCTGTTCCCCTCTGTAAGATTCTCTCTCTTTAACTCCCCTGACATCTCTCTTTCTAAAGTACAACTTTGAAGAAATAGGTGCTTGGTATCGAATTGTATACAATGAAACCCTTTACTTTTGATACAAAGTGGTCACAATTACTTACAACCATCTGATGTGAAGTTTGATAGCTCGGATGTGTCATAAAATTTGAAAAAAATTCTTTTAAAGTTTGAGCTTGGTCTTAAATATTACAATCACCTAATTTCACATCTAATGCTCAAGATTAATGTGTCCACTTTATACTAAAAGTAAATGGTCGCATACCACATTCGCTTAGCACAACCTTGAAGAAAAAATAAGTCCTTGGTACAACAAAATTTTACAATATTTGCTCATCATTCCGCTCACAATTATCGTGATTTTTACCCAACTTGCATCGCCCGTTTCTACGAATTTTGGTCTCTCTCTACACGTGAAATCAGGTGTGGGGTAGAAACCCTTCAATACGGAGTTGGTCCCCTAGGGGGTGTACAGATAACATTAAGAAAAGGAGGTAAGAAAATGTGAAAATGTTCTATTATAGTGAAATTAATATGCTTAAGAAAGTTTTGACGTTTGGATAATTTATTGGGCAAGCCTTCTATGCTTCCCCTACAGCATCCGAGTTATATATTTCTCTTTATCCAACCGTTCATTTTGAATAGGCGATTCAGATTAACCATAATGTCACATCTCTACATTATTTTTTTTAAATTTTTTTTATAAAACTTATTTTGACACCAAATTTTGGGCATCCACTCCTCTCATAATCTTGCACTTATAAAAAATATAAAAATATTATTCTCTATAAAATAAAATGACTAAAATACCTTTAAAAGTTTCAAGGGGTATTTTAGTTATTATATTATATAAAAAATTTAATATTTAACACGTACGAAATTTTATATTCATACAATTTGTAGAAAAATAAATAAAAATAAAATACTATGAGGCATTGGATCTAGATAAAACGGTAAGTAACTCACTTGATCTAAATTGGACGGCTGGATGCGAGGGGAAGCATATATCTTTTACTTTGTAGGGGAAATATATAAACTTTTACCTAACTTGTTTACATTTTTTTTTTATTAGAAATATATATATGATGAGACTATTTACTTTTGATACAATAAAGTCACAAATCATTATCAATTATTGGATGTGAAATCAGTTAGGTCGTGATGCATCCCCAATTGAGCATAAAGTCCAAAATAAATTTTTTTTAAAACTATAATGCATTTTAATATGTTAGATTTCACATCCAACAACTAAATAAACTTGAGACATTTTTGTACTAAAAATAAATAGTCTCGTAATGTATAAACCCTTATTTATTTTAGTATGGAAAGCTCTCCGATCTAGATGGCTTGCTCAGACATGTTGGTGACCAATTCTGCCACCTGAATTTCTGAACAAGGACCAAAAGTTCATAATGTAGCCTGAAAACAAACCGAAAAGGTCTTGTTTTTTGTCAATACTCGGTAGCCTTATTTATATGGTATGCTCATATTAATTTGCAAAGGGTTATCTGGGTCATTTAGCAGGATTACTATTAAAAAACTAAAAAGATCAAACACTCTCCATGTTTTTGTTTTTTTTGTGAGAAACTAAATAAAAAAACCAAGAACCAAAAAATGGGGCAAAAATAACTGGGAGCAAAATTTCAAAAAAAGTACTGAAGACAACAAAATTACAACAAACCAAAAGGGGATCAAATATATAATAAGGGGCAATTGGTTATTGTTGTATTCTCATTAAGAAGGCACAATGGTCATTTTCTTTGGACTTAGGTGTTTAGTAAATTAGGCTAAAAAGTTTGTCCATGTAGTAGTTTGATAACACTTTCTATGAGGTTTTCTTAGATTATGGGTCTACAATATTAAAACATAACATGATACAAAAAATAAACAAAAATTAGATGTTAAATAATGGAAAAATTTATATAAAGTGTCAACTTTATAGTGAGTTTTTTCTGTACTGGAAAACCCTCAAATCGATCATCTCGGCCGCATGATTTATAGACATGAAAAAAATAAGATTTTTAATCTTAAAAATATTTCATCTTTTAACCCATTATATGGACCATCTATTTTTAAGATTTTCAAGTATTTATAAATCTACTTTATTTTCATCATTTATACAACTTTAAATTTTATAATTTGAGACAACAATAGATTTTATATCATCGCAACTCTTCGCGGCAGTAAAAGTGCATTTTTGGTTGGCACCTTATTCAAAACCTCACCCGTCCAATAAAGGCGAGAAATAAACAAGTAGTAAGTGCAAAAAAATAAAGAAAAAAGAAAACAAGAAGCAGTCATGGTCGGATGGGTTCACAAGCATGAGGACAAGAGGGACCAAGCGCCATGAATGAATGCAGACTTCAATGGTCAACCCTTCAAACCTTCCTAAATGACCCAGACACCTCCAAGTCTACGACTCTTCATTTAATTACTTTATAAAAATCTAATATAACAAAACCAATAATAGAATTATGGTTAGTATTCTTTAATTTAATTTTTTTTATTTAAATAGTTAGAATTATGGGGAAAATTTGACTTTTTTAAACTAAAATATAAGCTCATATTTCTCTTTTTCTAACCATTCTCCCACTTTCTATCGCTAAGCCCACGTTGCCGGTAAATTACATTTTGTACCGAAGTAGTACAAATTCAATATGTCAATCCGGCACATTTGTTGTCGGATCGGAATAATTTCAATATCAAAAGCCAGTCTGGCACATAAACATGATTTACCGACACATTTTGTTAAAAGTCGACAAACACATGTGGAAGCCAGATTGGCACATGTTGGATATCACATTTTGGGAAAGAAATAAGGATAAAACGGGGGTATGTGAACAAAGGGAAAAGTGAAAGAGACTGAAAATTGAGTAAGTTGAAAAACTTAGAGCTCTTAACGGATTTCAAAAAATCGGATATTTTTGGAAAAAATCATGTTTTAAACATAAGACTCGCTAACTATGGTGTCAACTCTTACATTAAGTATCATTTTCTCACGTGCTCAGGCCATCGAAAGTTCTGAATGTTATAATTTCCTTACAATTAAAAATATTTTAATTATGGGTTTGCTTGAAAATGCTATACCAATAGAAAACAAAAAGAAAAAGAGAAAATTAAGTAAATATCCGTTTTTCTTTCCGTTATTATCAAAATACCAAGTACTTTTTGTTATTACTCATGTATGGTAACAATTGTTTTAAAAAAAGACAATTTTACCCATTTTCGGTTTTTCAAAAACCTAATTTTTTTTTAATTTCGGTTTTTAAAAAACCGAAAACTTTAAAAACTTTGTTTCTCTAAAACCGAAAAGTTTGAAATTCCGTTTTTTAAAAACCGAATTTCTTTATTTTTCGATTTTTCAAAAACCAAAAATAGTCCCGAGTCCTCGTCAATTTAAAACATTATGTTCTATGCGTCTCTCAAAAAACCTATCCTGCAAGAAAGTCTATAAGTTGTGGTATGCAGCCTTAAATCTAGAGAAGCGTTCATTGGACCAGGAAAGGTCTTAAAGCACCAGCTTAAAGGCTTGCAAAAATATTGAAATGCTTAATTACTGACTTATGTACGAGTTGAGTTTCAATTTTGATACTCCTCTGATACGTAGGATTCTGAGTTTCGTATAACGAAATCCAAAATCTCACTTTAGAGGATGTTAATGTACGTGTTGTATCATTTCCAGATCTAAGATCTGCGAGATTTTGTCACATCTTCTTTCTGGGTTTTGCTTTATAATGCTTTGTGTGTGTCATATATGCGTTCTAGAATTTATCTTACGAGCTTTTCCAATGCTTTATAATGCTGTGTGCGTGTCATATATGCATTCTATAATTTATCTTACCAGCTTTTCCATGTGTTGAGAGGTTTTTTGAGATACGCACAGAGCCATAGCCATGGAGAGGCTAACATAATGTTTTTCAAAATTTTAAAGTTTTCAATTTTGAAAAACAGAAAATAGGTAAAACAATATCAAAATATATATATATATATATTTTGAAGTTAAAAAAATGAACATATGAGTAATAACATAAAGTATTTAGTATTTTGCTAATAACGGAAACTAAAACAGATATTTACGTAATTTTTTTAAAAAAAAAACATTTTAATTGTCCTCAAATTATCATGATTTCCTTAAAAATAACAATTAGAACTATGCCTTTAGTAGAAAATGAAAAGTACCAACATTATAGTTTTGGTCAGTATTTTAAAATCCAGATTGGTTGGGTGGATTTTTCATCGCACATTATCATGATTGTGAAAAATAATAAAAATAAAAAAGTTTAGACTAAGGGTTTATAGAGGATCTAAGAAAATATGAGATAAGTTTTTTAAAGAAAGGAAGCATAAGGGAGAGTTTTAGAGGAAGCCGAGTGTGTAACTATACTTTCTTGGAATTGGCTCGATATCGGCTTATTCGAAATTCAAGTATGCAATGCTAGAATACTTTTGGACTAGGGAGAATTCTCAATAATTATTTAATGGAAAAGTATACAATGACCATTTATGTGTGGTAGAAGGTGGTCAATTATGACCATTAGATGTTAAATTAGATGGATACATTTATTTCATTGACTAAGCTCAAACTTCAAAAAAAAAATTTCTCGAATTTTATGACACACCCAAGCGATTATATTTCAAATCGGATGGGTGTAAATAATTGTAAATCTTGTATCAAAAGCAAATGATCTTATTGTATACAATCCCTTATTTAATTTTGGATTTAGTAGAATTTAGAATTATTTATGAAAAGGGATTTTCACCATGATCCTTACTTTAGTTAATTATTTGCTCTAAAATTTAAAAACAATACTCGGGCTATGCTTGTCCTTTCTAATATTTTCATTAAGGTTTTGTTAAGCTACACCACTTGAAGGTGTATATTTTTAAAGTCTCAACATTTTCTTGACACTTCGATACGTTTATCTTATAATGTAATAACTTTTGTCTAAAGTACTTTAAGTAAAAAATCAGTCCAAGTTAAATAGTAATTTTTAATAAAAATAAAAATAAAAATATTGATTAACAATAGTGAATAATACATCATAAATATGGTGAGTGGCATCATCTATATGATATTTTTGACCTTTTTAAATAACAAAAAATGGCCTTAAATTGAGAATTTTAAAAATATATGAAACCTTTTTAATTATGACGTCTAATTACCAAAAATAATAATTAGATTATGACATCATAGAAGAAGCTTCGTCGTCATGCCTCGGAAGTAAGGGGTTTTCCGTCATTTTGAAATGTAGTAAGTCATTTGCGTAAAAGTTTTGGGTACTTTGTGCTCGCCCACCAAACGTTGAAAAATCTACGGTTTGGCCGGTAAATCTCCACGAGTTAAAAAGCGTAGTTTCGAGGGACCGTCGCGTGTTGTAAATTTACTCGCGTTTTCTTATATTATGATTATATTACCCTTTCTTCTTTTTGAAATAGCAAGGATACCCAAACCCCTATGACATTTCCTGTAATTTAGTACGGATTCTTTTGAGATACAAAATGTCCATTTTTATCCTTAGTCTTTTAGAAAATGACTCTGGACACAAATTTCAGTACAATTATTCGGTAGACGAAGTCTGCAGACGAGAGTATGAAGACCTGAAACTTGGGAAATATTTTTGGGCCAAATTTGCTTTGAATTGAAGGCAATCATGAGTAGTTTTACTTAAATTTTGGTGAATTTGTGTCAATTGATTAGAATTTTGATGAAGAGATTGTGGATAGAAATTAAAGCTCAAGAAATTGGAGGCCATATAAAACCTGTAAAATGCTTGATAAACTTTGAAAACCAATATATATCGCATGGTATGCTCGATATGGGGCATGAATCAACAGTACCCACCCTTTCCATTTGCTCATTCCATATCCATGACAATGGATGTTGAGATCGATCAATATATTGGGAGCCTCTTATTAATATAGCTTCACCTTTAGGTTTTTTTCTTTAAACATGTAATGAGGCTTTTTACGTTTGAACGTTTGAAACAAGAAGGTTATAATCACTTCTAGCTATTAATATAGCTTTACTTTTAGGTTTTTTTCCTTTAAGTATGTAATGAGGCTTTTTACGTTTGAAACAAGAAGGTTATAATCACTTATAGCTGTTAGTGAAATATGGTAACCTGTATCCATCATTTCTCTATATGAACTTTTTTTTTTAATTAAATTCTCTGAGCAAATTTTAAAGAAACTTATTCTTGGATCTCAAGTTGTTAATGGCACACCCGTTTCACATATAATGACTAGCATTGATCATACATTCTTCTGCTAAATCGTTTTATCACTATGTAGTATAAAATGCCTCTTACTCATCCAATCAACAACTAAGAGATTCGAGGAACATGGGGACTAATTGAAATAATGAACCTCCTAGGAGATTCATTATTTCAATTGAGATAATGAAAAATCATTTTATTTTTTTATTCGGAACCTTAGGCGGTTCTCGAAAAAAGATAGCAAAAAAAATTATCCCTAGAGTCGATACCAACAGGAATGTATAAACCAATGCTTTCATAGATTTGATTGTGGTTTACAATGAAATTATATATAGCTTTCATACCTGTTTATTTGGGATCATTTTCCAAAAAAAGAGTAATTTGAATCAATATTTTAGATTTCCAGTACTCCATATGAAATATACCAAACCAAATAGACGCGAGACAACACATTGTGTAGCACCTTCTCATAAAATTCTACTCCCATAAATTTTCTTTATGTGTGCACCCTTTAGATTTTTGCACAAATGCAAATGAATTTCCACAAAGCCAATTTGGATGGATGTCATAGCTCAATTTTTTTAAAAAAAATTCAAAGTTTTCAATAATGCACCAATATCACAGTGAAAAATCTAATTAGAAAACCATAGTGAAGGAAATGGGAGATTTACTAAAGTCCCAACAATGTATTCTTAGACAAATCAATTCAAAAATTAGTTTTCTCTTAATATAGGTGATTTTCAAAGAAATCATGGCAAACAATGTATTCATAGACAAATCAATTCAAAAATTAGTTTTCTCTTAATATAGGTGATTTTCAAAGAAATCATGGCAAAAATTCTTAATGACAACATTTTTTTGCATGTAAAAAAGAAAAATTGAAGAACCCCTCAAGGATAATCTAGTCCATCACTAAGGAGGAGGAGCCCAGGACGATTATGTCATTAAACGAGTTGACAGGGGTATTAGGGCTTGCATAATCTCTTCATCATTTGTTTCTTTGCGCCGATTTCTTGTGCCTTTCCGGTCAAACCCTCGCCTTTCCACGCTTAATCCACTCTCTCTCTAGACTCTATCCGCCTCTTTCTCTCTCTAGACTCTCTCTCTGGTTTACCAGTGTCCTTTTTACAGAGAATGCATGTCGTTTAAAGCCATCTGCTCTCCTCCTAATTATTGCATCTCCCCGTTTCTCCAGGCCTTTTTGCCTTCTCCCAAAACCCTAATTTATAGCTTATTAGGGTTTTTTCTTGTTTCATTGGCATTTTTGCATAGTGTTTTCATTTCTCAGAGCAATCTCCATGGGGAACTGCTGGAGTTGGAATTGGAGTGCTAGGGTTAAAGCAGAGAGCCCTTTACACAGTGTCCCTGCTTCAGGTCAGTCATCAGTGGTACTTTAGGTTTAAAGCGACTTTCTGGGGTTTCTGATTCTTAGTTTTTTTCCTGTTTTTGTCTCTTTTTTTTTAATATTTGTGTCAGTTTCTGAAAGCATGGCTGAGATCTAGGGTTTTCTTGGCGGAAGTTTTAGCTATTACCTGAAACTGTATTCATATTTGGGATTTGTCAAATTTGCTATTTTTGTCGGCACAAATTTAGGGTTTCCGTGTCTTGATCTTTCTTGTTAGTGCCTGGACAGTAGTCAGATGACCGTTTTTTTCAGCAAGCTTGCGGGACTGATAATTTGGTAAAACACAGATTTTCGAGGGGTGAATTCTTAGTTGCCTTACGAAGTCCGAATTTTTCGGCAAAATTTCGCAAAAATAGGAGAGTTTCAGAGACCGAGATATGGGGCGACTATTTGGGGAAAGCTTTGCGATTTCTGCGTTGGTGGCGATTCTTGGTTTAAAATTTACCTAAAAGGGAAAAGAAAAAGAATAATGAGAACTGAAAATGGAAGATTGAGAGCTCTCAATCTCCACGTTTGAGACGGATTTTTAGGGTTTAAGTGTTTTTAGGCATTTATGGCTCTTACTTTGGTTAAGACTGGGGCTTCCATGAAATTTAATTTTGGCGAGGTTTACGGGTTGAAATTATTTGGGTTTTATTTCTGAACATTCTATAATCCTATCAATCACTGCTGTTGAATTGATGGAACTGTAATGAGTTGAACGATTCAGATGGTTGACTGGTTTTTTACTTGATCTAGGATTTACGATTTTCTACAGGAGTAGTAATGGCAGATTGGTCTATGATCATTTCAGTGAGGACAAACCCTCTCATGTGAATAAATAAATGACATATTGCAATTAAATGGACAATTATTTGGATTCTGTCGAATTAAATGACATCTAGTGCTGATTATTGTTAACCGCATTTATGTGCGATCTATTAACTGCTTGTTTCTTCTTATGTAATTATTTGAATGGGATTTGTTATCGTCTTGTAGTGATTTATAATTATTTTGGAATTACTAGGCCGTGGAATTGGGTAATGTTTTTGTTCAGATCTGCTTGATGTTTTTCATGGAGAACTTTTTCTATCAATAACATTAATGGATTTAAACAGTTTACAAAAAAAAACATTAATGGATTCTAGGACCTTAGGAACTGGGTGAAGGGTCTTGACAGGATATACATGAAAGCCATTTTTTCCCCCAATTTTGGTTATCTTGGTTTTTCTGAATATAATTGGTGTTTATTTCTTGTGTTTTTTAGGAATTCAGTAAATGGTATATTTTTTATCAGCGTTTACCTCTGCATGTTTTGGTGTTTTTCTTTACCTTCTTGTTGGAATTACAATATTAGGTTCAGTGAGTGGACATTGTGGAATGGAGAATTTGTGTGCACCGTAATATACTGAATTTTTTTTTTTTTAGTTTCTTCCATTTCTACATTTCACATTACACGCTATGATTATGAATCTATTTAGCTGCTAATTGTTGTTTTTTGGGTAAGTAGCGGCTAGTTGTTTACTTTTGAATTTTGATGTACTACGAATACTTTTATATTGTTTGATACCTTTTCTTTCCACGCTGTGAAACGGGTTTTACTTTGATTATATGTTGAGTTACTGGAAACCCAAAACTTGCCTTTATCCACCTTTATTTCCTTTCATTTATTCTTGGTAATACTTTTTGAAGTTACTTTTCAATGGGTGGTTATACTTATTGTTCTTGATCCCATTTTTGCAGGGTTAGATTCAAGGTCTAGTAGCAAAGATGGGGTAGATCCAAATTCACCACCATCAGGCAGTGTGCCTCCAACTCCAAAGAGTGAGGGTGAGATATTGCAATCATCAAACGTTAAGAGCTTTAGCTTTGCAGAGCTCAAGGCAGCTACAAGGAACTTTAGACCCGACAGTGTGTTGGGCGAAGGTGGCTTTGGTTCAGTGTTTAAGGGTTGGATTGATGAACACACATTTGCTCCAACCAAGCCTGGGACTGGTATCGTAATTGCCGTGAAGCGACACAATCAGGATGGTTATCAGGGTCATAGAGAGTGGCTGGTGAGCATATTTCATCCGCCTCCTGCATTGAGAGAGAGAGAGAGAGAGAGAGAGAGAGAGAGAGAGATTTGTAGTCTTTTGAAATCTGCTTCTTAATGGCGTGTTATTTTTGCAATAATTGTTTGAAGAATTTGGGCTGGGGAATTTACTAGTTGTTTGGAAAATGTGAACCAATAGGCGGAGGTGAACTATTTGGGGCAGCTTTCTCATCCCAACCTTGTGAAGCTTATTGGATTCTGTCTGGAGGATGAGCATCGGCTACTGGTTTATGAGTGCATGGCTCGAGGAAGCTTGGAAAACCATTTATTTAGAAGTATGTTCTCTTTATGCTGTATGATTTTCTTTGAAACTAAATTCCTGCCTAAGTAAGAGCCTTTCAGGTCTGAAGCCTTGAGAGGTCTTGAAGTTCAACTTCTGAAAGTTTCTTGAAAATTGTTATTTTCAAGAAAAGAAAGTTGAGTAAATTGTTTACTATCACTTATCTCAGAGGAGGGGTTCAACTTGTATACTTGTTTTTTGGTGAAAGAAAGAGAAAAATACAAGCCATCTGACCTAAACTTTTCTGAAAATTAGATAAGAAGATGATGAACATTAGTTAAAACTTTTTTCTCCCCTGTTTTGTTTGTATTCTTATTTCTCTTCCATGTTTTGCTATGCATGTGCAGGAGGTTCTTATTTCCAACCACTCTCTTGGATGCTTAGGATGAAGGTCGCTTTTGGAGCCGCAAAGGGGCTTGCATATTTACACTGTGCTGAAACAAGGATTATATATCGTGATTTCAAAGCATCTAATGTGCTTCTTGATTCGGTATGTGGACACCTGATTGACTCAAAACTCTTTTTTGTCCCTAGAATTTGATAGTAGAGTCAAGAAGTAAATCTCACAATTTTTTTTTTTGCAGAACTATAATGCAAAGATTTCTGACTTTGGATTGGCTAAGGATGGCCCAACTGGTGAAAACACACACGTATCGACCCGAGTGATGGGGACCTACGGTTATGCTGCTCCAGAGTATCTTGCCACAGGTATATTCCATGCCAATATAATTCTCCTTCCCATTTAAGTATGTTTGTGTTTTTGTGTCTATGAGAGAGAGCGCTAATGTTGTATTGGATACTAGAAACCACATGTATTGTTATATATGTTACATCTGAGTTCTCCATGTAATCTTGTTTGTCAATAGCTGAAAATCATCCAGTAGATTTGCTCCTGACGATTATCAATTCTTACCGTCTTTGATCTTTATACATTTGAAGGTCCCCTGCTGAATTCTCGTTTATATAATTGCAGGGCATTTGACAACCAGAAGTGATGTGTATAGTTTTGGAGTAGTCCTGCTCGAGATGCTATCAGGCCGAAGAGCACTCGACAAGAACCGCCCTACTGGTGAGCACAACCTAGTCGAATGGGCAAAACCCTACCTATCCAACAAACGCAAACTCTTCCGAGTCATGGATAGTCGAATAGAGGGTCAGTATTCATTAAAAATAGCCCAAAAAGCTGCTGCTCTTGCTCTACAATGCCTCTCCAGTGAACCCAAGTACAGGCCTTCTATGAAAGAGGTTGTCGAGGTGCTTGAACAACTTCAAGAATCAAAGGATGCACCAAGAACCTTTCAACCCGAGCCCCAAAGTATGCCTACAAGGAATGGGTCAAGTAGACCTAATGGCACTGTTTCTTATCCTAGGCCTTCGGCTTCGCCCCTTTACTCGTAATGAGAGGAACAAGGAACTATCCAAGGGAAAGAATGAAGAAGTTTCTCTCTTTGTGATGAGGCGGCTTGAGATGCTGAGCTCTTCGCTAGGAGCTTGAGTCTGCACATACTGGCGGTTGCTGTATAGTCTGTATTTTTTTTGTCTGATAAAATTTGATTTAATTTTATTTTTATGTTTGGATCATGGGTTTGAATTGCCCTTTTCCACGGGATGATTGCTAACCCAAGGTTGAAAGGTGAAGGTATTTCCTTGTCTGATGTTGCCTCCTTTTAGTGTAAGTTTTTATTCACCTCTGTAAAACTTACCGAGAGGAAGATGATTCCTCTGCATGTCTTTTTATTTGCAGGTGTTTGTAAGCTTTTTGTTGTGTAGTTTTCTACTTCTTTTAGAGGGAAATAGAGTTGAAGCCTGGTTTTTTCTTTTTCGCTCACGAGCATTTTTTTTTTTTAATTTGATTAATGTGTAATTCATTTGGTTCATGATTTGTACCATGTGTTTATATGTTACTGGCAAAAGAGCTTAAGTTTTGGGATCCAAATATCAGCACTGATTATTCAAAAAAGAAAAAAAATAAAAATTTGTTTTTTAAATTCTGTAACGCTTAGATCTCAAGTTAGTATTCAGTGTGCTTTTAGAAACATTATTTGTCGACACTATTTGAAGGTAGGTTCTAATTGGATTGTTTAGAACCTCAAACCACGCCCCTATTTATAAGAGGTTAGTCATTAAGTTGAAGATGTTACCTCCTGAAATTTGCAGTCCCAGAAAACACTCAACAAGTATGCTCCCCTGGGTGCACAAAATCTTTTAGCTTCTTACTTAGTAGTGGTTTCTCTTGCTTTGCCCCTCACCCCGCGTTTTGTGTAATGGGCTCCATCTTGATTGGTCCCCCACTTGTCCTCCATTTGTGAAATATGTGTCTTCTTCTTTTCTCTTTCTGGTGTTTATGAGCTCGCTGTCAACCACTTTCTACTCGTTTATGCTGTGTATCCGATACAAGAAAAGTATACAAAGTGGACATGGACGTTTTTTTTTTTTTTTTTTGGCATAAGGAGGCCATCATTCTTGTGAATCTTTTTTTTTTTTTGCATAAGGAGGTCACCATTCTTGTGAATCATTTATATATATATATATATATATATATATATATATATATATATATATATATATATATAAACATGTGTGTGTGAGATTGTCTACAAAGAGACTACTTTCCCTTATTTTTTTGTACGTGGAGGTTATGTTCATTCTTGTTTTTTAAATTTCTAAATAGATGGTTGTAAAAGTGTCATTGAATAGATATAAAGTTTCAAACAAAAAATTGTTGGACTTCGTGATTTATCTCAAGACATTTAATTTGACATTTATTAAGTAAAAATGATTGTGATTTTTATGTATAAAAGATAAATGATTTTTTAATAGACAGTCTTTATATATATATATGGATTATGTTAATCTACAATAGTGGGTTTTTTTATATCATTGTTTTGTACATGATTTTTTTTTTAATAGGAGTATTTTTTGTTATTTAGAGGGTGTGATGTTATTCTTATGGGATGTGATATCAATTATATGGAATGTTAAATGTCACTCGTGTGCTCCATATGGGTGATATCATACTTCATGTAGATGACATCATTTTTTCTTAATGATTAAAAATATCTTTGTTAAAAAATTCTATATGCACAAAACATGGATATAAAAGTATTCAAAATTGTTGAGTACAATGATAAATTATTTCATAGTGTGAGCAGCATTTCTATAAGGGATTGTATACAATGAGACCATTTACCTTTGATACAAGGTGGTTACAATTACTTACAACTATTCGATGTGAAGTTTGATCGTTTGGATGTGTCACGAAGTTTGAAAAAATTTCTTTTGAAGTTTGACCTTGGTCAATTGAATACTTGCAGCAACTCAATTTCACATCCAATGGTCAAGATTAATGTTTCACCTTGTACCAAAGGTAAATGATCTCATTCAATACTTACTTTTTTTAAAAAAACTCAACATTGTTGGATATTTTCCCTTTTTTTAAAGTACTAAGCATGGTTGGATATTTAATGCTTGTATTTCACCAAGCATTAATTTTTTTATTTAAGCATATGTTAAGTAATTAATCAGGATGAAAGTCGAAATTCTTGATAAAAATAAAAAAAATTATCAACTATAAAGGATGATTACAAATGTTACATCACTCATGGAACAATAACTACTTTTTGTAAAAATATCTATTATATCCCTCTTAATGATAACAAATACATTTGTTTAAAAAATTTTGTATTATAAAACAAAGGGCAATAAGTGATCCAACAATATTGAATACAATAAAGAAATAGCCATATATAATTATACAAAGAGATCATATACCGTAAATGCGAAAAAGTATACAAAAAGATTATCTACTATAAATGCCGCTCTCCCTTTCGCATACATATACTGAGAAGGGCCACAAAATGTGAGAGATTGAGTGAAAGCTGACACGCAAGGTCTTTCATGTGCATCCATTCTATTATTATTATTGACAATGGCAACTTCTATGTTTTGATTGTGTTTATGATGAAATCCAATTTATTACCTTCCATTTTTGGGGCTGGTCCTAAGATGATTTGCACTGGGTCACGTGAGTTAGGTTTGGGAAAATAGCTTAGAAAGAAGAGGAGGATAGAATGCTCATGCATTTACCCTAACCAACCACCAACCCTATCATATTATTATCATTTCAACGGCCCACAATTTCAACTCTCTCTCTCTCTATTTTTCTCTTTTGTTGCCCATTCTCACGGGCATTTGATGACCATTCTAATCTCTATTTCTGTCTCTCATGTTGACTATTGTGTGCTTTTCTCTTAAAGTTTACTTTTCCAGTCTCCCTCTTCTTTTGCCTATATGACTATTCTATGGTCAAAATTGGCATGAAGTAGGATTTAGTAGTCAAAATTAGTATGAAGCAGGATTTAGTCATATGGGAAATGTTTATATAAGGCTGCAACCTTAAAATGTAGAATTACTTATGCACCTCAAAAATCTATCGGAAAGGTTGTTTTAATGATGAAAAATCCTTCATTTGATCATTTCCACATCAAGATGTATGAATATATAAAAAAAAAGTTTTTGAGTATTAGAAATAGTGCATCTTGCAACATATTATCTAGACTATCAATTTTCAAGATTTTCATATGTTTATAGATCTCCTTGATTTTAACCATTTTTGGAGTTTAAAATTTTCTAATTAGATATAAAGATAGATTTTAATATAATACTAATAATTTTTTACAACAAAATTATATGTTATGATAAAATTTGGAGGTACACCTTAATTGAATTTTTTAATGTTGCAACCTTATAGAAACCGCCCCCTTTAGCTATTAACAATTTTATACATGGCGAGGCCTATATAAGGCGCCTATCTTATACTATACAAATAAGGCGCACTACAAATTTTTGCTAGAATATATAGTTTTGATGTCGAAAACCTCGTAATAGCTCAAAAATCAATACTTGGTCTTACTTATGAAATTTAGAAATTTAATAATGGTGTAGATTGAGCGGATCTATAAACACTTTGAAATCTTATAAATAGACACTCTAGATAGTTTGTTACAAGATACACTATTTTGTAACAAACAATCTTATAAAAGATGCTCTAGATAGTTTAAAGCTTCAAAAATTTAATAATGGTGTAGATTGAACGGGTCTATAAACACTTTGAAATCTTTAAATCTATACATCTTGAGGTCGAGATGACCAACTAGAAAGTTTTTCAACTTTGGAATACTCTTTTTTTTTACTTATTTTTTAAGTGAACCTTACTTCTACAACGACCTTATATGTTTTTTCCCCTTATATATATATATATATATATATATATATATATATATATATATATATATATATATATATATATATATATATATATATATATATATATATATATATTCCTTGCAATTTGAAAAGGTGAAGGAGTAAATAGAGAAAAATTATTAGAATAATCAGCACAAGAGATAGAGAGAAAAGAAATTCTATGATAGAGAGACTACAAGATTTGGGGTGTTTCTTATCTTTTGCTGGTGTTTGTATAAAAGGAGGCAGAAAGGAGAAAAGGAGAGAGCATTATGAGTGGAGCGAATGAGAGGCATGACAGCTTCAAGAAAATATCTTACAAGGCTTGATTGTGATCCTCCACTTGATTGGGGCGTGTGGTTTTGAAGAGTGGGTGTGGTGCTTATTTTCTTTAATTGTTGGGTCATAGTCATACAATATGGTAGGGTATTTTAACTCGAACAACGGTTGAAATTAACAAATTTTAGGTAAAATAGACAAGGATGCGGTTTATATGGAGCCAAGCTCCACACAATCAAAGTAAAGCACATCGCCAAATAGTATTGAGAAATGTGGTTTTAATATTAAAAATCTTTATGATAGCCTTAAAATATATTTTTATCTTTAATTATAAAGTTTAAAGCTTCAAAAATAATATAGATCGAGCATATCAATGAAAACTTGAAAATCTTGAAAATTGATGGTCCAAAAATGAGCTACAAAATGCACTATTTCCAAAATTTGAAATCTATTTGTTTCTCATGTCCGTGGATCTTGATGTCGATATGATCAATTTGAGGATATTTAGATATCAAAACAACATCTTCTAGTGAAATTTTTTAAGTGGGCTTTAATTTGATTGTTTGGAGCCTCGGCTCTATATAAGCCTTTTCCAATAAACAATGGTACCTGTTCATAGAACATTTTAAAACGGCCGTAAATATCAAATTTGAGGTAAAATAGACAGTCGTACCTGTTTATATTATATTTGAATTTGAACAACTCCGCAGATTGTCTCAAGCCCATGAAGGAAGACTGGGGACTACTGTTCGTCACTCAATAGTCGCTATTGACTTTTATTAGAGGAATGAATGAATCCAACTTGTCCACCGTTGACATCAAAGACCATCGAATTAGTCAGTTCATAGAAAAATCCCTAAAAATTGTAAAATAGTAGTTTTTAGGTTTTGAAAAAGTTTGGGGTTGTTATATTATGTACTTTTGTTATTTTAATACAAATAGGTGAATATTGATATGTTGTTTCTCTATCTAGATATCTCTATAGTAATTGATTATTATATAATATTATGAATTGCAATAAACATGATTAAAAAAAATACTAAAAAACACTTTTATATTATAAGATTAAAATAAATTATAACCTTTATAAAATAAAATTAGTATCACATCAAACATTTGTTAGTTCTATCTATTCATCTAAAATAATCAAAACCTAACAAACTATAATACTCTATACTAAAATTAGAATGATTACTTCATATTTTATTATTAATTTACTATACAAATAAGAATAAATTTAAATTATCTTAAAATATCATCTAATTTTAAAAAATCTTATGTATAACTATAACAAAAAAATAATGCATTATGTAATTAAAATATAAATAAATCAATAAATAAAATACTAATTTTCTTATGGCTCAAAATTTTAATTTGTAATAATGTTCTAATGAAAATAAAAATAAATAAATAAATTTATTATTGCATGAATTACTATTATTTACCTCAAAGCTTCTTTTTTTTTTGACAAACTTACTATATTTCATTATTTACCTCAAAATTTATTCTTCTACCCACCCTATTTAATTGTTTGGTGAGTGTGGCCATTAAAGGCCTTATGAGTGATTGTAAAATGAAATAATATAGTGGAACATGAATTCAGTGGGAGTGTGGTCCCTCATGGACCATACTAAGTAAACGATGTTTGTTGATACCAGACTGTGCTTGACGGTCTAGGCCAGTCGGTTGGAAAAAATCATGTTACCTGGGCATAGAGTATAAACTGATAAGGGTTCTAATGGGTCATCTCTTGATGATGTCGGAGTATGCCTGGATAAGTGACCCAAGGGACAGTGTGACCCATGTGTGATGGTGGTCTTTAGAGACAGAGGCCAAAACCTCATCCATGGACCAGCACACGATATGCATAATGATAGACAATTTCGGGAAAGCAAGTCACATTTCAGGATGAAGCGTATGCATGTACAAGCGATACCCCTATGCGTCATAAGAATTGTGGTCGCATCAGGTCTAAATGACCTTGGCCCATCTTTAGGGGAGAAGTTGAAATCCACAGACTGGGATTGCGACCACTTGGCTCATCGGCCAGATTTTGGCGACCCACTAATGAGCCCCTGCATGGACTGTGGGTCATGAAAAACACTGGGTCTGTTTGATAAAGCAAGTGTGGTCTGTAGTTCACAGTAGAAGGTGGAGTGCCCCAGTGTTTGATTGATTTAATTCTTAAACCATATGAATCATTTTCCCATCTAATAAATTTAATTATTTTTGTTTTATGATATATATGATTTTAGAATTATTATTTAAATTTTTCTAGATCTCTGGATATTTTATTTATCAAATTTAGATTTATAAAATCAAAGATATTGATTTTACATTGATTTAAATATTCAAATAAATTTTAAAATTATTTTATTGAGTTTTAAAAATATTTAAAATTACATGGGGTCTAGCCCACCATGACCTAGATGGTAGAGCCCATGAGATCCTCTCATAGGTGGCACACCCCACCCATTTAGAAGCTTTCTATTTTTGTGATAAGTGACTTTCGTTTATAGGCCAAGTTGCTATGTGTTTTGGAAAGATATTGGCTTGAGGAAGCTTTGAATGTATTTTTGGAAAGCATGAGAAGACTTTCCATCGTTTTACAACAAAACTTCAAAAGTAATCTAAAAAATACAGCTGCTGCCATCGTTTTACAGTAAAATTTCAAAAGTAATCTAAAAAATACGGCTGCTGCCATCGTTTTACAACAAAATTTCAAAAGTGCTAATCGGTCGGTTCTGTCGGATATATGATCAGTTTTAGAGGGGGCTTAGCCGGTTTTTAATACATGGAGGGTTCCCTAATATATGGAGGCAACTAGAATGCCATCGATGATTTTCTATTCAGATCGGGTGATTTTGATCTTGATTGCCGAATTTTCAAACCTTGCTTAGTGTTAACATCGGGTAATTAGATGTTAAAAGCGTCTTAAAAATCAAATAACATTATAAATAGTTACGTGTAAAAATTCAAAGAAAAATTTGACGATATCTCACCAAAATATTTCATGTCCTAATATTAATTTGAGAGTAGTGAACTAGAAAACCACACACTCAACATGCTAGGGAAAACGAGGAGAGAGGGAGAGAGACCGAGTGACAAGAACCGAAACCGGCATGTTCTGTCAAAGATATAATCAGTTTTAGAGGGGACTTAGCCGATTCCTGATATATGGAGGGATCCCCAACGTATGGAGGTAATTGGATCGTCATCGATGATTTTCAATCCGGAGGGTGATTTTGATGTGGATTGCCAAATTTTCAAACCTTGCTTAGTATAGTAATTAGATGTTAAAAGCATCTTAAAAATCAAATAATACATATATCTTTTAAATAGTTTCGTGTAAAAATTCAAAAAAAATTTTGAAAATATCTCACCAGAATATTTCATATCCTAATATTAATTTGAAAGTAGTGAAATAGATAACCACACAACATGTTGGGGCAAACTAGGAGAGATGGAGAGACACTGAGCTTAATCATGCAACTAGTGGTACATATAGGACTTCAAGTCTTCTCAAAAATATAGAATTTCGGTGCTCTAAATCTTTATCATGGTCTAAAATCTATTTTCACCTTAATTTTGAAATTTAGACATTCAACAAATAGGAAGATTTATGAGTACATGAAAATCTTGAAAATAGACGGTCAAAATAAAATATTACAAGATGCATTATTTTTAGGATTTGAAGTCCTCTTTTTTTTATATCCATGCATCTGGAGGCTTATATGATCAATTAAAAGTTTTCTAATATGGGAATGACTTATAAAATTTTCTCATTTTATTTATTGGAGAGATATAGATAGTATTTTAAGCTTCTCTTATATGTTTCGTGCTTAGATTTATCCCACGTACCCTAGCTTCTCCTTCTCATATCCTCATCCTAAAATCTCTTTATCCTCCTATTTCTCTCTCAAGCATCCACCATACCCTTAAACTTCTTTCTCAATTGCACAATTCCCTTTTCATTATGTGGGCAATGTAATACTCTCATTTTAGTCTCGACTCACACATATCAGTATTGTTCAGGGCCTATGATAACGTGTAACAAGATGTGCTTCGAGAAATAATGGGCTTAATAGGGTTTGGTGGTAGATGGAGAATATGTATGGATGACTACCTATCGAGTACATACTTCTTGGTTTTGGTCAATGGTAGAGCTATGCGTTTTTTTAAAACGGAAAGAGGCTTGAGGCAAGGAGATCCAATGTCCCCCTTCTTATATGCTATGGTGTTCAAATCATTTAGTTTGATGCTCTCCTTAGTGAAGGAAAGGAACTTGATCAATAATTTAAAATTTTGAACCACGGCCATGTCATCTCTCATATGCAGTACGAAGATGGCACAATTATTTTTTATGATATTGTGGAGGCTCAGGTTAGAAAGCTATTATTATTCTTCAAATGCCTAGAAGTGGTCACAGGATTGAGAGTCAATCAAGAAAGCAAATATTATTGAGATAGGGTGATCAAACAGTAGCAGACATTGCATAAATTATTTGCTATGAGGTTGTCTCTTTGTTGTGCAAATACTTAGTCTTTCCACTATCCCTAAATCATCCATCTAGAGTTATTTGGGATGCTATTGTTTGAAAGTTTCTAGAGCCAGCTTGATCTATGGAAGACCTTGTACCTATCACCAGGTGGGTGAATTATTCTCATCAAATCCACTCTCTCAAACTGTTGATATATTTTATATTTTTTCTTTGTATACATGTAGTGAAATATTTGAAGGACTGATGAAATCTTTCCCTTGGGATAATGGAAAAGAAAGCAAGAAATTTCAATTGATAAAATGGGATCTAGTGTGTGCTTTAGAAGAAGATAGTAGTTACACTTTAGAAGATTAAAATTAATAAACACAACTCTCTTGACTAAATGGTGGTGGAGAAGTACGAGAGATATAAAAGAATTCTGGGTTGAAGTAATCAAATAAGATCTTATACTATGAGACCATTTATTTTTAGAATAAGGAGGTCACAATTACCTCTAGCCATGAAATTTCAAATTCGATCGCTCAGGGGGGGTCACAAAATTCGAGAAATCTTCTTTTAGACCTTGAGCATGGTCAATGGCACACGTTTGGCCACCCAATTTTAAATCTAATGGCTAAGAATAATTATAACCTCCTTATATCAAAAGTAAATGGTTTTATTGTATAATTTTTCAAAACAAATAGTTTGGAAGTGA
This sequence comes from Amborella trichopoda, assembly GCF_054954075.1. Classification (NCBI taxonomy): domain Eukaryota; kingdom Viridiplantae; phylum Streptophyta; class Magnoliopsida; order Amborellales; family Amborellaceae; genus Amborella; species Amborella trichopoda. Next base: position 8,653,085 of record NC_142343.1, on the reverse strand, counting down.
GAACTAACTTGATAAAAAATTAAAAGTAATATTTTAGTTCAGAAGAGAAGTATGAGATGTATAAAAGAATCGCGGTAGTTAAATAGGATATTATAGTATAAGACCATTTATTTTTTTGGAATAAGGAGGTCACAGTTACCTGTAGCCATGAGATTTAAAATCCGAGCACTTAGGGGGTGTCACAAAGTTCGAGAGATCTTTTTTTGGATCTTGAGCATGGTCAATGGCACACTTTTGGCCACCCAATTTTAAATCTAATAGATAAGAGTAATTATGACCTCCTCATATCAAAAGTAAATGATTTTATTCTATACTTTTGCAAAACAAATAGTTTGGAAGTGGGAACTAACTTGATAAAAAATTCTGAGTAATAAATTTGATGGAATATATCTCCTACATTTCCTATCCATTTGATCTGAACTTAGTACTATTGGATTCCTTTTGGAGTCTTCTATAAGTTGTCATAGATCATAATCAAAAGCATCACACTTCAAGAGAAATCTAATTAAGGGTACATGTTATTCATGGACTCTGCAATGGATTTTTATCAAGGACAAGATAACCATCTGCACGAGATTTTCTGTGGGATAATATGAATTTTTTAGGTTTAGGTAAAAATACAGACCCACTTAATCTATACGCTCTCATTTTCGTGGGAGAGCGATGGCTTTTAAATTACCTTATTTTGGATAAGTATACAAAACAAAAATCAATTAATTTCTCTCTACTGCCATAAGTAGTATCGGGTGACATTTTGAACGTTATATGGGCACCTAGAGTAGGAGTATTGCATATGAACAGGCTCTGCAACTCAAGGGAGCTTCCATTTTGGATATAGATATTTACTACCAAGCCTTGAAAAGCACTTGAAGAGGATAAAAGCAATAGGTAACCTTTGCATCCATACATAAAATAATGAACACTTACAGGTCCTAGGATATTCTTTATTCCTCCATTTCATGAAATTGTCTCAATACATGCTTCAATCCAAATCAAGTGTATTCAATGTTGTAAAAATGATGTTAGTGTTAATTAATGAGGTTTCAAGCTTGTCCTATGAACTCCTCATATCTAAATTTTAATATTACTGAAAAAGCCTGGATCATATGCAATTTTGGGTAAATTTGTCCCCATTTGTGTTTGTTTTTTTTCTCTAGTTATTTGTTTAGCTAAGGAGTCATATTCTTTCAAACAAACACATTCGTGGCAAACAAATTTTTAATGACTCCACTAGAGAACTTGATATTGTTTTGCTAGTTTAACAATTCGATTTATATTATTTTTATCGCGGTGGCTCGCCAAACAAATTTCTAGAGGTTCTATTTTGGAGTTTGCTCCTCAACTTTGGGGGAGTTTATGTCTTGAGTCTCTCTGTCTAAGTTTCGAGTCTCTCTCTCAGCTTAATTCGGTTCATGTGCTCTGCAAAAAAAACTCATTCGAATTGATGCTAGCATCCTCAACATTCTTTCTGGACATGAATTTCAACGTATCCTAGATCTCACCCCTGAGTTTCCTCAAGCCAGTCCCAAAGGGTGAAGCCGTATGTTGTTGTGAGTAAACTAAAATAATGTTTGTTTAATGGCGGAAAACAGTTTCATGTAAGATCTACACATACTTCGAACATACGTGGATCATGTGCATGAGATGGTGAAATATGGACGTGCATCTCCTTTTCGCTTGCAATCATTCATTAAAATTGCACAACAATTAAGAGTTCTAGTGTTGGATGTTTCTGCAAGATGAAACTTTATATTTGACACACTTTATAGTACATTGATTTATGAAGAGGAATTTAAACGACATGGGTGTGATCATTATCATAGTGTTCTTTTTGCAAATGATTAGATTAGGCAGAAATAATTTGCAAGTATTCGTAAGTTTTTATTTAAGCTACTAATTTATTTTCTCGATCCAAATATCCAATTGTATATATTTATTTTCAAGAAGTTTGGGACATTCAAAACTTGCTAATAGAAGAAGGTCATAGTCAAGAAGAAACTGCAAGATCCGTAGCTTCAAATATGCAAGAAAAAAGGGCAAACAAAAAAAAAAAACACAAGTAATGGGGTGAATGCAATATTATTATGGCAATTACAGAATTTGGGATATTAGGCCAAAACTAAGGTTTGTAGGAAATTGCCCTTTAAAAGCATCTAACGACAAATGTGATGTTGAATTCTAAGTTGTTCATGATAGCCTTAAATGAGGAGTATATGAGTTTGACACAAACTCGATTATCCTTTTTTAAAAAAGATTCAGGTAGCGTTGATAGTAGTAAAAGGAAAAAGAAACTTCATCAAGGCTTTAGCCAAATTTCTAGTCAAACTTTAGTTCGTCATTTTAAAAATCAAATTTGGAGGATGATGTATTTTCTCTTGAAAAAGATGAGAATTTTTACATGTGAGGTTGGTGGAAACATAATGCAGCAAAATGTCCTCACATCTAAGATGACCGGAGATATTTTGACCATTATTTTGCCTAGTGTCCCCTTAGAGTCGGTCTTTAGCACGAGTGATAGAGTTCTTGATTAGCACCTTAGTTCCTTGAAACTGAGTTCTTGATTAGCACTTTAGTTCCTTGAAACTGTTAATTGAAGAGATTTTGATTTGTGAGCAAAACTGATTTCAATATTACTTGAATGGAGGCAAATAAATATTTTAAAATTTGAGTACTGAATGGTTTGATATATTTATTACATGTTTAAAATAGTGATTATCAATAGATATGTGTACAACCACTAAGAGTTCGAAGGAGAGCCACAGTTGTCAAAGTTATTGCTTGTTTATGAGTTTGAGTGAGAGAAGATTGGCAGACAATGTTACTGAAAAAAAGACTAATGTGATATTGTTCGAGGATATATATATTTTTTTTTTATTTTTTTCACCGCTTTTTTCTTTTTATTTTTATTTTTTTATTTTTTTTGGCAAAGATCACTTACAAGTAGTCTTATTATAATAAACTCATGATTCAAATAAAATAAAACTAGTGAATCTAATATCTTAAAAACAACTAGTCTTATTACAATAACCTCTTGCTTCAACTAAAATAAAACTAGCAAATCTATGATCTTAAAGACCTTAATGGCATTAAATCATTTTTATTTAAATAAAAAAAATAACTACAATTCTTATGCGTGAGAATATAAAGACCATATAATTAAATATGACAAGAAACAAAAAGAGAATGTTGGAGATTACCTCAACCGGGCTAATTACACCCCACACCGAGTCACCACCATCCGATGGTACGGGATCAACGATCAACCTTTAATCTCAATCTAGGGAAATGAAATTTAGGCCAAACCCTCCAATGAAACTATAAACTCTTATTGATCACAAATCTATGAACTCCTCTTGATCATAAATCTATGAACTCCTCTTGATCACAAATCTCAAACTTAGGTGTAACCCATAAAACCTAGTTTAAGAGAGATAACATCTACTTACTACTACCAAACCCTTTAGGATCAACATAACATAACATGAGAGAGATAAAACCATCTACGAGGGGTGTGCCCCTTAGATCTACTTTAAAGAGAGAGAGAGGATATAAGTGGGGCGTGCCCCTTACCAAAATTCTAGAGAGAAAGAGAGATATTTGGTGTAGAGATTTATGGGCATTGGTCTTTTTTTTATAGTGCAAAAATAAAATTAGGGTTTCTTAGAGTTTTTCATAGCTTGTTTCTTATTGTGAGATCGAATATGCACCCTTGATCTTAGGTGACTTGTGGGATAAGAGATTTGAAATATCTATTCTATAGATAAGCCATTAACATCATATAGAAGGTGCTAGAACCTTTATCCTTTTTTTCTAAACTATTTTCCCATCATTATAAATTAAATAAAATAATTTTCATTATAATATTGTGTTTACCAAAATTATGTACAAACCTCATCATGCTTTCCAAAAATCCATTCAAAGCTTCCTCAAGGAAAATGCTTTCTAAAACATGACAAAGCTTTTGTTTCAAGCCAAAGCTTGATCCAACAAAATAAGGAAAATTTTTGGAGTGGGGCGTGCCACCCTAGGTGGCACTCATGGGCCCCACCCACATTGCAATGGTGGGCCCATATAGCTTATTGGGTCTCATATGCAATAACCAAATTAATTAAAATATTATATGATTTTTAGAAATTCAAAAAACTTAATTTAAATAATTACATCACTCTAAAATCAATATTTATGTTTTTATAAATCCAAATTTGATAAATAAAATATTTAAAGATCTAGAAAAATTCAAATAATAATTTTAAAAATCATATATCATTAAAACAAACATAATTAAATTAATTAGATGAGAAAAAGATCCATATATAGGAATGAAATAAATAAACATTGGGGCACTCCACTTTCAACTATAGACAAACCGACTCAGTGTTGTCCTTGACCCACAGTCCGTGCAGGGGCTCATCAGTGGGTCACCAAAGTTTAGTCAATGGGCAAGGGGTTATAATCCCAGTTTGTGGATTTAAGGTTCTCCCCTAGAGACGTACCAAGATCACCTAGACCTGATGCAACCACATCTCATATGACATATAGAGGTATCTCTCACACATGCATAAACTTCACCCTGAAAGGTGGTTCGCTTTCCCGAAATGACTATTACATATACATGCAATGTGATGACACGCGGATGGGGCTTTGGCCCACGTCTCTAACAGCCACATCACACACAGGAGCCAGACAATCATTCGGCTCACTTATCCTTGCATTCTCTGACCGCATCAAGGGATGACCTATTAAAACCCTTATCATATAGTTTTCTATACCCATGTAACATAGGTTTTTTCCAACCGACTGACCTAGTTCGTAAAGCTCAATTTGGTATCAGTAAATATTATTTGTTTAGTGTGGTCCACGAAGAACTGCACTCGCACTGAGTTCATGTTCAATTATATTAAAATGTTTATTACAAGCATTTATAAGGCCTCCAATAGCTACAATCACCCAACAATTACTGCTTGTTTGGTCAAGAGAGAGAGAGAGAGAGAGAGAGAGAGAGAGAGAGAGGAGGGGGCAAGTATTATCCATGAATCTTTGAATGTGTGTTTCTTTTATTTTTCATAAAGATGAAATGTTCTATTATAACTCTCTCTCCTCTAATTTTATGAGTTGAATGCTCTATTGTGAGTCTTTCTCGTCTAATTTTATGCATATGTTGTTTTCCATGGTGTGTGTAATGTGAGTGCTAGCACTTCCAAGTTATTTTTGTCAGTATCCATTATAATATATTGTAGAAAAATGTGTGTAATACCATAATGTAGATATCAATACTACTATTGTTATTTTTTGACAATTTTAAAATGGGATTGTGTGCAAAGAGACCATTTACCTTTTGTACAAGGAGGTCACAACTATTCCCACTCATTAGATGTTAAATTGGATGGCTTGGGGCGAGTAACAAAGTTCGAGAAATTTTTTTTGGAACTTTATGTATAATCAATGACACTTTTACAACCACCCATTTAGAAATGTAAAGGATAAAAATGATTGTGACCTCCGTATACAAAAGGTAAATGGTCTCTTTGTAGACAATCCGTTTTAATTTTTTTTTCCATTTTTAAAATCCTATACTGTAAGGTAAAATTAGACAATCCCTTTTATTTCTTACTGTATTTATTTTTTCAATCCTACATTGTATGATAAAATAATTGGAAAAAATGACTAGGTGGGCTGGGTCTAGCCTTGAAAAATATTTTGGCCCTAGCCTAGCCCGAAAGTTTTGGCACAAGCTTGTGCTAGGTCAGGCCCGACCAATTGATGAGCTTACTAGTTACCCAATTTCACATCTAATAATTACTAGTGATTATGATCTTGTAAAAATTGGAAGAGAGGACTTTACATAGGCCAAAGGGGCTAGCCAGACCGAAGTGGACCACTCTATATTCTTTGATTTATGTACTTTCTACTTCAGAAAGAGTGACACATAAATTGAGATGTTTATCAACATATATATCACTAATTTGGATTGGAGATCCCCGATCAGTTCTAAAGGCACATAGCTAGTTCTATAATCATCAAATTCAGTGGAAATTGGCAAGTTCGATAAATCATCCAAATGATTCCTATCAATAGAATCTACGATCAGGTTTTTCCCACCTAGTTTAGTCTTGACTTTTTTAATATTTTATTTTATTATAATCCAAAGAATCAATGGATCCACATTGAAATCACCAATCTAGATAGAAAATGGTTGATGGGCTGCAGGCCTATCACAATAAGTAAAGCCTCACCTCATAACTCATAAAAAATTACAATTCGAGTGTTGAAAAGCCTTTAAAATGGATTATCTCAGTTTGAACATTATGATTGTGCAAAAAAATTAGGATTTCAAATTATGAAAATAATTTATATTACAACAAATTATCTAGACCATCTATTTCACCCTAAAAATAAGTGTTCTCTATTAGAAATTAATTTTAGAACCATCATGAGGATTTCCATTGCCGAAAGTGCTTTTGAAATGAAGATTTGAGGTGAAGCTTTAGTTTGCTTTTATAAAACCTAGGCCTGTACAAATTTCATCCATCTAAATTGGTCCATTAGAGGAGCAATCCGAGACCACGTACCAGGTTTTAACAGTTAAGAACATATTCAATGTGCCACTTAAGTCTTTATGCTAGGTCGACTGGTACCGTTTGGAACCATAGACTTGGATCATATAGATTCAGGTTGAAATGTATCCTTTCAAGAACGAAGTGCGGTTTCTTTATGCCTAAACACCAATTGGATTGTACCTGATTCCGAGCCATGAGATCTCCAAGTCTTCACTTGAAACCTTTATAATATTTTATTCCGGTGAGTTCCTTTCTCCGTCAACGTTCATCATTTATACGGGCTTCGGACGATAAACGTAAGGACATGATTTTTGCAGCAGAGCTTCACATTATCTTGCACTATCTAAAGGGAGAACCTTCTATGCACCGTTAGGTTTAGGGATTTTATATATACCACTTAAATGGTTAGGATAGCTTTAGCGATAATGGCTAGCTAGGATAGCTTCAGCCATAATGGCATAAGCAAGTTATTGATCATTTAGATTTAACATCTCATATTATTATTTTTTCTAAAAATTATATGAACACGAAATTTGACGCGTATCATCATCTCAATGGGACGAACTTAAAAAATATAAGAGTTATTTTCAAAAAATAACCAAACTATTGAAATTTTTGAAATATTTTGATCATTATTTTTTTTTTATTTTTTGTAGGTGCGAGCTCAATAGAGGATTAGACAACCTACCTTTGGTGTCAATATCATTTTCATAAAAAAGATAGGAAATAAAAGTACTTAATTTCTATGAATGCTCGGGCTCATACGTAGAAATGCGGCCCCATTAATAATCTATTTTAAAATAGATTTTGACAATTTTTGAAGTAATATGCAATCCCTAATATCAAGATCATTCATATGTAAAAGTAAACTAAATTTTAAAAGTAAAACTGAAGTAAATATTTAAACTATTGATTCTTTTTTTCTGGGGGACCATCATTTACATCGATGGACGGTTTATACCTTAGGGGACACAAATGTAGGAATGGCATATAATATATTCTCAAAATAAAATAATATTTAGACAAATTGGGGCCATCTCAGCCGTTCCTTCATATCGGACGGCCTGTGAGAGGGGTGGCATATAGGAATTCCCCCTCACCTTGGGGTCGTTAGAAAGCTCTCCCCCATCTAAAACCCTTAAAAAATCTCACAGAATTTCTCATGGTGGAAGCAAGGTTCCCTCTCTAGTGCATGGCTATGTTGCAGAGCTTGTGCATGGCTCCCATGGCGTTTAGGTATAGAATTAGCCATGGCCTGAACGTTTTGCCCGTCAGATTGGGGCCAAGGCGTCAATGGCGTTCTGTTTTCAGTTGCCATGCTTGCCTTTCCTCTATGTCCTCTGAATCTCGCCATATCCTTCTTGGAATGGCTGAGAAGGAGCTTCAGCAACTCGCTCTTGAATTTGGACAGGTGAGGAAACAATCAATCATTTGCTGCAACTCATTTGACTGAACATGGTCATGTGCTGAAGTTTGACAATCTTTCTTTGGAGTTTTTTATTTGTGAGAGAAAACCTTAGGAATCCTTGTCGAATTTTGGAGAGATGGTTGTTTAAGGATTTGGTAGAGTTTAGAACTAAATGGAAAGAAAGATTGTTATTGTTTTTTCTTTTTTGCTACAGTTAGAGGAAAATGGAAAGATTTTGGAGTTTTTGGATGGATTCTTAATTTCTCAGTGATTTTGTTGCTTCGAATTTGCTCGAAGATTGTGAGTTCTCACACTGTGAATATCTTTAGGAGTATTTTAAGGTTTAATTTGGTTTGCAGTTTGAATTGTGACAAGTGGAATGATTACTGTGATTATGGCCTTGCAATTATAGAGAAGGGATTAAATGGGATATGAAACTTTGGTTATTGGGGGTTTAGACTATTTTTGGAATGTTTTGGATTCACTCTGAGCACATTATTGACTGATTATTGGTGTTCTGCGATGTGCACACTGTGGTTTAGTTTCATATTTGTGATTGTTGTTTCAAATAGTTGAGGTTTCTCCATGTGTTCGTCCATGCAAAGTGTAATTTCTTTACTCGACTAAACGAATTCCTTTGTACTCTCTTTCTCTCTCTCATCCACCATCACCATCACCATCACCATCACCATCACCATCACCACTAACTACTATTATCGCTACTACTTCTACTACTAGTACTAAGACCAGTAAAATTTCTACACTACTTCTATTACTACTTTCTCTTACTTCTATGACCATTCCAAGTGATTATTCGAAGTCTGAGTTGGACTCAGCAACTTTTTCCAAACACTGATAGCAAGTTTTTTTTTTTTAAACTTGGATCCTGCTGTGGAACCAGGCAGGGCTGTGACGGAGAAAGTGACCCAGACTCGGTCGAGTCTGATTTCCAAGGCCTAGGCTCGAGTAAGCAAGTCAGACTCGATGTTGTCTTCGAAAAATTAGCAAAGGAACCTTGGAAATCTGTGAAACCCTGCCGATTCCTTTGTTTTTTCACTCCTACCCAGCATTCTGCCAGTCCTATTCCAACTCAGAGTCCACAATTTTTCACAATTGACTCCTACTTCGTTTACCACTACTACTACAATTTATGTCTACAAGTAATGGCACTACTACCATCACCACTACTGCTACTACTATTATTATGACTGCAACATCTTTTTCTTCTTCTGTTGTTGTTGTTGTTGTTCTTCTTCTACTACTACTACTACCCGCACCTCTTCTAGTACTGCTGTACTATTGGGTAGTCATGGAATTCAGAGCTTCAACTTTGGATCTTTGATGAAGATTTCTATTACATAAGCTAGGTGCTACCTTACAATTAGTTTAATCAACTAAACAAGCTAATGTGTCTCTTTTATAGTCTATTTCACAACTAAATTTTCATTCTTCTGATCTCTTGACCAGCAAAGCTATCGGGGAAAGCAAATCCACAGTCTGCTTTACAAGAGAAAGGCCAAGGACATCCAGGATTTCAGTCACAGTAAGTTAAAATCTCACAAAATGAATTTCATGTGCTCTTTTAGGTATAGGAGCTTGAGGAATGGGATACTTTTCAAGAAGTCAGGGTCTTTGTACATTCTTAATGATTTGATATCTCTTCATTTTATATGTGCATTACTAATGATTTGATATCTCTGCATTTTGAAATGCTATCATTTGTAAAACTACTTTCTCATTTGTGGTTTCATGTTTGATTGTCGGGATTTGAATTTATTTTCTTAATTATATATATGCTTTATGATGTTTCTATGATGATTTTATTACTTTTGACAATTGCATTCGGTATTCTGGGTATGATGGTGAGTAGTTCCTCAAGCTTTTAGAGACTCTCTCAAAGAAGCAGGCTGGAAGGTTGGTCGCTCTCCTATTCATCAAGTCGTTACTGCAGCAGATGGAACCATCAAGGTATGGTGTATTTGTCACACTGAAGATGGGATTTAGATTCCACTATCTTTATTTTATTTGTTTATATTATCGGTTTCTATGTAAAGAAAGATATAAAAGGACTTATAGTTGAGTTAATAGTGATTGGTAGACCTTGATACACTTTCTTGGATGGTATTTTTCAATAGATCTAATTTTTCAGAATTGATTGATTTTTGATTGATTCTCTTGCCCAAGCTTGTGCACATGGAATGGTTTATTTTAGACAATTTGTTGTATTAGGCTCTTTAGAGACTTTTGTCTTCACATATGAGTAAAACATGATAATTTGAAATTCAAGAGCACATTTTGTTGAGAATCATTGCTTTGTCTATATTGGCCACTCCATATGGAACAACTTTCTTGTTGCTATGTTACTAAAAATTCCACCCTCTGTGCCATAACTTGTGTGGACTACGCTCTGTTTCCATTCAATTGAAGCTTCATGAGATTTTTTTTTGTTTTATGAGATTTTTTTTTGTTTTATTGTCTTCGTAAGGAAATATTTTACCTCTTGCATTCCCTTCCCAGTTGGGAAATTTCCAGTTGCATCATGCATGATTAAATTGTCACTTACCTTAGTGTTCATTGAATTGCTTTTGCATATATTTGTTTTGATAAATCACAAATATAATATTAAATCAAAACAAATATTCCAATGAATACGAGCGACAAAGAGATGAGATGAATCACCATGATGGCACAGGCACCTACTTGAGATGAATTTGTGAAAATTCCCATAGCTTCTTGTACACGTGTTTGTCATATGTAATGTTTTTGGTATGACTTCATCAGTCCTGCATTACATTTTTGGTACAACTTTATTAAGGAAACTGAGAAATTAAAATTGAGGTTTTCTCTTCGTTTTGCTGAGGCTTCCAATCTAAAGACTTCAGGGAATTCACTCTGAAATTTCAATGCCATCCTTCTAATAAAAACATCCCCCTCCTCATAATAAAACATTTTTCCTTTTAATAGAGACATTTTTTGGGGCCTTAATAGTTACTTGTTTGCCCAACCAACAGTCAATCCCTCTCAGAAGCTCGCTCCTGCGTTACAGGGAGGTGGATCTCCCTCCTCTGTGATTTTTAAACTTGGGGAACTCGATCCTTCGTATTAGGAACTAAGGTCCTGAATTACGCAGAATCCAGTTTGCTTAACATCATATCTGAGGGTTTATAGGTACACTGAATTGAAGTTCCATCCATAGTTACCGGAATCACCAAGAAGGTGGTCTCTCCAGCTCCGGAAGCTCGACCCTACACTTCCAGACAAGGGAACCCTATTCCAGATCCTTTTTGAATTTAAGGATATGCAAAATTGGGGATCAAGATCCCTATTTTATGGGATCAATCCCTCTCATTCAAATTGTGGGTCCATAAGTAAGTGGAATTGAGCCTTCACCAGCATGGAATCGAGTTTATTTTGCGTTGATTCCAAAGATCACCATCACATTTCGGGTGTCATGATCTCCCCCCCCCCCCCCCCCTCTCTCTCTCTCTCTCTCTCTCTCTCTATAGAAATTCTGAAATCTGAATCGGCTTTCAATATAGAGATCAACCAGTTGAGAAACAGTTCCAATGCCCACAACGGCAACTAGGGCTTGAAGATTGAAGTTTGAACTTTAAACTTGTAAGTCACCAAAATAAGCACCACAACATAAAAGTTGCTATCATATTACGTTATGGAACCTGTACATAAAGGCGAGAAATTGCAAAGCTAGATCTTCGTCATGTCCTACCCTAAATCTTTTCATTTCACTTACTGGAAGCTCTATAAGCCTATGCAGTCGATCTTTGTCTTTAATACCCTGTCATTGACTATATCGACCATTACAAAGACCTATATAGGTTGACCCTTTCTTTACCATTTTTTCCCTCTGTATCTAGATACCGTTTAACCATTTGCATGCCCAATGCATGTAAGTGAAAAGACCCGAATGAGGGATAATAAGGACACCACATTTTCATCAAACATTGGAGATTCTTTCATGCATGAGGGTTGAGGACTTAAAATTGGAATCTCATTTTGGATTTCGGTTTCACTTCTCAATTATGAAACACACTACAATGACAACAACAAAAAACATTGAAAAATTAAAAATGGAATTCCTTGTTTTAATGATACTTTGGTTCAAGGTATCAAAAAACGCTAGGCTGCCAGCGCCCAGATCCTTGGGCGCCCTATAGTGGAAAATCATCCATTTTTAGCTCTGTAGTGGAAAATCATAGCATTTTTAAAAAGATTTGCTATCCTAATGTACATATATGCATATATAAGTGTCAAATTTTGTAATTTATTCCATTTTGCAACATATGTTTTACTTTGAGAGTTCAAAAATAAACCCCATGACTGTTTTATACAAACTTGTGGTCAAAATGACTTATTCTACCATTTTGGGCGAATTTAAAAAGCAATTTTTGCCTGACTTCACTAGGCACCTGCCCAGGTAAAAAACGCCCATTTCGGATGCCTTTTCATGAGGCATGCACTTTTTTGTTAAAAATGGACGGACCGTTTTTTTAAACAATGCTTTGGTTTTTGAATTAAAAAAGAACATCAATCATATTGTTCAAGTGACTTCATTCCTGAGCTAGAGTACCCTATTAAGTGCTCTTGGGGGACCTCAATTATAAGCTGAATGGACCTCAATCTCATATACTTTATTATTCATCCTGAAAAAATTTGGATTGTGTTCCCTTCATATTGGGATTACAATCCCTTTAACTCATGGTATACGGATCTCAATCCCTATCCCATAGATTTACATGCATCTCTTGATCACATGGTCCTGGTCCAGGATCTTACCTCGCTTCCAATCCCAGTAACTATGGTCCGACCAACATGGGATCAAGATTTCATTGGTAGTAGACTCTGCCATTCCTCTCAGCCTTTTTAAAATGTCACAAGTTCGAACCTTGCGCTTCACCTTAGTTCTAAGTAACAGCTATTTGCATAATAAGTTAGTACTTTTTAGGTATTATATAAATATTAGTTGCATGTTTTAATATTGATGGTGAGTTAGGGAGGAAGGTGGTTGTTAGGAGCTCTTTGATAATTGCCACTATTGTAGCAGAATATTAGAAGCTATGCATGAAGAACAAGCCAGGTTGTGACTCGTCTTACATAGGTGCTAAATTCCCTGAGGAAATAACAATCACAAGGAATATATGGTTAGGCCCCTCGATCTCGCCTTCCGGATCTAGATGATCTGGCGGCACGTATCTCGGGTTTTTAACGAACCCGGGATTTGAGATCGCTCTCTCAGAACCTTACTCAAGAATAAGGGTAGATATACCAACCGATGAGAGAGGAATTTAAGATGGGTTCGGGACTTACTCGGGCTAGCTTGCGTGGGCACCCTCTTAGATCACGAAGAAAGCCCCCCAGTTGCTTTAGCTGGTTCGGAATCGCCTCCCTCGAGCTGTAATCCTCTTGTTTTCTACACAACACTTCTATGGTTAATTAGCGAGACAAGTGGGTCGAAGAGACCCACCTTTGTCTTAGGGCATTGTACGCTTATATGAGGGAGTGATGAAACACAAGGTTCCAATAAAGAGAGAAAGGAGAAGAAAACTTGACAAAGGGGCGAGACTAGCATGACGGCTCGAAAGCTACCGACTCGGAGTGGTAGCAAGATGGGCATGGTTCTCGAGACGAGCACGGCGGCAATACTACTCTAAACCGAGACCAATATGGCGATGCTAGGCTAAGTCTACCCTTAGTCAAGTGAGGAGAGAAAAGAGTGAAGAGAAGAAAAGGGGACAAAGAGAAAGAGAACGAGGAGGCAGAAGGAGGCAAAACCCAGGCGGCAATGGGCATCGTCGTTGGCATCATGAGAAGGGAACACGGCCTTACGCGGGCGGCGATAGCCTCCCATGGAGCGCGCGGCGATAGTTCTCATGAGGCGCACGGCGATAGGCGTGGGATGCAGGAGGAACGACGACGAGCACCAAACGCTCGGACGAGGCTCACGAACGGCGATGGGCACCGAGCACGCGAAGGAAGCTCATGGACGGCAATAGGTGTTGCCGAGACCTCTAGTGGGAGGCGATAGGTATCGCCGTCTGCGCTAGACGCATAACAGAGGAAGTCCCCTACCGGCGGCAACGAGTTTCGCTGTCTGTATTCTTCACTAAAACGCCTAGGGTACATTTGTGGACGGTGATGAGCAGCGCCGTCTACACGCCTCGGTGGGAGAGGGAACAGAAGAAGAGAGAAGCTCGCGACCTGTGAGACCACCAGAGAGGCATGCACGGCACTGCCATTGCTGTGCATGGCCTCTGAGAGGAATTCTGACAGGGAAGAGGAAGAAGAAAGAGAAGAAGAGAAAGAAGAAGAAGATAGAGAAGAAAAGAATAGAAAGAGAGAGAAGATCCACCTCAAGCCTAAGGGTACCAATCAAAAGTTTCTCACCTTGCTCTCTCTCTCCAAACGTGACCCAACAATGGTAAGAAAAAGAAACTGTATTAAGTAAAAACTCTCTCTTGTGAGGGATTGAGTGTGTGTTTTTTTTTTGCGTACAATGATGGTACGTATATATAGAATTTGCCCCAAACATGGATGAATGATCAAAAGTAACCCTAATTGTTGAAAATTAAGATTAAAATGAATTAAAAGAAATTAGAAAATAGGGTGCAAAATGATAGATTGGCCCCTTCCTAAGAATTCGTGGAATTCTAGAACAATCCTTGTGTTGCCCTAGAACGTGCATGATTTTTCATGAATGATCCGGGGTCGTTACGATGCTTAGTTGATCGAAAGATGATTGTTTTCTTATAGAGCTCGGCATAGCGATCGATTTGATACCAACTTCGAGCCATGGATAGTGTTTTTAGTGCACGATCATGTGACTTGAAATTTGAATAGATCTTGAAACTTCAAATCGATAGTGTGTTCGTTCCTTGACATTTTTTCGATGATTTCTTTGCTAGATCACACTGAGCATGCTGTTTTGATTGTGGGGCAACAAACGCAGCTTGACTTTGTGCCCGAACGAAGATTTTCAACTTTGGAATTTTGGCCGGAATCTGGAATTCCGGCGATGGAATTTACAGTGGCTTCGTCAGCTTCGTGTGTAGAATCTGACCGTTCATCATGTACGGGGTTCAAGTTAGAGATGGCTCGAGACCTTATGCACGCGATGGAATTGGTCTCACGTCGATCGGGCTCCCGAGCGGCGTGATTCGGCAGCTCGAGCGAGGCATGACGCTGTTGAATTTTCTGCACTTTCTTCACGGATCAGCAACTTCTCTCTAGCTTTTCTTCGTGCTTGAGTGTTGTCACAAGGCGTGCCAAATATCGAATCGCTCGTCTTGATGATGCTCACCAAATTTGAGAGCGATCCGACTTGGGATGGATGAGATATGAGCGTCGAAAGTCATTGTTCGTGACTGTCCCTTCAATGGTGTGGAGTTGCAGGGTGGCTGCACGGGAATAGCGTGCAACTCCTTCTGTTTCACTCTTTTGCCTATAACTTTTTCCTGGAGTGTCCGTTCGAGCTAAAATTTGGCCCCTGGGGGTTTTCAACCGTGCCGGATCCAATGGTGATGGTCCCACAATAATTTGAGATACCGAAAATGTAGCTCTAGTTATAGGGGCCGTTTCAGGGTGCTAAAGGCCGATTTTACCATAAATGTTTCTTAGTCTGCACTACCTTAGATATATCAGAATGTGACGAAACTTGGTGGGAGACCTTTGAGAGACCTCATGAAGATCTTGGCTAGTTTCGGGGCTATTCTGTGACTGTCGGGATTTCCACTGTTTGCTAGGCCTTTATTGCGGGGGCCTCATGATGATGAAAAATATATTCCAACAATAAAGTGCATTGTTGTTAAGAACTCTGGCAGGAATAATTTGATTTGTAATAAGTTCTGTGACATCATTCAAGGTGATGCTTCTCTTGATGATATTTATAGTGTCTCAAATCTCAAATGAAGGGAATTTGCGATGTTCTTATGGACAATGAATTTGGTACTCCCTATTGTCATTTTTATGGCATTCTAGCCCAACGAGTACATATATTTCAAGAAGGTTCTTAATTAAATTTGTAAACCCTCACATAACTTCATTCATCTTCCATGAATTGATACCCATCCTGAAATCCTCAATCAACCCATATTTTATTTCAAGGGAGCAAATTACTGGACTTTCTATAATAGTGATTATTCCGTGTAATTCTCCTTTAATTAATGCCACAAGCATGTTATGTCTTTTATATGTTTATATCGGTTCAATTGATGATACACATATCTTGTATCTATAAATGAAGGGAATATTGTTCCATTCACAATCAAAAGGATGGTATCTCACAAGATGTGATGGCAGCATGTTTTTCTAATCTTAAATTCTTGTATGTTTGTGCTGGTTGGAACAAACCGTCATTATATTTAAAGGGTTCTATTTAACAACATTGAATAGTGATTTTAAACTTTATTTTTTTTTAGAAACATTCGACTTGTATTAATATGATGGTAATTACAAAAACTTTGTGAGGTATGATTATAGCAAAAAGCAACCCACATGTCAGATGCTCGGGGTGACATGATCTGTGTACGAAAATGGGGCAGATATATATAGAAGCAGAAGGAAAGGTTGGCGGTGAACAATGTTACAAAAAATTCTTTATAAAAGAAAAAACAATGTCTTAAAAAACACCAAGCGGCTGGCCTGGTGCCGAGCACCCAGGCGCTGGGCGGATGCCCAGAACCTCGGGCACCCTAAGGTGAAAATTTTAGAAATATGTATATATGTGTCATTCAAATGCACATATATGCAGATATTTATGTTAATTTTGTATTTTTTTGCATTTATATATATCCCAAGTAACTTTTCCAAGTAGATATATACACATGAATGTTGAAACACGTTCAAAACCTTAAATCATTGAAAATTTAGTGAAAAGACCAACAAGTCGATGGTGTATAGTCTGAAACTCTTCAATCCATACTCCTTAGTGACACATGATCATGATACACAAATAAAAGATAAGATGAAATACAAAAGAAAATTATACAATCAATAATCCGAATATCCAATACATTTCAAAAGCAATCTATTTGGGGTGTTTGTAGGGTTCAGAGTTTTTATTTTGTTTTCATCTTTTTCACTTGAGGGGTTTAGATTACCTTCAATACTCTTTGAAGACAAATTTGTGGGTCAAAAGGACCCAAAATGCCCTTATGGGGCCACTTTTATTACACAAAACTGCGCTCAGGCCCTGGTCGTGCAGGTACTAGCAACTAGGGAGGACCATCCAGGCCTAGGATGCGCTCTAGGGTCCTTCGGGCTCCTAGGCAATGTGCAGCCCTTTTTTTTAACAATGGCGGTGAATATAGAGAATATGAAAGATCAATGGTGTGGTTTTTTCTCAGTCAAAAGAGAGTGGGTGGAGCTCCTTAGCAGCACATCCCTCAAAATGTGCCCATGACTGCTAAGGATGTTGCACTGATCCTAGTGGTGCCCTCTCTCGCAAGAGCATGGACAACAGATTTTTCCTCCCTCTACACGTGGCGAAGCTCACTCGAAGAAGCATGTGAATGTGAAGTATATTGTCAAAAATCGATTTCAAACTCCAAGGGCAAAGATTTGGTCACCTAAAGAAAAACCTTGTAGCTGCCTCCCTCAACAACTAGTGGTGAACCCTAAGAGGCATCGTATCGTTTGAGACCTTCTAGGAGTGCGAGTACCATAGCCATTGTTGAATCAACAATTCTGAGATATCCGGAGACTTGAGTGGTCACCACAGGGAGGATCTGGTGATTCTCATGAGCTGAGACAAGAGGATGGCTTTCCAATTTGTGCCAAGTCCACCACTGAAAAAGCATTGAGCTTTTTCCCTAACCCAATAAATAATGAGGGAGCTGATTCACGCCCTGATTGCCTGTACTAATTATTCCTTCAAAAAAGTGGTGATTGCATTCAATCCAAATGCTCCAAAAGGTCGTCATTATCGGTGCCCTCCACAGCAGCAGGACCTTGGGGTAGCTAGTGGAGTAAAAGGCTTTAAATAGTTGACAAACACTGTGAGGAGTCACCGATGACCATTCAAAGGACTTTAGCACGGAGGCCCATAGTTACATCACAACCAGGCAATGTAGGAAGAGATGTTCACTCGTCTCTCCCTCCCCTCTGCAAATAGTACATCGGTTTAAGAATTGAAATCTTGTTCTTTGTAGGTGTTTGATGGTGAGCACTCAATTCTGCAAAATGACCCAAATGAATGCTTGGACTTTGGGTGGCACAATGGTATGCCATGCTCAATTCTGGATGGCTATAAAGAGAGGGCTCCAGGGGCTGGTAGGAGGAGGCCACCAAGAACTTCTCATTGCTGGCTTTGGACCATATGATTCTGTCAGGCCCTACTCTAGATAGGAACTTTATTTTTTAGGAGGCCCCAGTAATTTGGCAAGTTCTTCAGCTTCTGAGTCTATTAGGGCCCTTCCAAACATTGATATCGGCCCTTTGAGTTTCTTGCATACGTGGTCGATTGTAGTCTCGTGTGAGCTTGTCAATTGAAGAGGATTGAAATTGTTGGAGAAACTCTTTCCCTCATTAGTAGGTCTTTCCAGAGCGTACCCTGTCCCTGTCTCCTTTTGCAAATCTTATGTTCCTCACGAATGCTTGCTTTCTGGTCCATATGCTTCGGGAACCAGCCATGATAATCAAGGCCATATTCATGTGCAATGAGCTTTTGCTAGAGTAGCCCGCGTTGGCAAAGCGCCACCAGCATTTCCCTAGAAGGCCGGTGTAGCATTGCTTCAGTTTTTTGGATCCCTAGGCCTCCACTTTTAGGCTTGCAGGCCCTATCGTAGGCAGCAAGCTTTAGTATGGGAAAATGATTTTGTGTTCCTGAAGGTATTAATTGCAATGGATATCGTATCTAACAGTCCCCTTTTTACAAACAATGTTACAATACCTCGTTGATGCAGGATATGCAAATACCTTAGGTTCTCTCATTCCATATAGAAGTGTTTGCTATCATTTGAAGGAATATGCTCATAATCATCAAGCATCCCAATATCGGAAGGAATTGTTCAACTTACGACACTCTTCCGTGCACAATGATATCAAGAGAATATTTGGTGTATTAAGAAGCTATCTTGTTTTGTAGACATTGAAGACACATGTCAAGTTAGTGAATGTACGTTCACCCTACATAATTTTATCCAGATCCTGACATGTAGTGTTAACAGGATATACAACAAATATGTGTGTGTGTGTGTATGTGTGTGTGTGTGTGTGTGTGTGTGTGTGTGTGTGTGAGAGAGAGAGAGAGAGAGAGAGAGAGAGAGAGAGAGAGAGAGACGGACCACATGAACCAGATGTGTCTATGGACAAACTCCTTAAGAAATGAGTCTATGGAAGGAAGTGTGCAACAAGCTGCTAACGATTTGCAAGATCATACTGCACATTAAACACGGGAAGATTATTGCCAACTTCGAGGACGGTAATACTTTATGAGTTGATGGGCACTATGATAACCTTTGTGATCCTAATTCTTTTTTTAATAAATCAATGTTATGTGATGATATTACTAATGAAGTGGGTACGTATATTTCTCCTATATTATCATGTAATGTTTAGTGACTAGGAATCTAGATTACGTCAAAAGAGTGTGTGTGTGTGTGGTGTGTGTGTGTGTGTGGGGGGGGGGGGGGGGGGGGTTTGTGAGGAAAATAAACAAGAAGGGATCCTATTCATTGAAAAGGGTTGCAGTTTTTATTAGCGATTTCTAGTTTAGAGACATGGATAGAGCAAGTGGTCAAAGGAGATAGGGGACCCATTTATTGAAAAGGGACTAGCCTTATAAGAAAGTGGCAATTTAAAGAGTGTCTGTTGGCCTGAAATGCCTATAGTTAACAGATGATGCAATCTAAACTTAAGCAATTGTAGTTCAGCGCAGAGGAATATCCCCAGACAGCAAATGAGAATTCCTCAAATCACAACTAAGGACTACAATTTGGAACTTGCTAGCAAATTTCCAGATTTGGTAATTGAACAGTGCCTTTAAATTATACAAAAGCTTCAAAAGAAAACTATGACATGACATGATTGAGTTTTGTCGTCTACTTAAAAATTGGCACTTGTTAGGTGGTTGAGTTGAGTCACAACTTGAACGATTTCAGAGGCTCTGGCACAAGATTTTTAACATGGTTTGATATGCTATGTGTGATCACTTGCATCATGTCACTGTTGTCCACTATATATCGGTTCCCCTTGCATGCGCCAATGTTGACTTGTTTGAGTGGTTTGAATCTCAGTGAGGGACATGATCTTAGCTCAATCTTCCCGTAGTTTGTCCTTTTCTGAAATTTCTTCTCTTCTGGAAGGGTTGTTTATGGAGCTGAGTGGGAAGGATGTGAGGGTTCATCTAGTTCCTCAGCCAGTGATCAGTTAGAGGTTTGTGTATTGTGGACGGAGGGCGATTTGAGTGATGAATATGGATTTCATTCTCCTAATGGCTTTGAATTGTACTAAAGGAGACTCATGTTAGTGAAGACTGCTCAGTTCTTTATTTTTAATGGTAGGTGTGGATGCAAGGGCTTCATTGGATGCTAGCAATCATATTTAAGTTGGAGTTCTGAGATGGGGCTATATGGGGCCTTTTGCAGAACATTGGCATAGGTTCCGTAGGTAGGACGGGGCTTTGGCAGCAGTTTAGGACACACAAAGCATGTATCTAAAAGAGAAGAGAAAGTTAATGTTGGAGCATCTGGCACAGTGTATACAACATATCTGAAAATTCTATTCATGTGATATAAGTGTGCAATCCTGCTTTCACTAGCTATCTTGATTCCTAGCTAGTTGGCCTTCTGTATCTATGAATGTATAACCAACCTTATTTTTCCAATAAATATCATGGCCCTAAAAGACATATGTCCAACTTTTGACAAATATTCCATTTTTGCCTTGATATTGTGACAACTGCTTTCTTTTTTCTCATCTTCATTGTTCTTGTAGGCGTTGATAAAGCTGGAAGATAGCAGACTCGTTGAAACTGTTGGCATACCAGTTGAAGATGATGATGGTAGTTACCGGCTTACTGCTTGTGTCTCATCACAGGTAGCCAAAGAATCAAACTATGTACCCATCTAGTGGGGTAGGTCTAGTGATTCTAGACAAAGAGTGATGCACATTATTTCTTGACTGCTCTCTTTCTTTCTCTGATGGATAGCCATTCTCTCTTTTGTTTCTTCCCTTGACATAATCTGTGCAGGTAGGGTGCCCATTGCGCTGTGCATTTTGTGCCACTGGCCAGGGAGGATACTCAAGGAACCTTCAGCCTCGTGAAATTGTTGAGCAGGTTGTCAAGAAAAACCTCAAATACGTTGTTTCCTGCTGCAGTACCGTGAACTAGCTGAAGCTGGCTGAGTACTTTTCTCTTTCTTCCTTGTCTATTTTCTTTGATCTTAGTTTCAATTTTTGTAGGTCTTGACCATAGAGGAGCTCTTTAAGCGTAGGGTGACAAATGTTGTGTTCATGGGAATGGGAGAACCAATGTTGAACTTGACGTCCGTTTTGGAAGCTCATCGATGTTTGAACAAGGTCCATTTCTTTGACTTATATGAATGAAGCTATTACAATATGATTTGTGTAAGATTTTTTGCTTTCTTTTCAGAGAATATTATCCTATCTATATATTTGTGGTATTTATAGACAACCAACCAATTGATGTGATTAGATCTGCATTTAGCTCAAAATTTGAAACTGACCAACCTTGTTGGAAGCTGGTGTCTGTTCTGTAAACAATGTTGCAATACACCTTAAACAAATTCACATGTCTTAGGGAGCCATGTAATGTTTTCTTTTGTGAAGTTACGATCTATACAATCAATTCATAAAAGAAATCATGTACATCATGGGGCTTCTGCAATGAAGAATAAAAGAGACATATGTGGCCCATGTGCTTTTTTTTTTTCCGGGGGGGGGGGGGGGGTGTTTTGTCGAGACAGATAGGTTGGTCCTCAAAATATGTGAATCTCTACTGCCTTCCATTGAGCAGAAGAGTCATCCTAATCAGTTTCTGTCCTCAGCACATGATGGAAACTCACCACTCTGGCTTTGGAGGTCCATAATATCTTTCATAGCATCTGCCATCTTCCAAAGGTCAGGATGATCACTGCAGTAATCCTTCTATTCCACTTGTGAATACTCTTATGCAATCAAAGACCATTGACATATCTGGACTGTTTACCTTCTGGAACTTTTTATTCTACTTGTTCCACAGGCGCAATAAGATTACCAAAATAACCATCATTAATGTGTCTTCCCTTTTTAAGAAAAGGTATAGTTACAGCTTACTGATATGACTGACTATAGCACTGGGCATGGTCCACCCAAACTCGAAACTGGAGAGAAAGTATAGCCAAATGGAAGGGACAAGGGTGCAATGGATAAAGAGATGATCTGCAGTTTGCTCTCTTGGCCCTTGTAGCACATATTCGATGGAGTTTCAATGGTATGAAAGGGCATACCCTACTGTTGCCCCCTCAACTCTAGCTACCACTAACAACCCTGAATGGCCAGGGTCACGTTTCAAATTGCCGTGATTATGAGCTTTAATGCCCCACCTGTCAGCCTATTCTAGCTCTTCTTCCCCTCATTTTTTGCCCCTTAATACACACACACATGCATGCACGCACTCACTGTGGTGCACATCTACACCCACCCAACCACACACACTTCTTAACCACTCAAGACGTCATTGACTCTTCCCCCCTTAAACCCCTTCTTGACCTTTATTAAAGAGATCTGAGGCAACCTCATCTTGCTTTTAAGTGCCCCTTCCTCCCAATTCTGCATAACACACAACTATGTCACTATCTTCCTTTTAGTAAACAACCCAGCCATCTACGAGCTTGGGTGTTCCACAAACTTGAAGATATCTGCTCAAATTGAGTGGGATTTTGGCACCAAACTAATTTGGCGCAATTTTGTAAAACTTGAACTCAACTTGGGATTCAACATGGTCCCTAACCGAATCTACTCATTCTAGTGATTAATTTAGGGCAACGAAGTTTATGTTTAAGATTTATATCATTTATATATTGCCAAACAATTAGTGGCTTGATATTGAAAGGCGAGGATCGATTATGTGGAACCTTACGGACCCTAACAAGAGAGGATCAATACTGTTTAAGTTTGCAGTCACTTCCTGGTCTTGTTGTCCATGTGTGAGTCGAAAGTTTTTGTTTCAGGGCTTCTTTATTGTTTTAACTTATCATTCTTGGGTCCAAGCAATAGTTAAGTTTTAAAAATTCCATTTTCTCTGTTTCAACCATAGTTAGCAAGTCTCCATTTAAAGCACAATTTTTTCACAAAATTTCCGATTCTTTAAAATCCATTAAGAACTCCGAGTTTCTCAAAAGATATTCAAAAAATTGCGTTTTTTTAATGGAACCAATATAAATCTGTATTTTATCTTTTTTCAAAAAAAAATTTCAAAAAAACTTCTTCCCTATAACTTTATCTCTTCACTTTATTTAATATCTTTGAAATTTGGTTTAGAGATTTCATATTAAAAGTGAAAGTAAATTGAGAATCTCGATTTAACTAATTTCCATCAAAATTTCCTACAATACGTTCCAATATAAAAAAGTAGTCCATCAAAGTGACCATATATCTTAAAATAATAGTTAGAGTTAGATGAAGAATAACTGAATGAAAAATCTTTTTATCCTCTAAACACAAAACATCGCTATAAAGAGTAAGAGAGGGATTCAGTGAAACCTAAAGATTTAGGCAGCTAGGAATTTATAGAGAGCTTTGAATATTTGGATTTGCTTAAGCATTTAGCTGCTTTGTTTTTGCATACAGAAGTTTGATTGATTTCACCGTTTCTTTTTTCTTTTTGTATATATTTCATTAGTGTATCTAACATAACCAAAAAAAATAAAAATTGGATGGACCTCTATTTTACATTTTTGAGTTTTTGTGTTTTAGTTAACTGCAATCCTATACTAAAGGTTATTTTTGTTTTTTTTTTCTTCCAATGATAATCCCATACCTTGGGTTCCATTCTTGTTTGTTTTCCTAATGTAGTTCTTGTGTTCAGTATTGGTTTTGTAGTTGTTGGTTGTATGGTCCCAATAAATCTATCATGACAACAGAGTAAGCATTGTTGTTGTATTTATTGAAAGTTCAGACAAAAATTTGTCAAGTATGACTCTTACGACATCAGGTAAGGACATAAAAATTATAGTTCAATAGTTTTAATGTTTTCATACGATAAACATTAGTCATAATCCTGCATTTTGTTATCATTATATACCCAATTTTTTAACTCCGTGTTTTTGAGCCAAATCCGAAATATTCCTGATTCTCACTTGACTAATTTTTGGTGATCCATATTTTTTACAGCCAAGTTTTGCCTCCAACTTTTTAGGGCAAAATCGATTGATTGCCAATGTTTTGGTTTGCCGATATATTGTTCCCCGATTTACTAACGACTTTCAACTACCCATTTTAAAACTCCAAGGCCAGTGAGCAAAGTTTATACTTACCTTGAGCTTCCATTATGGCTTGCTTCTTGTCCTGTGGCTCTCACGGACCTTGCCAAACATTTAAGAGCCGTCCTCAGGATCTCACATGTAACATATATGTGATGGTATCTTCTGCAGTACCACACTGCTGAGAGAAGGTACGCTGCTATCTTTTTTTTCTTATATTGGAGTTTCAGTTTCCGAACTTGTATACTTATCTCTAAAGTTACTGAAAAGATACACCAACTCTCTTTCTATATATCAATGGGAGACTGGTAATCAACTATCAGTATGTTTGTAGGGAGTTTCTAGGAGCCTCTGATTATGGCATATTATGTTGCCTGTTTGCATGGTCCAGTATATGTGGTTTTACTTATTGACACCAAATATAATTCACATCCTTCAATGGCGTGTTTGCATGACTCAGGTGCTATTAAAATGGGCCATAAAATCTCACTCTTTATAGTTCTTTTGGAACATATTCTGCACATCACTTGAATTTAATGGGGTTGAAAACCAACTAGGCTTCACTCCTAGACACATCCTCATCTCACATCCGTGCTCTTGTAATTAGTGGTATAGGAATAATTAGTGGTGTATGAACTTTCTTATATCTACGTTATGGACGTGCATACTTTTTGAGATTGAGATGCCTATGAAACATGATATGTGGTCTATATCTTCTCACATATAAGATTGAGGGTTAGTTTTGCTTGTAGTTACACCTAAAACATCATTTAGTACCAAAATGATGTTTTTGGTCATATTTTGCACCATCCAAGCATAAATCAACTAGCATTAATTATGCATTGTGTATTATACTGTGACCAAACTAGCTTCTGTTA
This sequence comes from Amborella trichopoda, assembly GCF_054954075.1. NCBI lineage: Eukaryota > Viridiplantae > Streptophyta > Magnoliopsida > Amborellales > Amborellaceae > Amborella > Amborella trichopoda. Next base: position 8,627,806 of record NC_142343.1, on the reverse strand, counting down.
TGCATTATTTGGCTTGGTGTTAAGCGTGTATTTGTCATCATTGGCTAATTCATACTGCCAAGCATTGAAGTCCATGTTCACGTGTATTAATATCTTTTTTCTTTTTGAAGGATATTCAAATTGCGCAAAGGATGATTACAATTTCCACAGTGGGTGTTCCAAACACAATACAGAAATTAGCTTCACACAAACTTCAATCCACTTTGGCAGTGAGGTATGCCCATAACGCTCCTTACAATTGGGTGTGTAGGCGGGAGGGCGGGCGCGCATGTGTGTGTGTGTGTGTGTGTGTGTGTGTGTGTGTGTGTGTGTGAGAGAGAGAGAGAGAGAGAGAGAGAGAGAGAGAGAGAGAGCACATTTGAGGTGGCTACATTGCTTGTTTGGCTCAGAGTATTTACATCATGCTCTTTGCATCAATCACCCTTAAACCTGCCTGCAGTTTACATGCTCCTAACCAGAAGCTTCGGGAAACAATTGTTCCCAGCGCAAAATCATACCCCTTGGATGCACTGATGGAGGATTGCAGGGACTACTTTCTTGAGACCAAACGAAGGGTCTCATTTGAATACACTCTTCTTGGTAATGCATTTTCTGAATTATCATGTTATTTGTCTTGAATTGTTTGGAATTTCTGAAGATTTGAGCTCTCTCTCTCTCTCTCTCTCTCTCTCTCTCTCTCTCTCTCTCTCTCTCTCTCTCTTTCGGCTGCCCAGGTTTTGGGCGCCACTCCCCGGCTGCCTAGGTGCCTCCCGATGTTTTTTGGAACTGCAAGTTACATTGTTTAATTGGTTAAATTATTTTCCACAGCTGAAATAAATGATAGTGTGGAGCATGCTATAGAACTTGCAGAGCTGCTTCACAGATGGGGCAGTGGCTATCATGTGAATATTATACCTTTCAATCCCATCGAAGGATCACAATTTCGGCGGCCATACAAGAAACCAGTAAATCCCTTCCCCTTTCTCTCTCTCTCTCTCTCTCTCTCTCTCTACTTTCTCATACTGGTGGATAAGTAGAGACCTAACCAGCATAACTGCTTCATCAAATGCTACTGGAACACATTTAGGCCTGCTGCCAATAACACCATTTTCCATGTGAAACTTGTTTTGAAGGAGATGGTAAACCAGACTGTCACTGGATTTAAAATATTATACTGTGGCAGTGCCCGGTCTCTCAAAAAGTGCAAACTTTATTCTTTTTTTGAATATCTTCTGCCAAATTATCTTATGGCGATTATGATCTCAGTTACCAATGGAGAGAGAAGTTTCGGTTCTACTGTATTATAAAGAATAAATGTGATTGTCCTATATTTTGATCATTGCGTACTTGAACTTTTCCAAAACTGTTGAAATCCTGTTAATACATATGCTTTTCTTTTTTGTCGTTAGTGAAGGGCATTTCCACTTCTCTATGGACTATCAAGTCCACTTCTGGTTGGTCATCCTTGGTATTCTAGTCTACTGTTCGAAATAGCTCTGGCCTTCAGTTTTCAAAATGGCATTTCAGCCAAACAGTTTGCATGAGAGAGAGAGAGGGAGAGAGATTCATTCAGTGTCATGGTCTTATTGAAACAAATAAATGCATTTCTCAAAATTTTGCCACTAGCCATTTTCTTCATTTTAGGACACTATTGGTAGTCCCATAATTATATTATAAATGGCAAATATATTGTTATTTCTTTAGAACCATTGGTATTTCTACTTCTTATATGACATATTACTTGCACTCTAATTTCTTCTATAATCTGCAGATACTTGCATTTGTGGCGGCTCTTGAATCCCGTAAAATAACTGCGAGTGTGCGGCAAACACGTGGGTTGGATGCCAGTGCTGCCTGTGGGCAGCTGCGAAATGAGCACCAAAAGGACCCCCTTTCTGTCTTGAGATAAGCTAAATGAAATGTAAAGTAGAAACAAAAACCCTCTATTACTATACAATGCCTGCCCATGAGCTTTGGGCAGCATGGTTTTGAGAAGAGGCTTGGTGACACCCTTTTCGGTCCGTGAAGAGGGCGCTGTAAACTTGCGAGGGGGAGAGAGAGTTCTCATTTTTTATTTTTTTTTGAAGAAAGAGATATTTTGCCGCAATACTCAGGAAGGTAAGATTTTGGCTATGTATTTTTTTGTACTGATAACTATTGCACAAAAGCTCTCATCTTTTGGTCAGGGGTTTTAGAACCACTGCATATGGTCTTGGATACCAAGTCATTACCCATTGAAAAGAAGAAAGGAACATGGCATTTGTCTGTGAGATTGTGCAGGGAAAAGAAGAGAAAAAGGGCAATGAAAGCTAGAGAATGGGAGTCATCCGGATCCATACCTACATTGTCAGCTTGGTAATGAAAATATCGGATCATATGCAAAATTGTCTGTTTCAGCTTCGCAGGTGAGCCATTGCATTATTTTTTAAAACGATTCAAAATGTCTTATTATATTGTTTACATCAAATTGTCCATCTTCTGCTCTTTGAAGCTTCTCAAATGGATTATGCCATTATCTTTTGAAGAGATATCAGGTGACTTTATTATGTTGTTTGACAGGGAAGGTCATAAAATGGACGATTAAAGTAACTGTTAACTAATTTATCATAAATTTCTCTTTCCAATATCAGTTACTTCGTAAACCAAAAGTTATCTGCATGAATATCTTGAATTCAGTTTGTGTATATTATCGGAACTTGAGCAGTGTTATTTGGATTCTATAAAAACCATGGTGTCGCATGTCGACACTTAGACTCCTATCAAAATGGTGTCAATACTTATTTCGTATATTAAGAGGCCTAGGCCTTGCAATGGAGTTGCCCTTCTTGACCCAGGAGGTCTTGATGAGGGTTTTTGTCTTAGTTAAAACTAATTGTATTTTAAAGTTCATATAATGTTGCAATTTTATATTATAGAAGTAAGGTGCACGTAAAAAATCCTACATAATAGAGTATTCTGGTGTCAGAGAACCCTCTAATTTATCATCTCGACCTCAAGACATACGGACATGAAGACAAGCAAATTTCAAGAAAAGTTATATGGACCATTTTTTTTTTTCAAGATTTTCAAGTATTTATTGATATGCTTGATATGTACGATTTTTTAAGTTCTAAATTTTATAATTAGAGATAAAAATAGATTTTTAAGCATCATAAGATTTTCGTCATTGGAAAGATATCTTTGAGCTACTTTTAGAAGCGCATGTAGAAGGTACAAAGGCAACCTTATACAAAACCTCACCCTTTAATGAATAACGTTCTATAAATTAAAAAAAAAATATTAAAAACATAATATTTACGCATATGTTTTTTCATGAAAAAGTTTATATAAGGTGTCAACGGTATATTGTAGAAGTAAGGTGCACCTCAAAGAATGTTGTTTTGTCACTAGAAAATTCTCCAATTGATCATTTTGACCTCTCTATGTATGGGTATCAACGGAAAAATGAGTTTTAAGTTTTAGAAACATTACATCCTGTAATAAATTATTTGGACCATCCAAGTTTAAGATTTTCAAGTGTTCATAGATCTGCTGGATCTGTACCATTTTTGGAACTTTCAATTTCATAATAGAGATGAAAAATAGACTCTTAGGCCATGATGAGAGTTTCGGCACCGAGAATACATCTTTTAACAAGATTTTGAGGTGAAGCAAGTCACACAGATTTTACAATATGTTCCAGTTAAAGGGCAGGAGTGCAGGGTTTTCTCTCTGCACACACTCATGGGCATTAATGAATATATTATTTGTTGATCCTTAAGACATTCACGATGTGACTCCATCTTTTGCTATTTCTGAGCTGTGCAGTTGAATTAGATAGGGAGAGAGGGAGCAAGTTGAATGTATAATACCCCTCTGCCCAATAACATGAGGAAGTTAGGAATCATTCTAATTAATTTAAATGAGGAAATGTGACCTAGTTTTGGATGGGTTTGGTAAATAGCAGTTCTTTTGGACTCAGCCAACTTAGAAACAAAATATATAAAATTCAAAATATTTAAATAAAATTTAGGAACCACGAAATTATTCATGAAACAATGGTTTAATAATAAGAATCGTTTTCTAATGCAATTTGTAGGTTTATTTGGCCGAGTTCTGACTTAGATAAAATTGGAACAGCTACTTGTTGGTTATGGTTCGACTTGGGCGGGGTTTCAAGTCAGTGTACTGATAACTGAGATACTGTTATATCACCAAATGCACATTTTTGTGTGGCATCCATCAATTTGAGTCTTAAGATTAAAAAATAAAGGCAGCTCCAATTGAACTGATTGATTAAAGTTCGGATCTAAAATCCATTTCTAATATGAATTTTGGGGAGGAACCCTGTGCTTTAAATACATACCCTCTCCATCACTTCATGCTTTGGTGAGACAACGTGTAGGAAAGTGAATAGCGATCCTATATCAACATACCTTTTATACTGGAAGCAAAGAGCATCATGTTCCCATGATCTTTTCAACAGTGCCAATATTACCTCATCCCATTGAGTTTATATATATATATATATATATATATATATATATATATAGGGATATTCTAAACTTCTCAACCCTTCAAATTACAAAGGTTCAAGATAGAGAGAGTTGTGAATGTTGGATTTTTTATTTTTGTTGTCTATTTTTTAAAAAAAGTTACTTTTGTGGGGTACTAAAAGACAAAGAGTATTTTTGTCATCTCTATAAGGGGTAAAATTGAAATTTTAACTAAAGGACAAGGGCACTCTACAAATGAAGTTTCAGGACACTAACTTCCAGAATGTCATTGTACTTTTGTGAAAATTTCAAATTTGCCTTTGGTTAATGGTAAATTTACCTATTTAAATAATTTTTTAATGAAAAAGTAATGATTGTTTTGATAAATACGCCCATCACAACCCCTTCTAACTTGAACCTTTGTATTTTGAGGAGCTGTTAACTCTAGACAAACTCATATATATATAGGCACCGATTTCATGCAACGATACAATGCAACCATACTTCTAGAAAACCATGTTTGTGGTATTTGTGTGACCCAAAATTTTCAACACTTTCATCATCTCAATATTCAATCTAAAAAAAAAAAAAACTAATTTGCAACCCTATATATGGTCAAAATGAGTCTCCTCCAACAATGAATCTAGATCATCCATTTTATGCATTTCAAAATCTAGGCCTTTATGAATTCAAAATCATTTTTTCCTTTTTTAATATTGTTAATTTAATGATAATAAAATTATCTAAAAAATTTGGAAAGAAAACAGATCATTCTAAGGCCTAGATCTAAGCATCTCACCAAAATGGCCAATCTATGTTAATTGAGCTAAAAAAATACTTTCTAGTTAGCGTTTTCAAAATTTTCTTTTTTATGAGTGTTCATTAGAATGACAATTGTGTATATTTTAAAATTTGGATCAAACAATAGCTTTAACATAGTTTTTGTAAGTTGTTGCATCATATTACTGTACAACCGTTGCATGAAATCACTGCCCTATAAATATTTAGGACATGTATACAATGATACCTCATTGAAATTATTTGGAATGATTGGGCCTTCTCCATTCAGATTTGAATTGGACTACTCACAAGAACAAACTCTAAGAGGGTGTTTGTTTACTAGAAGTCGTATCTTCCATCACTGCAGTGCTTCTTGCATTTATTTACGGAAGTACAATGTTTTGGAAGCCATGGGGGTGCAACAATGCTTTAGAAGTCACGGCTTCCAGCAATTTCCAAAATGGAGAATTCGCAGCGTCCATACTAATACATAGAAGTGCTACAGCTTTATGAAGATATGGCTTACCAAAATCAAATGCACTGCCATGACATTGTAGCACTTCATGTGTTTGAAGGTGGGAAGTGGTACACTGTTTTGGAAGCTGCGACTGCCAAAATAGCAGAAATACTGGCAGCTTGCTCATGGGGGCATTGAAGCCAACCATGTAATCTATTAAATTTTCCATAAAGGAATGGAAACATAACACAAATGGGAACCATCTGGGAAAATTGAGGCAGTCATAAATCAAATTGAGAGTCTTTATAGAGAAGGCTTAAAGATGAGGGTCTTCATCTATCAGGAGGGAGTAAACTCACTCCCTCAACATTGCATTGAATATAGATATATAAGATGTGGTTTGGACCTTACATCAATAGATAGAGGTTCTCTCTTGTACTCAAAGAAACCAAACAAACCAAATGAATACAAATTTTCCCATTCATTCCACCATAGTTTGGATTTTGGAATCTCTGATACACCCTTTGAGGAGTTGGAAAAAATATTGTTCTAAAGAGAGAGTATGTGTGTGTGTGAGTTTCCCTTCTGCCTTTGCTTTGTGTGTGTATCAGACGCTCAAAGAAGGTGGTGCTTTCCTCATTTCTCTAAGTTCTTGACGTGCATTGCCAGATTTCCCTGAAATCTCTCTCTCTGCCCTAGCCCAGCTTCCCTTGTGTCTGATCCAGAATCGCTTCACCAAGCTTCCACCCCTTATCTCTTACATTTTCCAAGTAATCCCACAGTGTTATAAATTCGACTTGGTTTGCTATTTCTGTCATTATGTGTTGATGATGTTCTTCTTCTTCATTGGCCATTGAACCAACGTGATTGGTCTTACTAGTATTGCTATCATTATCCCAGAGCTCAAGAACAACCTTCTCTTTCTTAAAGGGAGAGCCTTCACAAATGGGTGGTTTTGAGGTTCTGGTCACAGAAGCATGGGGAACCAACTCATCTGAAGCTTCACCAGTATTGAACGCTCCACTGAACATTTGCTGCTTTGTGATGATCTTCTGGAGATACTTGCCAGAAGCTTCAAGGCTTAATTGCTTCTGCCCTCGTGTCTGCATCAGCCACTGCCCCTCCAATTTCATCCTAATTTGGGTTGTTTCTTCATGTTCACTATCAGCTGGCGAATCAAATAGGTATTTTGCCTGGTGAGGGCTCTGTCGAATCAACTGCAAAATGTGAGGGCTGCACCCACTCAAATGCAAGGCTCTCAAAGATTTCAAACCACTGAGACCTTGTATCTCAGTCAGCCTTGTACAAGTTGTGAGATCCAGTACTTCAAGTTGGGAGAGATGAGAGAGGTTGGGTATATTTTGCAACGAGTTACAATTGGAAGCATACAAAGTTTTCAAAGTGGCAGGAAGATCGGAGATAGTAAACAACCTCTTACAGTCTGAAAAATCCAACCTTTCAAGTTTAGAAAGGTGAGATGGCTTGGGCACAATTAGCAAACATTGGCATCCCCGAGGGTCTAGATATTCCAGACTGGTGTGGAGGTCAGGGATATCTTCCAACCGCCTACACTCACATATAAGCAGCTTTGCTAATTTAGAAATGTGAGATAGCTTGGGCAAGGTTTGCAAACTTTTGCATCCGGAAGCATCCAAATGCTTTGGACTGTTGGGGAGCTCAGGGATAGCCACCAGTTGCTTGCAATTTTTTATGGTCGGACTTTCTAATTGTGAAAGGCCCCTAATGCTTCTGAGCAAGCCCTGGAAATTAGTTTTGCTGAGATCCAGAGTTTTCAATGAGGATAACTCTTCAAAGTCATCGGAAATCATCCCTTTCAGGTTACAATTACTTGCATTCAATGAGGAAGTAGATGAAAGCGTTGTCAAATTGATGTTGTGTGGTATATGGAGAAATTCTGAACTTGTACGACTTCCAAAGCTTTCTCGGAACTCCTTTAACTGTTCACACTCGCTCATATACAATGATTCCAAGTTAGAAAGATATCCAAATTCATTAGGCAATGTGGCTACAGCAGTTTTCTCCATGTTTAACAAATGTAGTGATGTCATCCTTTCCATTGATGCTGGGAATTTACTGAGTACCTTGCACTGAGACACAATCAACACCTCAAGGTTCACTAATGCACCTAGTGAATGTGGCGGTTCTCTTACCATTGTATTTCTCATGTAAAGCTTTCTCAAGTTGGTTAAATTCCCAATCGAATCAGGTAGTTGTGCTATGCCACTATGGCTCCTATCAAGCTCCATTAAAGCATGCATGGAACCCAACTGCTCAGGTAGCTTTTTAAGTTTGTGGCAACTATATAGGATAAGCTTTTCAAGAGAATGCAATCTTGAAATGCTGCTTGGCAGTTCCTTGAGGGCGGAGCAAGCTCCAAGACCCTAATAAACTAATTTCCCTATAGAACCCAACTGCTCCGGCAGTTTGTTAATTTCGTAACACCCTGAAATATCAAGCTTTTGAAGAGATTGCTCCTGAAATACTACTTGGTAGTTCCTTGATGGTGGAGTATCCTTTAAGATCCAGAAAAACTAATTTCCCTAGTAAGCCTATGGAGATAGGAATCTCAACCAACTTGGAGCAACCACGGAGTTTCAACTTCTTCAGTTTTGGGTGTAGAGAACAGTTGGGAATCCTTTCTAATTTCTCACAATAACTGAGATCAAGAACCTTCAACTTTTGGATGGGCTGTCCAAAAAATATTGATTAATAGTGAGGATTACAACCATGATAAAAAATAGGAAAAAGGAAAAAGAAAAAACAGAATAAGAAAAAAAGAAGAGGAATTGACACGAGAATGTTAAATTAAAGTTAAACACCACACCTGCTTGATATCGCTCCTTAACAAGTCCTGGATAGCCTTGCTGTTTGACAAGTCAAGGACAACAAGCTTTTCATCGCTAAAATCATATGGGAGGCACTGCAAAGGACATCCTTGCCATTTTAGCCACACTAATTCTGATAAGAGAGATTTGAACCTTCCATTAAGATATGCATCACGGATGCTGAGTAGCTTCAGATTGGTCATTGGTCTAAATGCTTCAGTTTCCCAATTATGCTCATGTTTCTTTCCCTTGGGGATTAGGCCTCGGACCTTACTACTCCCCTAATTGATAGTAAAAGTAAATGTCAAACAAGTAGCAAGATGTTAAAATGAAATAAATATACATAACCATATCATCTTCGATGAACTAGAGTTAAATCCATACCAAACATATAAATTCATTGCAAGTTTGATCGAGCAAGAGAAAAAACAAACTTCCTTAGGAATTCCTCACCTTGTGATTCCTCAACACATCAATGACCTGATCTTGAGACCACAACCTACTACGCCTTCCAGGATCATCGAGATTTTCTAGTTCAACAAACCATCTACCCATTTGACAAAGTTGGTCATGCATCCACAAATTATCCTCATCATCAATCTTTATTAGTGACCTTTGCAGGAGTCTTTCTATGGAGTTTAAAGCATTGAAACCACAACCTTTCCATATATCGATTGCATAATCCATGTTCTATCCAGTGAAGAAGCCTGCAAGTTCAAGAAATATTTGGTTCTCTATTTGGTCCAAATCATCATAACTTATTTGAAGCTTTTGCATAACATCATTTTCAGGAATTATTTTGAACTTTGCTACTGCAACTTCCCACTCTTCAATAGTTGTCTTGTCGCATATGTAATTTCCCAAAATTTCGAGAGCCAGGGGAAGCCCCCCAGCAGTGGATACCACATCCTTAGAGAGCTGCGCATATTCTTGCATTGGTTGATCCCTCCCAAATGCCCACCAGCTGAAGCGTTCGAGAGATTGTGCATCATCTAATGCCTTAGTCTTGTAGATATGATGGTGTTGCACTCTGTTACACACATTTAACACATGCTCGTCCCTGGTAGTGATGATGATCCTACTCTGTTTACAATACCAATCAATGTTACCAGCCAATTTTGCGAGCTGCCTGTAGTGATCAACATCATCAATTACAACGGGAACATCCTTAGACCCAATCTTTCTCTTGATAAGATTGATGCCTATATCCACATCATATATATCTGGATCTATTCACAAAACAATTCTTTGAGAAGTTGTTTTTGCAAACTGACAAGACCAGCATTTGTTTGCGACTTTTCTCTAACATTTGAGAGGAAACAACTGGGGTCAAAATTGAAACGTATATTGTTGAACACTGCCTTGGCAAGAGTGCTCTTACCAATGCCACCCATGCCATGGATCCCAATCATCCGAGCACCATCCGCACTAACATCTAAGAGTGTCATCACGTCATCGATCCGAGAATCAAGCCCAATAGGATGCTTAGCGACATGAATTGGTGTTTTGTACTCCTACTTGGCAGAAATTCACTTAACAAGTTCCTCTAGCAATTTTGCTTTGCTCTTGTAGAAAATCCTTCCTCATTAGGCAATAATTATAATAATAATAAATTAAACATTTCTTTTCTGATAAGTGGGCAAAATATGAGTGATGCGACAGACGTGATGCCCCAGGGTAATAAGATGGATATATTTAAGCACCACCTCATAGATCTATAAAAGTAATCAAAGCTACAAATTAAAAAACTTTGTCCCATGAATTCTTTCTATGGGATATCAAAAGATAAAAACCAAATAAATTTTAACTATCATTGCAGGACTTGAAAATGGTAACACAACTATACAAGTGGTTCCAGACTTTATACTTGTTTTCTCTTGAGTTCCTCATCGCAACCTTCTGGTTGTGTGGGAGAGAGAGAAATGAAAGAGATTATTTTTGAAGAAACCATATATAATTGGTTATACCCGTAATTCTTCATATCGAAACCCGAAAGATGGGCAACTTGTTTTAAATCATCTCTCCACCTCTGGATCGTCTCCTCATCAAACTGATTCTTAGTTTTGTGATCCTCTCAAGCTCCCTCGAAAGGCCCCTTTTGCCAGTGGACATGCAGAGGCTCAACATTATAAAACACAGGAAGGATTGGCCTCCTCCATTGCACACTCAGTATATAAGAGAACTGGTCAAGGCAGAAGAAAGAGAAAGCATAGTTGGGGGAAACTATGATTATAAACGCCTTGCACTCTTCCATCGATCCCTGTATATCACTGGGTGGTTGTGTAGGTGAGAAGAAGAAGGTGGAGATGCTGGAATTAGCGAGAGCTTTGTTGAGATGGGATGTGAAGCTCTTCCCCGTGTCTTCATCACAGAAGTTCAGGAACACTGCCATAGATTTGATTCTGGTTTTATTTCTCTCCTCTCTGGCTGGTGAGGCAAGCCGTACTGGTATTTTACAGTGTTTTCCAGTTAATGGCAGGACTTGGAGGCGTTTGCCTTACCTCAACGTGCATATATGTTGAGGGAGAGATTCGGGTTGCCTCCATTGTTGCTTCCAACAGATTTCTTGCTCACCATTAAAATAATACGAGTTTGAGAAGGGTTATGGGGGGACATGCAACTGGCTACCTGCGCAAGATAAGGAAGTTAGGAATAATTCTAATTAATTTAAATAAGAAAAGTTTATCAAAGGAGAAAGTTGACGTAAGGTTGCAACTTTATGCTATAGAAATACGGTGGATCTCAAAATAGAAAAGAGTATTGTGAAGTTGGAGCAGTGTTCGTAAAATCGAATCGAAACGGTTAACCAGATATTGGGCCAGAAGCTGTTTAACCGGTCTAACCGGTAAACTAGCTAATTTAGCCTTTCTAACCGGGTAAGTCCTGGATGGTAAAAATTTTTTGAAAAAAATAAAAAAGATACAAAAAAAATCTACTATAATATAAAATGCATATAAAGAGTGATTAAAACAAAATACATTCAAATGAAGTTGAAAATTAATGGAGAAAATGGATTTTAAATAATCGATTCGTGTCTAAGGGTATTTTTAAAAATCTTCAAGAAAGATGGGAAGATATAAAAGTGAGTATCAATGACCAAAACGATTTTTAATATTTGTCATAATGTAAAGAATATTAAAATATGTATTACAAACCAAATTTTTTATTTTTGGGATTTTATTTACATTTATTTTATTTTATTTTTTAAAAAATACCGGTTGATCACGAAAACCGCATGAAATTGGAACCGGCAAGGGGCCGGTTCCAATCTAACCAGGCAGTTACCAGTTAGATCGCTTGGTTTTTCTAACATTGAGTTGGAGAACTTTTAATTGATCATTTCGACCTCAAGATGTAAATAGAGAAAAAAAAGAATTTCAAGTCCACGAAATAGTGGATCTTGTAATAAGTTTTCTGGGTGGTCTATTTTCAAAATTTTCAAGTGCTTATAGATCTCATTGATCTGCACCATTTTTTAAAATTTTAAATTTTATAATTAAGGCGGAATATGAATTTTGAAACCATCTTAATGTTCTGGATATTACATCTTCCAGCAAAATTTAAAGGTACTACGCCTTACTTGTATAGTATAAGGTGGACACCATATGCAAACCTCACCCTGTTATCAAGTGACACTCTTTCTCTCTCTGTGTCTTTTAGCATTATCCACATCAAATGATCCTTTGATTCCTTTGGCATGGCAAGCAAATGGAGGAGATGGTAACATACCCTTTTTACCGAATCCCCAGGATTGCCTTAGGACCTGGACTCGGATTCACCAAAATTGGTTTTGGGCATGTGGATCCTAGACCGATTCTTGACCGAACCAAGGTGAGTCGTTTGATAGATCTAGTTCGCCAAGTTGTGTGGGTTGCACAAGGCGTCAGCCTTCAACAACAATTAAAGTAAGGCACCCCTCTATGCTGGGTCCAACGATACGAGTTTTGTATCATATATTATTAGGAGGCCCAAAAATTTATTTTTCTCTATTTATGATAATTTAAAACTCCAAAATTGATGTAGATCCAGCAGATCGGTAAACACTTGAAAATCATGAAAATAGGCAGTCCAAATAATGTGTTATAAGATATGATACCTTTAAAATTTGAATTCTTTTTTTTTCATATCTAAATATCTTGAGGTCGAGATGATCAATTAGAGGATTTTATAGCACCAAAATAACATTTTTCAATGGGTTTTTGAGGCACACCTTTTCTTTTCTTTTTTTTGTAAGTCAATGGGGATGATGGACCTTTACCCATTTTTTAAAACTATCAATTTTTTTAGTTTTTGAATCGGTTAGTGAGAATGGAGGTCATGACCTTTAACTGGGGTTCAGACGGCACCATAATTCTATTATATAAGTTTGATACCTCATATAAACTCTTTCCCCCAAAAAAAAAAAAAAGGAAATCATAAAAGAAGCTCTAATTTAAATCTTCAGTTCATTCATTTTAACGCAAATCTATCCTTCTTAGCTCTAAAATTTTATTTTCATATCATTTTTTATCTCATAACTTATTCTTTCATCAAATTCTAGATACTATTTGAGCCTTGCAATCTGATCCACCTTTCTTGCAATCTCTATCTCATTTATCAAACAAATCATTCACAAATTATTTTAAATTGTTAGTTTACAATACTTCTAACACATCCTTATAATAACTTGTTAGATCAAAAGGCAAAATAGAAGAAATCGAGAGTTTGAAGGTTGAGAGTTATTTTAACTAGAAACTGAAAATCTATAAATTCTGCCTCCTTGTTAAGCCAAACTTGTTCACATTAGTGTATATATTACGTGTTGATCCTTAAAAAATCTGACTTCATTTTCTGGTATTTCTGAGCCGTGCAGTTGAAGTTTCAAGGAGATTTCCAAACAATAAAAATGCGACCTTGAATTAGATAGGGAGGGAGGGAATAAGTTGCATATATAATAGTCAGTCAAGTTAGACCCCGAAGGTATCTGCCGAATAATATCAGGAAGTTAGGAATCATTCTAATTAATTTAAATGAGGAAATGGTTATTGTGGCCTAGTCTTGGATGGGTTTGGTAAAGAGCAGTATTTTGGACTCAGCCAACTTTGAAACAAAATATATAAAGTTTAAAATATTTAAATAAAATTTAGGAACCTTAAAATTATTCCTGTAACAATGGTTTAATAATAGGAATCACTTTTTAATACCATTTTTTGGTCTATTTGGCTGAGTTCTGACTTAAAGGGATAAAATTGGAACAGCTACTTGTTGGTTCTGGTTCTACTCGGGCAGGTTTCAAATCAGTGTACTGATTTAAAGTACTGCAATATTACCAAATATATATTTTTGCATTGGATCCATCAATTTGAATCTTAAGATTAAAAAATAAGGGCTGCTCTGATCGAACTGATTGGTTTGTGGAGAATCCAGGAGATAGTTTAGATCTAAAATCCATCTCGAATATGAATATTGGGGAGGAAGAATAAAATGCATGGCGGGTGCACGGAAACTTTCTGCTTTAAATAAATACCCTCTACATACTTCAAGCTTAGGCAAGATCAACATGAGGAAAGCGAAAAGCGATCCTCTGTCAATATACTTGTTATATTGGTAGCAAAGAGCATCAGGTTCCCATGATCTTTTCAATGGTGCCAAATTACCTCGTGCCCGTTGAGTTATTTTTTTTAATTATATCTATAGGAAATGTATACAATGAGATCTCTTGGAATGATTGGGCCTTCTCCATTCAGATTTGAATTGGACTACTCACAAGAAAAATCTCTAAAGGTGTTTGTTTACTGGAAGCCATAGCTTCCATCACTGCAGTGCATCCTGCATTTGTTTATGGAAGTACAATGTTTTGGAAGCCATGGGAATGCAACAACGCATTAGAAATCACGGCTTCCAGCAACTTCCAAAACAATGTCGAAACGACCTATTTTGGAGAATTGGCAGCTTTAGGAAGACGTGGCTTATCGAAATTGCACCTCTATGAAATTGTAGCACTTCATGGGTTTGAAAGTGGGAAGTGATGCACTGTTTTGGAAGCTGTGACTGCCAAAATAGCAGAAAAAAGATGGCTAGTCGCAGCTTCCATGGGGGCATTGAAGCCAACCATGTAATCAATCAAATTCGCCATAAAAGAATGGAAACAAAACACAAATGGGAACCATCTTGGAAAATTGAGGCAATCATATATCAAATTCATAGACTATATTAGAGAAGGGCTTGAAGATGAGGGTCTTCATCTATCAGAAAAGAGTAAACTCACTCCCTCAACATTGCATGGAATATAGATCTACAAGATATGGTTGCCTTGTTTGGACCTTACATTAATAGAAAGAGGTTCTCTCTTGTAATCAAACAAACCAAATGAATACAAATTTTCCCATTTCATTCCACCAGAGTTTGGATTTTCGAATCTCTAATACACCCTTTGAGGAGTTGGAAAAAATGTTGTTCTAGAGAGAGTGTGTGCGTGAGAGAGAGAGAGAGAGAGACGGAGAGTTTCCCCGCTGCCTTTCCTTTGTGTGTATTAGATCCTCAAAGGTGGTACTTTCCTCATTTCTCTGAGTTCTTGACCTACATTGGCAGATTCCCCTGAAACCTCTCTCTCTGCCCTACACAGCTTCCCTTGCCTTTAATCCAGAATCGCTTCACCAAGCTTCAAAACCTATCTATTTAAATCCCCAACCCCTTCCTTCCAACCAATAACAGCCTCAGGACATCAGGATTTGGCTCACTATTTTTTTCACTATGAGAAAATAGAGATTTTCATCATATTTTTGCCACTACGTGTTGTTGATGCTCTTCTTCTTCATTGGCCAATGAACCACCATGACTGGTCTTACTAGTATTGCTATCATTATCCCAGAGCTCAACACCAACCTTCTCTTTTTTAGGGAGATCCTTAACAAATGGTTGGGTTGAGGTTCCGGTCACAGAAGCATGGGGAACCAACTCATCTGAAGCTTTGCTAGTATTGAAGGTGTCACTGAACATCTGCTGCTTACCAAGGATCTTCTGGAGATACTTGCCAGAAGCTTCAAGGCTTAATTGCTTCTGCCCTCGTGTTTGAATCAGCCACTGCAGCTCGAATGCATCATAAATTGGGTTGCTTCTTGCAGCTGGGGAATCAAATACGCATATTGTTTGGTGAGGGCCTCGCTGAATCAAGTGCAAAATGCGAGGGCTGCACCCATTCAAATGCAAAGCTCTCAAGGATTTCAAACCACTGAGACTTTGTATCTCAATCAGCCTTTTACAATTTAGAAGATCCAATACTTCAAGTTGAGAGAGGTTGGGTATGTTTTGCAAGTTGAGAGAGGTTGGGTATGTTTTGCAAAGACGTACAGTTGGAAGCATATAGAGTTTTCAAAGTGGCAGGAAGATCCGGGATAGTTAACAGCAACATACAATCTGAAACATCCAACCTTTGAAGTTTAAAAAGGTGAGATAGCTTGGGCATGGTTGGTAAACTTCTGCATTCCCAAGGGTCTAGATATTCCAGACTGGTGGGGAGGTCAGGGATAGCTATCAAATGCTCACACTCACATATAAGCAGCTTTGCTAGTTTATATATGTGAGATAGCTTGGGCAAGGTTTGCAAATGTTTGCATCCGGAAGCATCCAAAAGTTTCATACTGTTGGGGAGCTCAGGGATAACCACCAGGTGCTTGCAATAGTTTATGGTCAGACTTTCTAATTGAGAAAGGCCCCTAATGCTTCTGGGCAAGCTCCGGAGATTGGTTTTGCTGAGATCCAGAGTTTTCAATGAAGATAACTCTTCAAAGTCATCGGAGATCATCCCCTTCAGGTTACAATTGCTAGCATTCAATGAGAAAGTAGATGAAAGCCTTGTCAAATTGATGTTTTGTGATATATGGAGAAATTTTGAACTTGTAAGACTTCCAAAGCTCTCGCTCATATACAAGAACTATATAAATCATAACAAAATACATTTATGAATCTTGTATTTAAGATTCTTTAGCAATAATTAGGATTTTTTTAATAATTTTAAACACGGGCAAGTTGGCCCTTGGTACTCGCCTCGGCCATGGGCCGTGGCCAAGTTACTCAGCCAAGGGCCAAGTCTTGAAATACTGCCTGGTCACATAGTCAACAATGGATTACATGTCCTAAATTCTATTCCTACTATGGTAGCCCCAAAAAAAAAAAAAAAAAAAAGATTTGGATTTCCAATGTATCCATTAGTACATTATGAAGGACAATCATCTATGCCTTGCACTTTTCTTTTTCTATTTATTTTTAGTTTTGCTCATTGTACTTTCATCCCTTTCTAGTTTTGAACAACAATTAGTAGCTTTTAAATAAAAATATTGAACATCAAATGACAAAACTTTCAAAATCATCACAAGAACTATAAAACATAACGAAATACATTTCTGAATAATGCATTTAAGATTTTATAACAATAATTAGGATTTTTTAATAATTTTAAACATGAGCAAGTTGGCTCTTGGAACTCGCGTCGACCATAGGCCGAGGCTAAGTTACTCAACCAAGGGCCTAGTCTTGAAACACTCCCTGGTCACATAGTCAACAATAGTTTACATTTTCACCACAATATGATGTCCTAAATTTCATTCCTACCACAAGGGACCTTCCCAATGACCAATCCCACAAAAATAAAAATGATTTGGATTTCCATTGTATCCGTTAGTACATTACGAAGAACAAACATCTATGCCTCGCACTGTTTTTTTTCTTTTTATTTTTCTTTTACTTTTGGTCATGACTCCTTCGTCCCTTTCTACTTTTTACTTTTTAATAATTGGATCTACTGTTTGAAGTTGACCATATCAAATTTAGATAAGAGTTACTTATTAATCAAATTTTACATTAAGGCATTAAATCAAGAAAGCTATAAAAAGTTGTCTAAATTATTAATCATATTTTACATAAAGTATAAATAATATTTTTTTTATTTAAATATTTTGTGAGAATAAGTTTAAGAAATGAAAGATAAAGTTATATTGTACCTTCATTTGAATCTTCATGGTAAACCTAAAGAACGAATGGCTCAAAACCGAAAAAAATCTATAATAGAGGCTCTTTCCTTCGTAATTCTCTTCAACTCTTTTCTCTTCTCTCTAAGAGCTCTCTCTTTCTCTCTCCCTCTAAACTCTCTTTCTCTCTCTTAAGGATTCTCCCCCTTTAGTGGCTTGAAAAGGGAGTACACCCCACTATGAGAATTCTCTCTCTTTTGATTAGTTTCTCTCTTATAAGAAGAGTAGAAATGGGGACACATCCCGCCTAAAACATTTCTCTCTCATCTCTATAAGATCAAGACAAAAGGGTTTGAAGAAGACTAAATATTGAGGCCCTAACAATTTAATTCTAGATCGAAATCCATATGCTTTTGATAGAATTTTGTAAAAATAAAAATATGATCATTAATCACAAGCACCAATTGAAAGAGAAAACTGAACATGGAACGTACCAGCCCATAACACCATTGGAATGAGGAAACACCATGTGAGGCATGCTATCCTAAATTAAGATACTCTCCAACAACTTTGACTCGACGTAAGTTGTACCAACCCAAATGAAATAGTCTCCAAAAACTTTACTTGTTTTTATCTTAGGTGCATTTAACAGGTAACAAGTGAAAATGGTTGTCTACTTATTTTAAGAATGATTTATTTGTAATTTGACGTTATAAATGATCATGCCGGTATAAAAAAAGAAAATTTTAAAATATTTATACACCATACTTTATTACATAATCCAACTTTCAAATAAAATCTAACCAAATCAAATCATGGTCCAATGGATAACCCATCAGATTCATTGTCGGGATCTAGACCAAGACATGGTAAGGTCAACCGGTCGGATACCCACTTGTAACTAAGGAAACTTGAAGTATTATTGGTAAGCATATTATGAAACTGCTTATTGTTGTTACAAGGAGATCTCAATCAGTCCTAGTCATTAGGAGCTAAATTACATTGGCTTAAGATGTATCACAAAGGGGTTTTTTTTTTCAACTATGGGTCCAGTCCGTGGCACTCTAACAACCACTCATTTTGAATTTCTTTTCCTTCATCTTTTCCAGGTAACCGACATTTACGCACACCCATTCAAATTTAGGTGCACAATGAATATTCTAAAATCATTTATGTTCTTCAATAATGCATGCATATGCATGACACTAAACACACTAATCATCCAAATAAAGATCATCTGGAGCACCCCATCCAAAGGAATTGTATGCCATTTTTGTCACATGAGGGCCTCAGGTCTATCAAGCCATACCGCAAAGACAAATCCACTGATAGCTAACAAGAAACAAACTGAGTCTACCAGTCAGAAGAGGGAATAAAATTAAGGATTGTTGCATGTAACACTCCTTAAAACACTAAAATCACTAGCATTCAAAAGATTTCTATCAATTTACATTCCTGTAGATGAAATATCACTCCGACCATTTTACTGTTGCCTGCACAATGAACATCAAACATAATAAGCTTTAGCAACATCCAAAAGCTAAAGTGAAAGGGAATCAGCAAAAAGAGCAGGCGGAAGAAGTGTTGCTACCTCACGGCCTCCCACGCCTTGGAGACAAGTCTGCAGATCTTGAGCGAGAGCCTGATGGTGACCTTGAAATGCCTCTTGAAGATCTTGGGAAACGGCGTTCCTCTTCAGCCTCATCATATGCATTTCTCCTGCAAATGCCCCTCTTCATTTAACAAATAGAAGGCTATCTATCTCACAACCACAATTTTAGCAAAGTAATCACAGTTTGGGGCCCTTTTCTATGGACACGGTTTCTATGAGTCGATGTAGAAATGAGTCGCCTCTAAAAACATCTATTTTTAAGATGAATTTTTCTACCTAATTTTTAAGGATATGTAATCTCTAACACGGAGATCATGAATATGTTAAAATAAATAAATTTCGAAAATTAAAAATAATAATTCCATTAAGAAAACATTTCGACCGTTAGTTTCAATTGTTTAGATGGACCACCTATTTGCATCCATCTTTAAGATGGATGCTTTATACCTAGGGGACCGTAAATGCAGTACCTGCCGCATGAAACAATTTTTCTTTTGCTATTGGTAAGAATAAAAAATAAATTAGCAAATCCAAAAGGGGTTTCTAACGATTCTTATAGCATCATGCAACATGGCTTCCTTTCTTTCATGGAGCCTGTAATTCCTAACTACCTAGGAACAGAAATATTGGTCTAGGTTCAGAAGTGGAGCCACTCACTCATCATAGCCATTCCCAGCAGGGCTGCGATTTGCATTGGCATACTGTGGAGGAGAGAGAGACCTTCGGCCACGGCTCTGGCCATAGTCATGCACTGGAGGATAGTCCCCACCTCTTCTCCTTTCAGGAGAAACAGAATAATCGCCTCTCCGCCTTGGAGCTGGAGAGTAAGATCTGCACAACATTGAAGCTTTATATACTCTCTCTCTCTCTCTCTCTCTCTCTCTCTCTCTCTCTCTCAAATTACCTTGAACGGTATCGAATTCTAGAAGTGGAATGGTAACGTCTCTCAAATTACCTTGAACGGTATCGAACTCTAGAAGTGGAATGGTAACGTGGAGAGCGAGAACGGGACAACGAACGAGAGCGTGAGCGACCTGCAGCCAAAGTCTGATGATCAATAATCCATTATACTTGTCTAGAAAGTCAAACATCATATAGGTCAAAGCATATACCCGAGTTAATCTGCCAATGGAGAACAAAAAAATATCAGAGAACAAGCAGCACAAAATAATTGGCAAGTTGTTTAAAAAGAACACAATCGCCAAGTTCAATAAGGAAAACCCAAAGGATATCTAATGTTCTGCTAAAAATACAGAGCTAGGCTTTCACAGGCAATAATAACAATTTATCATGTTCACCGAACAAATAAAAATGGAACTCAACCATGTCCAGGCCAAGAAATCATTCTTAAAGATGGATGACCCAAAGACTCAGCCGCTTACTAGAAACCTTCCCAGAGAACTGTCACCAAAGATAAATGAAGAATAAAGGAAAGCAAATAAATAAATAAACTTAGGACCACCCACCAGAGGCCAGAAGTTCAATGACTGTAATAAACTCATTTGTGACCATGAAGAGTAGTTTTCCTACCAAACCAAATCCAAGGTCACCATTTTACAAAGCCAAGCACATACAAAGCTGCCGAAGTCCCCATTGCTTGAAACGTGCACCAAGCCCTCAACACCACAACTTCGGCCTCTTAATTCTACCACCCACATAGGGATGTAGACTGATTTTTCATAATGAGTACAGAACTCACTCTTTGTTAACCTCTTACATTTAAGGTGTTTTCCTACCTCCAATTTTTGGGGTTCAGGATCGAAACACACAGCATTCAAGACCCCATAAAAAAACAGCTCTTAAGTTTTTGACACTGCCATTACTTGTCAAGAAAATCTGTGGTAGAAGAAACCACCCAGGGTCTGACCACCTAATGTCACCTCTCCCATGATCCAAAAGGCATTAATGGTGACAATCCAAGATTACCCCTTCTTTCCATACCAACAATTTTGACAAGTAAAGCCTTGGGAGTAAGAAGCATGGGATTAACTTCAATATTTCTTACATAATTATGTGCTATGTTGATTTCATGGGGATAAAATTCTGTACGAGGGAATTAAACTTTACCCTTCATGACTATGTGCTTCACAGACGATCAATGTGAATTAGGACTTATGACGCTGGCTCCCTGTATCAGAGAATGAGCGTTTATCTTTATTTCATAAATATGTGGATGACTTTTGTGGGGATGACTCAGGACACCTTCGCGTGATGGTCAATGTGGATTGAGTCTTTGATCAGTGATGACCACATGTGATGACACTGAATTGTTTGACAACGGATAACAACATTCAATACCAATATTTGACAAGTTATTTGAGCTGAAAATGAGTAATCCAAAAAATAAAACCCATCCTAAAGGAAACCATCAAAGCAACTATTGGCAAGAGAAAAGAAAGGGGAGCGCGGGAGAAAGGAGGAGCACCAGGGAACCCAAGCTCCCAATTCCCAGGCCACCAGTTTCATTTCCCCCTACTTTCCAGGCCTCCTAGTTTCCTGGAGAAACTGCCTACACCAGGGAACCCAAACAGGCTACCAAACAAGGAGTTCCAATTCCCAGGCCACCAGTTTCATTTTCCCCCGGTTTCCAGGCCTCCCAGTTTCTTGGGGATTCCACAGGAAACTACAGTACCCATTGTGAAATGCCCCAAGAAATCATTTGATGACCATCAACTGTATGATATTCTGTTCCATCAAGGGCACAATCATTTCAGGGAAGAACTCGAAATTGTTGTGGGAGGGTGATCAGGCTTTGTTTTAGTACGACTGTTGGTGTAAAGAAACATATCCAAGAGAATTTTGCTACTCTTTAATTGTGTAGCCCAAGCACAAGAGGCAAGCATTGGTAGATGTTATGGAAGTTTTTGTGGGCCCGAGCCTTTCGAAGAAAATTCAAATGATTTAGAAACTGAGAACCTAGTGCACTCTTGGACAATTCGAACTAAACGTATGTACCCAGATATGGCCTTCGCAGACTTATGTGTCGACATGACTTTAAAGGGGGAATTTTCAGTGCAATCATAAGCCTGTGCCTTATCCCAAGAGGCATGGGCCCCTCAAAAGGATACTTGGTGTGGGATATTAACACCTTTCATAAAGTGCGATACTTTGGATGTTGAGCAGTCTTAGACAAAGCTCTCGAGACAAAACTCTTATGGGGGATCATTTCTAGCACAGAGTCATATATATCCACATATATGTATCAGTTGCCAAGAAGATTAAGACTCAGTGAACCACCTATTTATTCATTGCTCCTCTGGTATGATCCTTTGACTTTATATATTGGATCTCTTTGACATTTAAATGATATTTCCGAAATCAATTACAAACGTGTTATCGAGCTGGAGGTTTGGTCCTATCTCGCAAAAGGGGCATTATGGAAACTCAGCTTTGCTGTCATCCTATAAGCTATATGGTTAGAACAGAATGGAAGAATCTTTTTAGTGCATACATTCTTAGGCCACAACAGTAGGGGATCGAGTTAGGCACATGACTATTCCATGGGCCTTAGCTAGAAAAGAATTCCAAGGTCTTTGGGCATTGGATTTGGTGAGAGGATGGAATGAACTGGTGAATAGCGTAACGGGGCACCTACACGTCTCATGGAGCAAGCCTCCAATTGGGGTTCTCAAGCTTAATTTCATTAGGACCTCATTGAGCACCCCAGACCCTTTGGGAATAGAGGCCATTTGGAAGAGACTTTGGTTATCTAAACAAAGCCAGCTGGGAGTGGAGATGCTAATAAGGCCGAAGCTCTGGCATTTTTTTTTTGGGGGGAGTAATTCAGCGAGGAAGACAGGCCGCTACCCATTTTTTCGAGTAGATTAAGAGTTAGCTATTTTTAGATATTAGTGGGATGGTGTTAGTAGCATGGATGGAAACCACAACGTGGTGACTGATGTGTGGGGTGCTACCACCACGACCCCAGCCCCTTTCCCAAAAGAGTAACTAATCAAAGATAAAGCCGAAGCTCTGGCATTTCTCATGGGACTGTGCATATTCCTCCAGCCTTTCTGTGGTCCGCTACTAGTTGATGGTGATTCCTTAACTCCTGAAATGCGAAAGTACCCCACGATTAGCAGACACGTTGGATGAGATATAAACATGCATTAAAATTAGCAAGTGAGCTTTCAGAATGCCCCGAGATTGGCTACTGGCCTCACTGACACATTAGCTCTCACAAGAAGTTGTGGAAGGGATTTTTCATGGATCCTGGTCCCCCACCAATTTGTTGTTTTCCTAGTAGTGTCTCTCTTTTACCTCACATATCAATCTGTTTGCGCCATTTTAAGCAACAGACACAGCAGCTTCACCACTATAATACCCAGTACCCTCTTGCAAAATTCTATGCATTTCCATTAAAAGAAACAAATCGTTTCTGTGGTCCCTTCCCAATGGCAATCCTCTTGCAACATTTTATCCACCACTAAGGTATTAACCTCGACAATGGTGGTTAAAGTCCTTGCATGGAAAAAATCAGTACATTAGAAACCAGGTATCCACTTCAATTTTCAATCACAGACACTAGAGTATGAAGTCCATAAATGGAAATAAGAGGTCATCAGATAGCAATCTAAATTCCAACCATGAAAGGGTATTCAACACATTGAAGATATCATGGCGCTCCATAATGCAACATGATCATGATATACTTTCAAACCTCATCCCGATTGATATCAAAATTTGAAGCACTAGAAGAATATATCCAATGGAGGGTAACACGGACTGCAAGTTAAAGGGCATCTACTGATTTGCAGGATATCCACCATGCTATTATATGACTTCTTCCTAGAGAAGATTGCTCATCCCTGGCTATTGGTCATAGTAATATTTTTGAATATTTTGGTCATATTAGTATTCCATTATAGCTTTGGTCATAACAATATTCAGCCATATTTTCAATCATAATAAGAATCAGAAATGGATATTCACCTTGTTTTTTGCTTACTCACTGATAAAAGAATTAATGTACAAAGTAGCACTACTCTAATCAGCATGTAAGCATCACCAAGTATCCATAATTCAAAATTAAGTCCCCCCACAATGTCGAGAAAGCACCAGATTATTGAGGAATACTGATCACTCGAAAGGTAAATTAATGTGATTCCATTCATGGCCAGCACCTTCACAAAATCCCTTTTCATGGAAAGCACCAGATTATTGAGGGATACTGATCACTCGAAAGATAAATTAATGTGATTCCATTCATGGCCAGCACCTTCACAAAATCCCTTTTCATGGATATATATATATATATATATATATATATATATATATATATATATATATATATATATATATATATATATAAGTTTATTTTGCTTTTCCTTTTTTTCTTTTTTCTTTTTTTTAAACTCAATCCTATGTATGGCCAATAGTGCTCACAATTCAGTACAGCCAAAATTATAAAATGCATTCAGAATTAGCCAATCAAATTACAGCAATAATAATCCCTGTTGTGTTTTAAAAAAATTCTTTCGTTTCATTTTTTTTTTTTTTAAATTCAATCCTATGCGTCAGGTCCAACTTGAAATGCATTTCTCAAATGAGTTATATTCGGAGACCTAGGAAGTCTGAGCACCCAAAAGAGGTGGCCATATTCATGAGTCCAGGATTTGAATCGCCTGTCATACGTGGAACACACATCCAAATAAGAAATTCTCAATTTTTCTAAAATAAAATTCTAGTACAAGTATTACATGCCTCGCAAACAGGATCACAACCAACTACTGATATAGCCAGATCATACTGGAGACTCTCAGAAGAATAAGCAGATTGACCAGTTAATTTTACAAGTCAACAGTTCAAATTGTAGATATCTGAACAAACAGAGAGGCTTCATGAGGCCTCAACATGAAGATAAAAAAAGGCCCTATATCCTGCAAACCATCATGGAGATGAATATGGATGTCCTGGAAATCATCGCAAGCAGGATCAAACATGAACTGTGCAGGGAGGAAAGAAATTATGCCTAGGCCCTACCAAACTAGAGATCATTGAAAATTAAGAATTGAATCAAGGAAAGGTATCATCTATTACCTTATATAATCAGAAAGAAATCAAATACAACCATTTGAACAATGTAATCATGGCACTTAACAGTATCAATAGCAAGTCTCTGCATACATGACATGCACAGGATCTCAATTAACACCACCAAGGAACATAATGGAAGGGTAAAACATGTGAACTAACAACACAGAACACAATAAGTACCAAAAGAAAGTAACCCAAAAACAGAATATGCCCTTGAATTATAACACACAAAATGTCATTTTGTGAAATCTAGAACTTCAACAATTTTAGTCGCAGATCATGCACAACTTGCATTGATTTCTGTAAAACCTTAAGTTCAGGAATCACCAGTCCATATTCAATAACTCAAAGTTTGAGAAATACCATGACAGGTATCCAAAGATTCATTCTCGCACATAAGACAATACAATTGGTACATATTAGATATAGAGCTAAAAATTCAATAACATATTAGTTATATGAAAGAAGGTAGTGTACCATAATAAGATGATCGCCGTCCATCATAGCCTGAAGGACCTCTGGTGCATCAGACATGTTATTGTCAGAAGAAAATGGAAGAAAATGTGGACACAAACAAGGAAACTCCACAGGTACAAAATAAAATTACAAAGATGAACCACATCAGCATAGAAAGAATGGACAATAAAATCACAGTGGTTGAGCCTTGGGATTTCACGGCGGACTTGTACCTTACTCTTGCTCTGTTTCGCATTTCCTCGGGTCTCTTTCTAGTCTCTGCAGCAAGCACCACAGTTATCTCCCTTCCACCAAACATTTGTCCATTCATGTGATATTGGGCCTCTGCAGCATCAAAAGGATCTACAAACTGCACAAATGCAAAACCACGAGGTTCCCTGCAAGCACATTTTCAAATTTCAGAATTCAGTAGATTTGCCAAAGAACAACCAAGACTTATTTATGATGACAATGGGCATTAAGATGTAGGTTTACAAACCCCATTTCCTAGTAGTTTGCCAAATTATGTACATAGTATGTCTTGTAACGTCTGATGCTGCCTATGCACCATCTAAACCTCAATGACACTTCGATTGAAAGAAGTGTGCATTTAATGTAAAAGCAGCTAGCAAACCAAGCTTAGTGGCTGACCTTTCTAATACATTCAGTATGAACTGCAACTTCAAAAAATGCATGAAACTTCAAATTCTTCACATTCTTGATAATACATGAAGCACTGGATTTCAACATTGCTTCAAACCTATCTTCTCATGCTTCCCACTTCAATTGCCCAACGTTCTCTTCTCATCATAACTTCTAATGTGGGATATTATGTTATTTTTCTTCACAAAGGAACTTCTTCATTTGAACATTATTATATACCCCCGAAGATACCAACATGTTAGGCAACACTGAAAAGTCATCATAGTCAAAGAGTCTTGGACGTGTTTAAACTTGAAATGTTTCACCCCTGGGCACCAGGTCAAAGCAACTCACTATGAAGAAAAAGAATTGTGAGAGGCAAACAAAAAGCATATCCAGCTCCTTCTCAAATTACCCTAGCGGGAAAATTGCAAACCACAGAGTTACAAATCAAGTACGACTATATGATACAGAATCAAAATCACACTCCTACATCATCAGGACTGCAACTCAGAATAATTTTTGGACCTGAAGGACACATAAATACCATTTATAAAAGCAATAATGTTGCAAAGAAAATAGGCCAAAATGATACAGTATCAAAATCAAACTCCGACATCATCAAATCCACAACCCACAACATTCAGAATACATTTTGGACAAGCCTGAAGGACCACATAGCTACTGTCCTCCCCCTGATATTGCAATTAACAGTTAAAGTTCAAGACAGAAATTATGACAATTATTGGCATGGTTTGATAATGGAGGAAAAATGTATTGCAAAAGATGAGAAATGGGAATTGTCAGCCTAAGAGATGCATTACATATGAGTATATGACTGTCTAGCTCACCCCGTATAGTAGTCTTTCGGCAGATACACATCTCGTAGTGGCCCATAGCGTTCAAATGGCACTCGAAGATCATCGGGTCTGTAAATTTTGATAAAATCTCAGATGGTAAATAATTCCCAAAGATTAAAGAAACAGAAACAACAATGAGTATTTGCGACACAAATCTGCATTTCTTTAGCCCTAAAACTTCTCATGGAAATATTTTGTGGAAAATGTATGAATAGATGTAATTATATAAGAATGAAATAAAATAATTATATTAAATAGATACCTGCAATCAAGAGGAATGTTTCGAACAAGAAGACTACCATTATTACTCTCTTTGCGCCCACCATATCCTCCATGTCGGCCCCGGGGTGGGCTTCTTCCCCTACCCCCATATGCCCTCCTTGGAGGACTGTACCTTCTCATTGTAAGCCTGAAAAATCACAATATATAATCTGATATAGATGAAATAAAAGCACGATTTTCAGTTACAACCACCCATTCATGGACAAGATGACAATTTGGCCACAGAGAAAGTGAAAATGAGGCGTGTAAGCTCCACATAAAACATAACAAAAAGGGGAAAAATCAACATGAAATGGAATCAAATTAACCAGTAAGACAATATTTTACTGTCCAAACCACCTCTCCAAGGGTTATTTGATAGTTTCTTTTAAACTTTAAATTAAGGGTCAATTTGTGGTTTAGGATTCAAAAGGATTCATACTTCGTGGTTTAAGATTCATATTTTCACACGAGTAAACCATTTAAAGAGTATTTAGGGTGATCTTAAGCTGATATTAAGACAAAGTTTAGGCTGGGTCAAAAATATACCCAAACCAGGAGTTCAAGGAACAAAATCGTTCAAAGACTACCAATCATGAAAAGGAACCACCACACTTGACGTAACACCTCGAGACAAAAAAGCTAACCTTTCATTGCGCAATTCATAACAAAACTAATCAACATCCCACTTTTTCTAACAAAATATCAAACAATATGCATCCCCAATCAAGACAGGGGCATGATTCTAAAAGATAAATACACCCAGACAATTGCTACCATAGTCTAGCAAGCCCCGGCGCACCAATATCCCAAATTCTGAAGAGAAAAAACTTTTGCCCTAGAGATTGCCTAAGCTTTTAATATATGATCAAGTAGGGTTTCAAAACTGAAACAGGCAAGAAAACAAAACCATCCCACAAAACCCCAAAATAAAAAACCTAACCCTTAGAAGAACTTACACGCACCTCATAGAACCCCATTTCAAAACCCTAGTATTTCGAATCAATGTACAAAGTACAAACCCTAGAACACATACTCGGAGACCCGATATCAAAACTCTAATGTTTCACACCAATGCCGAAATCATGACAAACATGCAAAACCGACTACAGACAACAAATACAGCACCTGATTCGAGCCCTAAATATAAAAATAAATAACAAAGAAAGCAGACTGTGTCTAGTTTTTCTGGGAATTGAATGACGAGAGAGATGGACCTCTTAGAGAGAGAGAGAAGCCCTAAAACGCCTTCTTAGAGAGAGAAAAACCCTAAATGATACAGCAGCTGCTGCTACCACACGGGACCTTCCTCGCGACGTGCTTTGAAATTCAAGAGCACCCCTCCTGTGGCAGTTTTATGGAGGTCAACCGAGTTACACGTGCGACGCTTGTAGTGGATGTTAAGTATGAATGACTAAATTTGACCTTACCTTTGATGAAAAGAAAAAATTTATGAACTACGAATGGACCTCAAAAATCTATCCGAAAATATTATTTTAAGGGTGCGATTTGTATAGAGCTTAGGCTCTAAACAATCAAATTAGTGCCTACCTTCAAATAGTTTCGAGAAAGGTGGTTTCAATACTGAAAACCTTTATGATAGCTTTAAAATAAATTTTAATTTTAATTTATAAAGTTTAAAAGCTTTAAAATAATTTTAGATTGTCAAATCTATGAATACTTGAAAATTGACAATCCAAAAAGCGTTACAAAATGCACTATTTATAAAATCTAAAATCCATTTTTCTCTTATGTCCATAGATCTTGATGTCGAGATGATCAATTTGAATATATTTGAGTATCATAATAACCTCATCTAGTGAAATTTTTGAGATAGGCTCTAATTTGATTGTTTTGAGCCTTGACTTCATATAAATTTTTTCCTTATTTTAATATTCAAAAGTCTTCTAATTGAGCATCTCGACATGAAGTATGATTATGAAAGAAAAAGAGATTTTCAGTCTTATGAATAGTGCCTCTTACAACACATTATCTAGACCATTTATTTTTTAAATTTTTAAATGTTTATAGATTTACTTGATTTTAACCATTTTTAGAGTTTAAAATTTTATAATTAGATATATGAAAATAGATTTTAAGATAATCCTAAAAATATTTTACATCAAAATGATTTATTATTATCAAATTTGATGATACCCCTTCATTTGATTATTTACGGTTGCAACCTTGTGAAAACCGCACCGATAAAATGACCTTGACTCTTATTGTAGAGGTTCAAATGAAACAATAACGTTGGAGGAAAACACCGTGTAAACTGTAAAGCGCCCGTCGACGTTAAAATAAGACATTATATACTTTCTCTTATACGAAAAACAGGGTAAAGATTTTACTTCAAAATTCTTCAATAAAGTTTTGGTGTTGAAAATCTTCAAATTGATCATTTTGATCTTAATTATCATGGTTATTAAAAGATAAGAATTTCAAAAATAGTGTATATTGTGATTATCTAAAATTGTCTATTTTCAAGTATTTATCCATGAAATTTGCACTATTTTTTAAGTTATATATTTAATAATTAGTGGTAGAAATAGTTTTTAGAGTTATTTTAGGTATTTCCCATACTCAAAGTGTTTTTTGGATAAGATTTTGAAATTTTTATCTAAAATTGTCTATTTTCAAGTATTTATCTATGAAATTTGCACTATTTTTTAAGTTATATATTTAATAATTAGTAGTAGAAATAGTTTTTAGAGTTATTTTACGTATTTCCCATAGTCAACGTGTTTTTTGGATAAAATTTTGAGGTGAGGCTTTACTTTTTCTTTTTTCTTTGTTCTTTTCTCTTCTTTTTTTTCTTTTTTTTTTTTTGTAAAGTTTTGGTTTTTACAAAAACTACATCTATAAATAAAAGGAAAATAGTTTGATAGGCTACAATGCTATCGAAGTAAGTAAAGCCTCACTGCATAACTCATCCAAAATTAGATTTCAAGCATCGAAAAACCTTTACATAGGTCATCTCGACTTGAACATTATGGTTGTGAAAAAAAAATTAGGATTGTAAGCTCTAAAATAGTTATATTGTAACAAATTATCTAGAACGTCTATTTCGCCCAAAAGTTAAGTGTTCACAAAACCACAAGATCTATAGTATTTTCTTCGTTCTAATTTTTATTGTTGGTGTTGAAAATTGATGTTAGAGCCATCATGGATATTTCCTTTGTGAAAGTGCTTTCCGGACGAGTATTTGAGGTGTAGCTTTATTTTGTTTTCATGAAGCCTTGTCCTTATAAAAATCTCTTTTCTTTTGTGTAAGTGCCTCATAAACCTCATCTTAAATACAAAGCATTTTAGGAAGATATGTTTTATGTAAGGACTTATATTATCTAGGGTATCATTTTTTAAAGGAAAATGGTTTGATAGGGCTGCAACCCTATCAAGATAAGTAAATCCTCACCTCATAACTCATTGCATATTGTAAGTCAAGCATTGGAAAACTTTTATATTGATCATCTCGACTTGAATATTATGGTTGTGAAAACAAATTAGGATTTCAAACTCTAAAAATAATGTATATTAAAACAAATTATCTAGATTGTCCATTTTACTTTGAAAATAAGTATTCACAAGTCCGTAAGATCTGTACCATTTTTTGAGTTTCAAATTTTATTTGTCAACGTTGGAAATTGATTTTAGAGCCATCATAGGGATTTCAATCACCGAAAGTACTTTCTAGATGAAGATTTGAGGTGAGGCTTTATTTTGTTTTCATACAGCCTAGATCTCACAGAAACCTCATCCTTTTATAAAGGGTGAAGTTCATATAAGGTGGGATCTTATACTTTAAGTAAATTGCACCTCTAAAATTTGCCAAATGATGTGGTTTTGGTGTCGAAAATTTTACAATAGCTTGAAAATCCATATGCAACGTTAACTAATGAAATTTAATATTTCAAAAACTATGCAGATCAAAGAGATCTATGAACACTTAAAAATCTTGAAATAGAAGGTCTAAATAACTTGTTACATGATGCACTATTTTTATGGCTTGAAATTCTTTTTTTTCTTTATATTCATACTTTTGGAGGTCGAAGGTTTACCAACTTCGAAACATTATTTCCTACTGGATTTTTTATGTGCACCTTAATTCTATAGTATAAAATTACAGCCAAAAATCACTGAAGAGATTAGAAACATAATATTTAAGCAAACAAAGACGAAAAATACGATGTTCTATTTTGCTTCTGTTTTTACTAGAGCCCAGTGTATTCTTCTTAAAGATTTTAATTACATTTTAAATTGTCCATTACAACTCATTGTAATAGCTACTACTTTGGGTTACATTTTTTTTTAGGGGTAATAATTATTGAGAAAGTATGTTTTTGGGTTTTATGATTAGAGAGAAAGAGATGGAAAATGTTTAATTCTTTTTCAATCATTATTCAGAGTGGCTTGGAAAGGTTATGGTGCTTATAGTCAAATTTATGCTACACATATTACATTTAGAGAAAATTACATACATATTCGTTATAGTTTCCGTTATTACAGCTCTATCGAATAGTTTCCGTTATTACCACCGTGTCCATTTTGTTCATGTCAAAATGGGAATTTAAAAAAAAAAACAACTTTCATAATCCAAATTTGTTTTCTCTCTTGTGGCTCTCCATATCCTCTTTCTACCTCTCCCAACATTATATGGATAAAAATGGTTTTTTTTAAAACTCTCTCTCTACCTTTTGCGAGCGTTTTTGGTGAGTCTATAATCTGTGAGATTTCTCCTAAATTTAGGGGCTCAAACTAGTTGTTCCCTTGATTTTATCGGATAACCATGATTTCAAAGAGGTAGAGGGAGAATACGCTACAAGATTTCTCCTAATCTTGTAATCTCATAATCCCTAAAATTGTTTCTAAATTTAAGAGCTCAAATTAGTTGTTCCCTTTTGATTTTACCGGATAACTATGACTTCAGAGAGTTAGAGAAAATACGCCACAAGAAAGAAAACATTTTTCGGTTATTCAACAATCAAAAATTTTAAATTTTTAGTTCTTTAATAACCAAAATTGGTGTATTTTTTGTTGTTGAACTACAAAAAATACTTTAAATGCGGTTGTTGATGAAAAATGATAAAGTTATCTTTTTAAAAAAAATTCCATTTTGATATGAAAAAAATGAACACCGTCCTAACAAATAAGAGTAGGGTTTAAATGCATCTTGGGATGTACCTATTCTAGAGCATCCCTATCAAAGACCCATTATAAAGATAATTAATTGTGGATCATCCAACACTTCCAAGGTCTATCACTTCAACAACCATGACGATGAATCTTAAAACAAAAATTAATGTTGTGCCCTAAAACTGGTCTATTTATTGTCTTTTTTTTTTGTTGTTCATTTAATTATCATATTTACTTCTTTTGAGTCGTAAATTCCTGGACATGAGGCTAGGGCTGCCGACAGGCCAGACCCAATCCAGCCCGAGGCCCAAAATCATCTAGACCCAGCCCGAAATTGTTCCCAAAAGCCCGGGCCAGCCGTTAAGACTATTGGGCTAAGCGGGCCCCGGGCGGCTCATTAAGAAGCCTTTTTCTCATACTTCAAACTTTTCTTGGTGGTAAGGAAAAAAAATGCTAAAATATTTTTAAAAGAGAGAAAGAGAGATTGAGTTTCTTGAGATAAAATGGGTTTCAATAAAGAGATTCGATTTTTAAAACGAGAGAGAGAGAGATTGAGTTTCTAGATAGAGAGAATGGGATTTTTAGAGAAAGCAAGAGACTAGGTTTTTAGAGAGAGAAAGAGATATTGGGCTTCTATAGCAAGATAGATTGGGTTTTTATAGAGAAAGCGAGATTGGGTTTCCAGATAAAGAGAAAAACAGGTTTTTAGAGAAAAAAGAGAGATGAGTTTCTACTGGTTTTAAATTTTTTTTAAAATATTTTAGCATCTTGCTTTTTTGTTTGTTTGTGTCTTTTTTTTTTTATGCATACTACAAACAAGGAAAATTTGAAGAGTAGAGGTTTTATTTTTAAGGGCATTCTAAATGGCCTAGGTCGGGCAGGGCTAGGCTTATTGGGCAGGGTCGCATTCTTTTTCGAGCTTTCCGGGCCAGCCTGGCCAAAAGCCCAAAAATAAGGCCTGGCCCATACCATTAACAACCCTATGCAAAAATGGATTTGTAATGATTTAGAATGTATTTCAGATATTAAAACCCCTGAAAATCAATTAATTTACATATATCTTTAGATAATAAAAACCTAGTTGATGAGACCCACACTCTCTTCTCATCCTCTATAAATGATATATTTTCCATTTTATTCTATATTTTTCATTATTTTAAATATACTTTGTGTCAGGTGTGTGTGGCCATTAAAGGCTTCATGAGTCTTTGTAACTGAATTATATAGTGGAACATGAACTCAGTAGCTCATATGGATCATATTAAGCAAACGATGTTTGCTGATACTGAATTGTACGTAGGTCAGTCTGGATGGAAAAAACTCATATTACTTGGGCGTAGAAAAATAAACCAATAAGGTTTAGATGGGTCATCCCTTAATAAGATCAAGTATGTTTAGAAAAGTGGGTCGAGGACTGTGTGACCATTGTGTGTGATGGAGGCCTTCAGAGATGGGCCAAAGTCTCTTTCATATACCATCACACGGTATGCACATTGATAGCCATTTTTTGGAAACTGAAGCATGTGTATGTGTATGTGTATGTGTATGTGCGAGAGATAACCCATGTCCACAGACTAGGAGAGAACCTGAAATTCACAGACTAGGACTGTGACCCCTTGCCCATTGGCTAGACTTTGGTAACCCACTAATGATCCCCTACATGGATTGTGGGTCACAGGCAACACTGGGTCAGTTTGAAAAAACATGTATGGTTCGTAGTCCACAGTTGAAGGGAGAATGCCTTAGTGCACATTTCTTCCTATAACATATGGATTATTTTCCCATCATAGTATTTACTTTTTTTATTTTAATAATATATGATTTTTTAAAATTGTTATTTGCTTTTTGCTAAATCTATAGATATTTCATTTATCATATTTGGATTTATAAAAACAGAGATGTTGATTTTATATCGATTTCAATATTCAAATATGATTTTATGAATTTTTAAAAAATAAATATTATTTTAAATATTGCATGAGAGGCCTAATAGAACTTATGAACCCACAGTGACAAATTAGGTACGGCCCATTATGTGCCACAAAGGGTGGTATGCCCCACCTAGGTGACTTACTATTTTTTAGAGCACAAGCTATTGTTTTGCGGGATAAGTAAGATATGTTTTGGAAAGCTAAGCTTTGAGAAAATTTTTGGAATAAAATTTGGCATGTATGAGAAAACTTGAACATAAAATAATAAAGGATAATATCATCATATATTAATTTCTTATTTGAATTAATTGATGAGAAAATGGTTTAAGAAATGGGGTATAGTAGTTATAGCATCTTTCATATGTTTTTTGATGACTTATCTATAGAATGAACGGGTCATATCTCTTACTCTATAAGTCACCCAAGGTCAATGGTGCATATTCAATATCACATAAAGAAGCAAGTCAGGAAAAACCTTAAGAAACCCTAAGTTTATTCAAGCACTATAAATATGGATAGGATGCTTCCCTATTTATTTATCAATAAATAGGGGAGCACCGTACCCATATTCTTACACCTTGAAACTTTCCATCTCTCTCATAAGCCAACTAGGGGGGTACGCCCCACTCTAAGAAAACACCTCTCTTTAGAAAGTTGCTCTCTCTTTCTCCCTTCAATCTAAGGGACACGCCCCACTCTCTCTCATCTCTCCCATCATCTCATCTCATATTGGGTTAAGGGTTTAGGGTATGGTAGAAAGAAAAACATCTTTATCAAACTAGGTTATCAAAGGGAGTTCACCTAGCTATTGAGTTTTGATTAAAGGGGTTCATGTTCCATTGGAGTGGCCTAAAAATTACTTTCCCAGTTGAAATTAAAGGTTGACTATTAGATCCTACACCATCGAAAGGTGGTGACTCAAAGTGAGGTGTAAGACGCCCGATTGAAGTAATCTCCGCCAAGCATAGGTTGTGTCTTTTCTTTGTTAATGAAAAGTAAAGTTTGAATAACTTCAAGTTCTTGAGATCTTATTGTATTCTCTTCCTTTATTTTATTTGAAGTTATTTTATTTTAAAAAGACTGCTTGTAAGTGATATAGGCCATGAAGAAAAGAAAAAGAATTGAAAAAAAGAAAAAAATATATATATACTCTAGCTAGATTACATGAGTCCTTCTTTCACTTTGTAGGTTTTTTATAGGCTTATTATATGCTCATTTCTGTCTTAATTACTTTCTTCCAAATTTTCATAGTTATATTTTGCATTTATTCCTTTCACAATAAAATTTATTAGTTATTTCGGCCAATAGACTTTTTCACAAATTTTCTTTTTCCAATCTTATAAATGTTTGACTATAATTGCTTGGCACCTTATATTATACTCAATCTAAGACTTTATTTTTCAACTATGATTTTAAAAATTAAAAATACCTTTCTTAAATTCTTGATTATTTATACTTTTTATTCTCTTTGAAATCTAGATTTGGTTGATTATTTGCGTTTGATTGAAAATGGATTATAGTTTTCCTTATTAGATAGTTTAGTGTTCGATGAGATGTGAGTTGGCAAGGATGTGTACTTTGTATTTCTTTTGTAAACTACTTTCTTTAAATTTCATTATTGAATATTTCCACATCTTCATGTATTTTACTGTATGGGAAAATATAGAATGAGATGATTACATTTGGGACAAGGTGGTCAATTAATCTTGACTATTGGATGTGAAATTGGGTGATTAAAATTATTCCATTGGCCAAGCTCAAACTTCAAAAGAAATTTTCTTGAATTTTGTAACACATCTAAGGTATTAAATTTCACACCATATGGTTGTGAATAATTGTGACCATCTTGTATCAAAGATAAATGGTCTCATTGCATACAATTCTTTACTTTATTACATCTTCTCTTTGATACTGAGGTTAGTAAATTTTTCTTTCTCTTCCGTGATATTTTGATATGTAACACATGTAAAACAACTGGTAAAATAAATACATTATGCGAGAAGTGGCTTCCTTTATTCTTATATTCTTTTTATTTCTTAATTTTGTTCTTGTCCTCTTGATTTTTATGAAGGAAAACCAAATAATCTCTCTCTCCCCGCGCGCATCCTTTTTTAAAACCACTATCTTATTTATGATTTTCAAATAATAGCTCCCTCTCTCTCTCTCTCTTTGTTTGCAGTTGAAAGAAAATGTAGGGTTTTAGTTTCAAAGGCAAATTTTTCCCCTTATTATTATTTTTTCTTTTTGTGCTTCAACCTTCCTTGCTTGAAGATTGAGATTCAAAGAGAGGATTGTAGGTTTTCTTGATGGGAATCCCACATGTCTGAACAAACATACAAGTTTTATACCACTTCGCTTCCCAACTTCTTCATCAGAAAGATGTAAAGGAACCTGGTCCTCAAGAAAAGGTGAATACATGAATAACAATAGCAACAATCTCCAATTTGTATGATTGGAGACGAGTGTGACAACCGAGATTTCATCATTTAGACGAGAGGCAATTAGTTGGGTAAGGAATGGTCGGATTGGGGCCAGGTCAGTCAATCCTGACACAACCTGATTAAGTTACACCTAGACCCCGGTCTGGGTTGGGTCCAAGTCAAATGGACCTGGACCGACCCACTGGGTCAGGTCAAGTTCAGGTCTATAAATTAATATATATATATATATATATATATAGTTTTAGGGAAACTTTTATATAAGGTTGAAACCCTAAAGAATCAAATTGAAACGCACCTCAAAAATTCACTAAAAGAAGTTGTTTCGATGCTCAAAATCCTCAAATCCCATCATCTCAACCTTGAGATAAATTCACTAAAAGAAGTTGTTTCGATGCTCAAAATCCTCAAATCCCATCATCTCAACCTTGAAATACATGGGAGTAAAAAATGCACTTCAAGTCTTACAAATGGTGCATCATGTAATGCATTATCTGGACCTTCAATTTTCAAGTGTTCGCAGATTTGCTTGATCTACACCATTTTTTAAATTTTAAATGTTACAATTAAAACTAAATTTTCACGTCATCATAAAAAATTTCAGTACTGAAACGACTTATTTAAACACTTTTTTAAAGGTATGCTTTACTTTGATTGTTTAGAGCCTCAACCTTGTATAAACCACAACCTATAAAATATAATACACAATTAAGGATGCAATTTATATAAAACCTAGACTTTATAAAAATAAAGTAAAGCCTCACCTCGAATCCTCATCTAGAAATTACATTGAGCATCAAAAATCTCCATAATGGTTCTAAAATCAATTTTTAAGATCGATTATGAAATTTGAAACCAAAAAAAA
Source organism: Amborella trichopoda (assembly GCF_054954075.1). Classification (NCBI taxonomy): domain Eukaryota; kingdom Viridiplantae; phylum Streptophyta; class Magnoliopsida; order Amborellales; family Amborellaceae; genus Amborella; species Amborella trichopoda. Next base: position 8,590,090 of record NC_142343.1, on the reverse strand, counting down.
ATGAGGGCTCACATACCTTTAAGGCTGACAATTTAAATAATATGTCATGAAGGCTCGAATCCTTTATTTTTTCATAAACCACATGGTCAAGGCCAAGATGATCTACTTGAAATTGATACGAAAATCGCAGTTTTCACTCAGTTTTGTGATGAGGATTTACTTACTTTGATAGGGCTGCAATCCTATCCACACACTTTCCTATAATTAACATTATTTATATTATTATGCTAATATATACTATGTCGGGTCTTGTCAAGTCAAGCCACCCTGACTCGATAGAATCCAAGTAGGACCAGGTCCCGACCTGGTCAAGTCAAGGTCAAGTCGACCGAGAACGAGCCCATCAGATTCACTGTCTGAGTCCGGACACACACCTGGTAAGGTCGCCAGTCAGGTCCGCAAGTCAATCCGACTATTAAAAGCATATATTGAAGAGTTTGAAGTGGGTGCATGATCATCAGCTCTATGGTGCTGAGTTGTACCGATGTTGTCAATGGGAACGTCTGATTAGTTCGTGAATTTTTTCCTGTATAAATTTGTTTTATTTATCTTTTTATGGTTCAATTAGTTTTACTAACCTACATGATATAAGTTATAGGGTGCGGTTTTTCTAGGGCTGAGGCCTTAAACTTGAACAATGGAAGTAACGCACACTTCCAAATAGTATTGAAAGATGTCGTTTCCTTGCCAAAAACATTTATGATAGCTAAAAATTGATTTTTATATCTAATTATAAAATTTAAAGTTTCAAAAATATCAAAAATATATATGAAAGCTAAAAATTTATTTTTATCTCTAATCATAAAATTTAAAGCTGTAGATCAAACATATGAACACTCCAAAATCTACCTAGACAATGCATTATAAAATACAATATCTCAAGGTTAAGATGATCAGATTTGAGGATTTTCTAACATAAAAAGACTTGTTTAGTGAATTTTTGAGGTACAACTTAATCTGATTGTTAAGGCCTCAACCTTACATAGATCTTCTCCTCAATCATATGCATATTCTTATACATTTCTTTGTCCAGATTCTTCTGAGTGTTTCTGGTAGATAATTCTATATTCACCAAATTTGAAATGCATGGGCGATTCACAACCCCTTATATCAGTTCACATCTTCTAAGACTATAAACAAGGAAACTTAAATTGCTATTGGTTTGTATATTATAAGACTAGGAGGTCAATATTATTCCCAGCCGTTTGATGCTAAATTGGATGGCTTGGGATACATTACAAAGTTCGAATTTTTATTTATTTTTATTAACTTTTGAATCGAGTCAGTAGCACCCTTACAACCACTCAATTTGAAATTTTTTTTTTTTACCTTTTCCATCATTTTGAATTTGATCACCAGCTATCCAACTTGGAAACAGTAATCCATCTCAATTTACCCGGTTACCGAGATTTATGCATCCATCCAGGTTTTCTGAAGACTAGTTGTACATGTATACATGGCTGCATCCCATATAGGTGCACACAAGACAACTCTCAATTATTTTGTTCATCAGTAATGCATGCATTTACATGATGCGAAACACATTTATCATTCAAATAAAGATCATAGATTGCAAAACTTGAGAATCCCATCTAAAGAAATTGTATGGCATTTTTTGGTCACATGAAGCCCATGTCTCTATCAAGCCATATCCCAAACACAAATCCACTATTAGCTAACAAGAACCAAACTTTTGAGTCTACGAGTCAGAAAGAGGAAATAAAATTAAAAGATTGTTGCATGTAACACTCATTAAAACACTAAAACCACTAGCATTCAAAAGATTGCTAACAATTTACATTCCTGTAGAACGAGAAACACTAACCATTTTACTGTTGCCTGCACAATGAAGGATTAAACAGAATAAGCCTTTTCAGCAACATCCAAAAGCTAAACCGAAAGGGAATAACCAAAAAGAGGAGGCAGAAGAAGCCTTGCTACCTCACGGCCTCCCACGCCTTGGAGACAACTCTGCAGATCTTGAGGGAGAGCCTGATGGTGACCTTGAAATGCGTCTTGAAGATCGTGGGAAACGGCGTTCCTCTTTAGCATCATCATATGGATTTCTCCTGCAAATGCCCCCCCTCATTTAACCAATAGCATTCTCTCTCTCTCTCTCTCTCTCTCTCTCTCTCTCTCTCTCTCTCTCTCACACACACACATATATAAACACACCCACACAACTACAATTTTAGCAAGAGTAATTATAGTTTGGGGCCTTTTCCTATTCGTAAGAATAAAATAAATTAGCAATCCAAAAGGGGTTTCTAATCATTCATTTAGCAACATGCAACATGGCTTCCTTCTTTCATGGAGCCTGTAATTTCTAACCACCTAGGATAGAAATATTGGTCTAGGTTCAGAGGTTGAGCAACTCACTCATCATGGCCATTCCCAGCAGGGCTGCGGTTTGCATTTGCATAATGTAGAGGAGATAAAGAACCTTGGCCACGGCTCGGGCCATAGTCGTGCTCTGGAGGATAGTCCCCACCTCTTCTCCTTTCAGGAGAAATAGAATAATCGCTTCTCCGCTTTGGAGCTGGAGAGTAAGATCTGCACAACATTGAAGCTTTTATATAAGCTCTCTCTCTCTCTCTCTCTCTCTCTCTCTCTCTCTCTCAAATTACCTTGAATGGTATCGAACTCTAGAAGTTGAATGGTAACGTGGAGAACGAGAACGGGACAAGGAACGAGAGCGTGAGTAACCTACAGCCAAAATCTGATGATCAATAATTCATTATACACATCTGGAACATTATATAGATCAAATCATATACCAGAGTTAATCTGCCCGTGGAGAACAAAAAAAGATCAGAGAGCAAGCAGCACAAAAATAATCAGCAAATTCTTTAAACATAACATAATTGACAAGTTCAATAATGAAAACCCAAAGGATATCTCATGTTCTGTGAAAAATACAGAGCTAGGCTTTCACAGCCAATAATAACAATTTAAAATGTTCACCGAACAAATAAAATAGAACTCAACCATATCCAGGCCAAGGAATCATTTCTTAAATATGAATGATCCGAAGACTCAGATTCTCTCTAGAAACCTTCCCAGAGAACTCTCACCAAAAATAAATAAATGAATAACAAAGCACATAAATAAATAAATTTAGGACCAACCACCAGAGAAGCTAGAAGTTTAATGACTGTTTGCTTGAAACGTGCACCAAACCCTCAACACCACAACTTCGGTCTCTGAATTTTACCACCCACATAGGGATGCAGACTAATTTTTCTTAATGAGTACAGAACTCACTCTTTGTTGATCACTTACTGCTCTTAATGAGTACAGAACTCACTCTTTGTTGATCAGTTACTGCTCTTAATGAGTACAGAACTCACTCTTTGTTGATCACTTACTGCTCTTAATGAGTACAGAACTCACTCTTTGTTGATCACTTACTGCTCTTAATGAGTACAGAACTCACTCTTCAAGACCCCATACAAAAACAGCTCTAAGTTTTTGAAACTGCCATTATTTGTCAAGAAAATCTGTAGTAGAAGAAACCACCCAGGGTCTAACCACCTAATGTCACCTCTCCCATGATCCAAAAGGCATTAATGTTGACAGTCCAAGGTTACCCCATCTGTCCAAACCAACAATTTTGACAAGTCAAGCCTTGGGGGTAATAAGCACGGGATTAACTTCATCTTTCTTTCATAATTGTGTGCTACATTGATTTCATGGGATAAAACACTCTACAAGGGAATTAAATTTTACCCTTCATTACTACGTGGTTCATAGACGATCAATGTGAATCAGAATTTATGCCGGTAGCTCCCTGTATCAAAGAATTAGCGTTTATCTTTATTTCAAAAATATGCGGATGACTTCGTGGGGATCAGACACTATCGTAGGGATGACTCTGGACAACTGTCTGATGAGACTCGATGTGGATGATTGATGACACTGTGATTTGGTTGACAGTGGTTAACAACATTCAATACCAATATTTGATAAAGTTATTTGTGCTGAAAATGAGTAATCCAAAAAATAAAACCCATCTAGAGAAAACCATCAAAGCAACTATTGGCAAGAGAAAAGGATTGGGAGGGGGGGGCGGAAATGGAAACTGCCAACACCAGGGAACCCAAACAGGGGTTCCCAATTCCCAGGCCACCAGTTTCATTTCCCCCCAGTTTCCAGGCCTCCTAGTTTCCTCGAGAAACTGCCAACACCAGGGAACCCACCAGTTTCATTTTCCCCCAATTTCCAGGCCTCCTGGTTTCTTAGGGATTCTAGGGGAAACTATAATACGTATTTGTGAAATGCCCCAAGAAAGCATTTGAGGAACTTCAACTGTATGATATTCTGTTCCATCAAGGGCACAATCATTTCAGGAAAGAATTCAAAATAGTTTTGGGAGGGGTAATCAGACTTTGTTTTAGTACGACTATTGGTGTGGAGAAACATATCCAAGAACAATTTGCTCACTCTTTAATTGGGTGGCTCTAGCACAAGAGCTGAGCGTTACTAGATCTTATGAAAGTGTCACTGAGAAAGTTGAGTGGGCCCAAGCCCTTCAAAGAAACTTCAATCATTTAGAAACTGAGAACTATGTGCACTCTTGGACAGTTTGAACTAAACTCATGTACCCAAATATGGCTTTGGCAACTAATGTGGCGATATGACTTAAAAGGGGATTTTGCAGCACAATCATAACCCTGCGCCTTATCCCAAGAGGTATGGGCCCCTCAAAGGATACTTGGTGTGGGATCTTAGCACCCTTCATAAAATGTCATGCTTTGGATGTTTAGTAATCTTAAAGAAAGCTCCCAAGTCAAAACTCTCATGGGGAATCACTTCAAGCACAGTAAATTATTCCCCATATTTGTATCAGTTGCCGTGAAGATTAAGAGTCAGTGAACCACTTATTTATTCATTGCTCCTCTGGTATGATTGTTTGACTTTATATATTGTATTGCTTTGACATTTAATTAGAATTTCCAAAATCAATTACAGAGGTGTTATCGAGCTGGAGGTTTGGTCCTTTCTCACAAAAGGGACTATATGGAAACATAGCTTTGTTGTTGTCCTATAAGCTATATGGTTGTAACAATGGAAGGATTTTTTAGCGTAAGCATTCTTAGGCCACAATAGTAGGGGACCAAGTTAGGAACATGATTATTTCATGGGCCTTATCTAGAAAAGAATTCCAAGTCTCCTGCATTGGATTTGGTGAGAGGATGAAATGAAATGGTGAATAGCATAAAGCAGCACCATATGCATGTCTCATGGAGCAAACCTCCAATTGGGGTTCTCAAGCTTAAATTTCAATAGGACCTCATTAGGCACTCCAGACCCCTTGGGAATACAGGGAGCAATTAGAGGCCATTTGGAAGAGACTTTGGATACCTAAACAAAGCCAGCTGGGAGTGGAGATGCTAATAAGGTCAAAGCTCTGGCATTTCCATGGGATTGTGCATATTCCTCCAGCCTTCATGGGGTCCGCTACTAGTTGATGGTGATTCCTTAATTCCTTAAATGTGAAAGTACTCCACCATCATGATTAGCAGACACGTTGGATGACATATAAGACATGCATTAAAATCAGCTAGTGAGTTTTCAGAATGTCCCGAGATTGGCTAATGACCTCTTTGACAAATTAGCTCTCACAAGAAGTTGTGGAAGGGACTTTTCATGGATCCTGGTCCCCCACCAATTTGTTGTTTTCCTAACAGTATCACTCTTTCACTCGCTACTGCTGACATATCAATCTGTATACTCCATATTAAGCAAAAGCACAGTAGCATCACCACTATAATCCTCAGTACCCTCTTGCAAATGTCTATGCATTTCCATTACAAGAAATAAATCATTTCTCTGGTCCCTTCTCCCTTCAATGGCAATCCTCTTGTAACAATCTATCCACCACTAAGTTATGAACCTTGACAATGGTTATTGTTAAAGTCCTTGCATGGAAAAATCAGTACATTAGAAACCAAGGTATCCACTTCAATTTTCCAATCACTGACACTCAAGTTTGAAGTCCATAAATGGAAATAAGAGGTCATCAGATAGCAATCTAAATTCCAACCATGAAAGGGTATTCAACACACTGAAGATATCGTGGCTCCATAATGCAACATGATCATGCAACATGATCATGATATACTTTCAAACCTTGTCCCAATTGACATCAAAGTTCGAAGCACTACAAGAATATATCCTACAGTGGGTAACACAGACTGCTAGTTATAGGGCATCTACTGATTTGCAGGATATCCACCTTGCTATTGTACAACTTCTCACTAGAGAAGATATTTTCGATCATAATAGCAATCAGAAATGGACATTCACGTTGATTTTTATTTACTCACCGATAAAAAAATTAATGTACGCAGTAGCACCACTCTAAATTACACGCACCACGATGTCAATAAAGGACCAGATTATTGAAGGATACTGATCACCCAAAAGATATATATATATATATATATATATATATATATATATATATATATATTTTAATCTTTTGATCAGACATGAATAAATATAAGTTCATCAACAATAAAGTTCTCCAGAATAGAAACATCCACTAAACCTAAAGGATATACCCAAATGGGATTGCCCCCCACCTCCTGCCCCTCCATTTAGAAATTTTACTCTATGAGGAACTATCAGCCCTCATGCATGAATTTCATCTTAGGCCTGGAAGACAATAGTGTCTCAAAGAGCCCTATGTATGGCCAATAGTGTCCACAACTCGGTACAGCCAAAAATTACAAAATGCATACAGAATCAGCCGATTAAATTACAGCACTAACACTACCTGTTGGATTTTATTTTATTTTTATTTTTATTTGAAACTCAACCCAATGCATCATGTTCAACTTGAAATGCATTTCTCAGTTATATTGGAAGCCCTAGGAAGTCTGAGCACCCAAAAGAGGTGGCCATATTCATGAGTCCAGGATTTGAATACCAATGTCACGCGTTGAACATACATCCAAATAAGGAATTCTAAATTTTTCTAAAATAAAGTTCTAGTACAAGTATCACATCCCTGACAAACAGGACCACAACTAAGCCTACTGATATAGCCAGATCATACTAGAGATTCCCAGAAGAATAAGCAGATTAACCAGTTAATTTTATAAATCAACTGTTCAACCTGGACATGTCTGAACGAACAGAGAGCCTTCATGAAGCCTCAACACGAGGATAAAAAACGGCCCTATATCCTGCAAACCATCACTTACCCGAATGTGGATGTCCTGGAAATCATCGCAAGTGGGATAAAACATGAACTAGAGATCCATGAAAATCAAAAATTGAATCAAAGGAAGGTATCCTCTTTTACCCTATAGAATCACAAAGAAATCAAACACTTCCATTTAAACAATGTAATCATGGCACTTAACAGTATCAATAGCAAGTCTCTGCATACATGACATGCACAGGATCTCAATTAACAACACCAAAGAACATAATGGAAGGGTAAAACATGTGAACTAACAACATAGAACACAATAAGTACCAAAAGAAAGTAACGCAGAAAATAATGAGTAATCCAAGTATGCATATATGATTCCCCTTGAATCATAGCACACAAAATGCCATTTTGTGAAATTTAGAACTTCGATAATTTTAGTCGCAGATCATGCACAGCTTGTATAGTTGTCTGTAAAACCTTGAGTTCAGGAGCCACCAGTCCATGTTCAATAACTCAAGGTTTGAGAAATACCATGGTAAGTATCCAAAGATTCATTCTCGCACATAAGACAATACAATTGGTACATATTAGATATAGAGCAAAAACTCAATAACATATTAGTTATATGAAAGATGGTAGTGTACCATAATAAGATGATCGCCGTCCGTCGTCACCTGAGCGACCTCTGGTGCATCAAAAATGTTATTGTAAGTTGAAGATGGAAGAAAATGAGCAGACATACAAGGAAACGCCACGGGTACAAAATAAAGTTACAAAGATGAACCACAACAGCACATAATGGACAATAAAACCACAGCATACCTTACTCTTAGTCTGTTTCGCATTTCCTCAGGCCTCTTTCTAGTCTCTGCAGCAACCACCACGGTTATCTCCCTTCCACCGAACATTTGTCCATTCATGTGATATTGGGCTTCAGCGGCATCAGAAGGGTCTACAAACTGCACAAATGCAAACCCACGAGGTTTCCTGCAAGCACAATTTCAAGTTTCAGAATCCAGTAGATTTGCAAAAGAACAACCAAGACTTATATATGATGACAACGGGCATTAAGACGTAGATTTACAAACCCCATTTCCTAGTAGGTTGCCAAATTATGTACATAGTACGTCCTCTAACGTCTGATGCTGCCTATGAACCACCTAAACTTCATTGTCACTTCAATTGAAAGAAGTGTGCATTTAATGTAAAATCAGCTAGCAAACCAAGCTTAGTGGCTGACCTTTCTAATATATTCAGTATGAACTGCAACTTCAAACAATGCATGAAACTTCAAATTCTTCACATTCTTGATAATACATGAAGGACTGGATTTCGACATAGCTTCAAACTTATCTTCTCATGCTTCCCACTTCAATTGCACAACGTTCTCTTCTCACCATAAGTTCTAATGTAGGATATTATGTTATTTTTCTTCACAAAGGAACTTCTTCATTTGAACATTATTATATACCCCCGAAGATACCAACATGTTAGGCGAAATGTCATCATAGTCAAAGTCTTGGACGTGTTTAAACTTGAAATGTTTCACCCCTGGGCACCAGGTCAAAGCAACTCACTATGTGAGAGGCAAACAAAAAGCATATTCATCTCCTTCTCTACTTACCCTAGGGGGAAAACTGAAAAACCACAAAGTTACAAACAAAGTACGACAAAATGATACAGTATCAAAATCACACTCCTACATCATCAAGGCTGCAACTCGGAATAATTTTTGGACCAGAAGGACACAAAGCTACCATTTATAAAAGCAATAATGTTGCAAGAAAATAGGCCAAAATGATACAGTATCAAAATCAAACTACTGCATCATCAAATCCGCACCATTCAAAAGGCATTTTGACTGAGGGAAAAAGTATGTTTATTTTAAATTTCTATTAAATTTTAAAGGATGTATATTTTTATTTTAGTTTTAGGATTTTAGGAATTATAGGGTTTTATAGTGTCTTTTATTTATTTCGTTGCTAGACCTGTTTGGGAGCTTTTAGATATTTTAATTAAAGTTGGAGAATGTAGTTTAAAATTATACTTAAGACCCTTTGGTCAAAAGTTCAATTGTATGGACAAATATTGTCCAAAACAATAATTTTTCAATAAAAATAAGGGCATGGATGGGCTGGAGAGTCATTCACGTATTCCTCTTTAAGAAAAGAAAGACTTTATCTTGTAAAATAAGCCTAAGGCTTGAGCCATATGTGGGAGAAAGCCTTAGGGTTCTCCAAAATTGCTTGTATCAAGGTACTTCTTGTTGATTTTCAATGTTTCTTCAAGTTCTCCTACATCACATTTTGGACAAGCCTGAAGGACCACATAGCTACTATCCTTCCCCTAATATATTAACAATTAAAGCTCAAGACAGAAATTATGACAATTATGGCCATGGTTTCATAACTTAGGAAAAATGTATTGGTAAAGATGAGAAAATGGGAATTGTCAAACATTAGAGATACATTATATATGACTGTCTAGCTCACCCCGTATGGTAGTTGTGCGGCAGATACACATCTCGTAGTGGCCCATAGCGTTCGAATGGCACTCGAAGATCATCGGGTCTGCAAATTTTGATAAACTAAGTCGGTAAAAAATTCTCAAAGATGAAATAAACAGAAACAGCGATGAGTATTTGTGACACAAATTTGTATTTCTTTAGCACCAAAACCTCTCATGGAAACCTTTTGTGGAAAAATGTACAGATTGATGTAATTATACAAGAATGGAATGAAAAAAAAATTACATGAAATAGATACCTGCAATTCCTTTTGTGGAAAAATGTATAGATTGATGTAATTATACAAGAATGGAATGAAAAGAATTACATTAAATAGATACCTGCAATCAAGAGGAATGTTTCGAACCAGAAGACTACCCTTATTATTTTCTTTGCGCCCACCATATCCTCCATAACGGCCCCGGGTTGGGCTTCTTTCCCTACCCCCATATGCCCTCCTTGAAGGACTGTACCTTCTCATTGTAAGCCTGAAAAATCACAATATATAATTTAATATGGATGAAATAAAAGTATAATTTTCATTTAAAACCACAGAGTCATGCACAAGCAGACAATTTGGTATCAGAGAGTGAAAGAAAGGTGTGTAAGCTCCAGACAAAATATAACCGAAAGGGGAAAAATAAAATGAAATGGAATTAAATCAACCAGTAGGACACTATTTTACCGTCCAAACCACCTCTCCAAGGGATCTTTGACAGTTTCTTTTAAACTTTAGAGTACGAGGGTTATTTCGTGATTCAAAATATTACAACAAAGTTTAGGCTCTGTCAACACCTAAGCAAAGACTTAAAAGGAACAAAATCATTCAACACTACCAACCATGAAAAGGAACCTAACACCTCGAGACAAAAAAACTACTCTTTCATTGCGTAATTCGTATTACAAAACTAATCAATATCATACTTTCTCGTATGAAATATCAAACAATATGCATCCCCAATCAGGAAAGGGGCGCAATTCGCATTACAAAACTAATTAATATCATACTTTTTCTTACGAAATATAGAACAATATGCATCCCAAATCAAGAAAGGGGCATGCTTCTAAAAGATAAACACACCGAGCGATTGCTAACATTGTCCAGCAAGCCACGGCCCTCCAATATTCCAAATTCTGAAAAGAAAAAAAAAAAAAACTTCCCCAGAGATTGCCTAAGCTTTTAACATATGATCAAGTAGGGATTCAAAACTGAAACGTGCAAGAAAACAAAACCATACCACAAAACCCCAAAATCAAAACCCTAACCTTCAAATGAACTTCCACGAACCCCATAGGGACCCCATTTCAAAACCCTAATATTTCGAATCAATGTACAAACCCTAACAAAAACACATAATCGGAACCTATATCAAAACCCTAATGCTTCACACCAATGCCGAAATCATGACAAACATGCAAAACCGATTACAGATAACAAATACCACAATAAGCGTGCATCATAAAATCGCGCATATGCATAGACAGAGAGCACCTGAATCGTGCCCCCAAAACAAAAAGAAATAACTAAAAAGTAGACAGTGTAGTTTTTCTGGGGTTTGAAAGAGAAGAGAAAGTGGACCTCTTATGAGAGAGAAACGCCCTAAAACGCCTTCTTAGAGAAAGAAAAGCCCCAAATCAAACAGCTGCAATCACACGGGACCTCTGACGACGTGCTTTCGAAGCGTAGAACTGCCCATGAGGGGTTTATATGTCGGTGAACTTCAGCTACATGGGCGAGGTTTGTAGTAGAAGTAAACGATGAATGACTACTTTTGACCTTAACTTTGATGAAATGACCTTGACCTTTATTAGAGATAAAAAAGGATTGGGGACCCGGATTGTTCACCCTACAAACCATGTCGGATCCGTGGATTAGTGCGTCGGATTAGAGAATTTGTCAAATTAGTAAGTTTCTTCCAAAACTCTTTTCAAAAAATTATTATAAATTTTTAAAAATAATGTTCTTTTAGTTTGTAAAAGGAATTAAAAAAGGTACATTATGTAAAAATAGGTGAATGTTGAGCTGTTGTTTTTTTGTCTGGATATCTCCATAATTATTCATTTTAATATAGTATTATAATATTACATCAAAATAACTTAAAAACATTGTAAACTACTTACATTTATAAATATTAAAAAAATAATTTCCTCACATGAAATTAGCATCACATCAAAGTATCAAACTTCTAGATTTGACTTTTGACTAAGAGTTCAGAATTATACGTCTACCAGAATTCCTTATAGGTTAGAAATTTCATCCTCCATAACATCAAAATCTCCTCATATGCATAAAAGAGGGTCAGAAGTTAGCATCGACCTTCTAAGAGCTTATGGAAGGTTAAAGGACATGTGTTATCGTTAAGCCCTTTGGGATTAGCGATGCGTTCTCCAAATGGCTCCAGAATCCCAAAGGTCCGATCTAAGGAAGGTTTGGCTCAGTTCCGACTTTTTTCTAATGTTTGGTGTGGGTTTTTCTTACATATTCTAGTTAGATTTTGATAGACATTACTGGTTTGGATAATTTAGATAACTTTAGGAAGATGTCTTAGAAACCCTGGATTGTGGATTACAGGTTTATGGTGTACTAGGATTCACTAAGCTAGTATGGTCCCTAGGATTTTAGGGTTGTAGGTTCATGGGGATTCCCTTTGCCACAATTTGGGGGGATATCTAATAAATAAATTGTTTTCTTGATTTCTTTAATTTTTAATCAATGCAAATGATTTTAGCAGTGATAATTTATAATAAAAAAAAAAAATGAAATCATAGTACTCATTTTTTAATGAACTATGGAAAGTTAAGGATGCCCAGAATATTAGAAGTTAATATTATCCTATATATGCAAGGAAACTATAATTAGAATTAAACAATTCTTAAATATAATGAAAATTATTATCCTACTAAAACCAATTTCATTGAGAATGAAACCCAACAGCATGGATGTCTTCAATAAAATAGTTATAAACTTTGTGGAGGAGAGAAAAAAAATTTAGGATTGTGTAGGGGGTGAAAGCGATATATTAGTTTTGTAGTGAGAAAGAATAACAACCTATTTTGAAGTAGATAGAGGGCTTTGAGGGGAGAAAGAAACAGTCTAGGTTCATGTATGGGTGTAAGAGAGAGAAAGAGAGAGAGCAAGGCAGTTCACTTTATGGAGAGAGAGGGATCTAAGTTTCTAGTTTAGGGATAGAAAGTATAAGGTTTTTGGTTAGGAGAGAGACATTCAATTTTGCGCATGAGGGAGATACTGGATTTTATGTTTGTGTAACAGAAAGGCACAGTGATTATTATATATGTGCGGTGAGTATTTTATATCAATTATATATTTTACAAATAATAGACTACTATTAAGTTGGGACTTTAATGTTTAATGTACTAATATTAGTTACCATTGCTCAAGATCAAATCTCATCTAATTTATTTTTAATTTATTTTACAACTTTTAAAATATCCATAAAAAAAGTTGGGCCTACATGACTAGCCTGCCTGAACCATTGGCAAGATTGGATAGGGCTTGTGCCACCATCAAGGCCAGACTTTGCCTGCCCAACTTGGATCAGCCTTCCAAAGTCCTAGGTTGGGCTTGAGCCAACTCTGGCCTAGGTATTGTCAATCCTATACTAATATGTAGTTCAAGTGTTTCTTGATGGCCTTCATAATATAAGGAAAAAGAATGATCTTAACTAGTGAAATCTTGAATGTCATCTCATAAAATTATGTAGACACCTAATTTTAAAATTGGCCTCATCCAGTTGCCTTAAACTTAGCTTGATCCCTAATTACCATACTAAACCACAAAATTGATTCTAAAAACCTTAGGAAATGATGCTAGGGATCACACTAGCTTTGTACACCCTAGAATACACATGACCATAGTCTATACTCTTTAAAGATAATAAATAAAGGAATAAGATTTGATACATAAGAGGGGGTGAACCATAAAATCCGTCTCAAATCCGTCAACAATTCATTAACTATAGAATTTTGGGAGTCTGTTTACTTGGTGCATGTTAACTTGCCAACTGGTATTCTTTTTATGGGTAAATCAATGGGGAAAGACATGACCCTACCTGATTTTTCAAGTAGCTTAGGAGTTAGCTTTTTGAAGGTATTATTGGGGTGGTGTTAATGGTGGAAAAGGAAACCATGACATGGTGAGTAGGGTGTAGGGTACTACCACCACGACCCCAACCTCTTACCATTGCACACCGATATTTTTTGGGTAAATTTGCCCACCCCATTGTTTGATATCCTGGTTTTGGGGAGGGTTCACTCCCGACTGATAGAGGAATTTTGGCAATCAGATTTTAGCAGTCTTCCAATCCACTTAAACAAAATTCTCACACTCCCGAGATCTCACTCCATGAAACCCTAGCTTAGGCCTAAATCTTGAACACTACTATGTAACCTAAACCTATTTCAGCCATGAAAGACAATACCAAACTTGAAATAACTTAGAGTCTAATGCCAAGAGATACTTAGCCTTAACATCCCATCTACATTACATCTTAAGTCAAAAGGAGATTCCAGTAAATTTTAAAAAACGAGAAGGCAAGTCACATCTGAAGTAGTATGATCTAGGTTTCAACTTCTGGCCAGCTGGCCCAACTTCGAGTAAGAAATCTTCATTTTTTTTTTCATCTTTATTTTATGTCTTAGATTTAGATTTATTTTATCTTCTTGATTTACAATTTATTTTCTAGTTTCCCTTCCTTTTGGCACATCCGCATAAGGGTTGATCTCTCCTTGAGTACTCACCTATGGATTATAATTGGACAAGACTTGAAGCTCCGAAATGTGAACGGTTAAAAAGAGATGGGTGTTTTATTATATTTAAAACAATCATATATTCCAATTAATTTTTTTACTAGAGAACATCACATTCGAGGCCAAATTCGCTCACATATTTCTATATAACATAAATATAGGGTTTTTTTTTCATATATGTATTACTGGGAACAGAGTAATTCCAGGGGTTTAATTCCCTTTTTACAATTTATATCAATCAAGTAAAATGCACATGTTTACGCTCTTATCTGCGTCGATCTTTGGGATGAGATCTACTCAAATCTTAGTAAAAACTGAGTTACTTTTGAAAATGTAGAGAGAGTAGGGTCGCTTGAATTATGGGCTCAGAAAAATCCCATACCTATATAGATCCTATCTTTTTCTGAGTCCACTGGCTGCGCCAGATCCAAATCCATATTTTGACCTAAAAATGCTTCTAAATGTAATTAAATACAATAATAAATTAATTTAAAGTAGAGATGTAAATAAAGAAAACAAATTAAATCAAATAAAGAACAATATACTTACCTCTAAGGACTCGAAACTAGAAGTTTCGAGCTTGGATCGTGCGGTTCTTCCGATTTGCTCCATGATCTTCTTTTTTGGATGCATTTTTCTTGTTGGAATTGGTAGATCTAAGGTTTTTTTACCTAGATCTAGGGTTCTTAAGACACGAGAAAAAGTTTGGGATTTTAGGTAGGATCTACCTAGGCTTTTCTTGGCATTTTTTGGTATTAGAAAAGAATTTATCTTAGTTTTCTAAGGTTTTTAGAATATCAAGAGGTTGAATATAAATTATGGGATTTTCTCTAATTTTTTGAGATTTTTCTTAATTTTTTGGAATTTTTTAAGGGTTTTTCCTATTTTGGAGTATTTTTTAGCAATTTTTTCAATTTCGAGAATTTCTAAGTGATTTCTTTATTTATTTATTTGGTTTATGGAGATGGGGTTTTTATAAGATTCAATTGGTAATTTTTAGTGATTTTTTTAGATATTTTTTTATTTATCTTGTTGCTCTATCCTTATCTAATTAAAAAAACACTTTTATTGCATCATAAACATCATTACTGCATCATAAAAATACATTTACTGCATCATCAGGCCATGTTTGGGCCTGCGAGCCGCATTGCAGTTCGGCCGACGGCCTGATACTTGGGTCTCATATGGACTAAATTATCATTTGTTAGATGTTTTATCCGTAGGTCCGATTTAGGCAATTCTTAAACTGTTGGAAAGCTATTGGGCTCTACTTCAAGTTGGGATACGTTTTGAATCATTTTGAAGTAATTATATTGGGTCTAGGTTGCCTAATGTCTATTAGGGTTTGTGTGGTCCTTTAGGCTAATAATCGAGATTTTTAGGAGTTCCCTTAGCCAGAATTTCGAGGGGGGGTGTCTACAACCCAATACTGACTGCCCTTGATTATAGGCTTGAGACCTATACATTCGTTTCTTGGAAGGGAACCATATAGACATATCAAAATAAAGGAAATAACATTAACGGGAGTTCAACCCATATACCTAATCTACATTAGGGATATCATTTCAGTGTCTGCTTCCTTCTTCGAGAACGGCTCTCAAGTGAGTATACAGAATAAATTTCTCTCTTATCTCTATTGCAATCACACTTTTCTCACTCTTTTCTCTCACTTATCAATGCTTAACCCTTAACGCTTATAAGAAAAGATTGCGAATTAGATAAAAAGGTATAAACCCCTCTTTTAATTAAGGGTGGGGTTTATATAATCTCCTGTGAGGTGATAAGCTTTCAATCTCCAGTTGATAATCATAAGGATATGGTCCTTCAATCTGCTCTACTGATTTCCTGCTATTGCCCATCCTTTCTTCTACCTCCACGCTGATTCCTCTTGACGTTTCGCATTTGAATTCATAAATCAGGCTATGTACTTATCTTTATCATCTTTGAATTTGAATCTGTGAGTTGTTCCCTATAATTTTTGAATTTGCTCGACTAGTCTTCGGATCTCACGCTAATTCGAACATGTCATTAGTCTTACGCATTTCCACAACTTTGAATTCATGAGCTAGTTCTTTTAGATTATACATATATTTTTTTAATTTGTTCTTATCTCTTCACTTTGATTAATCTGCTTGAATTTTGAATTTTGATTTTACAAATACGAAACTTACTCGAGATGCCACTATTCTTCACCGCCTATGCGTTCGTTCTATTGGATACATCTTCGCATACTTATGATCACTTTCTCCGCATGCACTCTCTAACCATGAATTTTGAGGAGGTTAAAGTGAGCTTAAAGATGAATTCAACGGCTTAGATCTTGTCAAAAATGTACTCTTGATGAGGAATTAACGATTATTCAAAGTCAATGCATCTCCGCTGGAGCACACATCAGCGCTATCATAGAATCACGATCAAACCCATTTCCTCTATATGCCTCAAATATTCTCTCACCTTTTAAAGGTGGTAGAGAATTAAATTAATAATCTAACAGCCTTGGTCTCTTGAGGAAATTCCTCTTATCGAGGGGAAATGCTCAATTGTGGTGACTAGGAGTAATACTAACTACAACGCACGGGGAATAGGGCTTTTAAGACTCCAACCTTCAGGCGAATCAAATGATGGGTTAAGCCACCTCCAATTGATATGAGATTTTAAGATGGGAGTTATAATACCTCAACCATAGGTCCCTGAGAATTTTGACTTAATCCCAAAACATAAAATTCTAGGGACGTCAGTCAAGACACATTTTAACTGATGGTGAAATACGGACATGGGTTAAGCCAAATTTAAATATATACGAGGTACATCAGCTCTTAACATGTATATCTTTGGGAATCTTCCTTAATATATCAACACATGATGAGGTCGTCCATATCGTTATGTCTGTTCAAACCCCATATTTTAAATGACCGATCATTGCTTGTAAGTTACCATGTTTAATTTGACTATCGACAGAGGCCAAGAAATCGAGTTGTATCTAGTTTCACCATATATCATGGGCATATCAGGCGCTGGTACTTGTCTCAAACAAGATGGCTTTGATTCTCATGCCATCCCTAAATATGCTTGGCTGACGGACAATAGGCATCTTATATTTATCGGTAGTAAGTTATAACATTTAGGGACTATCTAATGAATTAGGATTCTTTACGTTCATTATGACCTTCAGATAGTAAATGCCGACCATATCACATATTTCATTTTGCATAGGGCATATCTGAGTAGGTATTAAAACAGTACTTATATCTTATCGACCGTGCATTAAGATAACTACCTAATGTGCATTATGGGTTTTATTGTGTATCAACACAATGTTTATTAGAACACACTTAGTCCCATAGGTGACTAAGAGACATCTCTACCCTTTCATATCTTCAAGGGATTTTCTCATTAGGTGTGCATTAGAATCACTACTCGTATCATGATCACCTTATTTCCCATCGGGCATTTGTCAGAATGTATCTAGCCCTACATGTGACTAAAAACACACCCAACAAAGACCTCATTGCCGGTTGAGTTAATTCAATGAATGTTTGGAGTAAAAATAAGAGAGTCAATCAAATATGTTTCTCTTAGGTTTTCACTGTAAACAAAATTTCATAAATACTTTAGAATACTATTTTAAAAATATAAAAAATAGTATTGAGTGTGGTATGATTTCTATTAAATTTCTCATAAATAGGAGATCATATAAATGGGGAAAAATATTGGATGATCCTGTCGGTCGAAATATTCATTTGGACAATAGATCCCAAAACTCTCAAATTCTACTTATCATCGTTTAAGATCAATGTCCTTTTTATATTAGGGGCCGTTTGGGAACCTGTAAATCTATTACATGAAAATAGATTATAGGAAAATATAACATATTTATTGTTTGGGTACACTTTAATGGTAATGAAATGGAAAAAGATTACCCGAGATTTCTCCAAAAATCAACAAATCTATTATGCGCCATGAAGGATGCAAAATCCTACCTCCTAATAAACCACAAAAAAAAAAAAAAAAAAAAAATCACCAATAGCTCCCTTATCTAAAAAATCACACACGGTAGCCTATCTTCTGCAACACACAACAAACGCCATATACTTCAACTTCTGCAACACACAACAGCCCCATATTCGTCAACTTCTGCAACACACAACCGCCCCATATTCTTCAACTTCTGCAACAAACAACAGCCCCATTTTCTACAACTAGCAGCTAAAAACCGAAAAATACCTCAAAAACCACACAGCAGCCCCATCCTCGTTAAAACCCTAAAAATCACACAACAGCCCCATCTTCAACTAACAACTAAAACCCAAAAAATACCTCAATAATCACACTGCAGCCCCATCTTCTTCAACTAGCAACGAAAACCCAAAAAATCACACAGCAAACCCATCTTCTTCAACTAGCAGCTAAAACCCGAAATATCACACAGCAGACCCATCTTGTTCACTTGCAACTAAAGCCCGATAGCCCCAGCCCCATCTTTTGCAATTACAATTGTAGCTATTGTTTATTTCCAAATATCCAAAATTTATTTTTTGGGTTAAGATATCCAAGATTTATTTTTTGGGTTCTGCAACATAATTTGTAGCTATTGTTCCAAACAAAATAAACGGATTTAGGTTCTCTGCTAAGATCAGTCTGTCTAATTTTTTAGCTTTATTTAGTCGTTTTTACTACTATTTTGTTGATAAATTCGAAATACTTGAGTTCACTCACAAAGAATCGTCAAATCAGTGTGTTTGAATTGTTTTTTTTTTTTAAAATTAATTTCTCTCTTCAATCTCCTCCAATACCCCAACATAATTTCTTCTCCAATACATCTCATTTACTCATAAAGCCTTCTAAGTTACTAGCCAAATTTCTCCCAACTTTTTTTTTCTTTTGAATTTGCTCATGAAAGTTTTATGGAGAGAGATGATCAAAAGGCTTTAGTACAAAAAAATAAAACATAAAAAATATGATGACTTATCATAATAAAAGTATATTATTCCAAAGTGTTAACATCTTGAAAACATGTGATTCTAAGTCAAGACGTAAAGGCATACAAAAGGTGTGGCTAATTCTTATGCCTGATGCAATTATAAAGTTTAAGCTACATACTAATAGGTTTTGTACGCTAAACCATGTTTTAGGTATAAAGCCAAAAAAGAAAAAAAAAATTTGTTGGTAATGCATTTCCCTTATGTCTTCCGGACATAGCCAAACAATAACAATGTATTTCCCCAGTTGCATTTAAATACTACCCAAACAGTGACAATCTAATTCTAGGTAATGTATTACGCAGTAATATATTTCAAAGACAATGTATTTCCAGGTATCCAAACGGCCCATTAAGATAAACGATCCTATCAACCCACTAGTTGATAGAATAGTGTAAGTCCAACGGCCCAAATTGAACATGGGACGTCTGATTATCACAATTATATTTCATATTTGAATTTTAATATTTTTTATTTAAATCCAAATCACTTGAAATTTAGAGAGTTCCACTCTACTCGTCAATGCGCACCTAATAAAAATATTTTTTTAAAAAAACATTATTTATAGAAATAAATGGCCCCAAATACGCATGTAAATTTTAAGGGTATTTTAGTTAACTTATTGTTTATATATTATTTTTAAATTTTTTTATTAGGTTTACCTATTTCTCAAGAGTTGATATTTAAAATTTCAAGTGAATTGGATTTATAAAAATGAAATACAATTTTAACAACAAAATATAATTGTGACCATTGGATCGGTCCAAATTCAATCTAGGCCATTGGGTGTTTACTGCAATTGTTGGATAGCAAGCTGACCACTGAGTCTCCCTTATTTAATAAGAAATACATAGGAATTGAAAAAACACCCTAAATCAAATTAATCACCAAGATTAACTCTAAACCATTTTGTCATTTAAATTTTCAAGAATTTTGAGCTCAAAGTCATTTTTATGATATTTATATTAGAATACATCAAATATGTATTTTAGAAATAACCACCGTTGTTGCTATGGGCGACAAGGTCCCACCACGTGACATCTAGAGGTCCCTTCCTATGAAGGACTTAAGCATAGTTTTCGAACTCAGGCGAGTCGACTAGGCTTTGGCCGAGTTCCTCGGTCTTGCCCCACTGCCGAGGCTGAGGGACCCCAAGTCTATGGTACAATAGTTGGTTCATTGGGTGGACAAGAATCGCTGAAAAAAAGGAAGACGCAGTCCAAAAAACATGAAACTCGCCCGATTTTGTGCTAGTAGCGGATAAAACTCGTTTTTTCATAATAGGAAACTTTTGTAAACTGAAAATCTGAAATTTGGGAGTGATTTTGACTGAATTTTGGAACCTTTTCCATGTTTTTAATAGAAATATTATCTTTAAGATAAGATCAATGTTGAAAACCCAAATCGAACAACAATTTATCATGAAGTTATCAGATTTTTAGGTTCTTCATTCATCCAAAAAAAATTCGCCAATCTCTTCTGTTCTCTCTTATTTATCCACAAAATTTATTTATTATATGTTATTTTTCAATTTATTGAAGTTATCTACAAAAGCCCTCTACTGATTCTCGTATTTATCAAGTTTAATCACCTTAAATTTACGGTTCTAGGGTTCTATTCATGATTTTTCTTTTTTTCGCCTAACTCCATTGTTCTTGCTGATATATAGACCAAATCAGAAGATTTTTTTCTTGTTTTGAAGTTTTTGAAGTCAACTTTAAGAGCCCTATACAGATTCGTGGTTTTCTTTCACCATTATCGACTGATTTCATGGATCAAAGAGGTAACATTGTTAGTATGTGAAAAAAGCACCAATTATATTATTTGTCTTTAATTACTCCATATATTTTTTTATGATTTTTAGTTTATTTTGAAGCTTTTGAAATCATATTCAAAAGCCCTATACAAATTCATGGTTTTTTCTCTCCAATAATGACTGATTTCGTGCAACATAGAGCTAATATTGATGAACAATAAAAAATTTGTAAAATCTAATATTTTCTCTAATTTATCAACAATATTGTTATAATTATTATTAATTTTTTAAGATATTGAAATAACTTGAAAACCCCTATATTGCTTTGTATTTTTTTACTTCAAAATCGATTGATCTATTGCATCGTAGAGGTAATATCGATGAACTGTGTAAAATCTAATATTTTTCTCTAACTTATCAATAATAATGTTGTTATTGTTATTATTATTTTAATATATTGAAATAACTTGAAAACCCTTATATTGATTTGTGTTTGTTTGCTTCAATATCGATTGATTTATTGCATCATAGAAGTACTATCGATGAACTATGTAAAGTCTAATGTTTTTCTCTAATTTATCAACAATAGTGTTCTGGTTATTATGAATTTTAATTTTTTAAGATATTTTCTGTTTTTTTTATTCAATATCGATTGATTTATTGCATCATAGAAATAATATCGATGAACTGTACGTGTTCCGCTAAATCTATTGTTTCTCCCTAATTACTCAACTATGTTTTATGAAAAAACATGAGCTAAAAAAAAAATACCAATTATGAAAAATGATCACAGGAGTTCCAAAAAGAGTATATCTATATCTAGCCGTCCCAATCAAACTCAAGACCTCTTATGTGTTAAGATTTTTGTTTAAAAGAGAGCACGAGTACTAACCCATATGTGCCACACAACTGTGTAAGTTGCAAGTGTGGGTATTGGATCCCACGTCCTGTTCGGGGTGCATAAACGTTGGGGGTGCATACTTAGCGTGGGCATGCTACCACGACGCCAACAAATGCACTTTGAATAGAAGCTGCTCATTGTATATATGTAATTATTTTACGTGATTTTTTGTTTAAGAAAAAGGAACTTGACGAGTACCTTGGCCTAGTGGATGTTTAAAACCTTGAACTTAATATACAATGTCAAACGAATCCTCCGTACTAGGTAATTAAAATGTACAATTTTGACATGAACGCTATAGAGCCCTCTCATATATTTTAAAAGGGCACCATGCAGTGGATCCAAAGGCCTAAATTGTACATTTGGACTCGTGGCCAAAACACATGGTTAGGAGGTCAATGTGAGCTAAAGTTTTCACAATTCCTCATTCGTCATCCTATGATTTGGTAAGCTCATTATTCATAAGATCTAGGCCATCAAAATAGAATTTTCATATTTCAATATTGAATGGAATTTTTTTATATACGTTTTGTTTTTTTTTTTTTTTTAAGGAAAAAGAATTTTTTTAATATGATTTGGGATGTTGGGATCCATCACGCACTCTTAACCTTTAGAGTACGGCGACATGTCCACAAAATGTTTTTTTATTAGACTGAATCATAAACATTTTGAAAGTAATAGAAATAATTTTTTCCCATGATTATTTTTTAAGCATTGAGTCGTATAAAAAAAAGACCTATGTGATCTTTTACAGAGGGATAAATTTTTATTTTATTTTTTTCTTCACCCCTTAGTTGTGGCAAAAAACCACTTACATGTGGTCTTTATTATAATAAGATAAATTTCAAAATAAAATCAACATAACAATAAAACCAAGATTTTAACAACTTGATGCAATTGAAACAACTATGCACTATGCTTGAAAATAAAATATAAGATTGTAAGAAACAAAATGAAGAGTGCCGAAGATTTACCTCAACCGAGCTTATTAACCCCACACCGAGTCA
This sequence comes from Amborella trichopoda, assembly GCF_054954075.1. Classification (NCBI taxonomy): domain Eukaryota; kingdom Viridiplantae; phylum Streptophyta; class Magnoliopsida; order Amborellales; family Amborellaceae; genus Amborella; species Amborella trichopoda. The sequence goes on along the minus strand of NC_142343.1, from coordinate 8,567,009 downwards.
CCACCATCCGATGGCGCGGGATCAATGGTCTACGTTCAATCTCGAACCGGTAAAGCAAATTTCGGCCAAGCCACATCAATGGATCATGAACCCCTTTGATCACAAACTCAAACCTAAGGTGAATTCTCTTAGCAACTTAGTTTGAGAGAGATGGATTCTATTTTTGCTAGACTTTAAAACCATTAGCTATAAATCCATATTTGAGATATATAAGAGAGAAGAATTCCATAACCTAAACCCTTAGGTTCTTTCATGGGAGATGGAGAGATCAAACACGGTTCTTTCATGGGAGAGGGAGAGATCAAACACGAGAGAGGGAAACTTTCTTAAAAGAGAGAAATATAAAGATAAAGTGTGGAGATTTTGGGCAAAGACCATCCTTTTTTATAGGATTTGAATAAGATTAGGGTTTTTTTTTGCTTACATCTTCTTGTGATATTGAACATAGACTGTTGATCAAGGGTGACTTGTGGGATGAGAGATCTGAGTCATCCATTCTATAGATGGGCCATCAACATTATGGAAAGTGCATGAACCATTATCCCCCTTTTCTAAACAATTTTCTCATCAATAGAAATTAAATAAATTAAATCTAATCAAAATATTATGCATACCATAAAATAGCACAAGTCTACTCAATCTTTCCACAAACAATATCTAGTCAATATCTTCCAATCATATGGCTACATGCCATATCATCAAAAAATAGGAAAGAGAATAAGGGTGGGGCATGCTACCCAAGGGAGGCACTCATAGGCCCCATATTCTAAAAATATGGCCCATATGCACAATGAGCCCTCATGATATTTTTATATATTTAAAACTAATAAAAATATTTTAGAATATTATTTGAATATTTAAACAATTGTAAAATCAATATCTTTAATTTTATAAATCAAAAAATTATAAATAAAATATCCAAGGGTTCATAAAAATTAAAATAATAATATTAAAATAATTTTTATCATAAAAAAAATATAATTAAATTAATTTGATTGAAAAAAGATCCATATAATTTAGGAATCAACAATCATGGGGCACTCCACCTTCAACTGTAGACTATAGACCACTCTTGCTTTATCAGACCGACCCAGTGTTTCCCATGACCCACAATTTCCTATGACCCACAGTTCAAGCAGGGGCTCATTAGCGGGTTACCAAAGTTTGGCCGATGAGCCAAGAGATCGCAATCCCAGTCTGTAGATTTCAAGTCCTCCCCTAAAGGCAAGTCAAGGTTATTAAGACTTTATGCTACCACAACTCTATGGCGCATAGGACTATCTCTCGCACATGCATACACTTCACCCTAAAAGGTGGATTTATGGCTTTCCCGAACGATCTATCGATATGCATACCGTGTGATGGTACAAGGATGAGGTTTTGACTCATGTCTCTGTAGGACACCATCACACACAAGGGTCACACAGTCCCTCGGCTCACTCATCCGGGCATGTTCTTCGACCTCATCAAGGGCTAACCCATAAACCCTCATCGGTTTGTTCTTTATGCCCAAGTAACATGGGTTTTTCTCAATCGATTGGCCTAGATTATTAAACATAGATCGGTATCAACAAACCATCGTTTACTTAGTATGGTCCACGAGAGACCACATTTATACTGAGTTCATGTTCCACTGTATTCCCTCATTAGATCTTTAAAAGCCACATTAACCTAATATCATGGTTTAACAAAACGACATTAATGGTAAAAGCAGCATGAGCATTCATACTTCATACCTCGTAAGCCGTTGTTCCATAAAAAGACATTAATGTTAAAAGTAGCGTGAGCATTTGTACGTGAGTGGGCTTTGTTTTTCTATGAAACAAACGTAGAAAAGCAACTTGGCAAACATACTTTTTTTCCCCCAAAGAGATATTTTCCATGAACCACATGTACCCTTGCAACGACCATCATATATCGACATAAAGTGTGATATTTCATTTTATCAAAGGTTGATGGGTGATATAAACCCCGTTAAACATTCATTTTTGTTCAAAATATTACCTATTTTCATGTTAAAAGCCTTTCATTTCTTGGCTATATTAATGAATGGAAATAACACATGGTGCTATTTGTTACAAAGTGCATCATATCTGATATCGCTTATATAGCTTTTGTTAAATGACTTAAATCCATTATATTTCGAGATCATTATTTTCTTTTCCCATTCAATCCACAACACATGGACTATATCTATTATAAATAGTATTATTAAAAAATCACCGGGTTGACTCAAAATCATTGAATCGACTCACAATCAGTGGCTGACCAGTCATGTGGTAGTCGCAAATTGGGAACCAATCTAATTATATCACAAGTGCTTGGATCACTGTAGCAAGCTGGGCGAGTTTTTATGAAAAATCGTGAATCACTTGATCTTTGAAAAACGTGCTGGTTTCCTCAATGAAGCCTAAAGTTTCACTCATCTATCATTTTGATACATTGTCCCTCATTTTTTATCCATTTTCTCTCAAACAAAACCCATTGTTATTGTGTTTTAGTGATTTACAAAATCTATCGTTGTTATTATTATTATTATTATCAAAACCTCTATTTGAAGAAATCAAAAGTTCGAATTGGAGGTTTTATAAATTACGATTTAAATTTGATTTCAGATTTCAGATCAATCATTCTCTTCTCTATATTTTTTTAATGGAATACTGTTTCATGCGGGCTAGACCGCATTTCTATATATGCATTCCAGAAAGTGTAAAGCATCCGTCTTAAAGATGGATGCAAGTGGGTGTTCTATCTAAAAACAATGGAAACTAACGGTTCAAATATTTTCTTACTAGAATTATTATTATTTTTTTTTAAAATTATTTATTTTTTCATATTCAAGATCTCCATGTTAGAGATTACATGTCCTTAAAAATTAAGTTTAAAAATCCATATCAAAAATAGATTTATTAAGAGGCCAGCATTTCTACATATGCGGGTTTAGGCCGCATAGCAACCGGTTCGTTTTTTAATTCAATTGTTCTTTTCTTCATTCTAGTTGTTTTCATAATCGCATCACTTTTTTAGATAATTAATACTTTTTAGTCACATGGTTAAATTTAGATTGGAACAAAATAGTTAACACGGCAAGTTTTGGAAAAAAAATTTGAATTCAACCATAAAAGTTTGGATTAGTTTGTGAAAAAATTAATATGTTTTTTTGTATATTTGAATAGTAGAACGCAAATATGAAAGTTTAAATCAATTCGTGACTATAGTTCAAATCGAATATGAAAGTTTGTGGCAAAAATCGTTATGAGTTAAGTCATTTTCTGAATCAAGTCTCTGACCGATTTTTCAAGATTAGATGAATATCAAACAAAAAATTAGTTGAAAATATCCAAATCCGATTCATTACCAATGTTTTCGTTCACCATTATACTGTTATTCCGTGATCTGCTAACTATGGTTGCTAAACACCTATTGAGGTGAGGAGATGCTTTAACATGGAATGGGGTATTCTCTGGTTAAAAAGAACCTACTTGTAAGGGATGTTTTTTCACGTGTATTTTCTACGAACCAAACATGCATGCGTGATGTATGTTTCATATGAAAACATTTATGCGGGGACCGCTTTTATGCAAACTAACGTATCCAAAGAAGGATGTTAGTATTCACGATTTGCAACGCTACATCCTAAACTCAATTTTTGCAAAGGTAAAAACCAAAAACCCTCTCTCTACTGGCTTACCGGAAAAAAAAAAACATTGAAAGGAGCCAAACCGAAAGTGAGCAAATTAAGATTCATAACTTGAAAATCCTGTCATATAACTGTCGTACGGGCACATATATTATGCTTATGCGGGAACAATGTTGTACAAGTACTTTTTCAGTCAAAAGATCTACTCTGAAGGATTTATTCAATCTCAAATTTTGAGAACAACCTAAAAATCAATAGATAATTATTTTAAAATGAAATTATTTGAATTTTGAGTTTGCTAGCACTATGATCTCATCCTCTGAAAGTTAGATAGTTTCTATTTAATCTCGATAGGTTATTTTTTGCAGGGTGCAATTAGAAGGTTTCTCTTTATTGAAGTTTACATCCCAAATTTTGGGGTTTTACAATTAATCCTTTAGGGATTTTACCTAAGGGCCCGTTTAGCTCATTGGATTCAGTTTTCCAAGAGTCACTTTCCTGGAAAAGGGCCGCCAATCATGTTTGGTTCGCTTAAAATTAACATTTTTGTTGGAATTGAGATTTTTGTGGGATTCCTAAATGCTCATTTTAAGCTTAAACTTTGGAAATTCAATTCCATCAAATTTGATTGAATTGACCTTTCATGAAAACGAGCTTTTTTGCCGTGAAGAATGAAAAACATTAAAATTTTAGAGAGAGAAACTATATCAAATTTTAGAGAGAAAAAACATATTAAATTTTAGAGAGATAAACTATATTAAATTTTAAGTTTAGAGAAAGAAAGTATCTTAAAATTTTAGAGAGAGAGACCACATTAAATTTTAAAAATAGGAAAACCACATTAACTTTTAAAGAGAGGAACCACTTAAATTTTTTTAAAGAGAAATATCTCAAAACTTTTAGAGAGAGAGTATGTTAAAATTTTAGAGATTAGAAACTATATCAAATTTTAAATAAAGAAACTAATTGAAAATTTTTAGAGAGAGAAACTATCTCAAATTTTAAGTTTTAGAAACAGAAAATATCTTAAAACTTTAGAGAGAGAAACTATATCAAATTTTAGATAGAAAAAGTACCTAAATTTTTTAAAGAGAGAAACTATTTCAAAAATTTTAGATTGAGAAATTATATCAAATTTTAAGTTTTAGAGAGAGAAAGTATATTAAAATTTTGGAAAAAGAAACTACTTGAAAATTTTAGAGCGAGAAAGTACCTTAAATTTCTCAGAGAGAGAAACTATCTCAAAATTTTTAAAAAACCTATCTCAAATTTTAAGTTTTAGATAGAGAAAGTACCTTAAAATTTTAGAGCAAGAAACTATATCATATTTTAGAGAGAGAAACTACTTGAAATTTTTTAGAGATAAACTATTTCACAATTTTTATAGAGAGAAACTATATCAAATTTTAATATTTAGAGGGAGAAACTACGTCAAAATTTTTATAGAGAGAAACTATCTCTAATTTTAAGTTTTAAATAGAGAAAGTATCTCAAAATTTTAGAGAGAGAATCTATATCAAATTTTAGAGAGAAAAGGTATCTAATTTTTTTAGAGAGAGAAATTATTTCATAAATTTTAGAGAGAAAATATTTCAAATTTTAAGTTTTTGAAAGAGAAAGTGTATTAAAATTTTAGAAAAAAACCCTATCAAATTCTAGAGAGAAAAACTATCACAAAATTTTTAAAGAGAGAGACTATCCCAAATTTTTAGTTTTAAAGAGAGAAATTATATCAAATTTTGTTACATTTGTTGTTGTTATTCTAGAGAGAAAGAGACACACAACTGGCTTGGTGTTTGAAAAGGGAGGAAGACCCATTTCTTGACATTACATGGAGGAAGCAATAGCAAGAGAGAGGATTTGCATTTCTAGGAAAAATATATTCCATACTACCCAATCACTAAATTTGCATTTTTCTGGTTTCTACCCGTTGCAAGTCAAATAACATGCACCATTTTGTTATTTAGCACAGTAGCCCAAAAAAGTTATATTTAGCACTTGAATCCCATTTTTTTTAGGAAAAATTACATATATATCCGTTATAATTTCCATTATTACGGCTCTACCAAATACTTTATGTTATTACCACCGTATCCATTTTTTCATGTCAAAACATAAACTTTTAAAAAAGAGGACTTTACTCTTTTTCAGTGTTGAATAACCGAATTCAAAATATTTTCAGTTGTTCAACGATCGAATGACTAATTTCGGTTTTTGAATAACTGAAAATTTTTGGTTCTTCAGGAACCGAATTTTTTTTTTCTTTTGTGGGTCTGCGTATCCTCTCTCTACCTCTCTCTCTACATTAAATGGGTAAAATGGTTTTTTTAAACTCTCTTTCCCCTTCTCTACCTCTCTCTCTACATTACATGGGTAAAAATGATTTTTTTTAAACTCTCTCTCCCCTTCGCCCAACGTGTTTTTATGGGTAAGTTCATAATCCTGATATTTCTCCTAAATTTAGGGGCTCAAACTAGCTGTTCCTTATCAGATAACCATAATTTCAAAGAGTTAGAGCGAGAATACGCTACAAGATTTCTCTTAATCTTCTAATCTCATAATCCCTAAGATTTCTCATTAACGTGCTCAAACGAGTTGTCCCCCTTTGATTTTATCGGATGACTATGACTTCAGAGAAGTAGAAAAAATACTCCAGAGAAAACATTTTTCGGTTCTTGAAGAATCGAAAATTTAAAATTTAAAATTCTTCAATAACCACAAATTTTAAATTTTCATTTCTTCAAGAACCAAGATTAGTGTATTTTAGGTGTTGAGCACTTGAAATTTCAAGAACTTAAAAATTAAAATTTTCAGTTCTACAATAACCGAAAAAGGATGAAGTCGTTTTTTTTTTAAATTTCCATTTTGATATAAAAAAAACGGATACGATGGTAATAACAGAAACTATTCGGTAGAACTCTAATAACGAAAACTATAATGGATATGTATGTAATTTTTCCTTTTTTTTATATTTAAATGGTCAAGATTTAGGTGACCAATTTGAAAGTTTTTCTATTCTAAAACATTAATTTTTTAGTGAGATGGTGACACAATTTTATTTTCTTTCATAAAACCTAGGCCTTATTTTAAGTTTTTAGGGAAAATTGCAAAAAATGCCCAATACCACACTCTCTATGCAACTTACCCCAACCTAGTTTTTTATCTCATTTTTTACTTCAAAACAAACTTTCTATGCAAATACCCCCTCAACAGAAAAAGTTCATTTTTTAGATAAAAATACTCTTCCTGGAGCTCACCATTATATTGTGGTCACCATTACATTGCGGGAGGGCACAAGTGCTAGACAGCTTTAAGACAACTAAAACTGAGTAGTGCCAGACCGCTTTTTAAATAAGAATCCAGTAACATCAATGGACCATTTGTTGCAACTGTCTCAGATTTGACATTGACTTTTGGATCAAGTAACACATTGTCAGAGCTCACCATTACATTGCGGGACGACACAAGTGCTAGACGGCCTTAAGACAACTATAACTGAGTAGTGCCATACCACTGTTTACATAATAATCTAGTAACATCTATGGACCGCTTGTTGCAACTGTCGGACGACACTATACACAATGCCGGAGCTCTACTGCTAAACCACATTTAGAAAGTGCCGGATTTCTTATTTTGGTGGGATAGAGGATAGAGAGGTGTTGATAAGGTAAAAGTAAAAGTGGATGGTTTAGGCCCAGTTTGGATGTCAAAGAATAAAATATTCATATTGAAAAAAAATACATTTTTTTATCCTCAATTAAGAAATATTACCATTTTATTTTATTATGTTGGTAGACTTTTTGGATGTATCTTAAAAGATAAGAAGAAATATTTATTTGCCAGATATGTCTGTTTGGATGTGTTGCAAAAAAATACATAAGAAATTCCAAACCCAATTTATACAAATCTATAATTTAATTATATTGATTCTTCTCTCTTGTAGTTTATTCTTATAAATATAGAAGACAAAGAGAATGAGAAGAACTAGAAAACATGAGCAGAGAAAAGTTCAATATTATTATTAGAGATAGGAGCAGGGAGAAGTTAAATATTATTATTAGAGAGAGAGAGTAATGGATGAAAAAAAGAGGTTTCCTCTGCAAATGTTTTGAGGTTTGGGCAAAAGAGGTTTGCTCCATAAGTATTGTGAGGTTGCAAATGTTTTGAGGTTTGGACAAAAGAGGTTTGCTCAATAAGTATTTTGAAGTTGTAAAACATCTTGCTCTGTATACTCAGAAAACCATTCCATTAATTTTAGATAGAGAATAAAGGTTATTAGAGATATCGAACCACTCCATTAAATTTAGATGGAGAATAAAGAGTATTAGAGATATTCAGCAAAAGCTTGCATTAAAAAGAAATCACTATCCAGCTACCCGTCGAAACGCTAGGGAGAGCTCTATGAAATTAAGGGCTTTCTAGAGAGAAAGATGCAAAGGATTATAGGGAGAGCTCTATGAAATTAGGAGCTCTCTAGAGAGAAAGATGGGAAGGATGCTAGGGAGAGCTTAGTGAAATTAGGGGCTTTCTAGAGAGAGAAAGATGGAAAAGAAAGGTTCATTGTTTAGAGAGAAAAAAATTCGATGGGATCTAAAAAGGATGTTAGGATCTGTAGTTGAGGATGAGGAAGGAAATAGCAATGAGATGGTGGAAAGGCCAAAAGAGAAGTAAAATTAGGGGCTTTATAGAGAGAGAAAGATGGAAAAGAAAGGTTCATTTTTTAGTGAGAAAAAAATTCGATGGATCTAGAAAGGATGTTAGGATCTGTAGTTGAGGATGAGAGAAGGAAATAGCAGTGAGATGGTGGAAAGGCCAAAAGAGAAGTGAAAGTTTGGGGGAAAAACGGAAAGGCCAAAAGAGAAGCGTAAGTTTGGGGGAAAAACACGTAGAGAGAACCTACAAAAATTGCAAGCCAAATTTTTTTTTTCTACTCACGTTTTTTTTTTGGCACATTTGGCTTAGCGTCATAATCTATTTGGTTGAAAAATAAATGCTGATGGGTTATCCAAACGGTTCTAGTGCCTATCTCAATCTTTTTTTCTTGTCATTGAAAAATATTGTAATTTTGGGTACATCCAAACTGGCCTTTAGGTTTATTTATTTATTTATTTTTTGTTGGGGCATTGGAATAGAAAGTATGTCTGGGTTATTTATTTATTTATTTATTGTTAGGGTATTTGAACTGTGCATTGGGTAAAAAAAGTACGATAAAAAGTTAAGTTTGGTATGGAAAGTATAGTCTTAGAGTTTTTTATAATTTTTTTTAAAGTTTTGAACCTATTCCATTGAAAAAAAAAAAAAAAAAAAAATCGCCATGGATTTATACACGTTAGTTTAGATCAATGGTTTAAAAAATGGATCGGTGACTCGGATCGGGCACCTCAAAAACAGATCCGAATGGGCGAATCGGCGATTCGGATCGAGAATCGGCTGAATCGGTCGGATTAAAGCTTCAAAAAAATCCGAAAAAATTATTAAAATTCATTATAAATGTTGTTTTTTAGGAATCCAATAAAAAATGAGGGTACTACATTATTAACTTTCATTTTTTTTATCAAATTGTGAATATTGAGATGTTCTTTCCCTGTATAAATTTATTTTAACTATTAAATTTGCATCACATAAAAGAAAAATCATAGAATTATCATGGATAAAATATATAATTATATATGGACTATTATAAAGAGTAGACTAATCAGTGAAAGAATGGCCATTAAAATCTCGTTTTGGGGAAAAACCCAAACTATTACAGCCTAACTAACTATAATCCAAAATTATTACAACCTCACTAATTATAATATTATATATTGAAATTATAATTATTAGTTTACATTTTATAATTATTTTATTAGACAAATAATAACAAATTAAAAATATTTTATAATATTATCTAATTTAAAATGTATTATTGACAATTGTAAGAAAAATAGTACATTACATGATTTATAATGTAAAAATTCATAAATAAAATAAAAGATTTGGTTATCAATGTAAAATTTAATAAAATGCGTACAAATTTTTCAAAAATTTATTTTTTTAGGTTTTTATAATAAATTTGGTAAAAGAGATTGTTAGTAGAAAGATGAAGATTTCAAATAGAATAAACTTTTTATTTTTATTTTTTTTATACCTTTCATATTATTTACCAAAATAATTATACCAATATATACAACAAAAATTAACTGTTATGTAAAAAATTAATTTTTTTATTTTTTATTTTTTTATGTCTTTTATATTATTTACAAAAATATTTATATTTATACCAACCACTATATACACAACAAAAATATTTATATTTATACCAACCACTATATATACAACAAAAATGCAACACATGTCCAAGGGGATTCGAATACAACAAAAATATTTATATTTATACCAACCACTATATATACAACAAAATGCAACACATGCCCAAGGGGATTCGAACTTGAGACTACAAGTAAAAAAAACAAAATCATAACCATCTAGCCATCTAACTGCATATAATTGTAAATTGCTGATTAATAGACTATATTTACATTTCATTTTCATTTAATGATGTTTGGGAATTATCCCATATCGAAAGATGGGTATTCAACTTTGGTATATAAATACCTATGCAATATGAACTATAAAATATGTATAAGAATATTAGGGCAACCTCGCACGTGCGCTCAGACAGACGTGTGTGCGTGTGAGTGTGCATGGGGCACGCTCGCACGTGCGCTCGATCACACGTGTGTGCATGTGAGTGTGCGTGGGGCTCGCTCGCACGTGCGCTCGAACACATGTGTGCATGTGGAGCACACTCGCACGTGTGTGTCATGCGTTACGTGTGTGAATCGGGCTGAACCGGATGGGAACCGACGGTTCCACTCTAGAACCGAGCGATTCTCGATTTTTGGTTGGAACAGGCACGGGCAAGCGTGTTTTCGGGTGGGGCACGCTCGCACGTGTGTGTCATGCGTTATGTGTGTGAACTGGCCTGAAACGGTGGGAACCGGCGGTTCCACTCTAGAACCGAGCTAAACCGGATGGGAACCCGCTGTTCCACTCTAAAACCGGGCTGAACTGGTGGTTCCACTCTAGAACCGGGCAGTTCCCGGTTTTTGGTTGGAACAGGCACGGGCAAGCGTGTTTTTAGGTGGGGCACGCTCGCACGTAAGCTCGGACACACGTGTGCGCGTGTGAGTGTGCGTGGGGCACGATCGCACGTGTGTGTCATGCGTTACGTGTGTGAATCGGGCTGAATCAGATGGGAACCGGAGGTTCTACTCTAGAACTGGGCTAAATCGGATGGGAACCGACGGTTCCACTCTAGAACCGGGCTGAACCAGATGGGAACTGGCGGTTCCACTCTAAAACCGGGCTGAACCGGATGGAAGCCGGCTGTTCTACTCTAAAACCGGGCTGAACCGGCTAAAAACCGACAGTTCTATTCTAAAATGGAACGATTTTTAGTTTTTAATTGAAACCGATACGAGCAAACATATTTCCAAATCGAACCGGGAGAACCTAGTTTGACTCGCCGTTTGTAAAAACAAAGGTTTAGATTCCTTACTGGAATCGCCATGGACTTATACACGTTAGCTTAGATACATTAATGGAATCCTGTAACACGTCGCCACCAGGACATCCATCGGACGGCCCACACTAACTAAAGTTCTCAATTATTACACCACCATGACCAATCATACATGACTCGTGTATGGTGCAATCGTACCTTTACCATACAGCTCTCGTCCATGGTACTGCTAATCCCCATTGTCCAACACTCAGAACATGACAAATGCAAGGCGCCATGAAAAAGTTACAAAAGTTGCAGAGACCTAGGGTTTTTTAGTCTTGCTTTTTCACACCTCCAATGGTTACCCGTGATTGCCTGTTCACAAAGAGACAAGGAAAGCGTGGTCAATCTTGTAGCCCACAAGTTTGAGTTCTTAGGGTTAGGGTTTTTGACTAATTTTAGTACAAATGGTGGTTAACAGTTATCATGGTGATAATATTATTTTAATCATTCATGGAGAAGAACCTCCAGGTGGTTGATCAATCTCAACAGATCTCTGACACTTTCAAAGCCACCAGACACGGTATAAATGCTTTATCTTATTTGAGTTTTTTATTTACGAAATTGGTATCTAGGGTTTCTAGCCATATTTTTGTGGAGGGATTTTCTGGAGTTGTGTTTCTCTTGGTATTTCTAGGGTTCTGATCACAAAATTGAGGCTTGGGACTTGGGTTATGGAGTTTATGGCTGTCTGGGTATTTCTAGGGTTGCTAAACTCTCATTTCGGTTAATGTTTGTTAGTTCATTTTCGTTATGATATGGGAAATGTGGTTCATTTTACGGGTTTCTCGTGGGCTTAATTTCACAGAGTTTATGGGAATGTTTTATGATTTTTTTCCTGAATGCCGATTCCTATCATCAATTTGAAAAAGGGTTTTAGATTTTCTGCGTGGTGTAATTGGGCTTTTACAATGCACCTTCAACATTCAGGGTTTAATCTTGCATTTCTTGAATCGAGGTTTTTATAGCTTTGTGGATGCTTATTTTGATGTTCCCCTTAAATATAATTGTTTTGTTTTTCAATTCATACATAGGACAGTTTTAAGTATTTGGAGCAAGCTTTTATTTCTACCAAATTCACATAAGTTTTACCTTTATCGTTTTGAATGGGAGACTATAGTGTTTAATAGTCATTCCATTCTACAACTTTTGCTATGAACTGACATGTAAGTATGGAATTTGAACCTGCAACTTAGTGGTTTAGACAGAGCTCCACATGTCCCCTAGCCAAGGAGAAGAACCCTAATTCCCCCTTTTCTTGTGGGATTTTAATTGGGATCGGGTGTTCCATGCCTCGAGGGAATCCCCCTTTTTTTCCCCACTTTTTCTTTTCGAATTTTAGTGAGGATTGAAGAGCTCGGACACCATTATGTCAAGGAGTACGACCCACATTGTTCTCTCTACATTGTTCTCTCTGGTTTACTTTTTTGGGGAATTTGAACTAGGATTTAGGAGTTGCAAGAGCACTAGCCAAAGGAGAAAAACCCACTATTTTGTCTTTTTCCCCCTTTTTTTGAATTTGGAATTTGAATTAGGAATTCTAGGGTTTTGGGCGTGCTTGGTATGAAGTGCTTTCATTTTTCTCCTGGAGAGAAGAAGGAAGGGGATAGGACTAGCACTTCTAGGGTTTCATGGATCCATTCAAACAATGGGGAAGCCAGGCGATCTGAGTTCGACACAAATTCTGCTGATTTCTCAGATTCAGATTCAGGTTTCTGTAGCCTTTCTCAGCGACCAAATAATCTTTATGTCTTCAAGTTTTCTGAACTGAAAGCTGCCACAAGGGGTTTTAGCCGGGCTCTTATGATAGGAGAAGGGGGTTTTGGATGTGTATATAGAGGGGTTATAGATGTTCCTGATGTTCCCAGTACTAAGATTGATGTTGCAGTGAAAAAATTGGACAAAAGTGGATTTCAGGCAAGATTTTCAATGTTACCATTATTGTTCTCAACCTTTAAATTGATAGCGAAAATAATGTGATGGATTGTGATATGCGTTGGTCTATATAATTCTTGTCTTGTTCGTAATAGATTTGATAGTTTTAGATGCCATTTCCCTATGACTTGTTACATTCTCTTCGGAGTGCAAGTTTGCAACTTTCATTGTTCGAATCAATACATGACTATACATGCGGAGTTATCATTGCACATTTATGCATCTATTGTACACATGCTTCTCATTTGCAGCATGGAGGTATGAATGACTCACAACGTGTTTTTTATTTTCTAATTTAGAAATCTGTCCCTTCTTTACCAATCTGTAACTGCAGTTACTTTGTCATAGAAGTGAAGGTTGATGGTATCGCGTAGCTCACTGGTGTGTAGAATAGTTTTTTATAACAGAATGCACACTTACAAAGTTTTTGCTAATGTTTTCAGATGACTTGCTAGCATTTGACGTTTAGTGCTTACAAAGGACAAAGGAGATTGCAGAACTCTGAAGATTATTGACTCTCATCTGTGATAACATTGATTAGTTTTGATTTTAACTATTATTTTTAGTTAATACTAGGTCAAACATCCTAGATGATTGGGATCTAATGAGTAGTTAGCTAGATATATCTCTGTTGGGGCGTCAATTGTTCTGAATTATCTCGTTTTGCAAAGTTTCGTTATTTGGTCTTGTACTCATTTAAGATCTTTTCGGTTATGTCAGCTTGAATTTTCCAATTCACACATTTCTTTTCGATAAATTTAATCTTTCCATGCATTGAATGTGCTAGTTGATATATGTTTTATAAGCAGTGTGATTAACAAGTAGGTTCTCTTGTTACTGAATTTTTGCTGTTGTCAATGTTATCAACGACAATGAATTCCTTTCTTTTATCTTGGTGCAATGTAATGGTTCATTTTTTTTTCTTTTAGTTTTTCAAAGAGATAATGCTTTTGGTAAAATTTCAAAAAAATGAAGTGTTATGGTTTATTTATCTTTTTCACTTTCTAGTACTCAGGGGCACAAGGAATGGGTCACTGAGGTAAACTTTCTCGGAGTGGTCAGTCACCCGAATCTCGTCAAGCTAGTAGGCTATTGTGCGGAAGATGATGAGAGGGGAATTCAGCGGCTTTTGGTTTATGAATATATGCCCAATAACAGCCTTGAGGATCACCTATTATGTCAACCATCAACCCCTATCCCATGGCCCCGAAGGTTAAAAATAGCCCAAGATGCAGCTCGTGGTTTAGCATACCTCCATGAGGAACTGGATTTCCAGGTTTTCTCATATTATCCATCAAATTTTGAAAATTTGGTCCTTCTTACTGAATTTTGTTCATAGTATTAATGATGTACATTTGAGACTGAGGCTGCAAAATTTCCATATCAAAGTTGCATATATATAACAGGTCTGAAAGTTCCTCATTTGTGAGTCTTTAGCATATAAGATATCTGGAATCTGCCTCAAGTGATGGATGAGGAGGATATTTCATTTCATTGGATGAGGTCGTTTAGGCTTCTTGACATGCATTTCATACTTGCTGCAGAGCTGCAATTCTGTTTTTTTTTTTTTTTTGACTATCCTCTCTCCGTCCTTTGTTCTTACCTCTACTTCACACTTTGCGTTCTACTTTTCTTTCTTGTATGTTATACATGCCTCTGTTTCTTTGGACTCTCACGTACAAGTTGATGTATACCTCATTCTAATATTTCAATTGGTTACTTACGAAGGCAAAAAAAAAGGGAAAAAAAAGAAGACGAAGAACAAGAAACTGCTTGCATTATGTTTTGCATTAATTATATTATAGTTCCAAACTTTGAATTTACTTTGGAACTCAACCTATTAGATTGGCCCTGTCTTGTCCAATCACACCATTTTAGTTTACAAGAGCGTAAACTTTCTCGTAATTTAATAGATCCGTCTTTGGTTTGAAATCCTAGTTGTTTTCTTGTAAATTATTGCAGCTTGAGTAAATTACTTTTGCGTTGCTAATGTATAATTGTAGTGTGGCTGTAGTGCATGCATATTTGCAAACAATTCCTGCCATATTTTAGTATGTGCTTTGGTGGTGCAGATAATCTTTAGGGATTTGAAAACCTCAAATATTCTCTTGGACAAAGATTTTAGGGCAAAGCTCTCAGATTTCGGGTTGGCCAGGCAGGGACCACCAGAAGGAGCTGGCCATGTTTCTACTGTGGTAAGTCATTGAGACATGATAGGAATGGTTTTTCAGGACTGAATTTTATCTGCCTTGGCTGTTTACATGCCATCCATGCACTGAATTTAATTGCATTGAGAGAGGGATTATTCTCAAATTAAGAACCCCAAAATTTTTTGTGGAGAGAGAGAGAGAGAGAGAGAGAGAGAGAGAGAGAGAGAGAGAGAGATGAAAAAAATGTCATGGTTGTTTCTTTTGAGTTGTCTGTTCTATTCTTCTTGCAAGTATAGATCCAATGGCATTGAGAGAGGGATCCTTCTCAAAATAAATTCATATAAATTTGTGCAAAAACTTGAGCCTTAATCATGTATACAGGTCGTGGGCACTGTAGGCTATGCAGCACCAGAATACATTCATACAGGACGTCTTACTGCTAAAAGCGATGTATGGAGCTTTGGAGTTGTTCTATATGAGCTCATCACGGGGAGGAGGTCCATGGATAGGAATCGTCCAAAAAGCGAGCAAAAGCTTCTCGAGTGGGTGAAGCCATATTTATCGGACCCCAAAAAGTTTCATAATATTTTGGATCCAAGGCTTGATGGGCAATGTGATGTTAAGTCAGCCCAAAAGCTTACTGCCTTAGCGAGCAAATGCTTAATTCGAAACCCCAAGTCACGACCAAAGATGAGTGAAGTGGTCGAGATATTGGATCAAATTATAGAAATTGCAGAGGGGAGTGCTGATCAGGCTGTTTTTAAGGAGACCAGTAGTGCTGAAACTAATGTTGGTGAAGCAACTGATCAAGAGAGAGAAACTGGGAAGGGGAGGGTGACTGAGTTTATAGATGTGGTGAATGCTAGGATTAAACAAAGCAGGTTGTTAGATTGGAGGGGTTGGGGACCCGGTTTGGTGAGGACATGGTGATGTGTTATTTGAGGGAGGGAGGAGATTTTTTTTTTTATAATTTGGTCAATCAAAATTATCAATGCATCAAGATTGTGTTGTAGTCATGACTTCTTTATAATTTTGTGAATAATTTGTTTTTCTGGTTTGTTATCTACAAGTGCCGCATGAAAAACCATTACTCTTATTATAGTGCTTTTAAGATCTCAGGACTTTTAAGATTTTATGATTTTATTAGGATTATGCAAGTTTAAGCCTTGCAGAAGGGAAACATGGCAACGTCTGGGATCACGGTGGTAGCATCACGTGAGTTTCAGCTAACGGTCTAGGTTTTCATTCGACTGATGCATTAGAAAACCATGGACTATTTTTAAATGGGTAGCGGCTTGTGATCTCCACTAATCTACCAAAAAAAAAAAAGAAAGTGTGGGAGCTCTATCAGTCAATATGAAGAAAAGGTTAAACGGCTGTAATTAGGCGTGTTTGAAAATCTTATATTTGGGAATATTATGGAGCCGTGTATTAATCCCCCATTGATCTACCCAATATATATATATATATATATATATATATATATATATATATATATATAAAAGAAAAAAAAGAAAAGAAACATAGAAGAAGATTTCAGTCGTGGAGGTGCTTTTGAAATTGTCTTTTTTTTTTTTGGAAAACTATGCCGTATCTTTTATTTTTTGGTTTTCATATTTCAATAGATTTAAAGATTCAAAATAGGTCTCTTAACTTTTTTTATTAACTCTACTCATTTTTAATTATTTTTTTGTTTCTAACAAATATAAAAAAGACATTCATTCTAAATTTTTTTTCTCTTTACGTGATATATTCTCTCCAAATTTCTCTCTTTAACATTTATTTTTTTTGTCTCTCCAATGGAGGAGAGAGAGAGTGAGTAGAAAAATAGATAGAGAGATTCAGTGGAACATTACGTTATGAAAGACATAAAAGTGTTTAAAAAGGATGTCTTTTTAATATTTGTTTGGGGTAAAAAAAAAAAAGTAGATTTAAAAAGGATAAAGTTGGCTTAAGAAGTTAAAAGATATAAAACTTATAATTTTGATGATTTTGAAACTTTGAATTTATTTTGATGATTTTGAAACTTTGAATTTATTGAGATATAAAACTTAAAAATAGGAGTATAGACATAATTTCTAATTTTTTTTGGGATATATTAACCAGAATCAATAAGCTTTCTAATTCTAGGCAATTCTTCATGAGTGATTCTACTTGAAAAAGGATATGCTTAGAGTCCTTCAAAGAGGAGTTGCCTTAATTAGGACCGAACATGATGCTGTTGGTTCCTCATGAATATTGGTATATGTTCAAATGAAGTATTATCAGAATCGCTTCACCTCGGTGAAATCGGCTTAGGCTTTCAGTCTTTGACCGTCGCTTCACCTCGGTGAAATCGGCAGCCTTTGACCTGGCAAAGTGAAGCCAGCCCTGGAATTTTGAAAATGTTGAAAAAAAATATCAGAATATTCCTTACATTACCAAGAATATGATAGTATATGTGAAATGTTCATTAATTCTCGGATATTCAGAGCTAGAAAATTTATTTATATTGAAAATATTTGTTTACAAAATGCCTACTTCATTCATAGTTTTTGAAATATTCATTTAATGTCATAAAAGGACACTTGAAAAAATGGGTTGAAGCCAGTGTTCGCAAAATTGAACTGGAACGGTTAATTGGAAACGGCCTAGAAGCGATTTAACCAGCCTAACTGGAAAACCGGCTGATTCAACTGCTCTAACTAAACAAATCTCGGGAAGTCAAAAAAGTGTTGAAAAAAATAAAAAAAATACAAAAAAGAAAATCTACTAAAGCATGAAAAGCATATAAATAATGATTAAAACATAACACATTCAAATGAAGTTGAATATTAAAAAATGGATTTTAACGTATCGATTTCTGCCTAGGGGTATTTTTAAATTTTCTAAAAAAAATGAAAAAAATATAAAAAATGAGTATTAATGATCAAAACAATTTGTAACCTTTACATTTTTACTATAATATAAAGAATATTAAAAATACATTATAAATCAAATTCCTTATTTTTGAAAATTTATATACATTTTTTGTGAATATTTTTTAAAAGTACCGATTGATCACCAAAACTGTCCAAAATCGAAACCGGTCAATTCCGATCTAACGGAGCAGTTAACGGTTACATCGCCCGATTTTTCTAATCGTGGTTGAATCCCTTCCCTTTCCCTGCCCAAAATAAGAGATCTCTAAATCGCGTTTGATGACATTTTCAAATGACTAGCAAGTATAATCCATTCAACATTGGAAAGTCTGCAAACTTCTATTATTTCTGGAGATCCAAATTCAGAAAATCAAAATTAATTTTCTTTTTCGCACGGGAACTTATAGGCGCATTTGATTTCTGAAAGCCGCGGTTGTGGAAACCGCATCTTCCTAACATTGTAGTACATCCTGCAGTTTTTTGGAAGGCACGGTATCCTGCAGTTCCAAAACTGTTTGACAAAGAGGAAATGACAGCTTCCATGGGCTCAAGGAAGAGCCATTTCTATTATTTGGGAAGATGCCGTTTCCAAAGCTGCGCATTCCCGTAATCAAATGCGCCAGTACTGTTTTTCTCTTACCCTGTGTTCCTAATTGCCATATACAAATTGGCGTTATCCCACATCTTGGAAGGAACACTATTAGTGTAGCAATGTCTTGGACAAACCTAGTGTGGATTGTTCTTCCCAAATATATTCGAGCATTCGTGGTTGGATAGGTGGTTAGGGTGATGGGTGCCACAAACCGACTTTTTGAGTTTCATTTCACCACGATAAGGAACCCCTTCTCTACTAATATCATCATCATCCAAGTCTTATCCCAACAATTTAGAGTCGACTATATAAACCTTGTTCCGTCAATAGGTTCAGGATTCATGAAAATAAGTGGTAAAGTTTTACGCTGGCTGCCCTATCTAATACAATTTTGGGACCGGAATGACCTACTTGAGACCGGCAATGGTGGAGTTCCCTTCCCTACTAATAAACTAAAAGAAAAAGACGCTTTCTTAGAGGTAAATAGATTTGGTTTATGCAACAAAACACACACTACTATGTTAAGTTTGTTGTTGCTTTATGTTTTACAAACCATTGGGGGAAAAAGTTTCATATTCTTTGAGCGCGTAGTGAATAAGTCAAGGTAGACTATGCAGCCAAGCTTAATATGCTCCCTTTTTGTGAACACATAGCAATCCCTCATCTCCATTGGTTGGGTTCTACGATTTGCACCTTTCTACTTTCAAAGTTTTTTGTGATATTTTTCTGAGTGGGGCTGAAAGAGAGGAATATAAGCAGTATAGAAGGGGGATGACCGAAAAAAACTGTGTTTATTGGGGTTTCGATGAGTGGTGCTTTTGTGGATTTTTAACTGTCATTTCCATGGATGAGTATCTGATGCAAATAGTGATCATAAGGAAGTCTAAAATTCGAGCTTTTATTGTATTTTATTTATTAAAGTTTGAGGATGTTGATGAAATTATTTTTTTGTTTGTTTGTTAAAGAGGGAGTAGCAATAGGGAGGATTAGAAAGGATTTAATTTATTGGTTTGGGTAGGTTATCATTTCCAATTTCTTTGCGCTCACGTTGAGTGTTTATTGCCTAGGGGTGGCAACAAGTGGTGTCCAGCTAAATTGCTTAGGGGTGGCAACAAGTCGTGTCCAGCTAAACGAAGAGCTCGACTTGAAAAGTATTTGGGTCCTTTGAACCCATACATGCATCCGTCGGGTCTCGAGTCTACCCATTGGGTACCGGGTCTGGTTGGATCCATTGCCACCTTACGACTATAAGCTTATTATTATTATTATTTTTTGAAAAATATCTCCATATTCCTTATTTTTAAATATTATTTTTGGAAAAATCTAAAGTTTCAACTGATATCTTCTAATCCCCTTGCCAATTTAAACCTATTTTTTAACCTAATCAAATGTGAGAAGACAAGCACTTTTTAAACTCAATCATTTCTCTCTGTTCACTTATATACTCCAAACTTCTCTCTTTCTCTCATCCTGTATGTCTCGCTCACTCTCGCCCCTACCGTGTTTTTCTAAATACCTCTTCTCCTCCCGGTTACCTATCACCTCCATGAAGCCCATATCTCTCTCTCTAAAATTTTGGGAGGATGACTTTTAAAAAATGCATGTCCTTTTGGATTTGTTTGGCCTAAAAAAAAACGGGTTTAAATTAGCTCAGGCGTTAGAAGAAATAAAATATACAATTTTTATGCCCCAAGATATCTTTTAAAACCTTGAGTCTATTGTGAAGTGAAACTTAAAAATAAGCAGTAAGGAGATATTTTCCCTATTGTTTGTCCTTTTTTTAACCATCATATACCCTATGATTATGAGATTCTTTTTTTGCCAATAATACTGTAGATATTGCCAATATTATGACAATGTGAACACTTCGAATGCGCCTAAAGATTCATGATTGCCATCAGATACCCTATGACTATGGGTATGGGTCGGATCCACCCAAATGGTATTCGGGTACAAAATTTGGACTCACAATCAGACTCGAGGTCGGGTTTATCCATCGGGTCCCGGGTCTGGTTGGGTCCATTGCCACCCCCATTCTTGCCTAATGTTTATTACACTTGATAAGAACTTGAACATCCGAAGAGAGACGTTTGGGTGCGTTTGAACTTTGATGTGATTTGAAAATGAGAAGTCTTATTTGACTCGAGTGATGGGGTTTCCTAGCTTTAAGGGATCTAGTAGTGTCATGTGGCTAGGGTTAAGGGACCATATATCTCTCAGGTTCTTTATTTGTAATTTATATTTCAGGGTGGAATGGCCCCAATAGAGCTAGATTTTGATTTTGGTAAGTTTTCATATGAAGGGAAGAGTGTTTTCTACAGAGAAAAAGGGACCTTCCATTTCTTTTTGGCTTTATTTCTTTTGAAAGAAGATCTGATTTAATTTCTTGAGCTCCTTTTGCATTAATTGATATCAAAATATAGTTTGAAGACTAATAACGATTGTGATAGCTGGTTGTGCGAGGTCGTCGTTATAAAAATGTTGAGCTGGACTAGATGAATGAGTGACTCAACAACTTGACAGAGATAGTTCCATTGTTGCTAAAAGGAGAGAAAAAAAAAAGTGCCTCAAAGGAAGATGTTCACATAGTGTTTGATCTAAATCGTGAGGATTTTAAGGGAGATTGGCGCAAATATGGTTCCAAACTTGAGTTGGAGCGGGTTGATGATATGTTCAATCATCTAGTTCGTTGATGCGTGACAATGTCAACAGCAGGGTGAAGTTGATGGAGAGTTAGGCTATTGACCACACCAAGACCAACTTGACCAATGCAAGGGTACAAACATGGAGGAATTGTGTGATCGGCATCGAGCTATATGAAGATAAGAACGTAGAGAGTTTGATTTAGATATTAAAATTGATCTCCCTAGGTTTTATGAAAGTATTTCCTTTGAAGAATTTTTAGACAGGTTGAGCACCGTTAATTTCTTTTTCGATTGGAAAGATTTGTGCATTCAAAGAGAATTAAACAAATATCATGTACTTGTGCCAGAATTTCAGGTGACAACGTAGAGTTAATCCATGCTATGACGAGTTGATTATTGGCATACTACTATTAAGACCATCTTTATCAGAGTGAAGAAATTTAGAGGGATCTAATGTAGAGCTATCAAGGTGCCCCATAATTCCTCGGCTTTTGGCGACAAATACAATTTGGCCTTTCTATAATAGAAATTTATTATTGGAGCTTGACCATGACCAACTGAGGAATAAGCTTTGGAAAGTGAAGAGAAAAAGCCATTTTAAAAGGAAGTACAAAGAAAAAGATGGTTGAGAATTTTTCTTTTTCTCTCCAGGGTCTCAAATAAGAAACAAAATACTGGGCAGTGGTCGCTAGATGATATGAGTAATAGAAGAAGGTGAGATTTGCCTTTTTTGAAAGAGAGATATTATCTAAGGGGCCGTTTGTGTATCTGAAAATCTATTACATGACAATAGATTATGAAAATATGACCTTTTTACTGTTTGGGTAGTCTTTGATGGTAAGGAAATGGAAAGATATAAGCTACTACATGACAATAGATGATAAGAAAATATGATATTTCCACTGTTTGGGTACACTTCAATAATAAGGAAATAGAAAGACATTATCGACTATTACTCAAGATTCCCCAAAAATCATGAAACCGATTACGCGGTAAGGGGTGAAAAATCTATTATGCGCATTGACTAGTAATCTATGGAAAATCTTTCACTTGTTTCTCCCTGCCCTATCTCTGCTTAAGAAATTGCCAATCCGCAAGTTTCCCTCTCTTATTGAACGCTAATAACCGGTTTGCATAGGTGCTACCTCCCTCTCTAAGCGCGCCCCCTCTCTCCTGAGCGGTTTGCCCCTCCCTCTCTAAGACCACCCTCTCTCTCTCAAGTCCTAATAACTGGTTTGCATACGGTGTTCTCCTCTCTTTAACCAGTTCTTTTGGTGTAGATAAACTCTACTTCTTTAGTCTCCACCAATGTTTCAAAAATTTCTAATGTAAATACCAAACCTTCTAGTTTACTAATCAAACTACTTCCCATTTTTTTAACTTGTACCATAAAGATTTTGAATTTGATATCATAAATTTATTGTTCATTTGAAATTATATAGAGACATTTGAAAGACTTCTATAAAAAATAAATAAAAATAGGCTTATCACAATAAAAGTATGTTATTCCAATCATATTATTCCAATGACTTATCATGTTGAAACCAAAGTCTAATCATGATAGAAAAGATGTGATTTCATGTAAGTGCCAAAGGTATACAAAATAAGTAGGAAATGATGTGATGATGACTTTAGAATGATACAAGTTATTATTAAAAATCTTTTTGGAATGATCATAATGTTATTATTAGAAAATCTTTTTAAAATGATGTGATGATGTCTTTAATTCCGCATTTCATTGGAATTTTGCAAAAAAAAAAGAAAAAATGATGGTTTATAGGTAAATGATAGTAAAATGTTGGTACTGCATTTCACATATTTCTTCAAGATATAGCCAAACAGTAGCAATGTATTTCCCAGGTTGCATCTAAATACTACCTAAACAGTAGGAATCCATGTATAAATAATGTTATATGCTAGTAATATATTTTATAGACAATATATTTCAAGTATCCAAACGACCCCTAAGAGATAGAAAAGTGAAAGATGAAGTGGTTGATCGATTAAATACAAGTAGAGATATTTGGTGCAAGAAACTTTTAGGACTCGAAGAAATGGAAAATAAAGATGGGTGTGATAAAGGAAGGGGACACATCTTGACAACGAGAAAGGGATGAATGAGCATAAGTCATGTTAGATATATATATATATATATATATATTTATATGGGTGGAGTTGGCTTACAAAGGTATTTATGGGTGCAGTTGGCATACAAAGGCATCCGTAGCTGTAGAGGTAAGGTGCGCCTTCAAATTTTATCATGGAATATAATTTTGATGTAAAATATTTTTAGAATTATCTCAAAATTTATTTTTATATCTAATTATAAAATTTAAAATTTAAAAAATAGATAAAATCAAGTAGATCTATAACATATGAAAATCTTGAAAATGGACGGTGTAGATAATATGTTGTAAAATGCACTATTTCTGAGACTTAAAATCTTTTTATTTTTCATGGTCTTTTCAACATTAAAACTACCTTTTCCGATGGATTTTTGAGGTGCATCCATAGCTCTATATTATAAGGTTGCAACCTTATATAAATTTTTTTTCCATATATATATATATATATATATATATAAAGATTTCTATGCTTCCCCTACAACATAAAACTTATATATATATATATATATATATATATATATATATATATATATATATATATATATATATATATATATATATATATATATGGAAAGATTTCTATGCTTCCCCTACAACATAAAACTTGTATACTATCCCTTATCCAACCATCCATCCTGAATGGAGGGCTAAGATTGCCCCAATCACAATGTCACGTCTTTACACTATTTTATTTTTATTTTTATTCTATAAACTATTTTGACACCAAATTGTGTACATCCAATCCTCTATTAAACTCGCATTAACGAAAAATACAAAAAAAATATTTCCAATAAAATAAAATGACCAAAATACCCCTAAAAGATTTAAGGGGTATTTTGGTCATTATATTTTATCGAAAAATTATTTTAAATATTTTTTATGGGTACGCCCCAATGAGAAGTTAACATTTACCAAATCTTATATTCATGCAATTAGTATAAAAAAATAAAATAAAATACTTTGAGACGTCGGATCTAAGATCAAACGGTGAGTGGTTCTCTTGATCAAAATTGGACGGCTGGATGGTAGGGGAAGCATAGATCTTCTATGCTGTAAGGGAAGTAAATAAACCTTTCTCATATATATATATATATATATATATATATATATATATATATATATATATATGAGAGAGTGACTTACGGTACCAAAAAACTTTGAGTTTGAAAAAGAAGACGCAAGATAGACCAGTGTTTGAATCAATGACTCGAGCCCGAGCCGAGTGCTTGGCCTAAGTCCGAGTAATTCTGCCCAAGTTGGGCCGAGTACTTTAGAAAAAAAAAAGTGTTAAGAATTTAAAAGATACCAAAAAATTAGGGCATATATGTTTAAAGACTAAACAAAGCATATATGAGGTCAACAATAAAAAAAAAATACATTTTCAAAAATTAATTCGTGACTGGGGTTATTTTTAAAATAATAAAAAAAGATGGGAAAATGTAAAAATAAATATTCATGGCAAAAATACTTTCCAATTTTTGCCAATTTGATAGAACACATAAATAAATATGTTACAAATAGATTTTTTATTTTTTTATTTTTATAATTGTTAATTTATTCTTGAATTTTTTAATATCCCCAAGTTGAACGCCCAACTCAAAAATACTCAAGCGAGTCCGAGCAGACTCGCCAGAGTTGCCGAATATTGAGAGAGACAAAAAAGATGCTGATACCAATTTTTTTTTTTTTTTTTGTCCTTATGTAAAGATTTAAGAAAATTACAAAAAACCCCTATGACTAAACTTTATATGCAAGTTACCCCCAACCGAATTTTTTTTTTGCACCTTTTTTCCCCCGTAAACACACTTTTCTACCAAATACCCACCCAAATAAAAAAATATACATTTATTTTTACGAAAATATCCCTTTTGGTACAGAAAAATTTAATTGTGGCTGGACATTCACGTGGGCTTATATGGGTTGATATTGCCGGACCCCGTTAAACTAAAAAAAAGTGTTGGACCACTTTTTGATATTGCTAGATTGCACTTTAGGCTTGTTGCTGGACCGCATGAGCCTATTGTCAAACCGCTTTTTGGCAGTGCCGGACTGCATGGTCCTATTGCTAGACCGTTCTTTGTCAGTGCCAGACTGCCACTGTTATTTACCAGATTGACATTACACTGCCAGACCACCTTATAGAATACGCCGGATCGCCTTTTCGTGGGAAAGAGGATAGAGAGGCGTGAGCAAAAGTAAGGGAGGGTAGTTTGAACTTCGTTTTATTTATTTTGTATAGGTTGGGGGTATTTGTTAAGAAATTATCCCTTGGGGTAAAAATGAAAAATTGTGGGTAGTATTTAGAGTTATTTGTAATTTTTCCAAGCTTTTATGCCCTTTAGTATGAGAAAGGAAAAAAACCATTAATAGGAGAAAGCAAAAAGAAGAGGTACAGGTGGTTTCGTAGAAAAAGAAGAGGCAAAAGAAACCGAGTAGGTATGGGTGGCTTTTGCGGAGAGAAGGAGAGAAATATTACTTCCATGGTGCATGAGGCGTGGGAGACTCGAGATTAATTTAAAGGGTCTGCTTTGATACCATGAACGGATTTAGAGGACAGTATTTTGTATAAAACTCTCCGCACCCATAGGGAGGGTTGTGGGTTGTATTTGTATAGGTGTGTATCCAACATATTGTGTAAGCATCCTTATTGACTCAACCTACCATACTTACATCAATCTGTATGGGCAGATTTACAATCTAATTTATTTACGTTATAAAATAGAAAAATATACAATGAGATCATTTATCTTTGGTATAAGATGGTCCCAATTAATCTTGACCATTAGATGTGAAATTGGGTGGCTACATTTATTGCATTGACCACACTCAAAGCTTAAAAGAATTTTTCTCGAATTTTGTGGCACATCCAAGCTAATAGATTTCACATCGGATGGTTACAAGTAATTGTGACATCCATGTAGCAAAGGTAAATGGTCTCATTGTATACAATCACTTATAAAATATGTAATGTACTATTTTTTTTATGGGTGTGGTTTCTATAAGATTGCCACTTTAACTAACCCAATTAAGGCGCACCTCTAAATTTTATCATAACATGTAATTTTTCTGTAAAAATTTCTTAGGATTATCTGAAAATCTATTTTTATATCTAATTATAAAAGGGTGTGGGTTCTATAAGGTTGTAATCTTAACAATCCAATTAGGGCGCACCTCCAAAATTTATCATAACATGTAATTTTGGTGTAAAAAATTATTAAGATTATCTCAAAATCTATTTTAATATCTAATTATAAAATTTTAAATTCCAAAAATCTCTAAAATCAAGTAGATCTATAAACATATGAAAATCTTGAAACTGGATGGTCTAGATAATGTGTTGCAAGATGCACTCTTTTTGGGACTCAAAATCTTTTTTTTTTTTTCCATATTCATACATATCGTCGTCGAGATGATCAATTAGAGGGTTTTTCAATATTAAAACAACATTTGTCTAATGGATTTTTCAGGTGCATCTGTAATTCTACATTTTAAGGTTGCAACATCATATAAACTTTTTCCATTATAAAATTCTCCAAAAATGGTTAATATAAAGCAGATCTATAAACATATGAAAATCTTGAAAATGGACGGTCTAGATAATGTGTTGCAAGATGAAATATTTTTGGGACTCAATACACACACACACACACATACACACATATACATCTCGATGTCGAGATGATCAATTAGAGGGTTTTACAACATTAAAACATCCTTTTCTGATGGATTATTGAGGTGCATATGTAATTCTACATTTTAAGGTTGCAACTTTATATAAACTTTTTCCTTTTTTAATAGTTGTTAATAAGATTTTTTAAAGTAGATGCTTCTATAAGACATTTTAGATTTGTTCTTATTTGTATAATAAAATAATTATAAAATATAAACCAACAATTTCAATTTCAATATATAATATTATAATTAGTTAGGTTATAATAAATTTGGATGAGTAAAGCAAATTAATAAATGTTTGATGCTTTGACGTGATACTAATTTCACTATATATGAGAATTTTTTTAATCTTATATTATAGAAATGTTTTTAATATTTTTAAATTATTTTGACGTAATATTAGAATACTATATTATAATTAATAAATAATTACATATACAGACATCCAGACAGAAAAACAATGTTTTAATATTCACCTATTTTTACAAAACAATGAAAGTACATAATGCACTATTCTTAATTTCTTTTAGAAACTAAAAGAACATTATTTTTAGAGATTCGTAGTGATTTTTTGAAAAACATTTAGGACAAAAATTGTTGATTCGGCCGATACTCTGATCTGATCCACCGATCCCCCGTTTTGACATAGGTATGGGTGCGATCGATATTTGAAAAATATTTAGAACAAAATTGTTGATTCGGCAGATACTCTGATATGATCCACCGATTCCCCGATCTGACATCGGTATGGGTGTGACCGATTCGAGTCACTGATCTGTTTTTTAAATAAAGGGAGGAATAAAATAAATATTTTTATAAAAAACTGGTGACATTTTATTAGTGATTAAAAAAAATTAATATTCTATGCATCTATCGGTGATGTTACTGTCTATTATAATTAATAAATACTTTTGTTTTTAATAAGAATGTCTACTTTACGCTTGACTAATTACTTAATATACCTATCGATAAAAAGTTATTATATTATAGGATAAAGAGTATCAAATGTCAAAAAATGTTGAGTAGGTTAAATATATACTCCAACGGTAGAAGTAGCATAATAAAATCTTTCATTTTTAAATAAAATTAAAATAAAAAATAAAAATTATTTTAAACTCTTGATGGTTCAATTGGATTCGGGTAAAAAACAACGTGTCGGGTCATGATGAGAGCATCCCCCTACAGAGTTATCTATTCATTCGTACAGCTGACACTCTTAATTTATAAAATGTAACTGCCAAACCCAGTGTTTTAAAAAACGCCGAGTCGAACCGGACTCGCTCGGTTCGACTAGGAAATGGTGAAAAGGGGACCGGATCGCCTAAAAAATCGGAAATCGTCCGGTTCTAGAGAGAACCGAACGATTCTGTACAGTGAATCGCCGATTCACTGTACGGAATCGGCGAGTCCGAACAGTGAATCGGCGAGTCCCGTACGGATTTTTTTTTTTTGTAATCCATGATAGATTTTTTTGTAATACTTGATCGATTTTTTTGTAATCCATGATCGAATTGTTTTTGTTTTTTTGTAATCCATGATCGAAATGTTTGTTTTCTTTTCTTGTAATCCATGATCGATTTTTTTGTTTTTTTGTTTTTTTTTTGTAACCCATGATAGAATTTTTTGTAATCCATGATCGAATGTTTTGTAATACATGATCGAAATGTTTGTTTTTTTTTTGTAATCCATGATCGAAATGTTTGTTTTTTTTTTTGTAATCCATGATTGAATTTTTTTTTTGCTTTTTTTGTAACCCATGATAGAGTTTTTTGTAATCCATGATTGAATTTTTTTTAATCCATGATCGAACTGTTTTTTTCTTTTTTTGTAATCCACGATTGAATTTTTTGTTTTTTTTTGTTTGTTTTTTTTTGTAATCCATGATTGAATTTTATGTAATCCATGATCGAATTTTATGTAATCCATGATTGAATTTTTTGAAAATTTGTGATTTTTTTTTTTTAATCCATGATCGAATTTTTTTTTGTAATCTATGATAGAATTTTTTGAAAATTTGTGATTTTTTTTTTAATCCATGATTGATTTTTTTGAAAATTTGATATTTTTTTTTTTAATCCATATTATTCAAAGAGAAAATGAGAGAGATGATGATTCTGAGGCCACCCTATCCCAGCCATATTATTCACATATCGAGTCCCAACAGCAACAGTGTAGGGATGAGCACGAAATACTGTAAATTAAATGCTGAATGGCGGTTCATGCAGGGAAAGAACATATCAATATTCGCATATTCATTAAAAAATATGAAAATTCTTAATGGAGTACCCTCATTTTTTATTGAATTCCTAAAAAACAATATTTATAATGAATTTTAATAATTTTTTCGAATTTTTTTTAAGCTTTATTCTGATCGATTTACCCGATTTCCGATTCGAATCGCCGATTCACCGATTCGAATCGATTTTTTGGAAGCCCGATCAGGTTCACCGATCCGTTTTTTAAACCATTGGCCAAACCTATTGAAAAAGAGGGCAGGGTCCGTCTTCCCCACTCAATTAGCCCAAAAAAAAAAAAAAAAAAAAAAATAAAAGAAAAAAGAAAAAGGGGAGCATTCGGCTGCAAAAGACGTAAATTCACTAACGTTTGTGGGACAAACGGTTCATTTAAAATCGCAATGAATTAGGACGTGCTCCTCAACGATCTCTCGCTCACTAGACAAGAATTCTTTTGGCTTTAAGATGGGGATGTGGAGTATACTTTGTGATGTGTACGGTGGTCAGGCAGCAGCGGCGGCGAAGGCGCGAATTTTGACTACGCACGAATCCACCTCTCCATCTGACTCTCTCTCTCTGACAACCACCGTCGACACGTCTAATCACCCTAAAGTTTGCGGTTGCCCTACACTTTAAGTTTAGAGCGAGAAAGTGACTTGCCCTTACAACATCGTAAATTACATGTATCCTAAAGCTTGTGACTAGTTAGTTCGCAGTTGTAATAAATACGTGGAAAAAGCTTTTTTTTTTTTTTTTTTTTCGAGGGATTGTTATCTTTGAAAAATTGCTCCTTGGTAATTATAATTATTCCAGCGAGTCATAAAATTCGATAAATTATTTTTTAGAACTTTGTGTATATTTGATAATACTCTTATAATGACCCATTTTAAAACATTTAAGGGACAAGAAAAGAAATTGGGTTTGTGGTGGAAGCACCCACACTCTAATCACCCCATTGTGGTTTTCAAGGTTCGTGGTGGAAGCGCCACGACTCTAATCATCCCATTGTGGTTTTCAGGGTTTGTGGTGGAAGCACCCACACTCTAATCACCCTAATGTGGTTTTTATTCTCTCGCTCTGATGTAGAAGCCACTATTTTTTAGATCTAAACGCCTTTTCTATTTTCATATGGTTTGACACTTTGAAGGATTTTCTTTTCTTGGCTGCAGTTATATGGACAACTTGAAAAGAAAGGAACCTTCACACATTCGAAAGAAAAAACAGAAATCTTGGTTAGATCATAAGATCTTTCTAAACTGCGAACATTAACTGGGGTGTGGCTCTCGGGCCCTTTCATTTTATCTCGAAAAAGAACTCCTTCACCCATCTTAAAGAACTTCTTCAGTTTAGGAAAAGGAAGCCCTCTTGAAGTGCCCACTGGGTGAGACCGCCTAGTGGTTTGCTCGTACTCAATTTCGTGGTAGCCTTAAGACTCAAGAGGGACTCATGTGGCGTGGTTTTATGGTAATATCAGAGCAGATCCCATATTTATGATATCAATGAGATCGAGTTAAGGGCACTGAAAGAAGGGGTGCTCAAACTGTAATATGATGGTATTAGAATCATCATTAAGGGGGAATGATCTCAAACACATCTTCTGTGGACACAATTTGGAGGCTGCTTGTCTTGCCAAAGAGGGAGCTTTGCTATAACCATTTTTTCTCTTTTAATTTCCTTTTTGTGTTTCCCTGTAACTCTTCATTCACTTAATAAAACTCTTACTCACCGTTTCAAATAAAAAGGAAAAAACAAAGAAGAAGAAAAAGAGTGATTTCCATTCTCACCACTAACACTATCCCACTAATACCCCACTAATACCTTTAAAATGCTAACTCCTAATCTACTTGAAAAAATAGGTAGTGGCTTGTCTTTTCCACTGAATTAAAAAATAAAAAATAAAAAAAAATAAAAAAAAATAATAAATAAATTTAAGGGACGAGAATGATTGTGACCTCTATATATAAAAGATAAATGGTCTCTTTGTACGCAATCCCATTTTTTTAGGTAAAGTTTACAACTTTAAACAATAAGGAGCACCTCTAAACTTTGTTATAAGAAGCAATTTTGGTATTGAAAATTTTTAGGATGGTTCGAGAATCTATTTATCTCTAATCGTAAAATTTTAAACTCTAAAATTAGTCTAAATCAAATAGATCTATAAACACATAAAAATATTGCAAATGTACGATCAAGATAATATAAGATGTATTATTTTTAAGACTTGAAATCTTTTTTCTTGTATCCATATATCTCGATGTCGAGATGATCAATTAGATAGTTTTCTAAAATCAAAATAACATTTTCCGGTAGAGTTTTAAGGTGCACCTTAATTCTACAATTTAAGGTATCAATTATCAACATGATTTTTTTTTTAAATTTTTTTTTTTGGTAGTTCAGTAGTAGGAGCTTGGAACTTTAGAAAAGGGGCTCTTTTATTGCTAACCAATTTCCCGTACTAAAAAAAAAAAATTTGGCTAAGCTGACTCCAAAAGCAAAGGATTCAAAATCTCCTGATTTTCCTATGTTCACAGTAGGCGTATGCTAATGCAGCTCAGCAAACCTAATCTAGTTTTATAGCATGCATGGCTCATGTGATTTGTTGTACGATTGAGTTACAATATTACTGGTAGAAGTAAGGCTGCAAAAAGAATGGGCTTAATGGTCAGGGTGACAAGGCACTACAATATGATCTCTTCAGTTAATGTTAAAAAAATCTTTAGTATCAAATATATATGATCTAAATAAAATAGACAATGTAAATTAATGCAGCCTTATTTCATTCAGGTTTAATTGTAAACACATTCAGTCAGTGCACTACTAAATCTACAAAAATCCACGCCACAACCCAAAATAAGTTTCGGTATTAAAGAATGATTAACATTTTCAAATATGTAATGATAGGGTTCAAAGCTTTCGAGGTTACTTATTTTTATTTTACCCTTGATTCAAAAACAAGTGTTTATGCAGTTTAAAAGTTGGACTTCCAAATAATCCAAATGTTTGTGTGTGTGTGTGGGGAGAGTGGGTCAAAAGCTGGACTTTCAAATTGGGGGGAATAGATAAAAAAAAATTAACCTCAGATATTTTAGACCTCACCATAAATATCAGAGCTATGGATCACTCTGTAATACCAAAATTTATTTGGGTCCTAACGTAGATTTCCTTTATCAAGGGTGTGGTTTGTTTGTGTGTGGAGTGGGTCAAAATTTGGGCTTTTAAATTGGGGCAATAGATATAAAAAAAAATTAACCGCACATATTTTAGACCTCACCATAAATGTCACAAATATGGATCAGTATGTAATACCAAAATTTATTTTGGGTCCCATCATAGATTTCCTTTATCAAGGTGGTGGTTTATATGATTAAATATTAAATAATCCAAGTAAAATACACCTTCAAACCTTCCAAGATAATAGAATTTCGGTGTGAAAATTTTTAAAGTAATTTGAAAATCTATTTCATTTCTAATTATAAAATTTAAATCTTCATATAAATTACGTAGATTTATAAACACATGGAAATAGATTATTTAAATAATAATTATATATCTATTTTTTATATTTATATATATGGAAGTCGAGATGATCAATTAGAAGATCGAAACAACTTTGCCAATAGGTCAATCGGGTGAGCGGAAAAATTGGACGTTTGTATAAAGGTGAGATTTGTATAAGGTTTCCTCCTTATACTGTTCTAGTACGGAACACCTAAAGAATTTATTTATGTCATTTTGGAGTCGAAAGCTTTATGATGGCTTTAAAATCTTCTTTTATGGTTAGTTATAAAATTTACAATTTAAAAAATGATATAGATTGAGTAGATCAAAAAATACTTGAAAATTGACGGTCCAGATAACTTGTTACACAGGATGCACTATTTTTTTTGACTTTGAATTTTTTTTTTTTTTTTTTTCATGTCCATTCATCTAAGGTCGAGATGATCAGTTAGAGGGATCTCCAATACCCAAATACCCTCCACTGGGATTTTTGAGGTGCACCTTACCGTATAAGGTTGCTAACCTTATATAAACTTTTTCCTTCAAGGGAGCTAATGTTATTTTCCCATTATTAGTCATCTTTCACTGAGTCAAAACCTGAAATGAAGAAGAAAAATGCCATTTTGCGACCACCATTTTGGAATGGACCAGAATGGTAGCCTAATAAGGAAACAAATGAACAATAACACAACACATTAAGAATACAAACTTAATTATAATTACCCATAATATTCATTAACGACATTGCATGTGTTCATTAATACCTCTATTTTTAATAGCCACCCCTTAATCTCTCTCACCTTTAAGAGTGAAGATCCTCCCAAACAAGCTAATAAAACTACTCTCTCTCACTTCCAAGCTCTCTATTCATTCCTCGTTTCTCTATAAAGCATGAAAACAAGCCACTGTATCTCTCTCTCTCTCTAAAATGGCCTCTGTATTGCTCTTCTAAGGGATCACTACATGTATATCTCTCTCTACAAGTTATCACTACATTCTCTCTCTTCTATCTGTTTCTCTCTCTAAATTGGGCGGTCTTGCACCTCGAAGAAGGAGCGATTCTTGACAACAATGTCGAACATGTGTGTGGACTTGAAGTGAGAGAAGTCCCTGGGAAGGGTGATGAGATCCACCGAGGCTGCCGACCTGTGGAACTGGATGACGTCAGCCCTAGCCCTCTGGCCGAGCGGGTAGTACCTCTCCCAACCGTGCTGCTTCAATCTCTCTTCCAGCTCCGCGTAGCACCCAATCACCTGGTTCGACGGCAGGTGCAACAGCACCCGCTTCTTCGAGCCGCCCAACCGGTGCGACGACGACGACGACGACGACGACGACGGCTCCGGCCAATCCAGTGGCTCTACGTTCGGGTTCGACACCAGCTTCGCCACTCCATTCCTGAATACCCAAACACCCGACATTCTCTCTCTAGGACTGGCTCTGTTCCTCTTTCTCTTTCAATTGCTTCCTTTCAGGCTCTCCCTCTCGCTCTAGTTTTTTTGCCACCTCTCTTGTTCTCTCTCTCTCTCTCTCTCTCTCTCTCTCTAAGTCTCGTTCCAATTCTCTCTTGGGTATTCTTTGTAGCTTTTCGCTTCTCTCTCTAGACTCTTTTTCTCTCTAACCCACTCTCCAAAGTCTAGACACTTTCTCTCTCTTTGATTTCTTTCTTTCTCTCTCTAAAATCTCTGATATTTACCACTTTCTCTCACTAGACCTGGGAGTCTATGGGCGTAGGGGGGAAGGCTGAGGCTTTTAGCGGTTTATTTGAAGGACGAGGAGTGCAGGACTTCATATAAACTTCTCCCTTTGCCATCTCGATCGTGGCAAATGACTATTATACCCATCAGCAAGCTGGTTATAACGATTTTACCCGTCGTTTTATACAATTACTCGATAGGCCACGGTGCCCTCCTCTTTTGCTAAAATGGCCAAACAAAATTACCTAACATTACTTCACATCACCCTACATCATGGGATATATATATATATATATATTTTAAAGATCCGTGTTAATTTTAATGGTAATTTTTTGAAATCCTACCCGTTTCTAAAAAATCATTACTCATTATATAAATATGAGATTTAGTATGTGCATCATTTTAATTCACCCAAAAAAAATATTAAGAAGAATTTTTTGATAAAGTATAATAACCAAAATGCTCTTTTAAACTTTTAAGGGTATTTTAATTATTTTATTTTATTGAGAATATTTTTTTATAATTTTTACAAGTGTAATTTTAAGATAGGAGCGGACTTCCAAATTTTGGTGTTAAAATAATTCATAAAAAAAAATTAAAAATAAAATAGTGTAGAGACGTGATATTGTGATTGGGGTCTTCTCAGCCGTCCATTCAGAATGGATGGTTGGATTGGTGGAAGCATATAAGTTTTGTGCAATAAGAGAAGCATTAAAAGCTGATCCAAGCCCAAAAAACATAAAAATTTTCCCTCTAAATATCATGTAGTTATTCTTGAAAAGAATTGAACTTTCCTTTTTCCTTGATTTGGATTGAATGAACAAGTGAAACTTCCTATTATACAATGTAGAAACCCTGAAATGTGAAAATAGCTTAAATCTTCAAAGTAAATCAATTCTGTCTCATTATAAACTGAAAATTACACACATTTACACACAGTTTCACATTAAGAACCATAAATCCCTCAAAGGATTTTTCACTGTAATAAATAAGTCAATATAACTCTAGTAAAAAATAAAATAACATACATTTAGCCTCACATGAATGACTACATATGTAAAAGGTAATTTAGTCTTTTTCATGATCTAACTCGTTTACCGGCCGAATAAATTCCCGACGCCAAAAATATTGATTAAGGGCAAAATGGACAAACCAAAATAATTAATATCAGCTGAATATATTCTCGACCTCATAATTATCGATGAAGGTCACGATGGACGCACCAAAATAATCCTCTGCTCCATGAATATTGTCGGGCTAAATAATTTCAAAAGTATTTTGATCAATTATAATATAAAAGACTGTGGGCGCAATGGTCATCATCGATTTTCTTGGTGCGTATTTTGGGTGGAATATCGTCCACGCGTGCCCAATACAGTACGCATGTGAAGGGGAGAGCGGCATGCATGGAGAAGACGTTACTGTTTCTCTTTCTTTCTTTTTGTTTTGCTTTATCTTGTATACGTTGCTGGTTGCTCTGTGACACATGGGAAAAAAACCCCAAATTTCGGTTTCCTTGAAACTGAACCGGGGGCGCACTAGGGTTTTCTTCTCCACTCGATGTGTAACTTAGGGGTGGCAACGGGTCGGATCCGGACTTAGACCCGAATAGTATTTAGGTCCAGGTTTTGGACATGAATCTGAATACCCGGATCCAAAAGTTAATCCGATATTTGTACTCATCGGGTCTCGGGTCTATCCCGTCAGGTCTCGGATTTGGTTGGGGTCATTGCCACCATTACTATGAGCTTCTTGTTTTTCTTTGCCATTTTTCTACCATCATATACCTATGTTATTGACAACAATGTTACAATCACATGCTATTAGATTTCAAGCCGTATGATTTGTCATTTAATAGCTAAATATGACTACGAGTTTTTATTGTATATACAATCCTTAATACACCCAAACGAAAAGGTCCTGAAGAATTTTGTCTCCAACAATTTATAGGTATGGGTCGGATTCAACCGGACAAGGACCCGGACCCAAATAGTGTTTGGGTCTAGATTTTGGACTTGGACCCAAACCTGATCTTGCGGTTCTTAATGTTGGACCCATACTTAGACCCGTATCAGGTATATCCGAGGAGTCCCGGGTCCATTGCCACCCCTATATGTGTTCTAGCCTTCGTGATATGAGATAAAGAGAGAGATGTGTAGTTTTTTTGGGAAGTTCAGTGGTTGGAATCAGACAAAAGAGAGGTATAGGTTTTCACACTAAGAAAGTCCCTCACAAATTGATCCGAGGCAATTCCAACACTCTAAGGCATGTTTGGTTGGTACGTAAATATTTTTTTTTAAAAAATGTTTACATATGTAAACATTTTACTAGAAAAACTTTTACAAACTTTCTTTTCTCCATGTTTGTTTACCTCTTAAAAAAACACTGTGAAATGAAATTTATATGTTAAGTAATTTGTTTGGCATTTACATATATTTAATAAATATGTTAAATATATATGTATTGTTTAAATATTATAACCAAAAATATTTTTATATTTATTTAAATACTATTTCACTATTATTAAATTATTATATATTTAAATATTATTATAAATATTGAATAATATATGTGAATATATAACAAACAAAATATGTTATATAATAAAATATATTATATAATACGAATATATATTAATAAAAAAAATATAAAAATATAATATATATAAGATAATATAAATCAAATATATAACATATAATATAATATAAATATATAATAATAATAAAAAATAAATAAATAAATAAATAAATAAATAATATATATATATATATATATAATATAATATACACTATAACATAATATAATATATAATATTAGTATTATTAGTGTAATATAATCTAATATAATAACAATAGCTATCTCACTATTCTTTTTTGAGTCTCATTATTCATTAATATGATTTAATAAAAGCATATATAACAAACAACCAATATTTTGAGGATAATTGGACTATATCGCCATTTTTTTAAAAAAATTCAAACAAGATATATCAGTTGAGGCACTGATATGGAACGACCTACGATAATATGACGTGATCTATATAAGGGTACACCATCCCTTATTGTTGTATATGGGAGAAAACAAAGCCCGATCATTTAAAAATGACAGCTATTTTCAATACTTTAGCATCTTTTGGCTGTGTTTTTCTTGAATGGAATAAGTTTATATAATGCCGAGACTCTAAACGATCAAATTGGAGCACACCTCACAAATTTCATTAAAAGAGGTTTTTTTTTATGCTCAAATAACTTCAAATTGATCATCTCAACATCAAGATGCATGGACACGAGAAAAAAAAGGATTTCAAGTTTTAGAAATAATGCATCTTGTAATACATTTTTAGAGAGTCAATTTTCAAGATTTTCAAGTTTTTATAGATCTGCTCGATATACATATTTTTGAAGCTTTAAATTTTATAATTAGATATAAAAATATATTTTAAGTCTACCACAAAGATTTCAAGTATTAAAAACATATTTCTCGATACTATTTGAAGGCGAGCTCTACTTTGATTGTTTAGAGCCTCAGATCCATACAAACCGCACCCATAAATACAAATATGGACTGTATGGAGACCTTTATCAAGGTATAGAAATACAAATATTTTCACTTGCAACTCAAAATACAACATTTTACTCAAATTCCCAGCAGCTTATGAAGTTACATGGAACACATTTTCTCACTAACAAACACTCCGAAATACTACTACATGACTTCAAATTGATTCCAAAACAAGTCCCACTCAAATGGGCACCTTGGAGATTGAAGAAAACACAAGACATCTGTTGACTAAATTTCATCAACATAACTCATGAATAATTTAAAACACTTAGAACACAATATTCACATGAACTCAATCTCCATTTATATAGGCAAAACCAAATGTGTGCAGTTAATCTAGACGTATAGGAAGTCATTGTGATGATCAATTTACCTGTATTACCTCCACAGATTTAATTACACCCCTCATATGTCCACTAATGATGATGCAATATAATGAATCAAATTTAATCCTGTATGGAAAGCATGCATGATAAAGTTGAATCCATACAATTGGTAGCTCTAATCACAATTATCTCAAGAATGGAGGGAACTCTATATATTAATAATAATATTATATAGTACATATAATATAGCATAATATAATATAAATATATATTAATAATATATATTATTTATTATACAGTATATATAATATATAATATACAATAGGGTGCGGTTTGTATAGAGCCTAGGTTCTAAACAATCCAATTAGAGCCTACCTTCAAATAGTGTCGAGAAATGTGGTTTCAAAACTGAAAATCATTGTGATAGCATTAAAATATATTTTTATATTTATCTATAAAGTTTAAAGCTTCAAATATAGTGTAGATCGACAGATCTATGAAAACTTGAAAATATTAAAAATTGATGGTCCAAAAATGTGTTACAAAATATACTATTTCTAAAACTTGAAATCCATTTTTTTCTCATGTCATGCATCTTGATGTTGAGATGATCAATTTGAAGATATTTGAGCATCAAAACAACCTCCTCTAGTGAAATTTTGAGGTAGGCTCAAATTTGATTGTTTAGAGCCTCGGCTCTATATAAACTTTTCTTGTATAGATACTATAATATAATATTATATTTAATAGGATGTAATATATAAACTAGTCTACAATATAATAGTTAAATATTATATACTAACATACTAATATTATATGTTATATTTATAATACTATATTATATTAAATATTATTGAAATATAATTTATATATTAAATATATTATTTAATCTATTTATATATAATACTATATTTAATAGGATGTAATATATAAACTAATATATAATATAATAATATAATAATATACTTAATAGGATGTAATATATAAACTAATATATGATATAATTATGTATTATACTAGTATTATTAGTATAAAATAATATATAATATTAGTATAATATATTATAGTAATATTAATTACCTAATATTATATTATAATATAAACTAATATATTATTTATATAAAATATTATTAATATTTCATGCAAAGTTGACTTTATGGCAAAATATTTTACCATGGGTTTTGTTTTAACATGGTTTCTTCTCTTACCAAATATGTATAAGGCAATTTTACTGTAAAGATATTTCCGGAGAAATATTTTCACACCAATCAAATGTGCTTTTGGTATCTGTTGGTAATGCATTAATGAATAATTTTCCTTTGTATGCAAAGGAAATATTTTGCTCTCCAATTACAAGCTAAACAAAAACTTAGAAAACTTCATACAAGGCATAAAAGTTTTTTTTTTTTTTTGGGGTAAATCAATGGGAATTGAGAGAACCTACTTTGTTTTTATTAAAATATAAAACATATCATTTTACAACTTTCATTGGTAACACTAGCAACATCATATAGAAGCAAAGAAGTTAAGCAATCAGGTGGCTTGGCTAGTCACACTGTACCTTCAGCTAGGGTAGCAACTTTCTTAGCAAGACATTAACAACAGGAAAATTGTGTCATGGAGGTTGGACCACATTTCTACATATGCGGTCCAGAAAGTGTAAAGCATCCATTTTAAAGATGGATGCAAGTGAGTGTTCTATCTAAAAACAATAGAAACTAATGATCCAAATGTCTTTTACTAAATTATTATCTTTTCATATTCATGATCTCAATGTTAGAGATTACATGTCCTTAAAAATTAAGTCTTAAAATCCATTTCAAAAGAGGCCCGCATTTCTACAAATGCAGGCTTGGCCGCACAAAAACGGGGTCCTTAACAACCACGTTTGCCACTGTGAAAGTGTGCACGATCTCCCATTGTAAACCACTAGGAAAGTCGAGCTTTGAAACACAATTGCCAGCAAGGATATGAAACTTCCATGGAGGATTGCTTTCTTTCTTAATGGACTGAACCAGCAACTTCGAGTCGCTCTCGATCAGGAGTGGGAAGCAATTGAGATCTTTACCCAGGGAAGAACCAAGGTTAAGGGCCTTGAATTCAGCAACGTTGTTTGTGGCAGAGCCCAAAGGGACTGCGAATGCTGCGGTAAAGCCACCCATATCATTTCTCAAGATTCCGCCACAACCAGCATCACTGGGTTCTGAAGCGAAAAGGCATCAATATTTAGCTTAAAATGACCAACCTGGGAAGCACCCATCTCACCTCCCAGTAGAGTTTTAGGCCTACTTCTCGCCATGGGATCCTTATGTCCTCAATAATATTCTTCTTTGAGCCATGAAAAGACCACTGCTTTGCACTGGCAATTGAGCTTACCAAGTCGATAATTTGTCGCAGCAGTTGTTCTCTGGAAGTTCTCCTGCCTTCATGCGTTCGATAGTTTCGATCCATCCACAAGCACGAAACTATAGTCGAGAAAATAGTTAGCCAAACATTATGCATACCCTCTGATTTGAATCGAAATTTTATCCATCCCCCAGGCATTTGAGCAGTGGAATGCTCAAGCAACAGGTGCTTTCCACATCTCAGATAATGGACCTCCACAAAACTTGTGAAAATGAACACTACATGATAATGTGATTAGTAATTTCCTCCT
The DNA here is from genome assembly GCF_054954075.1 of Amborella trichopoda. Classification (NCBI taxonomy): domain Eukaryota; kingdom Viridiplantae; phylum Streptophyta; class Magnoliopsida; order Amborellales; family Amborellaceae; genus Amborella; species Amborella trichopoda. The sequence continues at coordinate 8,525,831 of NC_142343.1, read as the reverse complement.
CCTGGAGGCACAATGAACAAGGAGATTCAAGTGACACCCCCTAGATTGTAAGAGGCTAAAACTAGGAGATTGGGAGCCACAGGTCGAAGGCCGGTCAAGTGAACCACTTTGCTCTGAGATGAGATGGAGAGGACCAAAGTGCCTTGAAAATTGGTTGCGATGAATTCCGAAGCACTTGTAATAGAAAAATACCTGCTCCAGGGGTGGATCCAGTACCAATTGGTCTTCACAAGGCTGAAGAGGAATCATATAAGACTCTATCTCCTTCCAGGCACTTATAGGAGCACCAGAGGTAGGGGGAGGGATCGCCATTGTAGGGTACTATGTAAATAATCAGTGACCTTGAACTTAGTCATCCGTCCCAGGACCTTATGTGCATCATACCCATATCTCTCTGAAAGATCTACCAAAAAATCCACCTGAAACAAGTAACCCAATTTGGAACACTCTTTATTGATGATCTCGACTCAAAGATGTATGGATACGAAGAAAACAAAAATTTCAAGTTGTAAAAATAATGGGTCTTGTGGCAAGTTGTTTGGACACCTATTTTCAAGATTTTCAAATATTTATAGATTTGCGCAAGATTCATCATATTTAAAATTTTTAATTTCATAATCAAGGATGAAAATAAATGTTCAAGCAATCATAAGGTTTCAACTCCAGAACTATATCCAGCACCTAATATAAAACTCATCCAAAAAAATATAAATAAATAAAAAAAACATTTATATAAGGTTACAACCTTATATTATTAACGTGAAGTGAGCCTAGAAAATTATCTAGAAGAGAGTATTTCAACATTGGATAAACATTAAATTGATCATCTCGACCTCGAGATGTGTGGAGATTTAGAAAGAGAAATATGAAGTCCTAAAAATAGTGCATATTTTAACAAGTTATTTGGACTGCTTATTTTTAAGATTTTTAGGTGTTTATAGATCTACTCGATCTATACCATTTTTTAAATTTTAAAATTCATAATTAGGGATAAAAATAAAATTCAAAGTTATCATAAGGTCTTTGACACCTTAACTATATCTCCCAGCAAAGTTTAAGAGGTGCCTTACTCTATAAGGAGGTCGCCTTTTTACAAACCTTACAAATAAATAATTAAAGGAAAAAGTTTATATAAGGATGCAACGTTATAATATAGAACTACGGATGCACCTCAAAAATCCATTGAAAAAGGTAGTTTTAATGTTGAAAAACACTTCGATAGTGCATTTTACAACATATTATCTACACTTTCTATTTTCACGATTCATATGTTTATAGATCTATTTGATTTTAACCATTTTAAAAATTTTTAAATTTATAATTAGATATAAAATAGATTTTAAGATAATCCTAAGAACATTTTACATCAAAATTATATACCATGATAAAATTTGAACATGCACCTTACCTCTATAGCTGCGGATGCATCCATACGCCAACTGCACCCATAATTAAAATACATTCACCTTCTCTTGATCTTTTGACCGGATAACATTCCCACCCCAAAATAAACAAAAAAACAAAAAAAAAACTAGGCGCACCACTGGTGCTAGGAGCCACTAAACCGAAGCATTAGACTCCATTTGAAAGGCCCAACAAATCTATTATAAGGATGAAATCCTTTGTTATTGTTGTTGAGCAGCAGAGACTAGCAGCATCTCATTGACAAAAAGCAGACATGGAATAAGTGGGTACCGGACCGATTCTCGCATGGACTCGGGCGAATTGCCTTGTTCTCCCATTCCAAGCAAAAAATGCATAACAATGTTCTTCTTTACTTTTGTCTTTTTTCAACCAATAATCTATCTCGAACTATAGGAATGGGTTTAAGGTTAGGTGGTTAGGATCGAGCCGTGCCACATCATGAAATCTTAAATTCAATTCTTATCCTGGGTAATCTTAAGTTCAATTCCTATCACGGATAGAAGATCCATTCATTGTTGGACTACCCAAAAAAAAATCTATTTCTTACCCCCATTGTGATTCATTTTAATAAAAATCAATCCCTAATCATTATTTTAATCAAAAGTTGCATTTAGGAGAGATTTTTTTTTTCCATAAAAATCTTGCCATTTTTTAGTCTAAAAATCCAATCTGCTTTTCTTATAATATCTTTCTCATTTCATATTTAATCTTCTCTAGTTTGATTCAAAATGTTAGTATTGGAGACCTCCATAACAATTAGTTGGGTTCAAAAAGTAAATTAGAACAGATTGAGTCTCAATTTTTGGGAATGTTTTACTCAAAATAAAAAATCCTCGATTTGTTTGTTCTTATTTGTCCCAAAATGTTTCTTTCACATTAAATCTTCAAATTTCTAATAAATATTTATGAATCGCCAAAACAATTTCTAATATCAAACTTTTGTGTTTTCTGCCATTTTTCGGAAAATTTTTTTTATTGAAATTTTCTATTCTTATTTTGATTTTTAAGTCACTTAATTTTCTTTCACATTAATCTACAAATTTCTAATAAATACTTATGAATCGCCAAAACAATTTCTAATATCAAACTTTTGTGTTTTCACCCATTTTTAGATATTTTTTTTATTGAAATTTTCAATTCTTATTTTGATTTTTAGACTTCCTATAAAAGTACAAGTCCCTTTTATTTTGCCTGGGATCATTTTTTTTTTTTTTTATGTATATTTTTGCACCTATTTATGAATCGCCAAAACAATTTCTAATATCAAACTTTTGTGTTTTCCCCCGTTTTTTGAAAATTTTTTTTTATTGAAATTTTCAATTCTTATTTTGATTTTTAGACTTCCTATATAATATAAAAAAACGGAACAAACTCAATTTTATTTTGCCTGTGGGACCATGTTTTTTTGTTTTTAGGTATATTTTGGCGCCTTTTTATCTTATATCAATGCGCCCACCGTCGGGTTTGAAACCCACGACCGCAAGGTTAAGGGCCTTGCGCTCTACCAACTGAGCTAGACGGGCTCGTTAACAAAGTGCCTTTTCAAGGTGCTTTTGTTTTCTCTTATAGAGCTTTAGGCCTTACAGACATTTAAGGCCAAGTTTGTGTACACCAATGCACGGAAACTCGACTCGGTTAAGGGACTCACCTTTTGAGGAACCGAGTAACTTGGTCGAGTCTAAGTGGACTCGGCCGGCTGATTTCTGCACAACACAAAAAAGGAAAAAAGAAAAACAAAAGGTTAAAAATAAGGAAGAACATTAAAGAATCCGTAGACATCATTCGAGGTATAAAAAGATGAAAAAAATCTATAAAAGATAGTTATTGAAATTTTTGATTTAGATCTTGAATATTTTTGAAAATGAAAAAATAAAGAAATATAAAAGTTTCCAAATCATCATAAAAATTATGAAATCATCCAAAAAAACAAATAATAAGTTATATGGTAGTGTCGTTCCAAATTTTTACATTTATTTATTTTATAGTTTCCTCTTTAATAAGAGTGAGACAAGTTGTCGTGGAACTCGCCCACACTCGGCCTCACTTGTTCCTTAATAAGTTCCACAGGCGAATCTGAGTAACATACGAGTCTGAGTAGACTCGAGCGAGTCACGAAAAGCTGGTGTTGTCTATATACTAAAACTGTGAGAGATCCTACCAGCTGGGTCATGCTTTGTGATAATGCACGACTATATGTATACTACAGTCCATTGATTGGATTATACTTACCACCATAACTTCCCAATGGTCATCATGGATCATACTATCATTTCCTATCTGACCGCTCCTTGTACAAATAGCAGTCAAATAATGGTTAAACGTGGCCATAAAAACGAATTCGGTATTTCATAGGAAAACTAATTTTTTAAATTAAAAATTGATATTTTCTGATGTAATTAGAGCCCATCCCAAGTAGGCATTTTCTTCATTCTCTTTCATTTCTTCATTGGGAAAAGTTTATATAGAGCCGAGGTTATAAACAATCAAATTAAAACCCACCTCAAAAATTTTATTGGAAGAGATTGTTTTGATGCTCAAATATTCTAAACTTCATCATCTCGATATCAAGATGTATGGGTATGAGAAAAAAAATGGATTTAAAGTTTTAAAAATGTATAATGTAATGCATTTTTAAAAAAGTTTATATAGAGCCAACACCTCAAAATTTTACTGGAAGAGGTTGTTTTGATGCTAAAATATTCTGAAATTGATCATCTTGACATCAAGATGCATGAATATGAGAAAAAAAAAAGGATTTCAAGTTTTGAAAATGTATAATGTAATGTATTTTTGGACCGTTAATCTTCAAGATTTTCAAGTGTCGATAGATCTACTCAATCTACGTTATTTTTGAAGCTTTAAATTTTATAATTAAATATGAAAATATATTTTAAAGCTATCGCACAATTTTCAATATTAAAACCACATTTCTCGATACTATTTGAAGGTGGGCTTTAATTTGATTGTTTAAAGCCTCGGCTCTATACAAACCGCACCCTACTTCATTACATGCATAGTATAATGGTCTGCCTTTCATTTCCAAGTTTTTCACAAAACTCGTTCCCATTATTTTCGAAATCTTTAAATTTTTTATTTTGATTTTTTAGTGAATCCTAACAGCGGGAGAATTACAAAAGGATGCCAGGAGGCCGACCTATCCTAATCCACACCTTATAGCTTTATTGTACTCTAGATTTTTACTCCATTTAATAGCAAATCCGGGGGAATTAATCTTTTGCCTCCCAACTTTCTCAGTAAACACTTCATTTGTGGCTAATCATTGTATTCATCCTTCAGGATTTATCAACCATTAAGACCTATTCTTTTGGCTTAGGTAATATAAAATCTGAAAGAAACAAAAATAAAAGAAAACACGAATAACATAACTACCGAAATAATAAAACCAAATAATGATAAAATTTAAGAGAAAGTAATAAAATAAAACAAAATAAAGAAAATAAAGTAGAATAGAAAGAATGAACCTGGGCACCCATGTGCAGTACCACCAGAGATTTTTCTAGGATTTGAATTTTTTTTTACCAATTTTGATATAAAAGATATTGTTCTGACAAATATTATAAGGGTGTGATTTGTATAGAGCTTGGCTTTAAACAATCAAATTAGAGCGTACCTTCAAATAGTGTCGAGAAATATGGTTTCAATATTGGAAATCTTTGTGATAGCCTTAAAATTTATTTATAAAGTTTAAAGCTTCAAAAATAGTGTAGATCGACATATCGATGAAAACTTGCAAATCTTGAAAATTGATGGTCCAAAAATGCGTTAGAAAATGCACTATTTCCAAAACTTGAAATCCATTTTTTTCTCATATCCATGCATCTTGATGTCGAGATGATCAATTTGAAGATATTTGGGTATCAAAACAACCTGTATTAGTTAAATTTTTTAGGTAGGCTCAAATTTGATTGCTTAGAGCCTCGATTCTATATAACCTTTTTCCATATTATAATATTCACTCTCTAGGAAGGGGTATGCCTAAAAAGACTAGGTTGGAAGTAGATAGATCATAATGACGGACTAGGATTCGTATAGCCAACCCCTATTAGTTGGGAAAAGGCTCTAATGATGTTGATGATAATTCACTCTCTAAGAACTTGCCTGTTTTGGGTGCTTTGGTTTCTAAAGTTAAGGATTTGAGATTTTAAAGGATATTTGGCTTCAAAAAATCGGATATTTTGGATCTTTGGCATATTTCTTGGACTGTTTAGGGCTGGAATATGGTCTCAGGTTGAGTATAGTTCAGTGTGTCCTACAATGTATTGGGATAGTGTGATCCAATGTATTATAATTTATAGATAAAATTAAATTAGAAGGAAGTCTACAATATGGTGGCAACAAATAACGCATTTCACATTGACATGAATGGTACTACAGTGTTTTAAAACTTGAATTGGTGGGGTAGATCGTCCACCCCAAAAAATGACGTTGGGGATTACTAGTTTTGACCATTGTTTTTATTTTTTGCACCTATATTTGTTCACTTTAGTAAAATGAAATATAAATAGAAATTTCACTAACATATTGTTCAAATTTAAGTGCATAAAAAAAGGAAAATAAATTTAAGGGGATGGGACATATGAACTTGTCAAACCTTTTGTGTGCTTTTTGCCTTTAATTTGGAATCACATACTTTTAGTATGACAAGCTTTAGAATAAGCTACTTTTTGTTTTCAGATATTTTTTTTTGGTACAAGCCTTTCAAACATATCTCTATATAATTTCTAGCTAATTTGTAAGGTTAACATAAAAAATTGGTAATTCCATTGGATGAGAGAATATATTAGGATATTGGAGGAGACTAAAGTGGTATACCGATTTAATTTTTTTTTTTTACTTTATAAAATATTAATGAACATTATAACTTTCTATTTCATAACCTCATTAATTACATAAGCTCCGTCAGTAAAGATGAAGTTTCTACATGATTTCGATTAGGCATTTGATTTTAAACACGAAACTCCACCGATTAATATAAAGTTTTAAGAAAATTACATAAATATCTGTTTTATTTTCTATTATTATGAAAATACCTAATAGTTTCCATTATTATAGATATGTTTCTTTTTTAACTTTATAAATTTTTTTAAAAAAAACAGAAACTACTATTTCCTGTTTTTCAAAAACCGAAATTTAAATTTTTTCGGCCCAAATTAAAATTGAAAACACGAAATTTGAAAATTGCTGCCAAAATTAAAATTATGCAAAAACCGAAATTTTGGGATTTCTAGTGAGAGAGGTAAGAGTAAGAGAAGAAAAAAATGCAAAGTGGATAGCGAGCTCCAAAGCACATTGAGAGACTGGAAGGTGTTAAAAAGACGGGCTCAATTTAGGTTTTTCAAAAACCAAAATAAGCTTCATTTCAGTTTTTGAAAAACCTAAATACGTCTCATTTTAGTTTTTGAAAATTCCAAAATAGGTAAAATAGTCTTTTTTTTTTGTTATGAAGTTGAAAAACATAACTATTGAATGTTTCGGTAATAAAAAAAAATAAAACAAACATTTACATAATTTTCCCTGAAGTTTTTAAAAGATTTCGATTAGCCACGTCATTTTAAACGCCAAACTCAGCTCCCCACATACTTTCAATTGTATAAACCCTATTATTATCTAGGGACTTCCTTTCTCGAGGCAACTGCACCTTAAATCACCTTCAATTCAATTCTTTCTCAAGTCGACTGCACCTTAAATCACCTTCAATTCAGCAACCCAATAACCTTTCTTGCTATCTAAAGGGTTTTGTTTCTCTCGATCTTTTTTCCTCTCTCTTGTATGAAAAGTAGAAACATGTATATAAACATATCGAAAGATGTTAAGGTGAGCCCACCAGCTCATATAATAATATTAGCCTAATAGTTTATATTGAATCTAGGCCGATCTGACGATTGAAAATATTTGAATTTTATTTTATTTTTACAAATCTAAATCACTTAAAATTTTAGGTGAATATTCTTCTCATCAAGCCATACCTAAAAAAAAAATAAAAAAATAATCCGTAAAATTAAAAATGACCAAAATGCCTCCGAAAATTTATGGAGGTATTTTGGTCATTTTTTTTTATGTAAAATATTTTTTTAATATTTTTTAAATATTTACCTATTTTTTATCAACACACATCTAAAATTTCAAATGATTTGAATTTGTAGAAAAAAAATTTAAAATTCAAACACTATCGGGCATCCATGATTGTTAGATCGGGCCATATTCAATCTGGACCATTGGGCTCATTTTTTCTTGTGAGCCATTGGCTCACAGAAGCATTATATATATATATATATATATATATATAGTATTTATTTATTATTATTTATTTTTAATTTTTTTGCTTAAAATACTTTAATCTTGTTGTACTGCTTTCTTACTTGAATGTTTGATTAATGAAATTGTTATGTTTTTTTGTTGAAGGTTTGCTAAATAAAATTACTTGGTAATATGTTTCTTTTGTTGTATTTGTTAGCTAAAGTTTAGAATCATATTTTTTTTCATTTAAATATTTAATTAATTAGGAAATTAATTTTTTATTTAAATTTTTTTTGGGTAATTTTGTGGGGAAGATAGCCCCTATCCTTTTTTGTGTTTCTTTATTATTTTATTAATTTTAGGAAATTTTACTTTTTTACTCGCTTTTATTTATTTTTTTACTTTTTATTCGTTGGGATGTAACCCTTGATTCACCCAGCAACAGCCTGACCACCGTCACTCAAGCGTAGGAACCATTCTTCGCTTTTCCACCATCCATGTCGGAAAATATAATATAATTCATATGTCATTTCCACACGCCATTTTTAAATGTTTGATTTTCACTATTTGTTTATATACAGTTGAGAATGAAGAGCCGGATTGAAATCAGCAGTGAATTATGATACTAATTTGCTCCGTGATTGAAATATATGTGGTTTACGATTTTTTGACATTTTTGATAAGCAAGAATGACCTACATACATATAATAAATAATTGGATAAATAATTGGACTCTTTCAATTCCATCATCTTGGCCCAATCCAATGGTAACGATCTCATTTCGTATTTGAATTTTCATTTTTTTATACAAATCCAAATCATTTGAAGTTTTGAAGGTTATTATTAAAAAATATTAGAATCTAATAAAAATAGTAAAAAATAATTCGAAAAATATAAATGGGTTTATTATTAAAAAATATTAGAATCTAATAAAAATAGTAAAAAAATAATTCGAAAAATATAAATGAACCAAAATACCATCGAAACGTTTTGAAGGCAATTTGGTCAATTTATATTTTAATATTTTTATTAGGTGCTCCTTGATGAATAAAATCTAGGTCTAAATTTTAAGTGATTTGAATTTTTAGAAAAAAAAATGAAAATTCAAATACGAAATAAGGTTCATGTGATAACTTTTCTATTCTAGAGATCGTTTAGAGTCCTACACACATGGGTGGAGGAGGGTCCTATAGGATCATTACTCTTATATTTATATCTTTCATCTCTCTAATTCTTTTTATGTTTATCTTTTCTTTCTCTATTTTAGAAGATTATATTTTCGTTTATATATCTCTAATTTTTTTTTATGTTTATCTCTTCTTTCTTTATTTTAAAAGATTCTCTTTTCATTTATATTTGTATCTTTCTCTCTTTAATTCTTATTATATTTATTTGTTCTTTTTCTATTTTAGAAGATTCCTTTTTCGTTTATATCACTAAATTTTTTTTATGTTTATCTCTCCCTATTTTAAAAGATTCCTTTTCATTTATATTTATATCTTCATCTCTCTTACGTTTGTTTATCTCTTTTTTCTCTATTTTAGAAGATTTCTTTTTCATTTATATTTATCTCTTTCATCTTTCTAATTTTTTTTATATTTTCCTCTTTGTTCATATTTATCTCTTTAATTATTTTTATGTTTATCTCTTTTTTCTTTGTTTTAGAAGATTGAATTTTGAAATATGGGAATTTTAGAAAATTGAATTTAAAATACAGGAATCCAAATCAATTCACCTTTTTTAAAATTAAAAATGCATTTTATTATTCATAAAAAACAATACAGGGCTATACATCGGCCTTATTACTTAATAAATCTTCATCACAATTCATCAATAAAAAAAATACGCAAATGAAGATATATCAACTATAAAAAAATGAAAAGGACCAAATTAAAAACTCAAGATAAATAAAACTGAGCAAAATTTAAGCGCAGGATTCATTTGAAGTCGACTTTGTTGGGTTCATGTGGCCTTTAAAGGCTTTATGAGTGCTTGTAAAATGAAATGATAGAGTGGAACATGAACTCTGTGGGAGTATGGTCGCATATGGGCCATACAAAGCAAACGATGTTTGCAGATATCGAATTGTGTTTGATGATCTAGGCCAGTTGATTGGGAAAAACCCTTGTTACTTGGGCATAAAGAACAAACTGAGAAGGGTTCTAATGAGTTAGCCCTTTATGAGGTCGGAGAATATGCCCGGATGAGTGAGCTGATGGATGTGTGACCCTTGTATGTGATGGTGGCTGACAGAGATGGGGCCAAAGCCTCATCTATGTCTCATCGCACGGCATGAATATCGATAGATCGTTCAGGAAAGCCAGAAATCCACCTTTTAAGGTGAAGTGTATGCATGTGCGAGAGATACCCCTATGCACCATAGGAGCTGTGGTGGCATTAGGTCTAGGTGACCTTGACTGGTCTCTAGGGGAGGACCTGAAATCCACAGACTTGGATTGCGATCCCTTGGCTCGTCGACTGGACTTTGGTGACCCACTAATGAGCCCCTGCTTGGACTGTGGGTCATGGGAAATACTGAGTCGGTATGATAAAGCAAGCGTGGTCTGTATTCCACAGTTGAAGGTGGAGTACCCCATGATTGTTGATTCCTAAACCATATGGATCTTTTTCCCCATCAAATTAATTTAATTGTATTTGTTTTATGATGAAAATTACTTTAAGATTATTATTTGAATTTTTATGAACCTCTAAATATTTTATTTATAATTTTTGGATTTATAAAATAAAAAATATTGACTTTACAATTGTTTAAATATTCAAATACCACTTTAAAACCCTTTTTATTAATTTTAAATATATAAAAATATCATGGGGGCCTATTGTGCACATAGGCTCACCATATTTTTAAAAGGTGAGGCCCATGAGTGCCTCCCTTGGGTGGCACGCCCCACCCTTAGTCTTTTTCATATTTTTTGGTGATATGGCATATGGTCATATGGTTGGAAGATATTGATAAAATATTGACTTGATATATCTTTGTGGAAAGATTGAGTAGATTTATTTTATTTTATGGTATGCACAATATTTTGATTAGATTTAATTTATTTAATTTCTATTGATGATAAAATGGTTTAGGAAAGGGGGATAATGGTTTATGTACCTTCCATAATATTGATGTCCTATCTATGAAATGGATGACTCAGATCTCTCACCCCACAAGTCACCCTTAATCGACAGTTTATGTTCAATATCACAAGAAGAGGCAAGCCAAAAAAAACCCTAAGAAACCCTAATCTTATTCAAAGCCTATAAAAATGGATTGCCTTTACCAAAAAATCTCTGCACCTTATCTTTATATCTCTCTCTGTTAAAAATGTTTGTCTCTCTTATGTTTGATCTCTTTCTCCCGCATTGTGAAAGAACCTAAGGGTTTGGTTATGAAGTTCTTCTCTCCTATCTCTCAAATATGGATTTATGACTAAGGGTTTTAGGGTGTAGCAAAAAGAGAATCCATCTCTCTCAAAGTAGGTTGCTAAGAGAATTCACCTAGAGTTTGATCTTGTGATTAAAGGGGTTCACGTTCCATTGGTGTGGCTTGGCCAAAATTTTCATTCCCGATTCGAGATTGAAACTAGAGCGTTTATCCTGCGCCATCGGATGATGGTGACTCGATGTGGGGTGTAATAAGCCCGGTGGAGGTAATCTCCAACACTCTTCATTTGTTTCTTGCAATCTTATCTTTTTTTCTCAAGCATAGTGCATAGTTGTTTCAATGGCATCAAGTTATTAAGATCTTGGTTTTAATGTTATGTTAATTTTATTTTGAAATTTATCTTATTATAATAAAGACCACATGTAAGTGATCTTTTGCCAAAAGAAATGAGTGAAGAAAAAAAAAAAAAAAATGTATTCCCCGGTAAAAGATCACATAGGTCTTTATTTATTTGGTATCAGAGCAATTGATATTTGATGTCATTAGTTGTCTTTTCTCTTTATTGAGTTTAGATGTAGCTTGGGAATGAGATATAAGAAAGCTAATGACCTTTGTAGTCAAGAAATACACACACGGTTAAGAATTATTGAAATAGTCAAACACTGAAAAGACACTCTGCATAATGAGTATTCTAGGCTATTTTGGAGTAGTGATATGAATAAGATAATGATGTATTTTTCTATTACATACTTCAGTGATATTTTGTGTCTTTAAGATTAGGATCTACTTGAAAAATTTCAGCGGGAGACCCTAAGGGAATTGAGAGTTATGAAATCATTAATGAAGGGTGTCAGTTATGACCTTGCAAAATCCAAGAAATGTCTATTGAATTATGTGATTTTTCCCACCAATCATATCATGTTATTTTTTTTTGAAATTTTACTACAACTCATGAAATTGAGTCGACTTTCAAGAAAAAAACGTTTCATCAAGAAATTCCTTGTGGTTTGAAAGATATGATCAATTTATTGAAGGGTACGCAAGTGCTATTTTCTGCAGAGAAAACTATTTCCATGACTTGGAAGTCATGATTTTATTTCTATACTTAACAAAATGTTTTCTGATCCACACGAAACTTTTAGACTTCCATTCTGAGTCTATTTTATAATAAAATTTATTTGAAAGAGAAATATCTATGGGAAGAGAGGAATAAAAATTTTAGATTGAAGAGAGGCCATCCTGAATTTTCTGTAATATGATATGTTCTTTATTGAGGTATGAATAACTATATTTATCAAGCCTACTTAACAAAGTCATATGAGGCTTGTAGATATATATATATGTGTGTGTGTGTGTTATCATTGTGTGTCTAATTTCAAACAATATTGGATTGAAATAGAAACTCCATGAGAGTAGATAGAAAAAACAATTTTACTAGATAGTGTTCATCTTGGAATTCTGCAGTATGATTTATTTTGTGACGTGAATGTCACTTATTTATTTTTCTGAAGAAACATATTATTTGGGATTCAAACTATGATGTTGTGATTTGATTTTGAGTCTAGTTTTCAACACCAGAGATGTCAGGAAGAAATTCTTTGAGAATTGAGAGAAACAATTTTTTATTGAGAGGTACTCAACGTGATTTTCTGTTGAGAAAATTGCATTGTGACCTAAATGTGTTTGAAATGAAGACTCACTATATGGTACGATTTAGGGATAGAACTGAGCATTATTTTATATTTTTGAGTCTATTTCAATAATCAAAAGGATTCAGAGATAAACTTTTTATGAGTTGATAGATTTCATATTTTTATCATGGGATGCTTATGTTCTATGCTGCAATAAATTAAAAGGTGTGGCATATTACGGTACATCCTTGAATTCCTAATTATGGAGACCTTTAAGGCTCATTTTAGAAGGTTTTATAATGTGCCATGACTATGGTTTATTATAGTACAACTTCAAAGAGATGTAATGCATAGTTAGCAAGATAATAGACTCTATGTGAAGATTATTCGATTTGGAAATAGTAGAAAGAAGAAGAAATACAATACCTATAAAAGCATCTGGGTTTCTTCGAAATGAAGGGATATATAGAGAGACTTGGTAGTAGCATAGAAACGCTAAAGATCAGTGGGAGAATCGAAATTATGATATTTGAAATAATGAGATGAATAATATATTTTCTTCATGGTGTAAGACATGAGAATCCAAATGCCGAACAGATGGACACTTCGTGACTTGTGAAACCGATGACCAATATATTCTCCCTCAATTGCGTGTACTTCCAAGATCACAAAAGCTTGTCAAACAGGTAAAAGCGATGAATTAAGAAAACCCAGGTACCACACTACATGGTTTTAAGGTATGAATATATCCCACAGTATATGGTAAGGCCATATAGGGAAAGGTCATACGGGGAAAGAAGATTCAATAACTTTGTTTAATGTGCTTTGGTTATATTTTGGCTAATTGTTTTATGAATATGTGTGACAGTAGGAAGGGAGAGTATTGATATTGCAGTCACACATATTGATATTTCACATAACTGATATTTCAAATAAGTCACACATAAATATTTCAAATAGGTGAGAGTATAGGATAAAACCTGGTGATATGTTTGAACACGAGAGCTATGAAGGTCAGGATAGCTCTTGTTGGTAAAGTACTTCGAGCCCAAAAACAGAGAGACAGAGAAACAGGTTGAAGCTTAGAAAGCTTGAGAAGGAGAAGCAGAAGAAGAAGTGAAGAGGCTTCTGAAGAAGAGAAGCAAAGCAGAGAAGAGCAGAGAAGAGCAGAGCAGAGCAGAGTAGAGCAGATCAGATGGGCTGAGAGGGGAAGCGGGAGACCCTGCTTCAAATGAGAGGCCTCTGGCCTTTTTATAGAGGAAGGAGAAGGGAGGTTGCTTCCCTTCTAAGCAAAGAATAAAGTGAACCGGTGCTTGAGGTGACTCAGAGAGGTAAAGGACAGGACTGAGGGGACCCAAAGAGGCAAAAGAAAGGACCGAGATGACTTAAAGGAGCTGAGGTGGCCTCGATAAAAACAAAAAATTAAAAAAGTGGCATCTGGGAGCAGTGTCCCTTTTGTCTTTTATGATTATTGCTACAATGTCTTTTCTGTTTTTTGTGCAGGTGGCTACAGTGAAGCATCTGGAATAGTTCTTTTTGTCGGTGATGTGGCCATGTCTTTTGTCTTATATGTCGGTGGGTACAGTGCCTGGAATCTTTGAACAGTCTTTCTTGTCTTGTATGAAGCTTTGTTGATGGAGAATATTATCTTCTTGAATTATTGCTGGTGATGGTGATGATGATAGAGACTTGAGATGATGATCGAGACTTTTATGGTCTCTGGCTGAACTCGTCTGGATCATCTTCTTCCGGATCTTCTTCTTCTGGGTCATCTTCACTCAATTGGAGGTATCTATTGGTGTGAAGAGGGGAGGATTGTACTGTTTCTTCGGAAGAGACTGGTTTTCTTCCAGCTTCGGCGAAGATTTCCTTCATTTGTTTTTCTAATTCTTCTTTTGATGCATTGGGATTGGTTTGCAACATGTTGCGAAGGTAGGTTGGAAAGTCAAAAGAGGTGTTTGTAGTATTTGGATTTGCTTGGTATTTAGGTATTGGTGGGGGTATTCTTTTTGGTGTGGTCGCAGTGAGATCCATTTGGAAAATGTCCCACCACTTAACAGAAATGGTTTTCCCCAACCGAGGAATATAGGTATAGTCATTGGTATTTTTGACAGAGATGGTGTAATCCCATTTCATTATCCATGGGAGCTGATATAAGGCCATGAAGTATAAGTGAGTGTCAACCATATTGTCACTATTATTATATTGCACAAGTTGTTCCTGCAGGTTTTTGAAAGCAGGAGGTAGTATCAAAGAAATTGAACCCCACACTAAGAACCAGTTTAAAAACCATGTGGGGAATCTTTCAAAAATAGGTAGCCGGAATTGAAGATACCAGCTATGTGTGTTGTTTGGATTTTGATAGTAAAAAAATTTGTGTCAGGCTTCTATATACTCAACATATTTGAAATATTTGTATGAAAAATCTGGGTTGTGCAATTTCTTTCCCTGGGCGGGATTGCAACCCCACTCATCATAAGAAAGAAGCTTTTTTATTTGGACCTTAGAATAGGCAATTATTCTGGTATTTTGCTGATAGTAATGGACAACAGAGATAGATCCTGTTTCCATGAGTATAGCTTCGAAATATTCTCTGGTCTTTACCCCATTGGTAGGGTTAAGATGGTTTATCAGATACAGAGGTGCAAGTTTAATGGGGTCTGTATGAATATGGTGTTCCTCTATGGTGATATCCATTAAATAGGCTCTTTCAATGTATGCAGATCTGGATGTATTAGGTATGGAAGTGGTTTTGGATTGAGCTGGTGAATATCTAGGAGTAGAAGCATGTGCTTCTGGGTATGTAATTTGGTGAATAGGTGACTGTGAGGGTGACCGTATTGTCAAAGGCGATGGTTCCCTCTCATATGGAACAATATTTTGCATGGGTTGTTTATCTCGGCGAGAAGTACCTCGAAAACCCATTGGATAATAAGGTGGAGGTGTAATAGTAGTATTATTCTGATTTTCGGTGAACAATTGTAGAGTAAGGGATAAGGGTGATTCGTCGTTTGTGTTAGTGTTGCCCCCCTGCAAAAATTCACGGGTTAAAAAATCAGGTAAGGAATTTGAAGACCCGGGAAGGTGTTCGATAGAAAAATCAAAAGCGGATAATATCGCTTGCCATCGAGCAAATATTTGTTTAGAAACTAAATTTTGAACATCTTTTTGCAGAATATCCTTGGCTGCTTTGCAGTCAGTGCGTATAAGAAACTGTTGATTTAAAATATCACTTTGGAATTTTGAAACACAATGGACAATTGCTAAAAGTTCTTTTTTAACCATGGAATAATTTAATTGAGTCGTATTCCAAGCTTTAGAAGTATAGCGAAGTAATTGTTCTTGGGAATCAATTCTTTATTTGAGAATACCACCTAAGCCTTTATCAGAAGCATCACATTCTATGATTTTAAAAGCAGTTGGATGAGGTAGGGAGAGACAGTCTAGTGTCTTTACCTTACTTTTAATTACTTGTACTGCCTTGGTATGTATATTGGTCCATGGAGGAGGATTCTTTTTGAGTCTATCATATAAAGGTTTAGAATCTAAAGCAAGATTAGGATAGAAATCACTAACATAATTTAAACAACCTAAAAACCTTTGAAGTTCCTTTTTATCAAGTATTTGATCAGGGAATTTATCAGCGAATTGTATGGATCTGTCTATAGGAATGATAGTTCCATGATTAATCATGTGTCCTAAAAATCTTATATTGGTTTTAAATAGATTTATCTTTTTGCCTGAAACAACCAATCCAGCATTCTTAACTGCATGTATAAATGTATTGATGTGTTTGATATGTTGATCTATTGATTCCGAGAATATTAGTACATCATCAATATAGACTATCATAAAATGATGATAAGCATTAAAAACATCATTCATTATTTTCTGGAATTCTGATGGAGCATTTTTCAAACCAAATGGCATAACATTCCATTCGTATTGTCCAAATGGAACATTGAATACAGTTTTATATTTATCTTGTTCTTGGATTTGTATCTTCCAATATCCGGATTTCATATCAAATTTGGAAAAGATACATGCTTGAGCAACTCGATCTAATAAATCTTTTTTATTGGGAATAAGATATCTTATCCATTTTAATACTTTATTCAAAGGTTTATAATTGATAACAAGTCTAGGAACTCCTCGTTCCTTTTCAGCATTTTTATTGACATAAAAGGCTGCACAGCTCCAAGGTGAGGAGCTTGGTCTTATAAGTTTTTTTTGTTGGAGATCACTAATCTCTTTTTGACACATATCTAATAAGATAGTATTCATTTGTATTGGTCTGGCTTTTGTAGGTATTTGTTTTTCATCAAAGCCTTGTTCATATGGTAAACTGATACTATGCTTTTTCCTTTCCCAAAAAGCATTGGGATGTTCACTACATATTGAAATTTCTATATGTTGTTGTATAGCTTGAATCTTTTGTTGTATTGAGGAATTTTGTAATTGTTCTTCAATAGTTTTGTATTTAATTTCTTGTTTAAGAGTACAAAGAAATCTTTCTTTGGTATTCAATTGGCTTTTGACACTATTGAGTTCTTTTAATTTTGGTTTATGTATGAAATTAAAGTGTACTGGAATATCTTGAATAATTGATGATATTCCTTTTTCATCTATGGTTAAAGGATATAATAAAGTAAGGAATGAAACTCCAAGTATTACTGCTTGGCTTAATCCTTTTACCATTATGAATGGTGTATCTATACATTGGTGATTATTACAAACAGAAGCATTAGATAATTTATATTTAATAAATAATATACTTCCATCTGCTGTATTTAATATTTGAGTAGTTTTGTCAAAATATTTTAAAGGTACGAGTCCTTCATTGATACAATTTAAGTCAGCTCTAAAATCTATTAAAGCTGATGTTTCAAAACTATAATCTTGAGCAACAATTATCTTAATGTAGACAAGCCATTTTTGCACTACTATTTTGTCTATTAGATTCACAGAAGGAAGAGGGATTATTTTGGCTTCTAATGATTCAGGGATATCTAATGATGGATTAATTTTCATTAATTCATCAAAGTCTATTTCATCTGTGTCTGAATCTTGTTGGGACATTTGTTGTATTTCTAATGATTTAAGTCTATTTTTTAATTGAACTATTTCAGCCTTTATTTCTTTGATTTCTTGTTTGAGATTTGAAATGGTTGGTTCTTTTTGTTGAGAAGTGTGTTGATCACTTACTCTTTTCATTATTGAAGCAAAGTTATATTCATCAGGGGATTTATTAAGAGGAATTGATTTTGCTTTATTTTTGGTAATATTAATAAATTGAGTAATGACAGCTCTTTTTTCCTTTGGATCGACAATTTTATCAATAATGTCTAGAATGAAATTATCTTCCTGTGTAAGTGTGTGAACATTATGTGTTGATATTGGACAGCTACAATCATCACCTTTTGAGCTTGATGAATTTGTATCTGACTCATTGGTGGTGTCAGAGGAGTCTGTCCACATGAGATCATCATCATGAATTTGATCGATATGAGAATCAGAAGAAGTGGAAGATGAAGAGTCATAATTAAATATGTTATATAATTTAGATTTTATTGATTCATCTAGATTTAATGATTCTATTTTCTTTTTTAATTTACACTGATGTTTATAGTGTCCTACTTTGCCACACTTATAACAAACTGGTAATTTTCTCTTTTTCTTTGTATTGGGAGAAAATTTATTGATTAGTTTTCTTTTGGATTTTTTATAATATTTCCTATCTTTATCTTTATTTTTGGATTTATATTTTTCTTTTTTGTATTTTTTCTTTTTCTTGTATAGATTATCAGGCATATTTTTCTTATCAAGGTAATATCCAAATTGCTCACAGAAGTCACCAAGCTCTTTGCGCTTAGTGATTTTTTGTTTATCTAATTGTCTTTTTAATTTCATATCTGTGCATAAGGCTAGACCTTCTCCGAGTGTATAAGATGAATAGACAATAATTCCATTATGTTTTTTCCTTAATCTTTCATTGACTTTTTCAGCAAATAAATATGGTAGACCCGCTATAAACTTCTCTTTCCAGTGGTCTAGCTGACAGTCTTCTCTTATTAATAATCTTGAGAAAAATACATCTTTATACCACTTATAATGAGATAGGGTAGGACAGCGTAGATTAGATAGCAGATCTTCCGATCTTGCTGCTAGTAAAGCTGTGCTTCCTACAAAATGAAGTGTAATGGTATAGATTAAAGTGTTGACAGCATCACTTTCTGTGTATATTATTTCTTGGTTTTGTTCATTTCTGGCGGTCCATTGTCTTGTATTATTGAGGATTCTCTGTTTCGTTTCATCATCTACATAGAAATCCCACCAGCCTCGTAACCAGCCAGTAAATCTATTAACTATTGCTTTTGCAACCTCTTGATCAGGGTTGCCTGCCATCTTATTTGCAGAAGCATACATTGTCATGTGTCTCATGACATCCAATATTTTTAATTCAGATAATCCATCTATTTGCCAATTCACTATTGATCTCCCTGAGTATGATACTGCCTGTTGTATGGCATCTTCTTCCATTTGTATATCAACAGGTGTAGGTCTCTTATGATATGGTAAAGCTGTTATTGGTTTCCAATATTTTCCATAGGCTATTCTGTTTATTGTTTCAGTAATAGGGGTAGTATCCATAAATGCTTTTTCTTGATTTTGGATAGTATCTTCTATAATTGGTTCTTCTTCCTGAAGCATCATTGATTCATGTTCAGGTATTTTTGCTTTGCCTTTATCAGAGGATTCAGGTGGTATATTGGCAATAGGTGAAGCGGGAATAGTTATTTTTGGAGCAGGAATTCCTTTAATATCTAATTGAGATAACTTTGATATTAATTGATCCATAAGGGATTTATTATTATCTCCAACATGAAATTTATTTTTATTTAATTCTGGAGGTGGCTTGAACAAAACTGATTTAGGTATAACTGTAGCAGAAGGTTGTTCTTTGGTAACCAGTCTCTCTATCCTTTCTGCTTGTTTTCCTAACGATTGCATATAAAAATTAGTATAATTATTTTATTCCACAATATGAGGTATTAACTCTTGTTTCTTACCAAGTTCTTTAGGTAAGAGTTTATATGGAGTAGCAATTATATCATATAATGATGGGGGTTGAGTAGGCTCATCCTTAACTGGGAGCATTGTTTTGAGTATAATACTTTTTTCAGGTGGATGTGTACTAGCAGTAGTAGTACCATCTGTATTGATATAAGTTTTCTCCTCTATTGTTTGAATGTCATCAAATGAAGAAGGGATATTAAGTTTATTTTGATAATGTCTTATTAACCACAGAAAATATCCTTCTGTTTCCTTTTCCTTTTTAAGGAATTTATTATATTTAGCTTGTAATATTTCTCTTAATTGTAATGGTACTTTTGTAAGATACCATTGTCTAATATTTTTATTTTCTTCTGACATAAAATCTTGCTTAATGTATTTATGATCAATTTTTTTCTTTTTTCTTTCTAGTTTAGCGGCTAAATATGAAGCTATATATTCATCTGAATATTTATCATGTGGGTTGTTATATTCTTCTATTTGTAAAGTTAATATTTGGAAGTCTTGTAATTCTTCTATACTAGGTTCAGTAGTTGTTGTAATATTAGATTCAGGAGTATATGTAGGAATAACAACATGATCAGTTGTCCTCCTTGTGCCTTGAAATTGTAGGTCTGACCTAGGTATTGAAGAAGTCTGAGTAGGCGGTGGTAGTATTATGACATTCGGATCATTAGAGTAAGATTTTCTACTTGGTATTTTATTTTTAATATTCCTTTTTCTATTTATATTAATATCATCTTGAACTTGTAATTATTGAAATTTTATTTCAATATTACCATTAGGATGTTCTATTATTTGATTAGGAATATGATTTTGAGGAACCTCTTGAGGTTGATTGGCATGTTGTAATGCCCATGACTGTGGTAGTCTAATATCTGACCATTTTATTGTTTTAGGTACAATCATATTTGATTTTTCAATATTTGTTTGAAATAAAATGGTTTGATCTTTTTGATCAATATGCATAATATTCGGGCATAAAGTATTCATAACTTTATAATATATTCTATGAACTATTGCTAGGTTTTGAGAACCTTGGATCATATTAAAACCATGTGATTTTAAATTAATTGTTAATATATCTAAAATATTTGGGTCAGTCAAAGAAACAGAAAAATTTGGAAAACAGTTAAAATATATAGGACCACTACAAAGGCTGGATTCAACCATGCCAAGTAGCGAGTCTGTGAAAATATTATGTCTTGTATCTCTTAGGCATACAAGCACAGAAGTGTTCAACCCTAAGCGGGTCAAAGGTTTTACAGCTATTTGAATTAAACCAATATGTAAATATTTGTAATTATGTTCTTTATGATTTTCAATAATTTTCTTTGACAGTAGATGAAAGTCTTCTTGATTCTGAGTAACTGACAAACTTTCTTCTACAGTCTTGATGGCATAACCCATCTTGAATTTGAATGATCCTTTATTGTAAACATCATGGATTGGTACCTTAGGTATGTTCCAATTTTGAATATTATGTTCAATGTCATTAATGACTATTTGTTCTTTATTTTTTACTTTAAGTGTTTGAGATAAAAGTTACATCTTGACTAGCGAAACTAAGTTAAATTTACATCCTAGAAAGTTGGTCCGAGAGTTAAGGCAAGAGACAAGTGAACGCCTATTGCAAAATACTGCCAAGGCCAGGAAGAGCCGCTTAGGGAAAACGCTGGGCCACTGAATGTCCAGATTGTCATTATCCGCAACCTACGGATAACAAATTTAATAAGGAATCTAACTAGTAAAAATGCAACTTCATCTCAAACACTTAGAGTAAAAAATAAAGAACAAATAGTCATTAATGACATTGAACATAATATTCAAAATTGGAACGATACTATCCAAAATCAAGAAAAAGCATTTATGGATACTACCCCTATTACTGAAACAATAAACAGAATAGCATATGGAAAATATTGGAAACTAATAACAGCTTTACCATATCATAAGAGACCTACACCTGTTGATATACAAATGGAAGAAGATGCCATACAACAGGCAGTATCATACTCAGGGAGATCAATAGTGAATTGGCAAATAGATGGATTATCTGAATTAAAAATATTGGATGTCATGAGACACATGAAAATGTATGCTTCTGCAAATAAGATGGCAGGCAACCCTGATCAAGAGGTTGCAAAAGCAATAGTTAATGGATTTACTGGCTGGTTACGAGGCTGGTGGGATTTCTATGTAGATGATGAAACGAAACAGAGAATCCTCAATAATACAAGACAATGGACCGCCAGAAATGAACAAAACCAAGAAATAATATACATAGAAAGTGATGCTGTCAACACTTTAATCTATACCATTACACTTCATTTGGTAGGAAGCACAGCTTTACTAGCAGCAAGATCGGAAGATCTGCTATCTAATCTACACTGTCCTACCCTATCTCATTATAAGTGGTATAAAGATGTATTTTTCTCAATATTATTAATAAGAGAATACTGTCAGCTAGACCACTGGAAAGAGAAGTTTATTGCCGAGATAAACAACCCATGCAAAATATTGTTCCATATGAGAGGGAACCATCGCCTTTGGCAATACGGTCACCCTCACAGTCACCTATTCACCAAATTACATACCCAGAAGCACATGCTTCTACTCCTAGATATTCACCAGCTCAATCCAAAACCACTTCCATACCTAATACATCCAGATCTGCATACATTGAAAGAGCCTATTTAATGGATATCACCATAGAGGAACACCATATTCATACAGACCCCATTAAACTTGCACCTCTGTATCTGATAAACCATCTTAACCCTACCAATGGGGTAAATTTACAAGAATTAGTTAAATACAATAGTTTATTGTTTACCTATTTATTATAAACACTCCATACAATTAAATAGTTTCTCATAAAGAAATCAGATAGGTCCAACCTATAAAGCAATTTGACAGTACTGTAGATCCTGGCTGAGTTTGGTATCAGAGCCATACAGTAAAACTGTCACAGTTACAACAGTAGAACTGTTCAACAGTGAAACTGTGTAAATAGTTAAACTATAAAAATAGTGAACCTGTTCTTTTTACACCAATAAGTAGTATGAGATAAAAGTTATATCTTGACTAGCGAAACTAAGTTAAATTTACATCCCAGAAAGTTGGTCCGAGAGTTAAGGCAAGAGACAAGTGAACGCCTATTGCAAAGTACCGCCAAGGCCAGGAAGAGCCGCTTAGGGAAAACGCTGGGCCACTGAATGTCCAGATTATCATTATCCGCAACCTACGGATGGCAAATTTAATAAGGAATCTAACTAGTAAAAATGCAACTTCTTCTCAAACACTTAGAGTAAAAAATAAAGAACAAATAGTCATTAATGACATTGAACATAATATTCAAAATTGGAACATACCTAAGGTACCAATCCATGATGTTTACAATAAAGGATCATTCAAATTCAAGATGGGTTATGCCATCAAGACTGTAGAAGAAAGTTTGTCAGTTACTCAGAATCAAGAAGACTTTCATCTACTGTCAAAGAAAATTATTGAAAAACATAAAGAACATAATTACAAATATTTACATATTGGTTTAATTCAAATAGCCGTAAAACCTTTGACCCGCTTAGGGTTGAACCTTCTGTGCTTGTATGCCTAAGAGATACAAGGCACAATATTTTCACAGACTCGCTACTTGGCATGGTTGAATCCAGCCTTTGTAGTGGTCCTATATATTTTAACTGTTTTCCAAATTTTTCTGTTTCTTTGACTAACCCAAATATTTTAGATATATTAACAATTAATTTAAAAACACATGGTTTTAATATGATCCAAGGTTCTCAAACTAAAGAACTTGGTAAGAAACAAGAGTTAATACCTCATATTGTGGAACAAAATAATTATACTAATCTTTATATGCAATCGTTAGGAAAACAAGCAGAAAGGATAGAAAGATTGGTTACCAAAGAACAACCTTCTGCTACAGTTATACCAAAATCAGTTTTGTTCAAGCCACCTCCAGAATTAAATAAAAATAAATTTCATATTGGAGATAATAATAAATCCCTTATGGATCAATTAATATCAAAGTTATCTCAATTAGATATTAAAGGAATTCCTGCTCCAAAAATAACTATTCCCCCTTCACCTATTGCCAATATACCACCTGAATCCTCTGATAAAGGCAAAGCAAAAATACCTGAACATGAATCAATGATGCTTCAGGAAGAAGAACCAATTATAGAAGATACTATCCAAAATCAAGAATATATATATATATATATATATATATATACACACACACCAAGTCAATTTTTTTTTTATTAAAAAGAAAAACATTGTATCTTGAAGGCATTTATAAAAGTGGGGGAAAAACTAAAATGCACATTTTTAAAAAAATAAAATAAATACATATATGCTTTAACCCATGTTTTTAGTTATTTAGAATCCTCGATTACCTAAGACTTTGAACTATAGGGAATATTGTAGAAATGTCATCATGCGAGGCGTCCTTGACACATGTTGTGTTGATTAGATAACTTGGTCTGTATGAATTTACTACTAAGATGTCTAGTGTGGTTGAACCTTTGTGGTTCATGAAGGTTTTTGCATATTGTAAAACCAACAGGTATTGAATTACATATTGCATGAGACTTGATATACTACCTCATGATATATACATAAGAATGTTGAAAATGTATATGTTGTATGTGCAATAATTGAGTGGGAGCTGCTACAGTCCCATGTTTTTTTATCTGCATGGATATTCAGATATACAGGTGCAAGCTATCTCACATATCCAGATGATGCGAAGTCTACATTTGGATATGTGTTAATGCTTGGAGGGGTTGCAGTTTCTTGGAAATCAAAGAAATAGGATGTGAAGAAATTGTCTACCATGAAAGCAGAGTATGTAGTGTGTTGTTTGGTGATTGAGGAAGCCGTATGGATTAAGAAATTTCTTAATCGACTCGACTTTCACCTCGTGCGTTGTGAGGCAGTAAGAAATTTCTGCGACAGCACGACGACGATATGCGTGTCAAAGGAGCTACGATTTCGTAAGAACTCCAAGCATATAAAATCATATTTTTATCACCTGAGGAATGATGTGAGATTGAGAAAGATCAAGATACAGATAAATTAAATATTCCAGTGGGAGCACCTGCTAGTATTTGACATGCCAAATGGAACAACAGACTATAATGTTGTTCATTCTTGGAACCCAAATGTTTGATACTGATTGTATGGCTACAAAAGGGAGCAGCTTATTTGAAGAACTCTTTTGAGCCTATGAACATATGACCCCATGCAATGAGGGTACGTGATGGTCTTTTACGATAATAGGTCCATGATTCGCGATGCGATGTGAAAGATGAGCTACGACCATTTTTGGGATGAGATCCAAGCATCAAAGAGAAAAATGTATTTCCGCTGTATATCCTTTTATAAAAGGATTGATGGTGAAAGCCATGATTAATGTATTGAGAGAATAAGTAAAAATGCTTGAGAGAGATTGTAATTGGGAGAGAGAAATGAGAATGAGAGAAAGTGAGAAAGAGAGAATGCAAGGCCTTCAAAGGCAAAATGGAAGATGTTGGGTTCATGTGGCCTTTAAAGGCCTTATGAGTGTTTGTAAAATGAAATGATAGAGTGAAACATGAACTCAGTGGGAGTGTGGTCCCTCGTGGGTCATATTAAGCAAACGATATTTGCAGATACCAGAGTATGCTTGATGATCTAAGCCAGTCGGTTGAGAAAAACCCATATTACCTGGGCATAAAGAACAAATCGAGAAGGGTTCTAATGGGTTAGCCCTTGATGAGCTCGGAGAATATGCCCGGATGAGTGAGCCAAGGGACTGTGTGACCCTTGTGTGTGATGGTGACCTATAGAGACAGGGGCCAAAGCCTCATCCATGTGCCATCACACGACATGCATATCTATAGATCGTTCGAGAAAGCCATAAATCCACCTTTTAGGGTGAAACGCATGCATGTGTAAGAGATACCCCTATGCACCATAGGAGCTGTGGTGGCATTAGGTCTAGGTGACATTGACTCGTCTCTAGGGGTGGACCTAAAATCCACAAATTGAGATTGCGATCCCTTGGCTCATCGGCTGGACTTTGGTGACCCGCTAATGAGCCATTGCTTGAACTGTGGGTCATGAAAAATACTAGGTCTGTCTGATAAAGCAAGTGTGGTCTGTATTCCACAGTTAAAGGTGGAGTGCCCCATAATTGTTGATTCCTAAACCATATGGATCCGTTTCCCATCAAATTAATTTAAGTGTGTTTGTTTTATAATGAAAACTATTTTAAGATTATTATTTGAATTTTTATGAACCTCTGGATATTTTATTTATAATTTTTGGATTTATAAAATTAAAGATATTGATTTTACAATTGTTTAAATATTCAAATAATATTCTAAAATCCTTTTATTAATTTTAAATATATAAAAATATCATAGGGGCCCATTGTGCACATGGGCCCGTCATATTTTTAAAAGGTGGGGCCCATGAGTGGCTCCCCTTGGGTGGGCGCCCCACCCTTATTCTCTTTTCTATTTTTTGGTGATATGGCGTGTGGCCATATGATTAGAAGATATTGACTAAATATTACCTTGATATATCTTTGAAAGATTTTGTAGAAAGATTAAGTAGATTTGTTCTATTTTATGGTATGTACAATATTTTGATTTGATTTAATTTATTTAATTTCTATTGATGAGAAAATGGTTTAGGAAATGAGGATAATGGTTCATGCACTTTCCATAATGTTGATGACCCATCTATGAAATGGATGATTCGGATCTCTCACTCCACAAGTCACTCTTGATCGACGGTCTATGTTCAATCTCACAAGAAGAGGCAAGCTAAAGAAAACCTTAAGAAACCTTAATCTTATTTAAAGCCTACAAAAATGGATTGTCTCTACCAAAAAATCTGTAAACCTTATCTTTCTATCTCTCTCTCTTTAGAAATTTTATCACTCTCATGTTTGATCTCTCTCCCACAGGGTGAAAGAACCTAAGGGTTTAGGTTATGGAGTTCTTCACTTCTATCTCTCAAATATGAATTTATGGCTAAGGGTTTTAGAGTTTAGCAAAAAGAGAATCCATCTCTCTCAAACTAAGAGATAATCTTCGACACTTCCTTTTGTTTCTTGCAATCTTATCTTTTATTCTCAAGCATAGTGCATAGTTGTTATAATGACACCAAGTTGTTAAGATCTTGGTTTCATTGTTATGTTAATTTTATTTTGAAATTTATCTTATTATAATAAAGACTACATACAAGTGATATTTTGCCAAAAGAAAGGGGTGAAGAAAAAATAAAAAATAAAAAATAAAATAATGTATTCCCCCGTAAAAGATCACATAGGTCTTTCTTTCGGTCTTCACTCTAAAATATTTATCAAGAATTTCAATCAATTTTCTCAATGAAAACTTAGAGGATATTTGATTTCTTGAATAATTAATAGCTAATTGAAAAATTAATAGCTGATTTCTCCAAACTTAGAAATGGAGATTTCATTTCAAGAATGATAAAACAAAATAATTACTTCAGATTATTATTTTTAGTCCACTACAATAGAAACAAAAAATATATGCAGAATAAAATAGAACAGAAACGAGTAATTTCAATAAACATAATTAAAAATTAATAGCTGATTTCTCCAAACTACAAAAAAAACAAAAAATAAATACAGAATCAAATGGAATAGAAAAGCATAATTTCAATAAACATCATTAGAAAAATTCAAAGCAAATAAGAAAATAAAATGAATAAATAACGAAATCGAAACTTTAATGCTTAAGTAAAGGTTATACTTATTATCTTTCTTGGTTGTGTTTAGAGCCTTCTTGACGAGGAAGAGTTCACGACCAGATCGACTGAGCTTCTTCATATAAACAGGGAAGAGTTCACGGCCAGATCGACTGAGCTTCCTCATATCAACAGTCGATGGGACTCCCATTTCCACCTCAAACCATTCGCTTCATTTAAGACGGCAGTTTTTGGATGGGATGCAGCCTCTACTACGCACCAAAACTACACCGTTAGACACCATGAACCCCATCCCTTTTGCGCCACGGCTCGGTCGGTTCACAGAAACTCTAGGATCTCTAAATCACTTTATCTTAGTTACCTATTTCAATAAGGAAAAAGTTTATATAACTACGGATGCCTCTCAAAAATCTATAAGAAAAGGTAGTTTTAATGTTGAAAAACCTTTTGGTTGGTCGAGATGTATGATTATGAAAAAATAAAAAGATTTTAAGTCTAAAAAATAGTGCATTTGACAACATATTATCTACACCGTTCATTTTCAAGATTTTTATAGATCTACTTGATTTTAACCATTTTTAAAATTTTATATTTTATAATTAGATATAAAAATAGATTTTGAGATAATCCTAAAACTAACATTTTACATCAAAATTACATACCATAATAAAATTTGAAGGTGCACCTTACCTCTACACCTACGGATGCATCCCTATGCAAACAGCACCCTTTCTATAAATCTAACCTAAATCCAGGACTACATATAGTATCTTCTCTCTCATTGAGATACCTCATTATTTTTGGGATACATATCCACCTTTTAATTATAGCTTAATAATATTATATAAATAAAATATGACCCTTGATTAAATATAAAATCAATTAATATTTAATTCTTCTCCAAAGCACTGCTGCTTATTAAAAATATAAATTACTCAAATGGTAAAATGGATATAAAAAATACGATTGTCATGCGAGCGACACGCCAACTAAGTTGGATGAAGCCAACCCACATAAACTAAGTTACATTATATAAGGTTGTAATTAAGACATTTTAGTTGAATGATCCAAATTTTGAATGTAAGGTACAGAACACGGCCAGAACAAGTAAAGCCGGGAACTTGTATAAACAATCTGAAAATTAAAAATAAGAAAAAGTTTATATAAGGTTGCAACCTGAAAATGTAGAATTACATATGCACCTCAAAAATCTATTGGAAAGGGTTGTTTTAATGTTGAAAAACCCTCCAATTGATCTTATTGTATGAATACGAAAAAAAAAAAAAAAATTGAGTTCGAAAAATAGTGCACCTTACAACACATTATTTAGACGGTCCATTTTCAAAATTTTCATATGGTTATTGATCTTATTGATTTTAACTATTTTTAGAGTTTAACATTTTATAATTAGATATAAAAATAGAGTTTGAGATAATCTTAAAAAAAATTTATACGAAAGGTGCACCTTAATTTTGGATTGTTTAAGGTTGCAACCTTATAAAAACCATGCCAATTATCATGCAGAGGGACTTTCTCATAGATATGGACAATCATATGGGCAGTTTTGGTCACCGAAACTTTACTGATTCATGTGAAACCTACACGTGTGTGCGAGAGAGAGAGAGAGAGAGACGAGTAACCGTTTAGTGATTCATGGGAGAGATCGTTGTGGCCGTTTCATGGAGAGATTTTAGAGAGAGAAAGAGAGATCCGAAAACAGAGTGAATGAGAGAGAGAGCGGAACAGAAAGAGATAGATTGATGGAGAGAGGAACCAGAACAATTATAGAGAGTAGAGAGACATCAGAGAAATCCACAGAAGATAGAGAGATTGTAAAGGCGCAGAGATTCAGGGTGCGAAAGATTTCTAGAGAGAGAAACTAGAGAATTCCTAGAGAACGGAAACTAGCGAAACTCTTGAGAGAGGGGAAAAACAACAACGAATTGCAGAGAGAGCAAAAGCCATAGCAAATTGCAGGAGAGAGAGAAACCATAGCAATTTGCAGAGAGAGAGAAAACCAGAATGAATTGCAGAGAAAGAAATAAAGAAAGCAGAAACTTGATGTTCAGGGCCTTTAAAACAGCTAAAAAACCCGATGCCAGATGACAATGGAAATCAAATCAACCTTCTAAGCAAAAACGGTCAAGAGAGATAGTAGTATCTTGTCCTTTCTATGATTGATTGGGTTATTCAACCAATTATTTAATTCTCGAGAAATTTACGTATAGTCTTTAAAAAAAATGGAAAGTACAAATTACTCCGTGTATAGTCTAAAATTACAAAGAACTCGGTTAATGCGTGGTTTTTTTCTTTTTTTTTCAAAATTGCCTTTTGGTGGGAGGTTGCAATCCTCGGACAAGGATTTGAACTTTTTTTTATTTTTTATTTTTTTTCAATATAGAGTCTACTAACTGATAGTATTTTTTTTTTAAAAAAAAAGTAGCGGTCCGAAGTTGGCATCCTCGGACCGCCTTGTGAACTTCATTTTTCGTCCGAGAACACCAACCTCGGACCGCCTCTTGGTGTAACATGAATAATGCGGTTGGAGGTTCACATAATCGGATTGCTTAGAACTTCATTTGTAGTTCAAGGTTGGCATCCTCGGACCACCTTATGAACTTCATTTCTGGTTTGAAAATGCCATCCTTAAACCACTTATTTTTTTTGAATTTGTAGAATTCCAAACTGTCCGAGAATGTCAACCTCAGACTGCCTAGGCACTGCCCCTAACATTTGGGGTACTGCCCTACTAAAAAATAAAAAATAAATTAAAATTCTGGGGTTAATTTAAAAAAAAAAAAAAACAGTGCGTTAACCAACCTTTTTTGTAATTTTGGGTTATAAAGGGAAGTTATGCATTTTGCTTATTTTTTTTTAGGGGGTGTCTCATTTTACTCCTTGACATCTCTCACGTCTCTATCTTTTCTTAGAAGGTAGTCTTCTCTCTTTCTTTTACTCTCTCTGTCAAAGTTTTCAATCTAGGGTTTCCAATTAGGGTGCAGTTCTTTTACTCTCTGTCAAAGTTTTCAATCTAGGGTTTCCAATTAAGGTGCAGTTGGCGTACGGATGCATCCATAGCTGCAAAGGAAAGGTGCTGTGCACCTTCAATTTTTATGATGGTATATAATTTTGATGTAAAATGTTTATAGGATTATCTCAAAATCTATTTTTACATCTAATTATAAAATTTTAAATTTAAAAAATAGTTAAAATCACGTAAGTATGTAAACATATGAAAATCTTGAAAATGGACAGTGTAGATAATATGTTGTAAAATGCATTATTTCTGTGACTTACAGTCTTTTTATTTTTCATAGTCATACATCTCGATAATCAAAAGGTTTTTTAACATTAAAACTACTTTTTCCGATGGATTTTTGAGGAGCATTTATAGTTCTAAATTATAAAATAGCATCCATATATAAACTTTTTCCGAATTATTACATCGTATAAAAGCGATTGTCCTTCTCTCGACAGAAGTGTAACCTATAAGTGCTCTTATCTCTCTACGAAATTGTTATTTCTCTCTCTACAAATCCCACAATCATCTCTTTAGAACACTGAAATTATCATTCTCCATCAACTACGAAATTGTTATTTCTCTCTTTTTCTTTCTCCATCTCTCTCTCACGAAATTGCTATTTCTCTCCCTCTTGGTCAAAGGTTTCAAAAGCTTGACTTCATTCCTTAATAAGGGGCACTCTTTTTCGTGATCTTAAAAACGAACGGCTCTCAAGACCTGGCGAATGGCATGGATCGTTGAGGTAAAGAAACAGTCCATCTGTTCGTGAACTCGTTACGAAGAAGGCTCTGAACTCAACTGCGCAGCATCATCATCATGAGCTATTGGCTAGCATCAAAGCCCCCTGTAGACGTTTTTTTTTTAAATAGTAATTTTCCTTATTTATTTTTTTATTTAAGGGCAAATTTATATAAGGTTGACACTTTAAAATGTAAAATTAAAGTGCACCTTAAAATCTTTCAAAATGTTGTTTTGATGTTGGAAAAACATATATATATATATATATATATATATATATATATATATATATATATATATATATATATATATATATATATATATATATATATATATATGGAAAGGTGGGTATGCAAACGATTTTTTTCACGCAACCCACGTTGCTTTTACTCACTGATATGGACAGCACCAATATATATATGTGGAAAGGTGGGTATGCAAACGATTTTTTTCACGCAACCCACGTTGCTTTTACTCACTGATATGGACAGCACCAACTGACATTTATCATTAAGAGGGCGATGGGCTTATGGAACAGTATAAGTCATCAGGCTAGATGGAGTTTTTGGGCTGAATTATGTATATTCTTCATAAAATTTTGAATAAATATCAATTTTGCAATCAATCTTGAACTTTGTTAATAGCATATTAGTCGTCTATTATATTTTGTTTTACTTATATTATAATGTTATAATCATCATCATCATCTTCATCCAATTAATTGGGGTCAGCTACATGAATCCTAGTTCTCCATTCTACTCTATTAAAGGTCATATTCTCAGTGAGGCTATAAATCTCCATATCTTTTTGGACTACTTCCAACCACGTCTTTTTGGACTTACCCCTTTCAGTCTTTTCACTTGAACTAATTCGTACCTCCTAACATGTGATGTATTTGGTCGGCACCATACATGGCCAGCGCACTTGAGTATACTCTCTCTCATTCTATCACCTGAGTCTACTCTATCTCATTTTATCGCCTATTGGTGCCACGTCTAAATTCATTGTGAATTCTATCCCTTCTTGTCTTGCCACTCATCTATCTCAATATTCTCATCTCCGCTACACTCATTCTATAAGTATATTGTTTTTTGTCTGCTCAATATTCTGCCCCATAGATCCGCTACACTCATTCTATGAGTTAATTATTTTTTGTCCGCCCAACATTCCGCCCCATAGAGCAAAGCTTGTCTCACTATTGTCCTATAGAACTTGCCCTTCATGTCATTGGTATGTGGTGATCACATAAAATTCCAGTTACACATCTCCACTTCGCCCACCCAACTCTAATTCCGTGTGCGGCATCTTCTTCAATCTCTTCATTTTCCTGGATTATCGACTTAAGATATCAAAAGTACGATCTTTTTTGTACTTCTTGGCTATCAATCTTAACTACTTCCTCATCTCTACTCCTATTATTACTAAATTTATACTCCATATATTCTGTCTTAGTCCGACTAATTTTAAAACTTTTGGATTTTACAGCATCCCACCAAAGTTCTAACTTTGTGTTGACGTCGTTTTGGGTCTCATCAATCAAAACTATATCGCGAGGGTCTCATCAATCAAAACTACATCGCAAACAACATGCACTACGGTACCTCATTCTCTAGATGCCTAGTTAAGTCATCCACAACTAAGACAAAGAGGTACAGGCTGCAGACTTATATTCTAATGTTATAATGATGAAAAATTTGGATTCGAACTACCCTAGCTCATTGGATTATTTTTCTTTTTGATAACCAGTATAAAGTAAAGCTTCTTCTAGGGGTGTCAATGGGTCACGGGCAGGGTCGAACGTAAATTCATTGAACCCAGATGCAAAAATATAGTGTGGGACCCAGATCCAGACCCGGCCCAAAAATTAAAATATCTATGTATATAACAATATTTAAATATATTGGGACCCAAAAAAAATTACCCGAGTAGTGTTTGAGTCCAAGATTTGGACCTAGACCCGATCCACTGGGTCTTATTTTTAGACTCATACCCAGACTTGGATTGCGTCTACCCTTGGGTTGCTGGGTCAGGTCTGGATCCATTCCCATCCCTAGCTTCTTCTCAAAGGGGTTCCATATGATTGTTAAATCTACAGAGTGATTTAGAGTATGGATTCTGAAAAGGAAAAAGGTAACCAATGTAGCATAGGGAAGGGTGGAGTCTACAACGTTTTTTTTTTTTTTTTACGTGGTAAAACACAGCAAGGGCACACACTTGGGTCTGATATTTTCACAACTAAAGAAACTTCTTCTTCACCTTTCATCTCGAAATGTCAATAAGAAGTACACAAAGCCACCTCTCCCTTTCTTTAAAGGTTGGTTGTTTTTAAAGGAACAATTGTTAGTTTAGCGTTTTGGAGCAATAGAACTCAAAAGACTTCATGTATGTTGTGGTGCCTCACAACCCTGACCGCCTAGCCTTGAGCCCATTCCTAACCATGGAACTAAAAAGACGAAAAAGTTATCTTGTCTCATCTCATCTCTTCTCTTCTGAAAATTCAAGAACTTGATGGAAGCTGCAAATTTGGAGAACAACAAGATGAATGGCAAGAGCACGACTACACTGATACCCGTCATGCCAGTGTCGTAGCCAAAAGATACCTCAAGATATTCTTTCACTGTTTCATTGAAGCCTGGTCCCACCAGCCTAGTGTCCACATCACCCAGTTGGGAAGTTATGATCCCTCGTAGGGTCCAGGGTATCGGGCATATGTAGTAGAACCAGATCCACCAACCAGGGATCATCTAAGAGAGAGAGAGATTGCCATGAAACATTTCATAGTCGAGACAAAGAACACGTTCTCTCTTTCTGTTACTCCATTTCTTTAAGACAGTTCATAGTCTTAGGCCTAATTATTAATGGACAAATGTTTAGAGGTTAATACAACTGGCAGGGTTCCTGTTCAAATGCCACCCACGCAATTTCAAATCCAATGGCTAGGGACGATTGGAGCCTTATTGCACCAAACGTAACAGCCTTATAGTATACGATCCCTTTTGTTAAATAAAATAGGCAAGAGTCAAATTTTAGTGTCCATTAGCTAAGCTAAAGAAGTACTAAGGATGAAGATGTCACTTACTGGTTTTGGGGCAAGGAAACCAGAGAGAAATTTCCATAATGAGTAGAATGCAGAAGAGACAACAGCCGCGAGTTGCTGAGAGGACGTCAAACCAACCACCATCATTCCATAGAACGCGAAGTAGGAGAAAGTGAGGAACATGAACAAGCGGTATAGCAAGAACTTCACTGCAAAACTGACAAGCTTTATTAAGGATCCTCTTTGGTAATGAATCCAAAAATTTACAGTAAAAATCAGGACAACAATATAAATCGTAATAACCACTTCATTAAGTTATAGACTTCAATGAAGTTTAATATTGGAGAAGCTTATACAGTATTGTTGCAAAACTCCAGCTATATATTTTTATAGACCACATGAACTTAAAAGTTGGGTCGGTTAGCTAGGTTTCAGCCAACATTTTATTAATATATACTTTATTTTACATTTGGGGCCGTCACGATGGTAAAAAGCTCAGGCTGCCACTGTGAAAACGCAGGTTCAAACTTTGAGGGCTGCCACTTTGTGAAAAAATGCCAAAGGTTAGGACCGTATCCAGTCTTTCCCTCCCGGAACCCTGCGCAAGAGGGACCATAACCGGGTTATGGCCCTCTATACTTCATTGTACATTTATCACTTAGCCATAAGTCATCATCATCATCATCATCATCA
Source organism: Amborella trichopoda (assembly GCF_054954075.1). Classification (NCBI taxonomy): domain Eukaryota; kingdom Viridiplantae; phylum Streptophyta; class Magnoliopsida; order Amborellales; family Amborellaceae; genus Amborella; species Amborella trichopoda. The sequence goes on along the minus strand of NC_142343.1, from coordinate 8,490,810 downwards.
TCATTCAAGCTTTATCCCAATGATTTAGGGTTGGGTACATGAATCTTATTCCTTCATTCTTCAATAGATTCAAGATTCAAGAGAAGATGTATCTAAGTTTTATGATGATTGCCTACCTAATGCAACCCACCTCCTTTACCTGGGCTTGAGATAAGTTAAAGAAAAGTTTAAAGTCCTCACCCTTATTAGACCAATCACTTGGCCATAAGTAATGTGATATATATGTTAAATACATCCTTCAATGTATTAATCTTTTCATTTTTAGTTCTCACTAAACCCCTTATATATTTAAGAAAACAAAAAATTTGGAGTCTTAATATGTCAATATTTTTTATCTTGCTTATTTGTGCAGTTGTAAACAGCCATGTGGTCCTCATGTCATAATTAATTGTTGCTATATCATACACCTTCAATAAGTGTAGGATACCAAACATGAACAGTTTAAAAAAAAAAAGAAAATTGAAAAACAAATATGTATAGGACACCGACAACGTAAACATAGAGTAACAACCCCTATCTCCCCGCCATCCAATAGAGGACAATTTCTTCTTCTTTTTTTTTTTAATAAACAGTAGAGAAGAATTTCTGTAAGACAAAAAATGCTTAGCAGTAGATGGTACATGGAGACACCCAGACATGAAGTCGATATTAACACAAGTAAGGGATAATAATTTTAGATTTTGGGGATATCGACATGTCTCATGCATCAAGCAATAAATTTCTTTGCTTGGATCATGTCCGGTGGAGTAGAAATGAAAAGAAAAAAAGAAAAAGTAAATTATGAGACCAAACAGTTATCCATGATTAAATGATAGTGCTTGCTTGCAGTTTTAAGTGTTTTTTTATTCCCCATCAGATAGCAAGATGTGATAGATTCAATAAATGCTACTGCTTAGGGGTTAACTTCCTCAAAAGAACAGGAAGCCAAAAGCAAGCAAATGGCTATAAACATCAGCACAAATAGTTAGATAATTAATTTATTAATGCTTGCAATACATTTCTTTGTAGCATATCTGACTTTGTGAACAAAACCATCTTAATAACTGGACTAATACTAAATATCCATCAAGAGGACGTAGGGATGCCTGATACAAAGCATTTCAAACACCATATTTTTTGCACCATCTTAATGGACAAGCAAACAACTACTATAAGATGAATTTATCATCTATATTTTAATCAAATTTAGCATGCGGAATATCTCTCATTTCAAAAGAGAAACAAGAGAGGTTCCTCCCAAAGGTACTTATAAAGGATATCTTACCTAGTGTTCTCTCAAAGCCAATCATGAAGTATGTAATGCCACAGAAAAGTAATGTTTGAACAGCAATGTATGGGATCTCCACAAGACCCTATCAATCGCAACAGATATGGTTTTAATACTGATTTTAAAACTTAATAATCGTAAACATATAAAATGGTCAAATTTCTTGCCTGTGCTGCTGCATATGGGAAAGGAGAATACATCCCACTAGCCTTCTCTCTATAATAAACAGTTCTCTCCCTGGATATAATTGGTTGTATTGATGAGGAATTGTTCACTCCAAGAAACGAACAAGCTGAATAAAGAGCCCCCATCACATTGAATAAGTCTTGCATTGTTTCCCTGAAACAAAAAGTAAAATCTTAGAAATGGCTACTATGTGGCCATCTTTGACATTTAATCAACCAACTATAGGTGAATTTGCCGGCCAAAGTAAGGTGTGCCACCTGTAGATATCGAAGGAAAGGATCCTAGAATAGTAAAGGTATGAACAATAAAGGGAGCCAAGTTCTCTGATTTTTCCCAAACATCGTTGGTAATATGTACTCGCTATGAGGCAGATATTATAAGAAATTCCAAGCCTTGGTTTTTTGAAAGCCAAATGATTGATACGAGGACACCAATAGTTGAGGGTAGTACATAACAGATGAAGGCCTTTGTTGTTTACTACACCATAATACCTAACTCTAGATGTTTGAACTCAGTTGCAGCAAACAGCTCCTTAATGCCAGACTACAGAGAATAATAGACACAGGCACACACAGAAACACAGACCCACACCAGATACACGCACATGAACAAGAGAGTGTCCGGAGCATCATAGAGATCTCTGTGTGCATGTCTCTTGCATCACCACGAATGTTTGTAAAGTCTGAGCTAAACAGCCATTAGAATTACCTCTTCGATCCAATATTCCAAAATACAGAGCCAAATATCAACGCGCATATTGTGGAGAAGAACAACAGCACAACATTGTAATGAGGACTCCTCCAGTATGTCAGGTTTTGTTTCCAAAGGCATACTTTAAATTGGGTGGTAGAGTCTTGTGGAAATTCGGTAGCAAACTTCAGGGGCTCTGAGCCAGCAACAGGATTGCTTAAACATTCAATCAGACCCTCTACTTCCCTGAAGGTGAAGGTTTAAAGTGCACTCAATTGCAAATAAGAAAATAGCATGAGATTAAGCTAGAGAATTAGCAAGGACTAACTTCCAAATCAAATCGACACCATCAGACAAGGTTTAGATCCCCACCTGTATTGATCAGAGTTTCTATAAATTGACACAAAGTCCTGGCCTATCTTCTGCTCCCAAGCCTGTGTACTGATCTTGAGCATCCATGTTGCAGGATTGTATCCATGGGGAATAGCAGGGATCCCAGTAATTGACTGTGCAATAAGAAGAAATAGTTCATTTACAATACTGTCAAGCAAACCATGGAATACTTTATACAGTGACAAGTGTTAATAAACAGCAGGGGAAACATAATCTCTTATCCTAGGAGTGTAATATTAGATTCAACCTGGAAGATGGTAAGTGTAGTGTGCTTATTTGTGACCAGGACAGCTCAAAAATTTCAACTTACATTTTGTAAGTAAAAATATAAATGAACCCCACAGTTCAAGATCAGAAACCTAGAGATGCATTGATATTCCAAATAATCGTTTATAATTTTTTAAATAAGAAAAATGGCCATTTAGTCTTTTGAAATAACCTGATTATTAATATGACAAAACAGCCTATTCATCATTTTGAGGACTCATGAAATAAGAGAGCTATTTTATCCCACTTCAGAAGATAAAAAATGTAGCTGGAATTACTTTATCATCAACTGTGAGTGCTCTCCAAGTGGACCTCCATAGATAACTTGTCCACCTCTCTTCATAAGGAGGAGCTGGAACAAAATAAAGTAAGTTGATATCCGGGCAATAAAAAATAAATAAACTAAAAAATTGAACATAATAGTCCCATAGAGTTCCATAGAGTAGCGAATGTGTTTATCAACCTCATCAGATGACTCAAATATATCAATACTTGGTTGATGTATTGTGCAAACCACAGTTCTGCCAGTATCAACAGTATTACGAACAGTACGCATCACGATAGCTGCAGCGCTTGCATCTAAGCCAGATGTGGGTTCATCCATAAAGATAATTGAAGGATTAGCTACAAGCTCCACTGAAATAGTTAGCCGTTTCCTTTGTTCAGTTGAGAGACCAGAACTCCCAGGAAGACCAACCAGAGCATGTCTGAGAGTGTCAACCAATTTCATCACTTCTTCAACAAATTCCTGCAAGGCATATTGTTTGAGAAACATAAAGCAACAAATGGACAAATGGATGGAACAAATAAGGATGGAAACTGACAAGTTGTCTTTCTCGGGTGACTTCCTTTGGAAGGCATAACGATGATAAGTACCACAGGGATTCTTCTACTGTTATTTGAGGGGAGTGTATATCATTTTGTTCAACATATCCTGAAATTCTTGCGAATGGCTTCTGTTCTTTAGGATGACCTGATATTCTAATATCTCCCTCAATATATCCACCGGTTTTCCTACCAGCAAGCACATCCATAAGTCCCAGCTCCACTTGAACCAACCAAAGCAGTAAGGACACCGGGCGTAAATATCCCACTCACATTTGATAAAAGTTGGAGCCTCTTTTCAGGAACGCCTTCACGAAGCATTTCCTTAAAAATTTCAAAGATCCACAAGTTGAATAAACCCTTGATACAAGAAAAACAAAATTAAATCTAGTAAAAATTAACCAAATACATGATTCACCTTGGGCATATCGACAAAATAATTCACATTGTGAACGTCATTGATAATGGCTGGAAAGGAAGAATCATCCCATTCTTTGAATTAGTGTTTACAGTGGATCTTTCAGGGCTGGTGCCTAAAACCGAAGCCGTATGAGGTACTATTACAGCAGTTAAATTGGTTGTCAGGGTCAACATCATAGCAAAACTATATGTAGCAGGAACTGAAACTTGAAATGAACAGTAAAATATTTTGCATAAACTGCCAATGTTTATGGTAGTAAACTGTAACCAAATACAAAATAAATATTAGACCTTTGACCAGAAGAGTGGGAATGATCATCTTCAACATTACTTCCCTTTATGGCATCAGAAGGAATAACTGCCTGAGTCAATAGAAAAGAGTTCAAATATCATAAATTCAAGTACATAAGTTTACTAAGAATAGAGGATTATCTTTTGGATAATCATTCACGCAGAACAGTTACAGTAACAAAAATATGGCAAACATTGGGGAACCTACCATTAAGGTATTTCAGAGCTAATGTTGATAAAACTTTGAAAAACACACTGTATGCCAGTAAAACCCCTACACCAAGCCAATACCAGTATCCCCTCACAGGAAGTCCGTGGGATCTGAGCACATTGTGTCCTACTGTATCACTCCCAAAAGTTGATTCCTGCCACAAAATGTAGTAAGAGAATAAGATAACTAATTAATTTGCCTCAAAGATGTAAGTCAAAAATGATTGACAGTATTAATTTCATATGAATTATATAAGGGATATCCATATTGCATGGAACGCTAAGAGAAATTATGGATAGACACATAATAGCACACCTTCATCCATCGAGGAGCGATGAACTCATTTATTGATATTGCACTTTGTCCATATGAAAGTGGAGATATCCAGTAGCCCCAAATCCACCAGGGTTTTATGGTATCTGCATCACGATAATCTCAAATCAAAAGAGGCCACAAGCTTAAGAAGATAAACAGTGAGCTGATCATACTCATTCATGTCATGCAACACTTCCACTATAAATCAGCACATGAAAGCATGGGATGCATCCGAAAGGCACTATAATATCTGAAAAGACTCAAATTCAGCCATTTTAACCTCTTGGAAGTATGAATCCCCCCAACAAAAACATAATAAGAAGTGCAAAAGAACCGAATGTGTTTGTAACCACCATGTCTTGCCCTATTGCACCTATCGTCCGGAAAAGTCCAAGGGCCATTTGGTGCACTGAAAATAATATGAACATGAAGCGGAAAAACCTGAATACATTGTAAGAAATGAGAAAGAAAATAAAATGTTATAGGAAATAGAAAAAATATACCAACAACAAAAGCTGAAAAAGGAATACCTGCCACCTCCAGGAGCAAATCCAACTGTATAATACACAACACACGACCATATAAGTGCTTCAACAATGGAGTAAGGTATGCACAGAATCAAACTAGGAATCGAAAATGCCCAAGCAGGATAAAACAAATTATCTCTCTGTTTATAGAACACAGGAAGCCGTGATATCAATATGGGCAGGTCAGAAAACCCATTGAACATCATATGCACAAGCCCAAAAAACAAGCAAGGTAGATAAAGATTCCCATTTATCTCATCAGTGGGGTGTATCCTAGTCCTTAAAACCATCGTACATGTGATAAGTCCAACAAATGCTACCTGCAAAAAATTCTATATCAGGTACTTGAAAATAAAAACAACCACTTGAGATAATACACTGTAGAGATGCATAAAATAAATGATATCACCACTACGTCGAACTTCAAAACAAAAAAAGCTTCCCCTGTTTATTGATGAATTTCATCCTCAATCCGGGTAGTGTTTCAAATATTGAGAAATTTTCTGAAGGATATGAAGCATATCACAAGCATGAAAAGTAGTACAATGGAAAAAGAATGTCTCATAAGAAACATGTCTACTCCTCAAAAAGATACGACTGAGCAGGCAAACAATTTCACAACACCATGTACGTTTTAGAAGTTTATGATACTGACTTTTTTTAACTACATGTGCACTTGCAATACTTTAACAGATTTAGGATGGTAAACAAGTAAATAGGTGAGTAAACATCAATGACATCAGCAAAAACCACTACCATGAAAACTTAGTGGCTAGTCAAGTGCCTTGATTTTGTTTATTAGATTTATACAGAATAACTACAAACAAGTAGAATTGTTTTAGGCATGGTTCACAGAAAATAGATGACCTACTAAAGATATTCTGAAACAACTAAAGGACACTAACATCTGAAGAATGGAAATGCAAAATGATAGGAGCACCATTGCCATATGTTGCATGGTGCACAAAATGAGAATCATGAAAAGATAAAGAAGGGGCTCACTTGGCATGTCCTGAAGATATATAAGAAGCGATGCCAACTTATTAAAAGAAGTTCTCTGGCAAAGCAGGCCTTAAAAATCTCCCATTTTGAAACAGCATATCTAGATCGTGCTAGGGCTGATTGATTCTCATTTGCTTTATTAAAAGGAACCAAAAGATTGGACTCGACGAGCTTTCCATATTTAGATTCCTTGAATGCTTCTGCGATTTTTGAAGTTGGAACAAAAACATAAGGCCTCAAGTTATCAGCCCAATATTGGGCCTGATCTTTCCTAGACATGACCTGAGAAGTAGAACGGAAAGGAATGTAATGAGCCAAGTGAGAAACAAAAATGAGAATAAGAAAATAAGGCCAAATGGTATCAACAAGTAATCTTAGAAACCTCTTGAGGAAAATCTGCAACTCCCTTGCGAAGTGGTATCACAAATCCCAGTGACTCGAAGAACTCCAGAACAGATTCTTGAGGACCTTGATAAACAATTTGTCCCTCAGATAAGAGAATTAGATCATCAAAAAGTTCAAATGTCTCTGGAGCTGGCTGAAGAAGAGCCATTAACACAGTTCCCTCCATGAGATGAACAAAATTTCCAACGCATTTAACAATTTGGAAAGTAGTGGAACTATCAAGTCCCGTAGATATTTCGTCCATAAAGAGTGTTTTCCTTGGTCCAACCACCATTTCCCCTGAAATGCATAATAATTTTGTGACATTGTCAGAAAGTATTCACTACATAACATGAACAATCAAATACCTAGATGCAACTTTTGAAGCTTTTCATTGTGTGAAAGGCACCAGTAATACATACACAGATTTTTCTAAACGATATTGCAGAAGGTTTATTTGATTTCTCTTGAGAAATATCATATTTGTGCATGCACATATGTAACTGCATATTTATGCATGTCAAATTCTAACGGTTAGTGACACATTAATTGGGAAGAGTCACAAACTAATAAATAATAAGGTTCTTCCATGTCCTTGAAAGACACCAATAGAGAATGACATCCGCTGATAAGGTTTTCTCATTTCTTTTTTATGGGTGTGCTACTATCATTCTTCACAATAATTAAGAATATAGAATTGTTACAAGCAAGATAGAAAAAATATTTCATTAGACTTTCTATAGCACATAGCCTTGTGGCATCCATGATCAAAGAACTTCGTCATTACATTAGGAATTCTTACAATACAGAGTGTCAGTGGAACATGATAAAAAGCAAGGGAACATGAAAAGAACCTGTAGTCACTCTCTCCTTCTGACCACCAGAAACACCTCTGTCCATGTCACTACCTACTAGGGTATCTGCACAGATGTCAAGACCAGGTACTCTCATGACATAGTCAGTTGCAAGGGAGTGCTTCCTCCAACTGAAGCTGCCTGTGCGGCAAATTTATAGTTTAGAAAACATGCAAACTCATTCTATAAAAAACAGAAAAATGTATAATACAATCTCAGCCAAGATTAGTATGGTAACCTTCATAAAAGCATCAATTTCGGGACTTGGATGTATTTTCCTTTCCTTCTCGAGATTTGTCAGATCACTCAGGTATCCTACAAATAAACACAATAATTTAAGAGAATACTCCAGATAAAAAATAAATGGAAAGAACGAAAGGGTGAGGAAATGTCTACTCATAAAACAGTGGCTGCAAGAACACTCAGTAAAGCACATCAAAGATTCTGCAATTTTATCCTATTTATTTGTGGAACAGGGTTACTAGTTATTGAAACCCATGCTATAACACTTAAATCTATTCGGAACATAAAAAGAAAGACTTGGTCAAAATGAATGGTTCAAAGTATTAAAGTACTTCAAAGATTCCACAATTTTATCCTATGTATTGGTGGAATAGGGTTACTAGTCATTGAAACCCCTGCTATAACACTTAACTCTATTTGGGACATAAAAAGAAAGACTAGTCAAAATGAATTGTTCAAAGTATTCTGCGTTTTCTTCTAAGCTGAATGAAGCCATGGCAACATAAATGCTGCCATCTAATGCCATTCAGAAAAATCGTGCCACTTCCAATGCATCAGATATCGTTTATGCATAAATTACCAATAGAGAACAATTAGCTGCGAATATTTTACCAGAATAATCCACCAAAAAGTCCAGCAAATAAGCAAGTCCTAAAAGTTGAATTAATAAAAAATCCACACTACGTAACCTGTAATACATTTAACTCTCCCTCTAACTCTCCCTCCCAAGCATGAGTCTCGCATCCGCACACACACGCACACAACTCAACCTACTATACAAGATCAATAAATTAACAGCCACGTCTTTCAACCTTTTGCATTTGCCTTGCTCCTAGCCCCTAGTTATAGGGAGCAGTATGCCAACAGCATCGTGAAACATCAGCTAAAAAGACTATGCCAAAGTAGTTCTCACACACAGGAGGTGATCTATCAACTAACCCATCCTAAAGCCTTTTTAGAAATCTTCTAATCCAAAGCCCTCAATGTTGATGTACTATACCGAGAGGTTTCGAAACATCAACTATAAGGACTATGCCAAAGTAGGTCTCACACACAGGAGGTGATCTATCAACTAACCCATCCTAAAGACTTGTTAGAAATCTTCTAATCCAAAGCCCTCAATTTTGATGTACAATACCGAGAGGTTTCAACATATAGTAAAGTAGTTTTACCCCAATGGAAGGGTGTGAATTCAGGTTACCAGTTTGATCTTACATAATCTAGGAATGTCAAGATTGCATTCTTGCCAAAGTATGTCTCACACACAGAAGGTGATCTATCAACTAACCCATCCTAAAGCCTTTTTAGAAATCTTCTAATCCAAAGCCCTCAATTTTGATGTACGATACCGAGAGGTTTCAACATATAGTAAAGTAGTTTTACCCCCATGGAAGGGTCTGAATTCAGGTTACCAGTTTGATCTTACATAATCTAGGAATGTCAAGATTGCATTCTTCCATGGTGCCTGTGGAAGGAAATTTACATTTCAGCCACCGGGGGAGAAGGGAAGAGTGTGTAGATATATATGGCTACATACAAAAGCAATCTCCAATATCAAGGTTTAAAAACAAAGATGCGGAACACACATTTCAAGTAACAAGAAACTAGCGCACTCAATCTACTAAAGAAAAACACTGTATTAAAGAGAGGGAAGAGAGAGAGAGAGAGAGGGCGGGAGGGGGGAGGGAATTTATACAATGGATCCCCCTAACTCTTCTTTTTCCACATCTGAAGGAACACTAAACCAAAGAGACTACCTGTCACTATACAATAGCAAATTTTGATAGGATAGAGAAAGCAAACCTGCGGTTTGGCCTCTAGCACCTTGGCATCTTGCAGCAAAATCTAGTGTTTCACGAATAGTAAGCTCCCCAATATGATTGTCAATCTGACTTACATATGCAGAAGTCCTCCTCGGGTAGAAGTTCTGAAGCGACTCACCATTGTATGTAATATGCCCACTTGTCTAACAAAAGCCAAACAAACAATTTCAGTAGAAGGTAGCAAAAGATAAAAGCAGCATATTGTTCATTGAAGTTACCCATTTGCCTTTTCTTTTTAATCTTCAAGGTATATTAACAATGAGATGCAAGATTTCTTATCCAATGTACCATAGCCTCCTTGGACACACCCCAAAATATACCAAGTCTACTTCCTATTATCATTTTATCAACAAGTATTCCTTCTAATATGGGCCATACCATGCCAAACTTCCGAGAGAAGCAGGGGATGATCCAAGGCTGGAATAGGAACGCCATTCCTTAAGCTTCTGTAGTAAATTCATATAGCATTTTCCATTTCCACATCAGTGCACTGAACTAGGACCATAGCTATGCCACAATGTTAGAACTTGCACACCCGATTATCTAATATGATTACATGTTTGATAAATGTGTTTACTCCAGAAAAGAATGAAGGACAGCTAGTATCACTGCTCAAAAACCCCAACTCCTCTTTAAGCATGATTTGTGGATCAATTGATGATTTGTCATCACAACAAGCATTTGTAGGCGACTGATGCATTCAATAACTCAGTAAGGTCCACAAAATCTTAGAGCTATCTTCTTTAGGCCTTGGGTTACTAATCTACTATGGACATTAGGTGGCACGGCTGAAACAAAAGGAAAATCAGATCACCAACTAAACTCCCTCTTCCTATGTTTCTAGTTAGTCTCTGTTTCACTTGATCATGCATCCAAAATATAGGATTTAACCTACATGGTGAAGACTCACTGAGCAGAATAAAAGACTAAGATTCGTGTAACCGACCCCAAATAGCTGGAAAAGGCTCTTATGATAATAATGATGATGTAAAGACTAAAAGTCCAATGAATTTACAAAGCTACAAAGCCAGATGAGGAAGTGGTTGAACATAGACTACTACATGCAATAATAGAATTCACAAAGGTGATTGTTGGCCACAGATTACTTCAAGTGGTGTCACATTAGTCATTGAATGATGAGTAGCAGTGTGCCACCACTCAGCCCGTGGAAGGAATGGAAGGAAGGCTTTGAATTCATTGCTTGGGTCAACTAGCAGCAAAAATCTGCAAATGTGTTCCATAGAATCTTCTATTTATTTTATTTTATTTTATTTATTTATTTACATGGATATCTCCTAGCTAGTGATGGAAAACTCGACCAAGTCTACTTGGACTTGCCCGAGACACTCTGTCTTGTCACCCTGCCGAGCCCAGAACCACACACAGGGGAACCGCCCAAGTCTGGCTTTTTTGGGACTCGGTGGGAGTCTATTAGACCTAACTGGGCAGGAGACTATAGCGAGTCTCAACCCAATTTCATGTTTTCTTACACAGGTCCTAAAATTTATTGATTAATTGAATTTTTCCATCTTGATGATTCATTTCCCATGGGAACTTCGAAATCCAATATATCCACCAAGGTACGATTCGATGTTCTGATAGGAATTCATATGAGATGAAGGCCAAAGTCACCCACTCCTTTTCCCTTGTCATTCCATGTACTAGTAAGAATTTAAATGAGTTGCAAAAGGCCAAATTCCCCTACTCTCATTTCCTTGTTTTAACACATATTACATTCATTAACAGAGTTTGCTGCATCTACGTTTATAAATGCATGCCTGCAATATACACAATCATACATTAATATAAAATGCAGTTTTTTGTTTTTGCTTGTTTGAAGTTTAATATAAAATGGGGCAATGTGCATGAAAATAAAAGGAGCAACCAGCAAGTTCCTGCTTTCATAAAGGCATTAGCTTTAATGGGTCCATTACCAATGATAAAATTTTTAAAGTTACGGTCTTGTCCAATTTCCCAGCAAGAGCCATCAACAATGTCGATTTCCCAGAGGCGGGAGGCCCCAAGAGCAGGGTCATCCTGCCATATTTCATAATTCATCTGAGCATAAAGCTGGCATTTTACACATACACACACAGGATGTGAAGAGTCAATTCCATGGCCTACCTCCCTGGCTTCACAATGCCACTGACATTGTTGAGGAGGGTCAAAGAGTGTTTATCAGATGGAAGCAGTCTCAAAGCAGTGAGGCGTAGCTGCATCAATCAATCCACAGCCTTTGGTTAGCATAGGAGGAAATTTAAGCAACATAAACAAAGCGTAAAATATAGATTGGGTTAATTGACAGGTATATATACATACCTCCAGTGAATCTCGGCTACTGTTTACGAGAGTAAGTAAAGCTCTTCCACCCACGTGAACATTTGCTGGCACGTTGAGAATCTCAAATCTCAGTTCCACTTTCGGAGCAACAGGTAGTAGGTGGTGTGTGGCCAGGACGCTTTTTGTAAGTGTAGTATTTCTCGCTTATTACTGAGGAAGGTTTTGTAGAGAGATAAAGCGCCGTTATCTTACGGCTAGAAAGTAACTACTTATTTATCAAAATTACAAGTCTATTTTTTATCAGAGATTAAAGGAAGATGTCGGAAAACGACCTCCTCCATCTTTTTTTAAAAAGGGTTTCAAAAAAAGGTTTTATGGCCATAGAAAGGGATACATAAATTTACATAGCCTTTTACTAGATCTTTGCGATCGATAGTCTCAAGACAATGCTTCTAATCTTAGGAGTGTGTCCCTCTCTTCCCTTAAGTTTTTTATCCCCCAATAATCCTAGGAGGGGGTCCATCTCTTCCCTCAAGTTTTTCAACATTGGTATCGGAGCAGGTTGTGGAAGCGTGGTAGGCTCATAACTTATAGGTCCCAATTTTTTTTAGTATTTTATATCTTTCGTTTTTTTCTGAGTTTAATTTACAGTAACTTTGATATTGTGCTTTTCATTCACGTATATCTTGCTGTAAAGTTTTTCATATAATAGTCTTAATTTATTTTTTTATTTTTTTATAAATTTCGCTCTCTTAATTTACTGCTTCTCATTTGCGATTCAATATTTGTTTTTACTGGTATTGTTGGTTGTATTTTCTCTCTATAAATTCTTTTGCCATATTTTCTCTCTTTAGATTGCATTTGGCTTACGTGATCATAGCCTCGGATAAATCTTCTGTTTAATCTTTTGTAGAGAAAAGTTAAAGAGATTGAGACGTTAGAAGAATTATCAAAAGAATAACAAGAGAGAGAAAATAAGTTTAAGGTTGTTGTAGAAAAATTATCTTGACTTAGTATACGCCTCAATATTAGTTTCAGGCCTCAATATTAGGTTTTCTCTGTACGCCTCAAAATTAGTCTCTCTTTAGAGTAGGAACAAGTTGTATAGTTATTTTCTATCTCTATAAGGTCAAGTTGCTGATACAGTACATACTTGAGCCCACGATCAAGTAACAGAAAAAAAGGAAAATAATTCTTCTCTCTATTTTCTAATAAAATTAATAATAATAATAATAAAAGTAATTTGTAAAGACTGTCTAAAAAAATTTCCTTCTACTCTATGCAAGGTAACTGAGCATCTAAATTTGCATATTGTTATATATTTTTTTACTGACCATGGATTGTTGAAAATCAGGCCGCTGGTATCTTATTTCTTCCATCTTTTTGTTGCTGAAAATTAGTACATATTTTTTTATATTATTGAATCTTATTATGCACGTGCCAATTCTATTGGAATAAATGCTTACATATCAATTGCATGTATTTATTTATTATTTAATTTTTTTTATGACCTATAATTTAGGGATTTTTGACATATTTTATTTGCATAATAATTGTCACTGCATTGCATAATTATCCTATGCTTTGGTCTCTTTAAGTTAGAAAATTTCATGATCTTGATTTTGTGAATTTTTTTTTTTTGTGATTATGCAATGCCATATTTTTTTGTTGAAAAATATCAAGTATCATTATAGATTATCTATCTTGTGCTAAGACATATTCAAATATTTATGAAAATTATTCTTATGCAAGATTTGACATAAAAGTAATTGTTGCCTTACTTTGTTAATTTTTTGTTGCATCACAACAGTGCGAACATAAACTGTTCGAGAAAATTTTTCTTTGAAGTTGTAGCTCACTGAGAGTTGGCAAATTTATTGATTTAGCTAGCAGACAACCTTTTCTTAAACACAATTAAATTTTTTTTTGAACTTTTAGGTATTATCTAAAAATTAAAAATGACATCTAGGTTAGTCATGTCAGAATTATCCAAACTTGAAAAACTCAATGGGACCAATTTTTCTATGTGGAAAAGAAAAATTGGATATATTCTTTTTTAAGATAGGGTAGATTATGTCCTAGAAATAGAACCGCCAATTTTAGAGCCTAATACCAATGGTCAAGCCAGAAGGCGACTTGAAAAATGGTTAAAAGATGACAAAGTAGCTAAGACTACTATGTTGAGCTTTATAGAAGATAATTTAATTAGAGTATTTGAGGATTACACAAAAGCTCAAAGTATGATAGGCGCCCTATCTGAAAAGTATGAGACCACTTCTGAAACCTATGTACAATTGTTGTTAGAAAAATACAATTCTTGCAGAATGAAAAAAATGGACTCAATGACTGAGCACGTCAATAAAATGACAGTGCTCGTAAAAGACCTTGCTGCAGCTGGGAATCTAGTCCCCAATCACATGCAAGTGTCCATTGTCCTTAACAGTCTATTTCCATCTTGGGAGTCTGTTGTAATTGCATTGAACCATTCTACGAACCATTCTGCACAAGGGATAACCATATTAAATCTTCTCATGCATCTTAGTATTGAAGCTGAGAGAAGAATGAGGAAGAAATCAAATAAGCTCCACTTTGCCCAAAGTTCATCTTCTTAGATCCTCAAGAAACGTTTTTTAATTATCAGAAAAATAATAGGTATAAGGGAACGATGAGAAATTTTAAAAATCAAAAGAATAAGATTGAGAAGACCTGTTTTTATTGTAAAGAAATTGGGCACATCAAGTTTAATTGTTCTAAGATGAAAAATAAAAGTAGGAATCAAAATAACAATCATGTTTGAAATAATCAAAATAAGAGAAATGACTTGATCTGCGTAGTCCCAGAATCAATAGTTGTCGATCATGACCTAAGAAATTGGTGGGTCGACTCAACCTCCACTCGACATGTCTCGAGGACCAAGGACGGATTCACATAATTGAAAGAGATTGCTGCCGGTAACCAACATATTTATATGGAAAATGACACCTACTGTGATGTACTAGGTGTTGGTACTTTCAACCTATGTTTACCCAAATGAACAAATCTCTTATTGACTAATACAATGTATGCGCCCAATATGAGGCACAATTTGATTTCTGTCCCAAGGCTAGACGACAAGGGTTATGAAATAAGGTTCAGGTCTGGTCGGGTTACCATTGGGAACTATTCTAGAGCTTTGGTGTACTGTACTAAAGTTGACAATTTGTACTGACTGAATATTAATGAAAGTTCGTCCTTTTCTGGTTATATTGATGCTTCTTTTGATGCTTTTATATGTATGAATTATTCATATTTATGACACTTAAGATTACGACATATAACTAAAGACAAAATAAATCATATGGTTAAAAGATGCTTGCTCCCCAATTTAGGAGAAATTGTGTTCAAAACATACGAGCCATGTATTTCTGGTAAATTAATTGAGAAGCCTTTCCTTAAAGAAAAAAGGTTTAGTGAACTACTTAGTATTGTTCACTATGATAATTGTGGCCCATTAAATGTGAAAACATATAGAGGTATAGAATATTCCATAACATTTATTGACGATTATTCACATTATGTATACCTAATTAGTAAGAAATCAGATGCATTAGAAACATTTAAAGAATATAAAGCTGAGGTAGAAAATCAGTTAGGTAGACATATTAAAATTCTTCGAACAGATAGGGGAGGTGAATATTGCTCCACCTTATTATATGAATTTTGTTAGGAGCATGGTACATTTCACCAAATAATTATGCCATATATACCATAACAAAATGGTGTAGTTGAAAGGAGAAATAAAACTCTAATGGACATGATTAGGTCTATGATGAGCCATTCAAATTTATAGCCTCATTTTTGGGATGAGGCTCTCAACACTGCAATATATATCATTAATCATGTTCTAACTAAATCTATAGACTTGATCCCATATGAATTATGGACAGGTAGAAAACCTAACCTTACTATCCTAAAAGTTTGGGGTTCTTGGGCACATGTGCTTGAACCACTACAAAATAGAGATAAATTATAAAGTAAAACTATAAAATGCTCTTTTATAGGCTATTCAAAAATTTCTAAAAGGTATAGATTCTATAACCATGATACTAGATCATTAGTAGAGAGTCGTGATGCTCATTTATTAGAAAATATAAATGATAAAAATATTTTAAATAAGCCTATTGGCTTACATGAAATTGATAAAGATAAGAGTCTGGAAGACCCTGTTTTTCAAACTCCCTTTACATTTAGTGAGAATGATTCAATTGAATCAAGTATACCAAATAGGCCTAAAAGAACTAGAGTCTCACCTACGAATTTAGAAGAATTTTATGTATTTATGAATGAAGATAATTGTTCTTCAATGAGTGATGATACGATAGATGAACCTCGTAGTTACAGGGAAGCTATTAGCTCACATGACTCAGCTGAGTGGACTCAAGCCATGGATGATAAACTTGATTATATTAAAAGAAATCAAGTATGGGAGTTGGTTGACCTCTTTAAAGATAGAAAAGTCATCGGTTGCAAATGGATCCTAAAGAAAAAACTTAATACAAATGGATCCATTGATAAATATAAAGCTAGGTTGGTAGCTAAAAGAGTTACCCAAAGGGAGGGTATAGATTGCGTAGAAACTTAGTCTCCAGTATCAAATTTTTCATCTATTAGGATCATCCTTGCATTAGTTGCATATTATGATTTAGAATTATTTCAGATGGATGTCCAAACAGCTTTCTTAAATGGAGAATTAAAAGAAGATATATATATGAAACAACCAGAAGGATATGTAATTAAAGGCAAAAAAGACAAAGTATATAAACTTAAGAAATCTTTATATGGTCTAAAACAGTCTTCTAGGCAATGGTACTTTACTTTTCATAATGCAATCATTGAAATTGGTTATATAGCCAATAGGTTAGACCATTGTGTATAAGCTTAGAATATTGGGAGCAATTTTGTTATATTGTCACTATATGTTCATGATATTTCGATATGATATTGGCATGATTAACCATACCAAATCATGGTTAAGTTCCCATTTTGAGATGAAAGATATGGGAGAAGCCTTATATGTATTGGGCATTAAGATAACAGTAGATAGAAGTTCAAGACTTATATGTTTATCTCAAGAAAATTATTTAGAAAGTGTTTTAAAGAGATTTAAGATGAAAAATTGCAAGCCCATAGATACACATGTTTGTAAAGGCTTGAAATTATCAAAGAAAATTTGTTCATTAAATGATAGTGACAAAGCTAATATGCAAAGAATTCCAGATGCTCGAGCTATATGATGCATAAATTATGTCATGTTGTGTACAAGACCTGATTTGAGTCATGCATATGGTCTTGTAAGTAGATTTCAGAGTAATCTTAGAATGGCTCATTGGCAAGCTGTAAAAATGATACTCAGATATATTCAGAAAACTAAAAATTACAAGTTGTGCTTCCAAGATGACAACTTAAATGTTACTGGGTATTCTGATGCAGATTTTGCAAGAGACCTAGATGATAAAAAATCAACCTCAAGAATTGTATTCCTCTTTAGACGTGGATGTGTTTCTTGGTCTAGTAAGAAATAAGGTTGTGTAGCTCGGTATACTATGGAAATTGCTTGTAGCATTGCTACAACTTATGCCGTTTGGATTAAATGCTTCATAAATGATTTGAAGCTGGATATAATCGACGGACATGTTAAATTTTTTGTGATAATCAGGCTACTATTTTATCAATTATAAATGAAGCTTATAGTTCCAAGGGTAAGCATATTGAAATTGATTATCATTATATTTATGATATTATTAAAAAGAATGGAATAACTGTAAGTTATTTGCTATCTTCATATATGATTGTAGACCCTTTAACAAATGGATTGAGTGCAGAAATATTATCAAAACATATAGCTTTAATGAGACTTAGAATTGTTTAAGTCAGGAACTCCCAAATGGGATATTTTTTGATGTCTTGGTCATGAGAGGAAAAACCGCATTAGAATGAAAAACCATGACATACTTTGGATATTTTTTGTTATGAGATGTATAATCGCACTTGCGTGAAAGCCTCATGACAAAAATATGTACATAAATGTTAAATTCATTAAGTGGTAAAGACTTTATGATATTTCAATATATCTGGCCCTCATGGCCAAGTGGGAGATATTAGTACGTGTGTATGGCCATGGGACCTTTAAATGTGCAATATTTCTCTGTCATATAATTTAATGCTTATCACTAAAAAAAGGAGGCTCCTTAGAGAGAGAAAGTGTCGTTATCTAACGGCTAGAATGTAACCACCCACTTCCTAGGATTACAGGGCCACGTTTTCTCAGAGATTTCAGGAGGAAGCCGAATGTTGGAGAACGACGTCCTCCATCCCTCTTTAAAAAGGGTGTCATGGCCATGGAGAGCGACACAGAAATTTATAGAGTTCTCACAGTTCTGGTAAAAGCCTGATCTTTATGAACCTAGGAGTGGGTTCATCTCTTCCCTCAAGTTTTTCAACAACAACCAATCCAACTCTGCCAAAAGACACACCCAGAACTTGGAGAGGTCAAATCTTCAGCATGGGGACAGGGCTTGCAACGGGTCCGGCTAGGCCCGTCCCTTATAGGGTTACATTGCTGGGGCAAGGTGGGCTGGGCTGGGCCAGTTCCTATATCTTATAGGGCCGGGAGCCCAAACCTGTATTTGACCAAAGAGGCCTTGCCCACATTTTGTGCCCTTGAGCCCTTAGGCCTGGACCTTCCGGCCCAGCCCTAATTGAGACAAGTTTACACCGGGTTGTTTGTGAACTTCATGTAAACAAGGTAAGGGTATGGTAGGAAAGGGACTGGGTTGTGGTGGCAGCACCCCCATGTCTCATTACCACCATGTGGTTTTCACCCCCACACCTTCAAAAAAGATAACTCCCTTATCTACATAAAAAAGAGTAATAATCCTATGGGACCTTTCCATACCCATGTGTGTAGGACTCCAAAGGATCACCATTAAATTTGGCATAGATTTCTAGAAGAGGTAGTGACCCTAATTTCTCGTATTATTTCATGGTAGACCCCCTTTCATTTTTCTTTCAAACGACATAAGAAAACCTTTAAATATTTCGTCATACCCCTTCATCTCTTATCTCCATATAACTTCGATCATAAAAATTAACCCTAATTAAGATTTTTATACCATTTCAACCTAAATTTTTTTTTAATGGGTGGAAAGGGAAAATGAGAGTTAAAATTTTTTTTGGGATGAAATAGTATAAAAAGATTTATGGTCAAAAGTCAATAAAAGAGGGAAATAAGAGATGAAGAGGTAGAGTGAAATCCTTACGGATTTCCTTATGCCTTGAAAGAAAAATGGAAAAATGGCCTACCATGAAATAATACGAGAAATTAGGGTTCTATACGAAATTTTTCTAATAAAATAAAATAAAATAAAAAAGAGGCTAGGGTTTGTTAGCCGAATGAAAGAGAGAATGTACAATATTGACCGTGATAATACGGCGAGAATCTACGTCGAATTTTTATGTGGAGAAAATGGTATGGTATGCCATAGCCATAGTTAAAAGTTAGGAAAAGTTTATATAAGGTTGCAACCTTAAAATGTATAATCACATATGCACCTCAAAAATCTATTGGAAATGTTGTTTTAATGTTGAACAAGTCCTAAAATCAATTATCTTGACATTGAGATCCATGAATATGAAAAAAAAAAAGTTTTTGAATAACGGAAATAGTGCATCTTGAAACACATTATCTAGACCTCCCATTTTCAAGATTTTCATATATTTATAGATCTACTTGATTTTAACCTTTTTGAAATTTAAAATTTTCTAATTAGGTATGAAAATAGATTTTAATATAATACTAAACATTTTTTACAACAAAATTACATGATAAAATTTTAAGGTGCGCCTTAATTGAATTGTTTAAGGTTGCAACCTTATAGAAACCACACCCTAAAAGTTATTATTGCATACAATTCTTTGGAAATTTCCTGAAACTGTAGGAATTTGTTCATAAACAAAGACTGCTTCACCACTTGGGTCACATCGACTTTGTTCACGCTCCATCACCATATCCATCCATTCACTGTACAGAGGATACTCGTATGGTATTTTTTGAACTTTGAGGTTACTCATATGGTTCATAATATATTTTTCCATCCGAAAACTTTATGTAACACATGACATCGAGTTATACATCAATCTTGTTAGGGTGGCCAAAGGGAACCTCAAAGTGGATGCCAAAGCCCAAAATCCTACTTACTTTAAGTTCATTACAAGTTATATAAATGGGAAACATATACCATAAAATCATTTATTTTTTTATATAAAAAAATTAAAATCATTATCGATTATTAGATGTGAAATCGAGTGGCTCGAGATGTATCATTTACTTGGAGTAAAGTCCAGTACAATTATTTAAATATGAAAAAAAAAAAAATATCTAAAAGTACGTAGCCCATTTAAATGTGGCTCTCATTATCATGGATCATGCTTTCACAGATTTTAATGTCATCATAAAATGATAGTGTGACTTAATAATTCGAAAATCATCGAGCCGAGTTGGAATCGTCAGGACAGCTCAAGATCGAAACACTAGTAATTTACATAAAAATCTCCCAAAAATGGGCTGATGTGCCGAGGATCTTTGGTAAACTCGACTGGTTCTCTGCCTTACTCAAGATTGGGACCTTATCAAAGTCCGAGGTCGAGGCCACATTTTGAACACCAGTTTGATTGGTCGAGCTAGAGAATTTTTATGGTGGCCAATGTTGTTGTAAATTTTGGATTTTTTGTTGGACAAATCAATTATTATTATTTTATGTACACAATCAATTACAATGTATTATGCCACTTGCACGCGTGTCGTAGGTAAAAAAACTCACGTGAACCCTTTTTAATGCAATTTTAGCTCTGCAGTTAAATCAAAATGTATCATTAGCAATTGGGCACGACATTGCAGGGCGAGAACGATTATTCATTGGGATAATTTATAATTCACAATTTTTGAAATTATAAAAGTTAATGTTAGAGTGAGTTATAATGGGTGAATTTATTAAACATGAAGTGTTACTTTTAAAAAAAGTTGCTTTTTAAATTATCTTCTTAATCAAATAAGGGTGTTTGTATAAATATTAGTAAACAATGAGTACTTTAGTCATTTTCATAAAAGGATAAAGTTAAAATTCTTATTAAAAGATAAATATACTCTATAAATAAAATTTCAAGATACTGACTTCTAAACTATTATTGTATTTTTGTAAAAAAAAATTAATATCCCCTTATTTAATGATTAAGTTGCCTATTAAAATAGTTTTTTAAACAATCTGACTATTGATCAAACTAAATCTAAAAATATAAAGACATGTATGAATAGTCGTTCAAAAAAATGAAAAATATTATAGAAAAAAGGTTGTCGAAATATGCTTGATTGGTCTTAGTTTTAGAAAAATTATGTAAATATCCGTTTTAGTTTCTGTTATTACCAAAATACCAAATACTTTATGTTATTATTGATATGTCCGTTTTTGGACTTCATAACAATTTTTTTTAAAAAGATGAAACTACCCATTTTCGATTTTTCAAAAACTGAAATCGATCCAATTTCGGTTTTTGAATAACTGAATTTTTTTTCTCTCAACCTGTCTCTCTCCCAATGAGAAACTGGTGTACACGATTTGGCAAAGCTGCCTTTGGATTACCCACATGGGCAGTTTCATCTTTTTAAAAAAATTTGTCATGAAGTACAAAAAATGAACATGACAAAAAAATATTCGATATTTTGATAATAACGGAAACTAAAACAGATATTTATGCAATTTTTTATAATTTTTATTTTGGAGCACATATTTTGGTGCTCGAACCGGTCAAACTTGCCCGGTCGGATGATCGCTACTCATATCCCATTCCTCCAATAAAGGGACGGAGGCTCCCAAGCCCTAACTGTAAAAGACTAACGACTAACTGATTGTAAGGAGTACTCAAATTTGAGCTTACCTCAAAAATTTCACTAGAAGAGGCTGTTTTGATGTCCAAATATCCTTAAATTGATCATCTTGATATCGAGATGTATTGACATGAGAAAGATATAGATTTCAAGTTTTGAAAAGGATGTATTTTGTGACGCATTTTTGGACTGTCAATTTTCAAGATTTTCAAATTTTCATAGATCTCTCGATCTACAGTATTTTTAAAGCTTTAAACTTTATAAATAAATATGAAAATATATTTTAAGGCTACCAAAAAGATTTCTGGTATTGAAATCATATTTCTCGACACTATTTGAAGGTAGGATCTAAGTTGATTGTTTAGAGCCTAAGCTCTATACAAACCGCACCCAATCCTATAAGAGTCTGTTTGATAATAAAGATGACCATGTAAATCCTATAAGGGCCTGTTTGATAACTAGCAGAATAATGTCCCTAGAAAATTGGAAGTTCTTCTTCGTTAAAAAGCAATAAATTATTTAAGGAAACTCTGAGTGTATATGTTTGATGAAGTTCTAGGTACTTATGACAACTTCTTGAAATATAAAGTTGATATATGTTTGATGAAGTTCTAGGTACTTATGACAAATTCTATCCTCCCCTTACCATGCAGCCGTCCATTTTTTATCAAGAGAGCCACTCACCATTTGATCATAGATCCGACGTCTCAAATTATTTTAATAAATTTTTTTAATACAAATTTTTTGAATATGAAATTTGGTACGTGTCATCTTCTCATTGGGGCGCACCTAAAACAAATATTAACAATAATTTTCGATAAAAATAATGTCCCAAATACCCCTTGAAATTTTCAGGGGTATTTTGGTTATTTTATTTATTGAAAATATGTTTTTATATTTTTCGTTAGTGTGAGTTTAATAGAGGAATGGACGTCCAAAATTTGGTGTCAAAATAGTTTATAGAAAAAAAATTAAAAATAAAACAATGTAGAGACGTGACATTGTAATTGGAGCAATCTTAACCCTCCATTCAAAAATAGAGGGTTGGATAAGGGCAGGATAGAACTGCTATGTGGGGAACATAGAAAGCTTTCCCTAAAATATATAGGGAAATGTTTATTCAAGGTTACAACCTTAAAATGTAGAATCATATATGCACCCCAAAAATCTATCAAAAATGTTGTTTTAATGTTGAAAAAGCCCTCTAATCAATCATCTCAACATTGAGATATATGAATATGAAAAAAAAAAAAAATTGAATCTCGAAAATAGTGCATCTTGCAACACATTATCTAGACCGTCCATTTTCAAGATTTTCATATATTTATAGATGTACTTGATTTTAACCATTTTTGGTATTTAAAATTTTCTATCTAGGTATGAAAATAGATTTTAAGATA
The DNA here is from genome assembly GCF_054954075.1 of Amborella trichopoda. Classification (NCBI taxonomy): domain Eukaryota; kingdom Viridiplantae; phylum Streptophyta; class Magnoliopsida; order Amborellales; family Amborellaceae; genus Amborella; species Amborella trichopoda. The sequence continues at coordinate 8,467,513 of NC_142343.1, read as the reverse complement.
ATACTAAGAAATTTTACAACAAAATTACATGTCATAATAAAATTTTAAGGTGCGCCTTAATTGGATTGTTTAAGGTTGCAACCTTATAGAAACCATACCCAAACATATATTATATAATTTATTAATATTTATTTATATTATATAATATATATAATATAATATATTACAAATACAAATATAAATTAACAATATAAATATAAATACAAGGAGGGAAGCATAATAGGGTTTGAAGACCTATTTTAAGTTCCATAATTTTATATGAAACTTTTTTTTTAAGCACATCTCTCTTTTAAAATATTCTCTTTTCATTTATATTTATATCTTTCATCTCTCTCTTTTTATTTTTTTATTTTTTTTTATTTTTTATTTTTATATTTATCCCTTCTTTTTCTATTTTAGAAGATTCTCGTTTCGTTTATATTTATATCTTGGAAAAAGTTTGTATAAGGTTGCAACTGTATACGGTTGAGAAAAGGTGCTTCTAAAAAATCTGGCTGATCATGAAGAGTGTTCCATAGAGGAGAACCGTCCAACTGATCATCTACACTGAGATGATTGGACATCAAAAAAAAAAAAAAATTTCAAATTTAGACTATGAGATGATTGGACATGAAGAAAAAAAAGAATGTCAAGTTTAATAAAAGTAGTACATCCAGTAAAAAGTCAGTTTTCAATTGAATTTAAAATGCGGGAATCCAAATCAATTCATAGTTTTCAAAATAAAAAAAATCCATTTTATTATTCAGAAAAAAATATACAGGGCTATACAACGGCTTCATTACTTAGTAAATCTTCATCACAAGTCATCAATCAAAAAAATACGCAAATGAAGATATATCTACTGTAGAAAAATGAAAAGGATCAAATTAAAAACTCAAGATAAATAAAACTGAGCAAAATTTAGGCGAAGGATTCACTTGAAGCTGTCTTCACTCTAAAATATTTATCAAGAATTTCAATCAATTTTCTTAGTGAAAACTTAGAGGATATTTGAATTCTTGAAAAAAATTAATTGCTGATTTCTCCAAACTGATATTTGATTTCTTGAAAAATTAATAGCCGATTTCTCCAAACTTAGAAATGGAGATTTCTTTCCAAGAATGATAAAAAAAATAAAAAAAATTCAGATTATTATTTTTAATCCGCTACAGCAGAAACAAAAATTAAATGCAGAATCAAATAGAACAAAAAAGCGTAATTTCAATAAACATAATTAAAAATTAATAACTGATTTCTCAAAACTACAACAAAAACAAAAACTAAATGCATAATCAAATAGAATAGAAAAGCGTAATTTCAATAAACATAATTAAAATTTAATAGCTGATTTTTCCCAACTTAGAAATGGGTATTTCTTTCCAAGAATGATAAAAAGCATAATCATTTCACAATGATTTTTAGTCCACTACAGCAAAAACAACAAATAAATGCAGAATCAAATAGAATAGAAAAGCATAATTCCAATAAACATAATTAGAAAAATTCAAACCAAATTAGGAAATAAAATGAATAAATAACGAAATACCGGTTAAGCCGAGTTTTGATGAAAGAAAGACCTACGTGATCTTTTACCGGGGAATATATATATATATATATATATATATATATATATATATATATATATATATATATATATATATATATATATATATATATTGTCTTCATCCCTTTCTTTTGGCAAACAATCTCTTACATGTGGTCTTTATTATAATAAGATAAATTTTAAAATAAAATCAGTATAACAATAAAACCAAGATCTTAACAACTTGATGCCATTGAAACAACTATGCCCTATGCTTGAGAATAAAAGATAAGATTGCAAGAAACAAAAGGAAGAGTGCCGAATGTTACCTCAACCAGGCTTAGTACACCCCACATAGAGTCACCACCATCCGATGAGGCGAGATCAGCGATCTGGCTTTAATCTCGAACTTGAAAAGCAAATTTCGGCCAAACCACACCAATGGAACATGAACCCCTTTGATCACAAACTCAAACCCTAGGTGAATTCTCGTAGCAATCTAGTTTGAAAGAGATGGATTTTCTTTTTGCTAAACCCTAAAACCCTTAGCCATAAATCCATATTTGAGAGATAGGAGAGAAGAACTTTATAACCTAAACCCTTGGGTTCTTTCACAATGTGGGAGAGAGATCAAACATGAGAGAGATAAACTTTCTTAATAGAGAGATAGAAATATAAAGCGTAGAGATTTTTTTTGGTAGAGACACTCCCTTCGTATAGGCTTTGAATAAAATTAGGGTTTCTTAGGGTTTTTTTTGCTTGCTTCTTCTTGTGAGATTGAACATAGACAGTCGATCAATGGTGACTTGATAGGTCATCAACATTATGGAAGGTGCATGAATCATTATCCCCCTTTCCTAAACCATTTTCTCATCAATAGAATTAAATCTAATCAAAATATTACGCATACATCAAATAACACAACTCTACAAAATCTTTCCACAAAATCTTTCAAAGATATCAAGTCAATATTTAGTCAATATCTTCCAACCATATAGCCACATGCCATATCACCAAAAAAAATAGGAAAGAGAATAAAGGTGGGGTGTGCCACCCAAAGGAGGCACTCATGGGCCCATCTTCTAAAATATGGCTGGCCCATGTGCACAATGGGCCCCATGATATTTTTATATATTTAAAATTAATAAAAAGATTTTAAAATATTATTTGAATATTTAAACAATTGTAAAATCAATATCTTTAATTTTATAAATTTGTCTTTCATCAAGTTCTACAAGTGTTCAAATCAATTTAGATTTCCTCTTACTTTCACTTACCAATTATTAAGAAAAATTTCTAATCCTTGATCAAGTTCTACAACGGTTCAAATCAATTTAGATTTCCCACTACTTTCACTTACTAATTATTAAAAAAAATTATTTTTATATGAGAGTGAGATGAGGGGGATAACCCAAATTGAGAATAAAGGGATATAAATTTTTTTTATTATGATTGCATTAGAAAATTGTCATCTTACACCTGTTCAAATCAATTTAGATTCCCTTTTTCATATCCCCTACTTTCACTTAATAATTATACAATACAACCAATGTCTTTCCATTTCCTTATTACTAAAGTGTACCCAAACAATGTAAATATAATAGTAATTTATTGTAATGTAATAAATTTCCAAACGCCACCTAAGTAATTTATAATTAGTGACTCTAAAAAGAGTACGAAACTAGCCTCCTTTTAACAGTTTTTAGTTAGTGATGGCTTACATTAGTAGTCTCTAATATTTATTATTCTTGTTGGGTTGCTTCATATTCATTGTAGTTTCCAATTATGGCTCCCTGAAAGGGAACTAATAACAGTTTTTAGAAAGCTTATTTTGTTCTGGGAAATCTTTCGTATATTTGTAAGTTATAGGCTACTTTGTTACTTTGATTTATAAAGCAATGTCGATGATAAAGTACGTCAGATAAATATTGTCATCCTTTCAACCTGGTGCTTTTAATAGAAACTGCTGAAGTTGTGTATTATTGTGCCATTATACAGGCCATATAGGTGCTTGATTATTTGTTTCTATGTATCTCAATGATAAATTTGCTTGGAGAATTAGATACACATTAATTTACATCACTGATGGGAAATTTCTTGTATAAGGTTGAGAGAAATTAATTGTTATCGGACTGCATAGTCCACACTGAACAAGTCCTAGAACAGATGTTGCTCTCAATGGTTAGCTCTTGTCTAATCATCCTCCCTCTAGCCATGCAATATTGGTATACAATAACTGCTGATTTGTTGGTTATCTCTGGCTCTTGAAAAACCAGGAAAGTGTTTCTCTGTATATTTGTTGGTTATCTTTGGTTATCTCTGGCTCTCGAAAAATCAGGAAAGTGTTTCTCTCTGTATTTGTTGGTTATCTCTGCCTCCTGAAAAGCTAGGAAAGTGTTTCTCTTTGTATTGGTCTATTTTCAATAGCCATAAAAAGCTAGTTAGAGGTTCATAGAGTGACGAACTGTATAATCATTTGAGACTGTTGTACATAAATTTTGCAGCAAAATGAAGACTCAAATTGGTACAAAATGAAAGCAAATTATGTTGATTTTCTGTAGCATTTTTCTATTCAAATTTCTAGCTCTGCTACTATGACAGTTAACTCTGCTCCTTTTATTGTCGTTTTTACATTAATGCTCGTGTTGATTCTTTTTTACCCAAATGTATACTCATCATATTGTTGTTTTTTTTCTAAAGGAATTGCTAGGCACAAAGAAAAAAGCTCTTGCCTCAAGAAAGCAACAAAAGTCTCATGAGGAAAGCAACAAAAGTCTCATGAGGCAGAGGAAGAGGAAGAGTTGGAGAAATGTAAGGTTTTGGAGGAGTTAAGAGGAAGAGTTTCATGAGACAGAGGAAGAGTAAGAGTTGGAGAGATGTAAGGTTTTGGAGGAGTTAGAGGAAGAGTTGAAGAAATGTTTTCTTCAGGTTTTGGAGGTTAAGATAGAAGAAATAGAATCTTCCCAAAAAACTCATGTTCTGGGGAAGAAAACTCTAGTCTTGATAGATCTAAGAAGAAAAGATGAAAGCAGAGAGAAACTGAATCAATTGTCATCATAACCTCATGATGTACATGTACATTATTTCTCATTTATTGTATAGAACCTGACAATATTCAATGAAATTTAACGGGTTTTTATGGTTTCATGTTCATGAGCACAGAGAACGTAGCGAGAGAAACATTTGTTTCGTTTTGGAAGATGTGTAATATCATTTGCAATTGGCTCACCGGGTAACCCCCAACTCTCTTCTGATATTCATTAACATTGATTCCTACATAGGAAGGAAACCCATGTTGCTACATGCATGTTCCCTCTTTCTGATTTACCACTAATCACAGTTAAATGCATCTCAAATGAAATCTGATGGCTGAATCATTTTTCTTTTTCATTTCACCTTCTGGAATTTGTATTTAACTTTTCATTTTCTAACTTTGTAAATTTTATTATTATCTAATGAGATGGAGTGTTACGGATATGATATAATATAGGTCGTGTATGGAGAGAGAGAGAGAGAGTGAGAATGAGAGAAAGCATCATAATTTAACTTATAAAAATACCGAGAAATATGATCCGAAACATCTAATTTATCTTATATTATTGATAACTCATTCCCAAAAAATATTTTTAGTTGGCCATGTATCAGTACGGAATCATCAACTTATATAATCAATGGCTAAACAGCATTAACAGCAAACAATCAAAACTTGGTTTTCATCTTCATGGTGACAAATGGGGTAAAATGCCAGCTTTTATATATGGGAAAAGTTTATATAAGGTTGCAACCTTAAATGTAGAATCACAGATGCACCTCAAAAATCTATTGGAAATGTTGTTTTAATATTGAATAAACCCTCTAATTGATCATCTCGACATTGAGATGTATGAATATGAAAAAAAAAAAGTTATCGAGTCTCGGAAATAGTGCATCTTGCAATACATTATCTAGATCGTCCATTTTCAAGATTTTCATATATTTATAGATCTACTTCATTTTAACCATTTCTGGAATTTAAAAATTTCTAACTAGGTATGAAAATAGATTTTAAGATAATACAAAGAATATTCTATAACAAAATTACATGTTATGATAAAATTTTAAGGTGCGCCTTAATTGGATTGTTTAAGGTTGCATCCTTATAGAAACCGCACCCTTTATATATACTGGGTTCTTCCAACAGCCAGGCGAACAACGTTGTGCTCAAACCCAGCTTTTATGTATACTAGAATCAACAAAACCAAGTATTAAAAAAAACCTAGGATTTATGTATACAAGTTCCCAAACGACCCATAAAGGGATGGGTGTACCTTGGTTCTGTTGTATATATGTCAAAACGTTATCTTAGAATAAGTTTACATACCTCTATTGTGTTTGATGTTTTGTAATTTTGTATACATAGGTGTTGGTATCGAAGTGGAAGATATCCAGTTATAAAGAATGCCAACCTGGAAGAAATAATTCACCATTTAGTGAATCGGATCAAGAACAAAAAAAGAAAGAGATGAAGTTTGGGTTTGAGTGCTTAAATGCTTCTCATGCATTAATATATTCTGATCTCTAGTTTGAACTAGAGAAGTTTTTGATGGTGTAAATCTAACCGTTTATAATTATGGGAGTGGGATCCTATACTTGCTGATCTTCGAATTGATCTTTTTTGTTTGACACAACCTATATTTGCTGATGTTCGAATTGATCGTTTTTATTTGCCTTTTGCAGTAACATGAAGGGTACTGTTAGATTGGATTTGTCAATGTTATATTTGTTGGTTTCAATTTTGGCCTATTCTCCAGAGATTCTAACTATTTTTGTTTAAATTGTAGTTTGGTAATGGAAATAAGGTTGTTGATTATCATTTTGTTCCCTTTTAGTATGGGTGTGGCAAGAATTCATTTGTTTTAAATGAGATTAACATTTGCAGCCAACATGGTAAATAAAACTCTGATTGGGGAAATTTGTTTTAATGACTCATGGGTCTCATCCTCAACAACCAAATGATGGACTGTGATTGAGAGAGAGAATGCTTCTAGTTTTACGATTTGATTTATACCACACTCAAAATCTCCAAATATATCAAACTCTCTCACACACACACATTGTGAAGCTTTTGATAATTGCTTCACGTGTCTCTCCCCGAATGATACCAAGAATCATGATAACGGTGATCATTCTTCCATATCAGATCCCTCTTTGCCATATATTTATTCATCAGTTTGAATTTCTCCAACCCCATGGTTCAGTCATTCTGTGCACAAAGTATGTTGTTTGATATGCTCTGCTGAGACTATGTTTCATTCATTGCTATATGTTTATTGAGAAAGGCTTATCGCTTTGTGCCTTGGAGGGATGATCCATCGCCTTATCATATCTCAGGAATTGCCATTCTATAGATCATTCATGGCGTTCTCTGGTACATATTCGTTGAATTATCCATGGTTCTGCTCTGTGTATGGATCTCAAGTAGATGATTCATGTTTTCTGCAAATTATGTAAACACAATTAAATATGATGACTAGGTTGTAATGGACTTTTCTACCATTTCAAGTCCATGTAGTTAATGTAAAAGTCCTTCATGAGTCCGCGGGTGCAAGATCCCGCTGACTCACCCATGTCAATATTTAAGACGGACGATGTAAACTGTGTACTAATGCTTTTTTTTTAAATCAAATTTTAAATATAATTACTTTTTCATGTTCATGATCATCTTAACCTAGAACATAAATCCCTAAAATTTGAGCTTAAAAACTGAAAAAGTTATAAATAACCCCTAAGATTAGACTTGTTATGCCAGGTACACTAACTAAACCTTTTTTTCTCACTTTCTCCCCCAAAGTGTACTTTCTAACAAATACCCCCCAAGTAGAAAAGGTACATTTTTTGACCAAAATATCCTTTTTGATCCATAAAAATGTAATTTTGGGCGGATATTCACGTGGGCTGCCGGACCGCTCTTTAACATTACCCGACCCGTTAAATTAAAAAAAGTGCCGGATCGGTCAGACAGCTCTTTAGCAGTGTCAGACCGCATGTACCTATTACCAGATCGTTCTTTGTCTGTGCCGGACTGCCACTTGTATTGTCGGATCGCCACTGTTATTTACTAGCCGACATTACACCGTCGGACCGCTCTAAGAATATGCCGGACCGCCTTTTCATGGAGAGAGAGAGGCATGGGTAAAAAAGTAAGAGAGGGTAGTTTAGATTTTTTATTTTTTTATTTTTTCTTTGGGTTGGGGTATTTGCTAAAAAAATATATTTTGAGATAAGAAATAAAAAAATTATTTTGGTTGGGGGTAACTTCCCTTAAAAATTTATTTATAAAAGGAGGCCCATATATATATATATATATATATATATATATATATATATATATATATATATATATATATATATATATATATATATATATATATATATATATATATATATATTTTGAATGACTCGGCTGGCTCATAGAAACCCCATCCCTTGTTAATTATGTAGTCACTTGTTATTGTTATTGATTAAGCCGTGTGCTTTTTATTTGTCCTCTTGATGTTTAAGCATGGCATGAGAGTTCTGGTACGTATTTGTTGGGCTGCCTTTCCACAAGTAGTGTCATCGTGAACTACTAGTTCTCAATGGGCTTTTGATTGGTGACTTGTGGATTTGTAAGAGTGTTCGCAAAATCGGCTCATCTAACCGGTAATCGTTCGGTTAGATCGGAATTAGCCAGTGGTCGATTCCAATTTTGGATGGTTTCGGTGTTCAACCGATATTTTTATACTTTAGATATAATACTACTTCGAATTTGAATCATATATATTAGGATGGTTTATTGGTTAGGTTTGACAGTTATGTTGTATTTGAATCATGTTTTGAATCTTGTTTCATTTTCTTTAAAAAAAAAGAGTTGGTCAAGTCAATTTTTTTTAACACTATTTTAATATTCTTTGCATTATGGTAAAGATTACAATTTTTTTAGGTCAATGAAACTTTTATATTTTTCCCATATTTTTTTAGAAAATTTTAAAAATACCCCTAAGCACAAATCGATTCGTTAAAATATATTTTTTTCATTAATTTTCAACTTCATTTGAGTGTGTGTTTTGTTTTAATCACATTCTTTATATACTTCTTATATTTTAATAGCAATTTTTTTTTTGCATCTTTTTTATTTTTTTAATACTTTTTTGATCGTATGGGATTTGTCCGGTTAGAGCAGTTGACTTGGCCAGTTTACCAATTAGGCCGGTTAAATCGCTTTCGAGCCCATATCTGGTTAACCATTCTGATTCGATTTTGCGAACACTGATTTGTAACCTTTGTAGTTAACTCCAGCCATATAACTTTGTCTTTTCTTCTTTTTTGGGTAGAAGGAAATACAGGGCCCTACTCATTTTTAGAAATAATTAGCAGTTTTTTAATGAATGGAAACTTGAATCGAAAATTGAAGCTCAATTGGTACTATCACTACGACCTCAATCCTATTCTTTCAAAAAAAATCAAGTCGAGGGGATTTGGGCTTCTACCCTCGGTGACACCCTTTGGTGATAATGGAGTCAAAGACCTCATCATCAGGTTCGGCATTACTACCTCAAAGACTCCTGCCACTCTCCTCTAGCCTGATAGCTCCTCCTAGGCATTTTGCTTCTTGCTGCTTAGGTGATATGTTTCGTTATTTATAACCATAATACATTTGTTTATTGAAAGCGAGTATACTGATCATTTAGTCCCATAGGATTGTTTTTAGCACCCCAAATAGTGGGATATCACCTCTTTTAACACATAGATTAGCCTCAATTAAAAACTTTTCTAATTGCGCCTTTTAAGTACTTAAAATAATAATGTGTCAAGATTTAATAGAGGGCGATATCCAAGAGTTAAAAAACTCAAATTTCAAAAATATTTCTTTTTAAAATAGTCATGTAGTAATTCTAAGGTGGTTACCCAGACTAAAAAAATTCTCCCAAGTAGGTGATATGACTGCGAGAGTAGAAGTAAAGTATGGTCCGAAGGGAGTACAGTATACTTGCTCTTTTCCGCTAGCAAGTACCCGGAAAGGCATTTATCGTCCACGCCGCAAAGGCATTTATCGCGAAGTTGATCGCCTCTCAACTGCTCTCTCTCTCTCTCTCTCTCTCTCTCTCTCTAAAATGTTAACTCTCTCTCTATGCAGCTGTGGGGCACTTGAACTTGTTCATGCGTTTCATGTCTGAAAGTGGCGGTGGAGTTCATGGGACATCCATGGATTTGCAGACCTCATCCTACCTTCTCTCTCCATTCTCCTTTTTCTCTCTCTTCTTTTCCTTTCCTTTCCCTCATTTTCTTTCTGCTTGTTGCGAATGTTCAGCGGTTTTAATGGCGGTCATAGGACACCGAAGCCTCTCTTTAAATTGCAATTTCCATAAGTTCGTTCTCCTTGAGTTCTCTTGACTACCTGTTCCAATTTGACCCTTGTGCTCCTGGTTTTTCTTTCTGATCTTTCGCTCTCTACTTGAATTCTCTAATTCAGTTTCCTTATTTCTTGGATTATTCTCTGTCTCTCTCTCTCAATTCTGAGATTTGCATAACTCAATAGGTTTTTTCCTCTTCTCTCCACTGTATAAATTACATGAGGTTTGAATATTTCTTGATGGCAAAAGAGACTGAAGAGAGAAAAGAAGATGCGGACCAGGTCGGAAATCATGACAGAGAAGAAGCAGAAGGTGAGACAGGAAATGACGAGCAAAAAGGCGACGATGGAGATCATCTTGAAGAAGAGGTAATAATACGAGCAGTTCTTTATTCTTGAGAAAGTGTTCTACACAATCATGGGATTATCACCGTCCAGGGTTGGACGGTGATAAAGAGGGCATCAGTGCACATGCGGTCAGAGTCTTTTTCCAATTATTTAAAGTAAATTAATTGATATATGCAATTAAAAATTTTCCCAACTATTTAGGGTACATTCAATTAAAATTAAAATTAAAAATAAAATTAAAATTAAAATTATGAGGACCTACTCTCCTCATTACCGCCTTGTAGAATCCAGTTGCAACCTTAGATAAACGGCCCCTAAATTTAAAACCTTGTACTAAAATATCAGATTTACAATTACAGGTCTTTAGAAAAATAGATGAAGCGGATAAGAATATTTCTTTTAGAAATTTGCACTCATTTCACGGTGTTTGCTATTGTAATCTTTTTAAATTTTTATATTTTACGTCTATATTATTATTTTTAAACTTTAAAAAAGTATACAATGAAATTATTTATCTTTGGTACAAGGTAATCACAATTAATCATAATCATTCGATGTGAAATTAGATGGTTGCATTTATTCCATTGACTAAACTCAAATTTAAATAAAAAAAAAGTCAAACTTTATGAAACACCTAAGCTATCAGATTTCACATTGGATAGCTAAAAGTAATTGTGATCTTTTTATATTAAAAGTAAACAGTCTTACATTCTTTCTTTTAACTTTTTCAAAATACTTTATTTTGGAACTTTAAAATCCAAAATGATAATAAAATTCTTGATTTCAAAGCTTGGAGTGCTTCTAAATAGCACTTCAGGCCTTCAAGCTCAAATGTGATGGGATACCTCACCTAGTACGGACCAAAATCATGGTTAAAAAAAGGTATGGACATGGGAAAACAAAAATTAAAAGAAAATTTTATGATCACATTAATTTATGGGCACATAAGCGAAAACTTCTCTTACTTCTTTTGTGGATGAGTTGCACACTCGCCGTACGTCAAGGAGTAACATCTGCTTTAGTGGACATATATTTAACGAGCAATGATTTGCAATCGTTGTATAGTAATATTATGCAATAATTTTAAAAAACTATCTTATTGTCATTTGTTTGATCTAAAATTTAAAATATACATTTTTATTATTCTAATGAACAATTACAAAATTTTTTTTTTTGAAAACATAGCGTAGAAAATATTTTTTTAGCCCAATTAACATAGGCCGTTCATTTTGGTAAGATGCTTAGATCTAGGCTTTAGAAGAACTTTTTCATTTCTAATTTTTTTGGATGGCTTTATTATCATTAGATGAACAATGTTAAAAAATAAAAAAAATGATTTTGAGTTTATAAAGGCTAAGATCTTGAAATTCACAAAATGAATGGTCTAGATTCGTTTTTGGAGGGAACTCATTTTGACCATATTTAGGGTTCAAATTGTTTTTTTTTTTTTTGAAGGATTGATTATTGAGATGAAGAGAGTGTGTGTGAAATTTTGAAGTCATACAAATACCACAAACATAGTTTTCTATAAGTGTCGTTGCATTATACTATGATACAATCGTTGCATTAGATCATTGTTCTATATTTAGCTACATTTTGCGAGGGTTTATTGGTCTTTCGAGCTAATTAAGCCTTTTTTTTTCCTCTTTTTTTTTTCATTTCTTTTTTGGTAGTTCAGCATTAGGGTAGGAGTTGAACTTAAGATGTAGTGTTACTAAGATCAACTACTAATAAATCAAAGCCCAAACCTGATTCTAATTTAGCTTACTTTTACTTGAGAAGTCAATTATATTTGGGGATTGTATACAATGAGACCATGTACGTTTTGTGCAGGGATGTTACAATTATTCATTACAATCCAATGTGAAATCTGATAGTTTAGATGTGTCGTAAAGTTTGAAAAAATTTCTTTTGAACTTTGAGCTTGGTCAATGAAATAAATGCAGCCAGCCAATTTCACATCCAGTAGTCAAGATTAATTGTGGCCACCATTGTGAAAAAAGTAAATGATCTCATTATATACTTTTCCTTATATTTATCTCATTATCCATATGTTTACACCACATTTGAACGGTAGCGACAAATAGTATTTGAATGAGAGATGGACTTCATAAGAGAGGGACTTTAAGTTAGATTACTCTTACTATTACAAAGGGAAAAGTTTATATAGAGCCGAGGCTCTAAACAACCAAATTTGAGCCTACCTCAAAAATTTCACTAGAAGAGGTTGTTTTGATGCCCAGATATCTTCAAATTGATCATCTCGACATCAAGATACATGGACATGAGAAAAAAATAGACCGCAAGTTTTGGAAATAGTGTATTTTGTGATGCATTTTTGGACCGTCAATTTTCAAGATTTTCAAGTTTTTATAGATTTGTCGATCTGTACTATTTTTGAAGCTTTAAACTTTATAAATAAATATGAAATTATATTTTAAGGCTATCACAAATATTTCCAATATTGAAATCATATTTCTTGATACTATTTGAAAGTAGGCGCTAATTTGATTGTTTAGAGCCTAGGCTCTATAGAAACCGCACCCATTACAAAATACTTAGAGGAAAATGTGTACAAGAGTATATTTAAATGGAATAAAGGAAGCTTTGTTTTTTAATAGACAATTTAGATTTTGTATCGTGTAAGGGTCAAAATCCCTTACAAAATTATTAAAGAGATCACATTAGAGTTTTTAGTTTTAAAATTTTCACTTCAATCAAGTACCTTTTCAAAAAATATTTTTAAAATATCATAATTGCCCCTTTTTAGATTTCCGTATCTTTCATTTCAGTAATGGTCCTGTTGTGTACTTTTCTATAATTTAATCGTGTATTGCATTTGCCTCTTACTAGTTATTATGGATAGAGAATGGGATCCACTCTATAACTTTTGAGAAACTAAATTGTATTCCTTACAGCATAAAATTTATGTATTTCCCCTTATCCAACCCTCCATTCTAAATGGCCGGTTAAGATTGCCCCAATCACAATGTCACGTTTTTACACTATTTTATTTTTAATTTTTTTCTATAAACTATTTTGACACCAAATTTTGGACATCCAATCCTCTATTACTCTAGTATTTTTTTATAGGTGTGCCCAATGAGAAGATGGCACGTACCAAATTTCATAATTATATAATTTATATAAAAAAGCTAAAACTAAAATACTTTGAGACGTCAAATCTAAGATCAAATGGTGAGTGGCTCTCTTGATCAAAATGGAACGGCTAGATGGTAGGTAAAGCATAAATCTTATATGTTGTAAGAGTAGTATAGAAACATTTCCCATATCTTTTTGTTTTCAATAGATCAGTGAAGAAAGGGTCCCACATGTGGTAGGAGTGGAATCCAAGACATTATTTGTGACACCATGTTATCTTGACTACCTATGCCTTGAGTCATTTCTTCTTACCCCTCTGTATCATTTGTTCATGAAAAAAGCTTATATAAGTTTGCAACTTTAAAATATAGAAATAAAAATGCACCTCAAAAATCCTTCTAAAAAGGTTGTTTTAATGTTAAAACCCTCTAATTAATCATCTCAACATCGAGATGTATGAATATGAAAAAAAAAAAAAAAAAAAGATTTTGAGTCCTAGAAATAGTGCATCTTGCAACACATTATCTAGACCGTTCATTGTCAAGATTTTCATATATTTATAGATCAACTTGATTTTAACCATTTTTTCAGTTTAAATTTTTATAATTCGATTTAAAAATAGATTTTGAGATAACCTTAAGAATTTTTACACCAAAATTGTATATTATGATAAAATTTAGAAGTGCGCCTTAATTGGATGGTTTAAGGTTGCAACCTTATAGAAACAACACCCTTTGTTCATTACTTGGAGTGATTGCATGTGCCTCTTGCTAATAATTAAGAATAGAGAATGGGATTATGAAATGGGCACTAGTCTGTATTATCCCTATCATTTCATAGTTATTATTAAAGGGGATTATATACTATAAGATCATTTATTTTTAGTGTATGGATATCACAATCACTTTTAGCCTTTAGATGTGAAATCCAACAACTTGGGATTCACATGATTTGAAAAATTTTCATTTGAGCATTGAGCTTGGTGAATGACACACACTCTAACCTCCCGATTTCAAATTTAATAACTACGAGTGATTGTGACTTTCTCTTACAAAAGTAAATGATCTTACTGTATTCCTTTTCCTTACTTTTTATAGAGGCAAAGCATAACTTCACCTAATAATTGAAACCCAAAAGTAAATGGTCTTACTCTATTCCTTTTCCTTACTTTTTATTGAGGCAAAGCATAACTTCACCTAATAATTGAAACCCAAATTACAAAAAAGAAAAAAGAAGAAGTGAAATTGTTGATGTGCAGATACATGCTCTCTTTGAAGAAATAGGCATAGTGGACCAAGAGATTATTAGACTTGAAAGGAAAGTGGGTCAACTCAGGTGCCGCTTTTATAGAGAGAATGAACATTTTCGAGTTTCAGAGGACCATCAGATAACCAATAATCAGCATTTTTTGGGACAGAGAAACCAAAGGCTACACAAGCAAAGGGTAAATTCACTTGGTTCTTCGTATGAAGCCGTGCTTTCCATGGAAGGTGGCTGCAGCAGTGACTCTGGTAATAAGAGAGAGAGAGAGAGAGAGTCTAGATGGTCTCTAACGTAGAACTTGGTTTTTATTATTTTTTGAAGATTCATTAAAAGTCTAAAGAGCTTGGTAAATTGGACCATCCATTCGTATGGACAGTCTCATCCAAGTTATTCTTATTCTAGATCACTGTATTCACTAAGAAATGGGTTGGGGTCGAGGTAGTAACAACTCCACACTCTTATCATCATGTTGTGATTTTTATTCCTATGACACTATCCCACTAAAATCTTTGAAAAACCAATTCCTATACTATTTGAAAAACTGAGTAGGGGTTTTCTTTCCTACTGAGTTACCCGAAAAAAAAACAAAAAACAAAAAGAACATTATGCTCAACTAAGTTTTTACGAAAGAAAGTTCATTTAGTACCATATTGGCAATCTATTATGAAACCTGGGCAAAAAATGTGGCTTCCGGGCTACTGCCGCCGGCCCAACCAGGCCCTCTTTTTTTCTTTTTATTTTTTAATTATTTTTTCATCATTTGGTTTTGGATCGGCCTAGTCGTTCCATTGCCACTCTTTGCGGTGGGCTCAATGGTCACTGGCCGAATTGAGTAAGTGCAGCCAATTCTTTTTTTTGGGTAAGTAAACAACATGCATATATAGCCCAATTGTACCCCCAACATATGCCATCATGTGGGCCACATCATAAAGTGATAAAAAGTGGTGTGTCAATGGGGATTTGGGCCCTTACCCGTTGGTTAGAATAGAGTCTCAGACCTCCCCATAGGGACTCGACAATCCCACTACCAAGGGCCCAAGCCATTCTTAAATTTCTATTTATTTATTTATTTATTTCCAATAGCTCAACTGGGGAGATCCCCTTAACTTGGCAGGATTAGAGCTTAGGATCCAAGCACTGTGAACTTATCGCCCAACACGCTGACCGGTTTATCCTCATGCTCGTTTCCTAAATGGCCTACATTTTGGTGGCCCCCACCTCACATATTAATAGCTATGCAACTATTCACATCGACATTAACTCGCACATATAGTGGTATGTAAGTGGGGATTTGGGAGCTTATCCTTTGGTGAGAATGGAGTCAGAAACCTCACCATGGGGCATGGCATTACTACCGCTAAGGCCCCGGGCCATTCTCTAAGTGCAGCCAATTCCAGTACAGCTAACTAGTTTTCTAGCTATTTTGTATCGTAAAAGAGTTTTAAAAAACCGGTGGGAGGCGAATCCTAGGGTTTCTAGACCCAAACCACCCACCCAACGAATAGTTCCGCAATAATTGCTCTTTTCTAAAATTTGGTAGATTGCCTTTTACTTATGGAAAAAGTTTATACAAGGATGCACCTTATAATGTAGAACTACGGATGCACCTAAAAAATCCATCGAAAAAGGTAGTTTTAATGTTAAAAAACCCTTTGATTGATCATCTTGACATCGAGACGTATGACCATAAAAAATAAAAAAGATTTTAGATATCAGAAATAGTGCATTTTACAACATATTATCTACACCATCAATTTTCAAGATTTTCCTATGCTTATCTACTTGATTTTAACTATATTTGAAATTTAAAATTTTATAATTAGATATAAAAATAGATTTTTAGATAATCCTAAAAACATTTTACATCACAATTATATACCATGATAAAATTTGAAAGTACATCTTACCTCTACATGCATCCGTATGCCAACTGCACCCTTTTACTCATTCCACAAGATAATGAATTAAAACAAACAAAAAACTCTGGCTTTTGAGAAGAAAGATATCTGTTCAAACCTATGGTTTTGGTGGGGTGGATGGGGTCCATGATTACGACTGTTGGATTAGGGAGATAGTCGAACGCCCACGGTCGTTACCCTTGCTGATGAAATCCTGTATGTCATTTCTTCTCACAAAGTTAAAGGGGAGAAATAAAAGGCTTGTAAACTAAGTGCAATTAACCATACACCCAAGCCCAAGGTTAGAAACTCGTCTCGACCAAGGTACTCAGCTACTTGACCAAAGTAAGTAACTTGGAGAGATGAACTGGTCTGAACCACATACAGCTAAAAAATTAATTAAAAAAAGTAAAAATAAGAAAAATAAGACCAAGTGAACTAGTCTGAACCACAAACAGCTAAAAAATTAATTAAAAAAAGTAAAAATAAGAAAAATAAGACCAAGTGAACTAGTCTGAACCACATTCAGCTAAAAAATTAATTAAAAAAAGTAAAAATAAGAAAAATAAAAGAAGTTACAGAAAGCATTAGAAGATTAAAAAGAAGAAAAAGACCTATAAAAAATAAGTTATTGAAAATTTTGATTTTGATTTTGAATATTTCAGAAAAATTTTAAAAAGGGAAAAAATTACTAAAGTTTTCAAATCACATTAAAAACTACCAAAATAATCTAAAAACTTATTTGGTGTTTCCCATTGTTTCTATATTTTTTTATTTTTATATTCTTTTTAATTATATTTATAAATTTATAAGAGCAGGGAGAGTTGACGTGGAACTTACCCCTACTCAGTCTTTGCCCATGGGGTAGGTTGGAGTAACTCGCCTAAGTCCAAGTGGACTCGGGTGACACGAAAGGTTGTGTACCTCCGTAAATGGATCTACGGTCTTTTTCAAAACATTGTCTTTTATTGTGAAGATTATGTACCAGGATGTTGTTTGGATAGGGTTTCAAATATAAATAATCAAAATAAAGCGCACCCTAAATCTTGTTAAAAGAATCAATTTTCAGGCGTCAGAAACCCTTATAATAACCCAAAAATCTATTGTTAAGACAAAATTATATATTTCAAATTACTAGAAAATGATGTCTTTGAGCAGATCTATAAGCACATAAAAATTTTGAAAATTCGACAATCAAAATAATGTGTTACAAGAAACACTATTTTTAGACTTGAAATCCTTTTTTTATAAATATTTTCATATATATCCAGGTTGAGATGTAAGGTTTTTCGAAGTTAGAACAACATTTTAAGGGTGGACTTTTAATGTGCACCCTATGAAGTCAACACCTCATAAATAGTGCCATTTAGCAGTTGCCCCAAATTACTACCAAGGAAATGCGTTGTGATCCATGTGGTCATATAAAATCATTGGTACAAATTTCTTTGTTTAGAAGAGCGCATGTTGGGACATGCAGAGAAGACAGTCGATGGAAATTTCTTTTAAAATCTAAAGTGGATAGTTATATCATGGTCAGCCAAAACATGAATTAGCTCATGTATTCGGTCCTTTCTCTCTCGATGACTGTTCATAAATTGAATGAATAGTTGTCTATGCTCATGGATCGTTCTAGCGTGTATACTATGTTCCATGGGAGCATTTTTATACGTACTCCATCGAGCCAGAGAGCCACTTGGGAAGGTTTTTCTTTTACCAAAAAATTTGACATATCAAATGATCATTTCAAATAAAAAATAAAAATTATTATTTCAAAAGGAATAGTTTTTGAGTTCTCATTTCATTTTATAAAATTTGGGTGGTCTCTATTCAATCTCAAGAGATAATTTTTTCATGTATGTATTTAGTGCAATTCGAAAAAATATTCTTTTAAGGGAAAAGTTTATATCGAGCCGAAGCTCTAAACAATCAAATTTGAGCCTACATCAAAAATTTCACTAGAAGATATTGTTTTGATGCCCAAATATCCTCAAATTCATCATCTCCACATCAAGATGCATGGACATGAGAAAAAATTGGATTTCAGCTTTTGGAAAAAGTGTATTTTGTAACGCACTTTTGGACCGTCAATTTTTTAGATTTTGAAGTTTTCATAGATCTCTCGATCTACACTATTTTTAAAACTTTAAACTTTATAAATACAGATGAAAATAAGGCTATCAAAAAGATTTGCAGTATTGAAACCACATTTCTCGATACTATTTGAAGGTAGGCTCTAATTTGATTGTTTAAAGCCTACGCTCTATACAAACCCCACCCTTCTTTTAAAAAGTTAGTCAATAGGTTTAAGATAGTTATATCCTTTAACTTTAGGGTCCTAAAAATACTCCTAACTTGGATTTTACACAAAGGAGTAAACGGACAATGTGCTCCATCAGGATTAAAAAATCTTTTAGCTTCTATAATTACCATCTTAACTATGCTCTATGTCTGCAAGTAGATTTCAAGGACGAGAGATTCAAAGAAAAGCATGGCCATGGGTCCAAACAGAACTCGATCCAGGGCTTTGTAAACGACAGTAAGAAGCCCAACAAGCTCTCTGAGGAGCTTTTGAAGTGCTTGATCTCTATTTTCCTCAAATTGAACAGGAATAGAAGTTGTGAAGTCCCTAAGCTAATGCTTTCATGCATGAGTTCTGGGAGCTTCATTCCCAAAAGCTCCTTCAATTGCACAGCACCATTGTTTCTCTCTCTGGATTCAACCACACATGATCCTTATGGTACTCTTGATAGAGAAATCGACATCGGACCATACAAGAACTTCATCGTCCTCACGAGGAGCTCACTGGATTTTGGTCGGGTATCCGAATGCTTTCCGTTGCTCCAAAAACTAAGGTAAACTTGTTTGTTTTCTCTCCCTAAGCATTATTATCTTTGTTTTTAAAATTGTAATTCTGCATGAACAATTGTTTCAGGTAGGCTGGACCGCATTTGTACAATATGCAGTCTTGGGCATATATCTTAAAGATGGATGCAAATAGGTGGTCTATCTAAAAACAATTGTAATCAACGATCCAAATGTTTTCTCAATATAATTATTATTTCTAGTTTTCAAATTTTATTTAATTTTTCATATTCTTGATCTCCATATTAAAGATTATACATTCTCTAAAAATTAAGATCAAATTATATTTAAAAAATATATTTATTACCAAGCCCGCATTTCTATATGTGCGGGTTTGGCCGCATGCTAACCATGTCCATTCTGTATTGCTTCTCTCTCTAAGTTCAGAGAGAGATATGATTTGCATGCATCCTCAAGAACAATCGAAGTAGAAAGCGTGAGAAAAACCTCCCATCAGAAAGAATATTCATATGTTTGAGAAACAATCATATGATGTAAAGAGTGCAATTTGTATAAGATGTTAACTTTAAACAATCAAAATAAGGCACAATTCCAAACTTTGTCGAAAGATACAATTTTGGTGCCAGAAATCTCCACAATCGTTTGAAAATCCATTTTCATCAATTATTATTTGCTTTGAAGCTCCAAAAATGGTATTGATTGAGTAGATATATGAACATTTAAAATCTTGAAAATAGACGATTCAGATAATATATTGTAAGATGTATTATTTTTGGACTTTGAAATCTTTTCTTTTTAATGTCCAATCCTTTATTAAACCGCAATTTTTAAAAATATAAAACAATTTCCAATAAAATAAAATGATCAAAATATTCCTTGAAATTTTCAAAAGGTGCTTTGGTTTTATATTTTATCAAAAAATTATTTTTAATATTTTTTATATGTGCACCCCAATGAAAAGATGGCTGGTACCAAATTTCCTATTAATACATTTTGTATAAAAAATTAAAAATAAAATACTCAGAGGCGTTGGATCTAAAATAAAACGGCAAGTGACTCACTTGATCAAAATTGGACGGCTGGAAGGTAAGAGAAGCATAGATCTTCTATGATGTAGGGAAAGTATAGAAACCTTTCCTTATAAATTTTTCCTAGCTTTAAATTTGTTTTTATGATAGAAAACCAAATATAGAGCAATTACTTCTCCTTAAAGGCAAAGAAGGCTATTTGATTTCTGATAATAGCAATCTTGATTTGTTGCAGGGTTTTGATGGACAAGCTTTGCAATTTGGATCTGAGTTTTTTGACATACAAACAAAAGCTGGCCTTTTGGATCAACATCTATAATGCTTCCATTATGCATGTAAGGCTAGGAAAACTCTAATTGGGTTTTTATCACTTTGAAAGAATAAATAGTTTATCTATCAAGCTTTATGCTCACTATCATGCCAATTTCTTAGATGGTTGGACATAGAGAAATTAATGAGCATCGATCAACTGATTCCTTAGATTGGAATGATTGTTTAGATGAGCCTAGCGCACAAAGCCGTCTATTATTTTGGGATTGTATACAATGAAACCATTTACCTTTTGAATAGGGAGGTCACAATTACTTACAATCATCCGATGTGAAATCTGATAACTTGAATGTGTCATAAAGTTCAAAAAAAATTCTTTTAACTTTGAATTTGATCGATGAAATAAATACCACCACCTAATTTTACATCCACAGGACTTTTTTCTCACCATACAAGCACAAATATTTGTGTTGGGCTCATATGCTCCCCCAATTTACTATGTCAATGGTATTTTACTATATACAGGGAAAACTTGACCTCAACTGAGATAAGTGAGAGAATAGCACCCATCATCTGGTCATGGCCTCATTCTAGTGAATCTCACTCTCTTCATTACCATACATGCTATCATATTTCTTAAGGGTCACCATACATGCTATCATATTTCTTAAGGGTTATACGATGACCGTAAGGGGCATGTTTGGTTCGTGTGAAAAAAATTTCTCATATAGTTAGATGTGAGAATATTTCTACACACTAAGATCAATTCGTATAAAAACACTCCCACAGCTAACTATACGAGGGAATTTTTTCATGTGCGAAAATAATTGTAAGTGGAAAATTTTCTTCATGTGGTTAGGTGTGAAAGTATTTTCATACCAACTAGCTGCCAATGATGTAAAAAGATACACTGAAACTAGGTGTAAAAATATTCTCACATCTAACTACAAGAGAAAATTCTTTCACGTAAATATTTCCTGAAGAATATTTTCATGCGAAACAAATGGGCTGTAAGGCTATTGCTTTTCCAAATTTCTTGGATTTGTAATATCTTTTCCTTTTCATATTTACTCATAGAAACTATAACATTTAAATCAAGGAAGAGTTTATAATAAGATTATTTATGTTTGATGCATAGAGGTCAAAGTTGGTTTTGACCGCTGGATGTGAAATTGGGTGGCTACATTTCTTCTATTGAGTAAGATTACAGTTCAAAAGAAATATCTTCAAACTTCATCACACACCCAACCTGTCAAATTTCAAATATAACACCTATAAATGATTGTTAACTCCTTGAACCAAAGGTGATTGGCTTTATGACATACAAATTAGGAAAAATATCCTATTATCCTCTATTTTTAACTTTTATATTTCATCTCATCAGACTTAAGAATTGAAAATATTACTTGTAAGCAAAAAGACTCCATCTTTTTTATCTTCTAACACCCTAAACCCATTTGACCATGTATTATTGACCTCAACAACTTATGAAATGACCATCTCTCTCTCTCTAAAACTTCATCTCACATCATCTCTCTCTAAAACCCAAACTCCATATCTCTCTCACATCATCATCTCTCTCTCTAAAACTCAAATTTCATCTCCCTGTCTAAAACTCCATCTCTCTCTGAAACCCAAATTTCATCTCTCTTTCTAAAAATCCATCTCTCACACGTAAAAAAGTGTACTCGTGTTCGAGCTCAAGCTAAATCCCTTGACTCCGAGAAACGAAGAGAGAGATGAAGTTTGAATAGTGTCATTTTAGTATTTATTTGGATAAAAAATTTATGACCAAAAGGGTCCAAGAGGTTGTAAAATAGAAAAGATAAAACATTTTGCTTACAAGTTATATTTTCAATTCTTATGTCTCATGAGATATAGAAGTTAAAAATAAGAGATAAAGAGATATTTTCCCAAATTAATATGCACCACAATATAAAACTAATATTGAATTTGACAAATTTGTCTGCATATCCCTAGATAGAAATAAATAACAAGATCTTACATGTCTTTTTTTTGAGTGATTTGCAGGCATTTCTCCAATATGGGCTTCCCTCCTCACCTCAGAAACTATTGGCACTATTGGACAAGGTATCATCTATCTGCATCTCTGATACAAGAGTTTTTTACAGTATCAATATGGCGTGTTAGAAAATATCGTGGACTTGAATTCTTTTTTTTTAGCAAAATGTTGCGAAAAGTATGGTAGTTTTTGGAATATCATTCAAGCCTATAACTACATATAACTCATCTGGTTTTCCCTCTTTTTTTTCATACACCAGTCCCCTCGTCTTTTTTTTTAATCTGAACTCTGCTCCGTTTGCCCACTCTTATTCAGGCCATGCTCAATGTTGGAGGCATAGTACTAAACGTTCTGGCGATCGAGCATTTTATCCTCAGGCATCCATGTGAGTTCAAAAAGGTGAGCTGTTTTCAAAGAGGAAAGAGCTCTCTCTCTCTCTCTCTCTCTCTCTCGCTCTCTCTCTCTCTCTCTGCGGTTTTCTCAAGTTTCAAGTTAAATCTTTTGGGATAATAGGGAAGTATGGAGGAAAGGGAAGCTGTACTTCGCCGTGCATATGGTCTCGGGTATCCTGAACCAAGCATCACTTTTGCTCTCTGCCGTGGAAGCTGGTCTTCCCCTGCAGTAAGTGATTTTACTTCTGCATATATTGATATGTCTCTTCTTTGCTATCAGGGTGAGAACATCTTAATGGCAGGTGAGCATAAATCTGTAATTTTCTAAACTAGAAGACTGGAAAATGTTAGTACTCCATAAAAACCAAGGAAATAAGAAAATAGGACGAGAAGCAAAGAGTGAGGAAGGACCGAGAGAGAGACGATGGGTATTGGATAGTGGGTAAGAGAGAGAGAGGGAGAGAGAGAGAGATTGCAATTTGCCTCTCTCATCCAGGAAAATGCCTACAAGCTGACCTCTTCTTCATGTGGCTACATTACTCTGTCTATGAGAGAGAGAGATTGCAATTTGCCTCTCATCCAGGAAAATGCCTAAAGGCTGACCTCTTCTTCATGTGGCTACATTACTCTGTGCACAGATAAGGGTGTACACTGCAGAGAACGTGGTGAACGAGTTAGAGACTGCGAAAGTGGAGTACTTACAGGCCTCCATTGGAGTCACAACCAAGAAGAAAATAATAATCCCAAAGCTTCTCCATTGGTACACACAGGATTTTGCAGAGGACCTAGACTCATTGGTAGAGTGGATATATAGCCAATTGCCTAGGTCCTCACCATTGAGGAGATTGATTATGGAGTGCTTGAAAAGTGAGACAAGGTGGCCCATTGCTCAAACCGTTGAGGTGAGACCATATGAATCTGAATTCAGGTATCTGCTGAGACTGTAACTGCTTTTTCTTTCTTACAGTGGTCAAATAGAGTGACAAGCCATGTAAGTCATCCATCTGTGGTTATTAGTTATTGTAATTGCAATGGATTCAGGAGTTCATATAATCTGATTAATGACATACAGGCTCTCCACTCACTCTCACTCTCTCTCTCTCTCTCTCTCTCTCGTGCACACACACACAGATGCATGCACGCAAAGAGAATTATGTTTAGTACCATTTGATGATGAGAAACATGCTACAAGAAAGAAGTACTACAGACGAGCTATGAAAAAAGCCCAACATTGATGATGAGAGTATTGACTGCAACTTGATGGCCATATACATACCCACGATAATACACAAGTCCCAACACGAAAGTCTTATACGTTAAGTTTCTTTGTAACTATAGTTCTATCTTCCATAACTCAAAAATCAGAACCAATACAATAATAAGCAATAACAATACATTAACTAACCAATACATTAACTAACCAGCCAGGCCCAATAATTACACACACACACACAAAAAAAAAAAAAAAAGAGGATTGTATCAATATCTCATCAATTTCTCCAAATAGATCCTATCACTCCGAAGATTACAACATATGAACTTGCATACAAGAAAGAATAGCAACACTCAGGAAAGGAGAGCAACTATCCTATTTAACAGGTTTAGGCCAAAAACCGTTTCCTCGCAATTGACTTTGGCCACAGCATTCAATGGTTGAGAAAATCTACCTTCGACTGAAATGGTGATTAAGCATGGGAGAGAGCTGCTTAAGATCTCGCCACTAAACCGCAGGCACAGGCCTGATACATCATCATAAGCCTTAGAAGTATTATCAGCCGAGAATACTGGGATGGTCACAGAGACAAGGGAAATATTTGAATTGCCAAGTATGGTTGAAGCTATTCTATGGGCCACTGTAAGGATCATGTCTTTGTTTCTTACGCTCTGGCCCTCTTCGCTTTGCATGCCCTCAATATGGCCTCGGAAGGTGCAGCTGTATGGGAATGATATCATAGTGTTCACTCAGAGTAAGGATAAAAAGAAACAGAAAACTGTAAATCTAGAGATCAATTAGTGCCAAACTGAAATCCTGAGAAACCTCAACTCAAACCCAATTCATAATTTTAAAGCTCACGAAATTGTGCCAAATCCAATATTAACTTGATTCCAAACCCTTGATGCTCAAGCTAAAGAAGATAAAGAGCTCAAGAAAATAGTGCCAAAACCATAATTTTAACATCAAACTTCCAAACCAGAAATCTTGAGGCTCGATAAATTTGTCATGAAATAGAAACCTCAAGTTCACCCAAATTCTCATGGTGTATGACCTCTTTACTTTGTCGTTAGGCCATAAGGCTCTAACATCCAAGGTTTGAATACCAACTAACAAAGAAACGTATTTCCCGATCCATGGGGTCTCTGACTTGTTAATTTTTGAGATATTAATGATTCACAAAATTTCTCAAATCTCTCAAAAGCTAACTTTCAAGATATAACAAGAAAAGCTTTGGTAAAAACTCTAACCCCAATCTTGATTTCCAACCTGGCTGCCAAAAAACTAATGCAAGACGTTAATAGCACTACGTGGAGCTTAAAATACCACGGGGTCAACTAGGAACCACCAGAGTTGACTAGGATCCAGTGGGTACTGGCCTGATTCTTGCCCGGACTTGGACAAATCTCCTGTAACCCTACCATCAGGGCCCCAGCTAGGTGCACATGTGTTGGTCAAGGGCAAAGTTAGAGAACAGTCCTAGATGCAGTCACCAACCAGCCAAGTTTCCCCTCACACTCACAGCATGCACCTATGCTACTTTGCACCAAATAGAATCCACTCGTGGCAGTCCAGTTTTTTATGTCTATATTCCTATTTGAGAGGGTGGCATGAGCCTTAGGTCAACCAGAGGGCCACGTCGGACAAGGCTAGTGCGCATTATGGTGTGTCGAAGCATGAGCTTCCCGACCACATGGTGGCATTAATCAATGTTGGTCTAGTGAGGGAGTAGTGTTTCAAAAAGCGCTAGGTAACACCCAGACGGCCATGGTGGTCCAAGCCGCCCAGTGCCTTGGCGGCCGCCTAGGCAGGCGCCCAGAATCTGGGCTGCCCAGTTGAAAAAAAAGAAGTTAGAAGTCGAGAAGAGATGACCATAATCCATATTTTCATACAACGCTAAAACAATAAAACCATACAAGCATACACTGATAGTCTGATACACACAAAAGTTCGATAGTAGAAACTAGAAAGTAGAAACTAAAATTAAGAAAAAGAAAATACACAGAAATTCAGAAAATATACAGTCTAGGACACAATCGTCAACACTCAACACCAAGAGTCAAGCACTCAAGCGTCGTCAACTCTTCATTTTTCAGTCATCATCATCAGAAGCCTCATCATATGCATCAGATTCGAAACCATCATCATCAAAGTCATCTCCCTCTTCAATATAATGCTCGTCCTCCTCTGTTTCTTTAGAATCTGCATCTTCCTCCTCTTCTTCTACCGCCCTCTTACTATATGCAGATGAGGCTCTAGGAGTCTTGGCTACTCTACCCTTTTTTATCTTTTTGTGCTTTCCTGAACTCAAATATTGTATAATCTCTTCCCTGGTAGCCTCAGGAACACTTTTACACGGGGCAACATCTCCCTTAATACTAGTAAGGTGTTTTTTGAACCGGTAAATACCCCCATTAGTATCATTTCCCCAAGAATTAAATTTAATACGATTTTCGTCATTTGAATACGAGTTATAACCATACTTCCAACCCGGATCACCACTTCTAGAAGAGCCCAAAGAAAATATTTCCATAGAACAATGCTCATTTTCATCATTTTCTAGTTCTTCTAAATTTAGAAATTGTTTAATCTCATTCTGAATAGCTTCAGTAACCTTTTTACAAGAAGCAACATTCCCTTTAGTACTAGCAAGATGTTTCTTGAATTGGTTAATACCCCCATTGGTATCTTTTTAACAAAAATTACATCTTATACAATTTTTATTGTTTGGTTTCGGGTTAAGACCATACTTTCAACCCGGATCACTTCTTCTAAGAGAACCAAAAATAAATTTATTCAAACGACAAGGATTTTATTCCTGTTTTTGTTTTACAGAACTCATATATTGCTTAATCTCCTCTCTGATAGCTTCAAGAACAATTTTACAAAAGGCAACATCCTCTTTAATACCGGCAAGATGTTTCTTAAACCATTTTATGCCCCTTTTTGTATCTTTTTCACAATAATTGCATCTAATGCAATTTTTTTCATTTGGATTCGGGTTATATCCAAATTTCCAACCCGAATCTCCACTTCAAGTAGATCCTGAAGAAGACATCTCAAAATAAAAACAAGCAATCTAAAAAATAAAGTTTTGCACTTACTTTGATTGCTCGAACTCCAAACTCCCACCTCTTAGATGTTTTATGATGCTAAAATATTCAAAACCACCCTCTAATAGGATTAAAAAAACCCAAAACTAAATCTAATCTACTTGGATGATGTTTGGATCCATTTTCCATAACTTTGAGAAACACTTCGATCCAATGAAAATCACAAAATCTAGTTTTTTTGAGGTTTCTTTATCTCTAAAATGGGTATCCTTAAAAGCTTTTATTTTTCAAAAAATTCAATAGAATGAAAAAAGACTCATTTCCGGCCCTAGGCGGGGCGCAAGCCCTAGGCGCTCGCCTAGGGGGGTGCTGTACCGCCTAGGCAGCTGCCCAAGGACTGCTATCTAGTTTGGCCGCCTAGGCTTGGGCGATGCGCCCAAGCCTTCTAGACCGCCTAGGCGGCTGGCCTAAGCACTGGGTGATCTGCTTTTTTGAACAATGTGAGGGATCGAGGCACTCGGCTGGAAAGGTGCCAACTTTGAATTCAAATTAAAACTGACGCATGCTATGACGTGGGTGAAACGGCCCAGACATGGGCCGTAGAATGGGGGAGACCATTATGCAACTTGACCCAAGCTGACCGGCCAGGTGGCCTTACCCCAGGATGTGGCTAGAGGGTAGCGGCTGATCATGCCGGTTGTTGTAACTAATAGAGTGATGACTCTTGTAACCAACTGGGGCGTGGTTTGCATAGCTAGCTGCTAGGTGCCCTGGAACAGGCCATGCAAAGTGGCTAATCACCTCGTGTAATCTATTTGAATTTAGTAGGTTGTAACTCAGGGGTTATATATATACTTGGCCCAGACCCTTGGTATCTGCAGAAATACACAATATAACTGTACAGCTTGCATAAAATGGCCTACAGCCCTTGACCCATTTGTCTTGCTTTGTCTGTGGGTGTGGTGTGTGTGTATTCTCTTGCTTGGTTCACACAGATAGGTTGAACTTGACCCTTGGCAATTAGGCTACGAGTTAAGGTCACATGGTACTAAGTGCAAGAATTGGACCTGTGACACCTACCTTCATAAAAAAAAAAACGAAAAGGAAAGAGGGTTTTAAATCAATTTTTTTTTTTTTTTTAAGTTTTATGGATCCATAATTGATCCTATGCTATTTAACCTCCAATATTGATCTTTCAACACCCCATTTTTTATCCGAAACTAGTTTCATTTGGATCAATTTAAGACTTTGACAAGGTTCTCCCATTAAAAACTTGTGTTTCTTCAAACATAAATACCAAATTGGCTGTTCTTCCAATTTCTCTCTTGATTCTTAACGAAAGAACTTAATTTTTTTTCAAATTAATCGTAATTAAACCCCCACAACAATTTGTTGGATGGAAAACTAAAATAAGAGAAATCAAGTGTCCAAATTTCTGGGGATTTTTAACCCAAAATGGAAAATCCTCTAATTGTCTGTCATTGTTTCACCAAACTCGTTCAAAGTTGTGCCAAACTGTTCCTATCACATTGATCTACAAAAGCCTAACAAATTGTCTTAAATCAAAATGAAAAATCTCAAAAATCAATTTTGTTTATTTTTTGCCTTTTGTTTTCCCACATTTTCTTTCCAAGTGGTTTTGTTTTTTTTTTAATGATTTATGCCTCTTATAGTATGAAATCGATTTTTTATTGTGAGTGCTTAATTTCATGTATTTTTGCATTTTCTCTTTTTTCTATTTTTAATTTTTTTCTTTTTAATATTGTGTAGTCAGTCAGGCCGACTTGCTGAGTCGGATTGGCTAGATCAGCACTGACAAGCACCCGGTTCGGGCCCTGAGCCAGGTTTTTAAACACTGATTCTACACATTTAAGAGTAACTAAGCAATCATTCCTTACTCAGAACCTCCGAATGAGCATAACATGATAAACCTAGCTCATAGAAGTAGAGTGTAGACATGAGACTTGGGTATAGAGTTAAGGTTTAGAGATTTTATGGTTTCTAAAGAAAGGACGGACAGATAGCATACCTTCGCATGTATTCAAACATTCCTGGAAGCTGCGACTCCTTATCAGTAAAGGTTTTTAGATCCAAAGGGAGTGGTTTCACAAAGTATCCAATGTTGGGCCGCAATTTAATAGGATACCTTTTACCGTCGCAAACGATGGCTAGCTTGAGGGGCAACAGGTGGTGATGGAAATGAACGTGAAGAGTAACCCTTTCTTCCTGACCGGGATCAAGACAAGCAATCACTTTGGTGGATATTACTTTTGGCAGTTCATAAGGGACCATGGACCTGCAATGTAATCTTATATGAATGCAAATTCTAAAAATCGACGTCGAGGTACTGTGAAGCATGAACCATAGGTCATCACAATCCAGTGAGATTATGATCAGTGATGGCAAGAGAGGAGATCTACCAGAACAGAATATGACTACAATAGTGGGTCTCACTCTCCAGCACCATCCCTCACTTCATCAGACTGAGATAACTAAACTTGGTTTCTCGTAATTCATCGGATTATAGTATTACTTTCCCATCACGTGGAGCTCAACAGAAATGAGAAACAAATAATGGGACCAACAAAAAAGAAGTTCCATAGCAGCCAAACTAAACCAAGAAACAAGGAAATGAAACTATGAAGGATGTCTCCCATGCACCATTACCTTTCTAGAGCTTCAGCCTCAAGAGTCCCAATTTGCAGATCTTCTGTTGTATCTTCATCTCGCACTGCAATTTTGGCCAATGGTTTAGTTGAGTTGTTCTTGAATGTGGCTTCCACGCAAACCAACAATGGGGAAACTCTGGATATTTCAGTTGAGAAAGCGTACTCCACACTTAAGCCACTCCCAGATACAGAGTCCAAAAGTATGTGCACGTCTGGTTTCGCATCAACATCCACAAGAGTTATGCATGCTGAACGTTGAATTCCAGCCACTCTTTCAAACGAACTTGTTCCAGATAAGGAAGGTTGCTGATCAAGCCATGATTCTAGCCCTTTACTAGGCATCAACTCTGACATATCCACACGAAATACTGTAGAAGTAGAATCATTCTCAGCATTTTCTTTTGATTTATTCTTTCCTACTTCTGTGTCAGAAAGATGAATAAGTGGATCCAATACTGCTTCATCACTACTATCTTTGGTAGCAGATGTAGTACTGCTGCCACTGCCCTTAGAGTTTCTTGCTGACTCAGTACTCCCACTTTCATGTGTATTAGAAGAAGAATGCTCAGATTCATAACTGTATGCGCTTTCTTCATCTGAAGATCCAGATAATGAGTCAGGATCGCGTTTATCCATCAAATTGTTTGTAGTTTTTCTGTCCCTTAAATTCTTCTGGTCGGTGAGTTTGGAGGTCTCAAAGTCACTATCAACAAAACTACATGGTTTAGGAAGAGGTTCATAACCTGGTGCTGTATGCATCACTATCTGTGAAAGAGATCCAGGAAGATAGAACCGGTCATTTTTGGGCGCATGGGACATGGGTTTTCTCTTTCTACAAAAAATATGCTCCACAAGTTTGCTTCTCCAGCCCCCATCTGGTTCTGAAAATGTTTCTCTCACCTCCGCAGAGTGATGAGTCAAATGAGGTAGTAACAGTGTCTTTATAAAGCGTGCACGATCACGCACATCACAGTTTAGGTCACACTTTGCAAGCTCAAGAACATACATCAATACCTTTTTACATGCCAAGAGATCTTCCCCTTGGACACTAAGTACAACCTGTTAACAAGTACAAATAGATCAACTTAAGAGAGCTGCTTTGCGAATAAACTATATTACAAAGTATGAAAATGGGAAATTGAATCATTGAAGGCCTAACTCTTTGTGTGTGTGCAAAGGTAAAGGAAAAAAGATTAAGCATTTTGGTTTTAACACTGAATACTTAGGATGAAAAAGTGAAATTTCTATTTTTTATATAATAAATAACAATTCATATTAGCAAGGCAAACTCTACACTGGACAATATGGTGAAGTGTGAGAGATATGTACAAAACTTGGAGTAAAACTGGCTAGCAGAATGCTATATTGCACAAACTTAGTTGGCTACAGTAGGGGGGAAAGGGGACAACTGTCCCACTGCAATGGAGGTGTGAGTCACACCTTCCCTTGCCAACTGGCACTCACTCAGAATGTCTGGAAGAGATGGTGAGTCCTCCAAGTAGATAGAAAAATTAGTCAAATAAACCCCTGAGTCTCCAGTGGCATGGTGAGGATCTATTGGCTCATTAGATAACGTTAAGGAAATCACCTTTGATTCTGAGTGATGAGCCCCGACTTCAGTCGAAAGTTTGCAAACCAACCAGGAGAGCGAAGAACTGGATATATATAGCATGCTCGTCCTGATAACCACTTTGGTTTCTTTGGTTTCATACATACACAGTGTATGGCATGCTCTTCCCGAGCACCATTTTTGTCTATGATTTCAAAGCAGACCACATTATGTGGGCCCAATCTTGCGTTGTAATCTTTGCAATACAAATACATTGTCAACAAGTCACAAAAATAAAGGAGAGAGAGAGGGAGAGGAGAGAGAGACTCGATGAATGATATATCAGTGATTTCAGCCGGACAGAAGTAGGAGGGCAAGATATATATATATATATATATATATATATTGTGTCTTGTATCTCTTAGGCATACAAGCACAGAAGTGTTCAACCCTAATCGGGTCAAAGGTTTTACGGCTATTTGAATTAATCCAATATGTAAATATTTGTAATTATGTTCTTTATGTTTTTCAATGATTTTCTTTGACAGTAGGTGAAAGTCTTCTTGATTTTGAGTGACTGACAAACTTTCTTCTACAGTCTTGATGGCATAACCCATCTTGAATTTGAATGTTCCTTTATTATAGATGTCATGAATTGGTACCTTAGGTATGTTCCAATTTTGAATATTATGTTCAATGTCATTTATAACTATTTGTTCTTTGTTTTTTACTCTACGTGTTTGAGATGAAGTTGCATTTTTACTAGTTAGATTCCTTATATCAAGAGGTTGCAAAAGCAATAGTAAATGGATTTACTGGCTGGTTACGAGGATGGTGGGCTTTTTATGTAGATGATGACACCAAACAAAGAATCCTCAATAATACTAGGCAATGGACCGCCAGGAATGAACAAAACCAAGAAATAATATATACAGAGAGTGATGCTGTCAACACTCTAATATATACCATTACACTTCATTTTGTAGGCAGTACAGCTTTACTAGCAGCACGATCGGAAGATCTGCTATCTAATTTACGCTGTCCTACACTATCTCATTATAAATGGTATAAAGATGTATTTTTCTCAAGATTATTAATACGCGATGACTGTCAGCTAGACCATTGGAAAGAAAATT
This sequence comes from Amborella trichopoda, assembly GCF_054954075.1. Classification (NCBI taxonomy): domain Eukaryota; kingdom Viridiplantae; phylum Streptophyta; class Magnoliopsida; order Amborellales; family Amborellaceae; genus Amborella; species Amborella trichopoda. Next base: position 8,434,853 of record NC_142343.1, on the reverse strand, counting down.
TATAGCTGGTCTACCATATTTGTTTGCTGAAAAAGTCAAGGAAAGATTAAGGAAAAAACATAATGGAATTATTGTCTATTCATCCTATACACTTGGAGAACTCTCCGCAGAAATATGTGCTAAAGGTTTAGCCTTATGCACAGACATGAAATTAAAAAGACAATTAGATAAACAAAAAATCACTAAGCGAAAACAAAAAATCCCATGGATTATGAAATGGGATTACACCATCTCATCCAATACCACAAATGACTATACCTACATCCCTCGATTGGGAAAAACTATTTCTGTGAAATGGTGGGATATCTTCCAAATGGATGTCACCAAGACCACACCAAAACGAATACCCCCAAAAACACCTAAATACCAGGAAAACCCAAATACTGCAAACACCTCTTTTGACTTTCCAACCTACCTTCGAAATATGTTGCAAACAAATCCCAATGCATCAAAAGAAGAACTAGAGAAACAAATGAAAGAGATTTTTGCTGAAGCCGGAAGAAAGCCAACATCTTCCGAAGAAACAGTACAGTCTTCCCCACTTCACACCAATAGGTATCTTCAACTAAGTCAAGCCGATCCAGAAGAGACTGATCCAGAAGAGACAGATCCAGAAGAAGATGACCCAGAAGAATTTAGCCAAAGACCATAAAGTTGCCATCCGTGCTGGCACAAAACCGACAAAAACAATCAATAATAAATGCCAAGATACTATTCCAAGCACCAATAGATACGACAAAGCACCGACAGATACGACAAGAAACAGTGACCACGTCACCGACAAAGAACACTGTTCCGGATGCCCTACTGTAGCCATGATTCAATATGGACAAAAAATATACTGTACAAAGATGCTCAAAAGCATCCTTTTTCTTTCTTTTTTATTTTGTCCTCTTTGTCTTACCCCTGTGGCGAATCTCTTCTTTCTTTTTTATTTTGTCCTCTTTGTCTTACCCCTGTGGCGAATCTCTTTACGTCTTCTCACCCTTTTTCCACTGTTGCTAATCTCTTTACGTCTTCTCTTTCTTGTCCTCTTCCTCCAGCTCCTTTATTCCTTTCTTAAGGACGAAGCAACCTCCCTCTATAAAAGAACCCTACCTTCTTCATTCGAAGCAAGGTCTTCCGCCTCTCTCTCTTACACTCTTCTCCTCCTCTTCTCATCTCACCACCCAGAAGAGTTTCAAAGCCTTCAACCTCTTCAACCGTTTCAAAGCCTTCAACCTTATCATCTCTTCTTCTATCACTTTGTTTTCTCTCTGCAAATCTCTTTTCTGAGACAAATGCCTTCCCGAAGTAATAGTGCAATCAGAGCTATCCTGACCTTCATAGCTCCAATAACCAGGTTCTATCTTTACCTTTCTCACTTTATTATGTGTGACTGTAATCTCAAATCTCTTCCCTCATACTGCCCAAACCACTGGAAATTGTTTTCCAGTTATTGTCTGTGCAAACAGTAAGTCTCTCTGTTATACTCTTATCCTGCTATTCTCTGTGATATACTTTCTCTCTCTCATCTCTATGCTTCCTGCTATCCTCTCTGATATTCTCTCTTCATTCTCTGCTATGCTCTGATACTCTCTGATATTTCTCTCTATTTTCTGTAATATACTTTATCTCTCTCTTCCCTGTAAAATGCTTTCTGATATTCTCTCTCTTCTCTGTCATGCTATTTACTTCTCTGTAAAATATCTCGCCATAATATCAGGGTGTAAAGTTTATAGTTTCTGCATTTCGCTTAATATCAGGGTGTAAAGTTTCTGATAATAAAATGTTTGTTTTAGTTATATCTTCTGATTATCTGTGATAATGCTGTGATAATGCAATTAAAGATTTTATTTAATGTAAAAATTGGTGAACATAGTTATGCTCAGTGGTTTGTAATCGATATTTCTATTATCCCTTTATTAGGAATAATCCTATTTATCCTTAATTATTATAAGATCCTACAAGAACTAGTTAAATACAATAGTTTATTATTCACTTATTTATTATAAGATCAGTGCATACCTCTCTTACATAACATCAATATATTCTTGTATAACAAAATCCAAAGGTTTCAACCTATCAACAAAGGTTATGACAGTACTGTAGATCCTGGCCGAAGTTGGTATCAGAGCCATACAGTAAAACTGTCAAAATTACAACAGTAGAACTGTTAAACAGTGAAACTGTGTAAACAGTTAAACTGTCAAAACAGGAAACCTGTTCTTTTACATCAATAAGTAGATGAGATAAAAGTTACATCTTGACTAGCGAAACTAAGTTAAATTTACATCCTAGAAAGTTGGTCCGAGAGTTAAGACAAGAGACAAGTGAACGCCTATTGCAAAGTACCGCCAAGGCCAGGAAGAGCCGCTTAGGGAAAACGCTGGGCCACTGAATGTCCAGATTGTCATTATCCGCAACCTACGGATGGCAAATTTAATAAGGAATCTAACTAGTAAAAATGCAACTTCATCTCAAACACTTAGAGTAAAAAACAAAGAACAAATAGTTATAAATGACATTGAACATAATATTCAAAATTGGAACATACCTAAGGTACCAATTCATGACATCTATAATAAATGAACATTCAAATTCAAGATGGGTTATGCCATCAAGACTGTAGAAGAAAGTTTGTCAGTCACTCAAAATCAAGAAGACTTTCACCTGCTGTCAAAGAAAATCATTGAAAAACATAAAGAACATAATTACAAATATTTACATATTGGATTAATTCAAATAGCCGTAAAACCTTTGACCCGATTAGGGTTGAACACCTCTGTGCTTGTATGCCTAAGAGATACAAGACACAATATATTCACAGACTCGCTACTCGGCATGGTTGAATCCAGCCTTTGTAGTGGTCCTATATATTTTAATTGTTTTCCAAATTTTTCTGTTTCTTTAACTGACCCAAATATATTAGATATATTAACAATTAATTTAAAAACACATGGGTTCCATATGACCCAAGGATCTCAAAACTTAGCAATAGTTTATAGAATATATTATAAAGTCATGAACACCTTATGTCCAAATATTATGCAAATTGATCAAAAAGATCAAACTATTTTATTCCAAACAAACATGGAAAAATCAAATATGATTGTTCCCAAAACAATAAAATGGTCAGATATCAGACTACCACAGTCATGGGCATTACAACATGCCAATCAACCTCAAGAGGTTCCTCAACATCATATTCCTAATCAAATCATAGAACATCCTGATGGTAATATTGAAATTAAATTCCAACAATTACAAGTTCAAGATGATATAAATATAAATAGAAAAAGGAATATAAAAAATAAAATACCAAGTAGAAAATCCTATTCTAATGATCCAAATGTCATAATCTTACCACCTCCTACTCAGTCTTCTTTAATACCTAGTTCAGACCTACAATTTCAAGGAATAAAGAGAACAATAGATCGTGTTGTTATTCCTACATATACTCCTGGAACTAGTACTACAAATACGACTGAGCCTAGTCTAGAAGAATTACAAGACTTTCAAATATTAACCTTACAAGTAGAAGAATATGACAATTCTCATGATAAATATTCAGATGAATATATAGCAGCATATTTAGCCGCTAAATTAGAAAGAAAAAAGAAAAAAATTGATCATAATTATATTAAGCAAGACTTTATGTCACATGAAAATAGACATATCAGACAATGGTATCTTACAAATGTACCATTACCGTTAAGAGAAAAATTACAAGCTAAATATAATCAATTCCTTAAAAAGGAAAGGGAAATAGAAGGTTATTTTTTATGGCTAATAAGTAATTATCAACATAAGCTTCATATCCCTTCTTCATTTGATGAAATTCAAACCATAGAAGAAAAAACTTATATAAGCACTGATGGTACTACCACCTCTAGTACACATCCACCTGAAAAAAGTATTATACTTAAAACAAAAGTCCCTATGAAGGATGAGCCTACTCAATCTCCATCCTTATATGATATAATTGCGACTCCATATAAATCTTACCTAAAGAACTTGGTAAGAAGCAGGAGTTAATACCTCATATTGTGGAACAAAATAATTATACCAATCTGTATATGCAATCCTTAGGAAAGCAAGCAGAAAGGATAGAAAGACTTGTCACCAAAGAACAATCTTCTGCTTCAAATATACCTAAATCAGTTTTGTTCAAACCACCTCCAGAATTAAATAAGAATAAATTTCATATTGGAGATAATAATAAATCCCTTATGGATCAATTGATATCAAAATTATCCCAACTAGATATCAAAGGCATTCCTTCTCCAACAATAACTATTCCTCCTCCATCTATTGTAACTATACCACCTGAGTCCTCTGATAAAGGAAAAGCTATCCTACCTGAACATGAGACAATGATGCTTCAGGAAGAAGAACCAATAATAGAAGATACAATCCAAAATCAAGAAAAAGCATTTATGGATACTACCCCCATTACAGAAACCATAAATAGAATAGCCTATGGGAAATATTGGAAATCAATAACTGCTTTACCATATCACAAGAGACCTACACCTGTTGATATACAAATGGAAGAAGATGCCATACAACAGGCCGTATCATATTCAGGCAGATCAATAGTAAATTGGCAAATAGATGGATTATCAGAATTAAAAATATTGGATGTTATGAGACATATGACTATGTATGCTTCTGCAAATAAAATGGCAGGCAACCCTGATCAAGAGGTTGCAAAAGCAATAGTAAATGGATTTACTGGCTGGTTACGAGGATGGTGGGATTTTTATGTAGATGATGACACCAAACAAAGAATCCTCAATAATACTAGGCAATGGACCGCCAGGAATGAACAAAATCAAGAAATAATATATACAGAGAGTGATGCTGTCAACACTCTAATATATACCATTACACTTCATTTTGTAGGCAGTACAGCTTTACTAGCAGCACGATCGGAAGATCTGCTATCTAATTTACGTTGTCCTACACTATCTCATTATAAATGGATATATATATATATATATATATATGGGGTGTTGATGCTGCCCAGAATACTACTCTTGAGCATCTAGACAAGAGAGATAAACTAAACACAAAAGGACAAATTAGACATTGAGTCTATCATTTTGTCTTTTATTTATTTCTTGAGTCTTTTTATTTAATTAGGGGCATAAGTAGTAATTTCTAAAGTCTTTTATGTTTTTTTATTCATTTAAAAGTTTTTTATAATAACATGATTAGATTAGATGGATGGCCCTGATTAAGTCTTGTTTAAGGTTTTCTTATATAAGGGATGTACTCAAGCATAATGGGAGATAATGTTTATGGACTTTTATTCAAAACCCTAAAGCAACAAGTGCTCCTTCGTTTATCTTTCGTTTTTGCATCTTTCTCCAATTTTGGATCATCCATTTCTTCTTCTTTGTAAAAAACCCTAGCTCAAGCTACTAGGTCTAAGTTGGTATTAGAGCTGACAATAAGTAAGGAGGGTCCTGTAGCACAGCTAGGGGTGAGAAATGACCCGATCCGAATCCCAAACCTGAATTTCGGATACTATTCGGTTCCGGGTATAGATTCAAGAATTGGATTCGAAATTCAGATCTGGATCCAAATAAAAATTCGGATCGGATCCGGTATAGGTGAATCCGACCTGGTTCTGGATCCAACCCCATTTTTTTAAAATAGTATATTTTTATTTTATATATATGCATAAATAAGTTATAATCTATATATAATATATGACAATTTTAAATTTTAGAAGGTCTAATCCAAATCAGGATCCGGATCTTATATATAATTTGGATTCGGATCCAGTATCCAAATATTTAGGATCCGATCCGATCCGGATCCAAATCCAATGTGTCCTACTCGGATCCGAATCCGGATCTAGGTGGATCCAGACCTGATCCGGATTATTCTCACCCCTAAACACGGTACTGTAGCATGTTATTGTAGCATAGTACTATAGAGTCGATTTTTGTGCCCTAGATCGACAACCATGCCTCCACGTAGAGGAAAAGGAGGAAAAGCGACAACCATAGAGGCATTTGATGCTAGTTTGAGAGAAGTGATTGTAGATCTGAGAAGATAAGTCAAAACCCTAGCTTTGTGTTTCATGTAGATGGAAGCCTCATCTCAGAAGTATGAGATCAAGGCAGATGATGCATTAAAAAATCCTTCCATGATCAAGCTCCATGGAAAGAGGTAGCTGATCATACGGATATGGATAATAGGCGGTGGGAAACTGCTCTCAAGGTTGAGATCCCGGAGTTTTATAATGACGATAGCAAGCATTCTTTCGAAGGTGATCCTGTTTTTTATGATTATAGTGATAAAGAGGACTTCGAAGTGACCTATAATGATCATGGGGACTTGCAACCAAACTTTGATGTGGACCCTGATGAGGAGTCGAGTTCGGAAGAATCAATTGATGATTAAGAAGAAGAAGTTGGTGACCCTACCTTTGATGAAAAGAAATAAGGTCCTATCTTCAATGAACAACTTGCTATTAGCCAGGAAGATAATGGTGCTGATGATGTTTATAATGGTGAAGATGGGGGTGATTGCGGTGAGCTATTGCTTTGTTTTGGGTGGAAAGCCCCAACAACAACTCACCAAGTTCTAATGGAAAAAGCTCATGGCTGCAATGCATTCATCTTAACCCATTTCAAAGTTTGTAAGCGAGTTATCTCAGGTATGTTCATGGACAATAATACTATGCATATGTGCTACAAATGTTACAACTTTCCATGCCAATAAAACATGAACGTGATGGATAAGGTTTCAATCAGAGATGCATCGCCAGCATAGGATTTTTGAAGTTGGAGATTTGGTGTGGGCAGTCTTAACTACGGATAGATTTCCAGCTGGGGAATATCATAAGTTAAGCCAGCGCAAGATTGGACCGTGTGAAGTGGTGAAAAAGATTGATGACAATGCGTACGTATTGAAGCTTCCCAGCCATATTCGCACTTCCGGTTTTTAATGTCAAGCATCTTATTCCACATTGTGGTGATACCTCAACGACGAGCTCCCGAATTCGAGGTTGAATTCTTTTGAGGAAGGGGGGATTGATACAACCCAAAATACTGCTCTCGAGTAGCTAGACAAGAGAGAAACTTAAAGTTTACAGGAAGAACTCCATAAGGGCAAATTAGTCATTGAGTCTACCCCCTTTATGTCTTTTATTTATTTCTTGAGTCTTTTTATTTACTTAAGGGCATAAGTAGTAATTTTTTGAGTCTTTTTTGTCTTTCTATTCACATAAAGTCTTTTATAATAAGGGAACATGATTAGATTAGATAGATGGCTATGTAAGTCTTGTTAAGGGTTTTCTTATATAAGGGATGTACTCAAGCATAACAGGGGAAAATGTTATGGACTTATGTTCAAAACCCTAGAGCAACAAGTGCTCCTTCTTTTATCTTTGGTTTTTGCCTCTCTCTCTAATTTCGGATCTTCCCTATCTTCTTCTTTGCAAAAAACCCTAGCTCAAGCTACTAGGTCTGCGCCAGGTGTGTGATTAGAAGGCTCCTCCAGCACCTGAGGGACCTGGTTTCATATGACTGTTGAAATTTAATTTGATTACTGCTGGACAGGGTGTAAACCACTGTGACAACCTAGCGATCAAAGAGGGGGAGAAGCAAATGATGTATGGCCATTGGGTGATGAAGTCAGTTGCCAAGAAGCACTTAAATTGTTCAAGCTTGAGGGCCCATGATGCAATGGTTGATTTGATGCAATTGATGAGGCTGAAATCTCGGGTAGTATTCTGCGAATTTGCTACAACCATAAGGACCAAATGATGGCAAGAATAGTTAGGTGCCATAGGGTAAGGCTCGAGGCTGAGGGGCACCAAGAAATACCGTACGAACAGGTCCTCTACTGTGGGTGGTGCCAAATAGTTTAGGTGAAAGACACCACATACAAGGCCAGGGTGCAGAGAATGAACAGGTTGGAAATGGACTCCTCTTTGCGATTGCACATTATACAACTGCTGGCAAATTGTATATCCTTGGTTTTGGGGTGGTCGAAGGTAAGGGCTTCATTTGAGAGAGCCATCCAATTGAACATTTGTACTTCGAAAAGAAACAGGGATCAATGATTTCAAAGGCGACCCATCTGGCACCTAGGCAACCGCCTAAGCGGGCCAAGGAACCTAGAAACATCGCCCAGGCCTAGGCGGGCTCCTTGGGCAGGGGGGTCCCTAGCTAGCCACCTAGACACCTGGGTGCCTGCCCAGGTCACCCATGACTTGTGTCGTGCCCAAGGGCGAGGGGCATTTAGGGTTTTCTTTTTCTTTTAGGTTGTAAAAGACAGCCGCAGGAGGGGGGAGGGTTAGGTTCATATGCAATCTAAATCCCATTTTAACTATTTGAGAGAGAGAAGAACTTCAAAAAAGTTGAGATTTTGTGATTTCCATAAGATCGAAGAATTTCTCAAAGTTGAGAAATTGATCCAAACATATCTCCCTTTGAGTTTGGATTTACTTTTGGAGATTTTTTAGGCCTATTAGAGGGCTCTTAGAAGATTTTGAAATTGAAAAATATCTCAAAGGTAGAATTTTAAAGATTGAGCAATCAAAAGTTACTGAAAAAAAATTTCTTTTCAGATTGCTTAGATTAATTTGAGATATCTTCTTCGGGTTCTAATATAAGTGATGATCCGGATTGGAAGTACAGCTATAACCCAAATACTTTAGTTAAAAATTGCATAAGATGTAATTATTGTGAGAAGGATACAAATGGGGGTATAAACCAATTCAAGAAAAATCTTGCCGGAATCGAGGGGATGTTGGCCCTTTGTGAAAACGTTCATGATGCCATTAAGAAGTTAAATTATATGAATATAATAGAAAAAAGAGGAAAGCGAGGCATGCATAGCAAAACTACGGTTTGGGGTTCATGTTAATTGTGACAATGATGATGAAATTGATGAGGAGGGGTGTGATGAGGTGGAGCAGCACGCTATGTCCCAGACTAGGGGGAAAGGAAAGGGCGTTGCAATTGGTTCTAGGGATGGGGGGCCTAAGAGGCCTTGGGTCAAGGTTGAGAAACAAAGAAGCAAACAACCATTGAAAATAGAATCAAGAAGAAAGATAGAGAGAAAACACTGCTTAGTACATTGCTCAGTGGTTTCATGAGACGGACATTTCTTTGAATGCAGCCCATCTAAATAGCATTCTACACCTTGGTAGAGGCATTTGGCTAATTTGGGTATGAGTTGAAGCCCCCAACCACCCCATAGGAGCTTTCAAAGCGTTTTTTGAAAAAAGACATGAATGTCACGATTGAGATTGTGGAGTAACAAAAGGATACATTGGCTCAATATGACGTTTCTATTATGACTAATTTTTAGAGTGACAAGAAGAGAAGCAGTTAAATGAATTTGTTGGTGAATTGTTCTTTAGGGACTGTTTTTTTTAGGTGTATTGATGCCTTTGATGATAGCCATGATGCCCATTACATATTTAAACTGATGAAGAGGGGATCGAGGAGATTGGGATTAGCATGTTATACAGGTTGTCACACAAACATTGCTCCTAATGTTGTTGCTGCTGATTTGTTATACATAGTCCACCCTCATACCTTTTGGACACCATGCGCAAAACACTGTATAGACCTCATGCTCGAGGCAATTGGAGATTTGCGCGAGATTGCAAGTGCAGTTAAGAAGGCTAGGTCAATTATAGTTTTCATTTATAGCCACACCTTAAGCCTCAGTATGATGCACAGATTATAAAGCAGAAGGAGATAGTGAGGCTGGGAGTCACGAGATTTGCCAACTAGCACCTATGTCTACATAGCATACATTCGAGGAGAGTCCAATTGAGACAGATGTTCATCTCGAATGATTGGAGAGCATGCAAGTAGGCCAGGGATCACAAAGGGAAGAAGGTGAGAGATATTGTCCTATCTAAGGCTTAGGGGTGAAGGGCGTTCTTAAAGTATATTTCCTCTTGTCAAAGTACTTTGCATGATTGACAATGACAAGCCCTCGATGGGCTACATATATAAGCAATGAAAATTTGCGAGAGAGAGAGAGAGAGAGAGAGAGAGAGAGAAAGAGAGAGAGAGAGCCATAATTTGGATAATAATGTGAGCTGCTATGAGCCAGTTTTGAAGATTATTGATGAGAAGTGGTTTAAGCAGCTACATCGACCATTGCATGCCTCTGGTTTTTATTTTAACCCAGCTTTTCATTATGTTGACATGGATATATACACACAAATGACACAATTATAACTGGATTTAATAAGTGCCTGGATTTGCTAGTTCCTAATCAAGATATTCAAGACATTATATGCGATGATGAGCTAATAAGTTACAAGTGCGCATCAAAGTATTTTGGGAGTCCAATGGTGGTGAGACAAAGGACCAAAATCGATCCAATTAATAACATACTTAACCCAATCCTCAAGTTCAAGTTTCATGTTTGTTGTTTGTTTTCTATATTTCATATATAATCGTAATTCATAATCAATTTGCAGCCAATTTGTGGAGCCAACATGGATGTAATGCTCCAAACTTCATTCGTCTGTGAACGGAATTGGAATACTTTTGAGATGGTAATTTATTTTATTATTTTGCAATTTACTAATTTGAATTAGTAGTTACTAGTTTGTAAATACTGATTACTATGTCAATTGTAAATTTTTAATATTAATTAGTTTTGTTTGATTTTATTAGATTCATACACAGAAAAAAAACAAGCTTGAATCAAAGAGGCTCAATGACCTAAATTATGTGAAGTACAGTCAATACTTGAAGGAGAGATTTGTTAAGAGAACCCCCTCATATCAAAAAACATGGATAATGTCATGGAGTGGTTGGTTGATGATGATGAGGTCGAGGGGCACGAAAGATTGACAGAGGATATGATCGTGGAGGACTCAGGGACAGCAGCCGATCCTTATAGGGCCACTAGATCTCCTTCACAGAGGACGAGGGTGGCGGCGGAAGAGGAGGAAGCAGAGGCAAATTTAGAAGAGAAAAAGGAAGAGATGATTCCAATGATGATGGGCTTGACTCCGATGCATATGATGTAGCTGACCCTACTTTTTCTGATGATGAGTGATGACAAAAGACTCTTCAAGTCTATATTTCTTTCCTTTTTCTTTTCCTCCTCTTATGTGTATATATGGACTATGGATATGGAGTATGGAGAAGTGTATGTGGACTATGGACATTTGATGTCTTATTTCTTTCCTTTTCTTGATGATGAATTGATGACTGAATTCGAAATTTTTCAATGTTGGATTATATTTTTTTATTTTTACTATATGTATGGAGTCGATGGAGTATGGACTATGGTGTGGAGTATGGACTAATGGTATGAAATGTATGGATTATGGAGTAATGGACTATGGATGGACTATATATTATGTGTTCTTAATGTGTTGCCTCGATATACATTTTTGACTTTTTACACAAAATCTGGCCCTAAAACAGTTGGATCAGACACCCTCCTATGCTTTTTATTCTATCTAGGCCACCCAAGTTCTGGGCGCCCACCTAGCAGCTAAGCAACCTGGATCCCCTTGGCCACAGAGGCGCTGCCCGACATTTTTTGGAACAGTGTGCACAGTAACTGGCTCTAGATCTTCTTGAGTGAGGACTCAGTAAAAAGAGGTGACCATTAAAGAGTTTTTGGTTTCAGTTGCCCACATAATTCTATCAATCCCTTGACTAGAGAGTAAAGCTGACATAAGCAGGTCAAACAGGGAGGAGAGGACTGCGATCTCTGCATCATTAAGGTTTTTGAAAGTAGGACCATGTGACCCGGGCAAGTATATATAATTTAAAATTTCTTTCTTTCTTTCTTTGCTTTATTTATACCACCTGGATCACTTACAAGTGTCCAAAATATAACTTTGATTCAAAACAATAACAAAATAATACCAAGGATTCTCACTTGCATGCCATCAGCAAAAATGTATTCAATGCATAAATCAGCAAATTTATAAGTCACTTTATTGCGATCAAGAAAACATGGAATATGAAAATACCGAATACCTTACTTCAAATTACCCCCAAGGACACACCCCACACCAGGTCTCTTCCATCGATGGCGCACGGGATCATGGTCCTAACCTCGTCTCATAACTTGGGAAGCTTAGGCAAAACCCCTTGAGAGCATAGTATAGGATGGGATTATACCACAAAACAAAGGCAAGAGAAGCTAGGGCGTGCCACCCCTTATGGCTAGAGCATGGCCCCTTAGGGTTTTACTAGATATTATTTTACAATTAAAAACCCTAAACAGAGAAAATCAAATGAGAATGAGAGAGAGAGAGAGGCCAACATTAGAAGTGTACAGAAGGAACCCCCCTTGGAGACCTGTGAGGTGAAGAAATCTTAATCTTACATTCCTTAGATCAGCCATCATGATTAAAGGAATGTGCTAGAACCATTATCCCTCAATTTCCATAACTCTACTCCCATCAAAATTTTATTTAAAGAAAATATTACAAATTTATTTATTAATTTCAATCAATCACAACAATTTTCCCTTTGAAATCAATCATCCCATTTCAAAACATTTTCCATTATATGACAACATCTTCTAGAAAGCTTGTTGAGCAAGCAAAACTAAGAGGAAAGACAAGATGGGGCGTGCCACCTTTTGTGGGCACTAGTGGGCCCCACACCCCCCTACATAATGGGCCTCTTTGTGGTGGGCCCACAAATCCAATGGGCCCCCACAACCTCTAGTGAATTATAGCATAAAATTAATTTTTACAAACCAATAATATTTTTCTTCTCTATGAAACAATTAATCCAGGAAATTCATTTTAGGCTATTTAAAAATCTTTTTTACCCAATATAAAATATCCAAAGAGCTCTAA